>NW_027257557.1:0-661072 GCF_043159975.1 Macaca nemestrina
TGATGGAAGGATGGATGAATGGATGGGTGGATGGATGATGGATGGATGGAAGGATGAACAGGTGGATGGATGGATGATGGAAGCATGGATGGATGATGGAAGCATGGATAGATGATGGATGGATGGATGGATAAACAGATATGTGGATGGATGATGGATGATGGATGGATGGAAGGATGAACAGGTGAATGGATGGATGATGGAAGGATGAATGGACACATGGATGGAACAACAGGTGAATGGATGGATAGACGAGTGAATGGATGGATAAAAGAATGGATGAATGATGGATGGATGAATGGACTGATGGATGAATGGACAGATGGATGGATGATGGATGGATGGATGATGGATGGATGGATGGATGATGGATGGATGGAAGGATGAACAGATGAATGGATGGATGATGGAAGGATGGATGGATGAATGGATAAATGGATAGATGGATGAATGATGGATGGATGGAAGGATGAACAGGAGGTGAGTAGATGGTTGATGGAAGGATGGATGGATGATGGCTGGATATATGGACGAATGGATAAATGGATGAATGGATAAATGGATGGATGGATGAATGATGGATGGATGGATGATGGCTGGATGGATGATGGATGGATGGAAGGATGAATGGATGAATGGATGGATGATGGAAGGATGGATGATGGAAAGAGGGATGGATGATGGAAGGATGGAAGGATGGATGGATGAATGAATGGATAAATGGATGGATGGAAGGATGAACAGGAGGTGAGTGGATGGATGATGGAAGGATAGATGGATGATAGATGGATTGATGGATATATGGATGAATGGATAAATGGATGGATGGATGAAGGATGGATGGATGGAAGGATGAACAGGTGAATGGACGGATGATGGAAGGATGGATGGATGAATGGATGAACAGGTGGATGGATGGTGGCTGAATGAATGAATGATGGATGGACGAATGGATGGATGGATGGATGATGGATGGATGAATGGAAGGATGAACAGATGAATGGAACGATTAACAGGTGAATGGATGGATGATAGAAGGATGGATGGATGGATGGAAGGATGAGCAGACGAGTGGATGAATGATGGAAGGATGGATGGATGATGGATGGATGGAAGAATGAACAGGTGAATGGATGATGGAAGGATGGAAGAATGGATGGAGGGATGGATGAACAGGTGAATGGATGGATGGATGATAAAAGGATGGATGATGAATGAATGGATGGATGGATGGACAGGTGAATGGATGGATCATGGATGGATGGAAGATGGTTGGATGGATAATGGAAAGATGGATGGAAGGATGGATGGAAGGATGGATGGACAGAAGAATGGATGGATGGAAGGATGGATGGATGGAAGGATGGATGGATGGACGGACGAAGAGGTGAATGGATGGACGAAGAGGTGAACAGAAGAATGATGGATGGATAGATGGATAGAAGGATGAACAGTTGGATGGATGATGGAAAGATAGATGGAAGGATGGATAGATGGACGAACAGGTGAATGGATGGATGAACAGGTGAATGGATGGATGGATGGACAGGTGAATGAATGGATGATAAAAGGATGGATGGATGATAGATGGATGGACGGAGGGATGGATGATGGATGGATGGATGGATTCGTGGAAAGACGAACAGATGAATGGATGGATGATGGAAGGATGGAAGGATGGATGGATGGATGGATGATGGATGGATGGATGGAAGGACCCACAGGTGTATGGGAAGATGATGGAAGAATGGATGGATGGATGGATGATGGATTGATGGATAGAAGGATGAGCAGGTAAACAGATAGATGATGGAAGGATGAATGGATGGGTGGATGGACAGGTGAATGGATGGATAGACGGGTGAATAAATGGATGATAAAAGGATGGATGAATGGTGGATGGATGGATGATGGATGGATGGACAGAAGAATGGATGGATGGATGGAAGGATGAACAGGTAAATAAATGATGGAAGGATGAATGGATGGGTGGATGGACAGAGAGTGAACAGCACAGGGGTCCTCCTGCATCCCTTGCCACTCACCTGGATGTACAGGTCACCAGCTCGCTCTGCCGCAAGATGTAATAGATCTTCCCTGCTTGCAGCCAGGCATACGCCTCCTTCTCTTTCCTCTGGAGGTCAATGAAAATCCCCAGACTTCGTTTGGTGTAGTCCAGAGCGGATTTGTAGGCCCTGGAATCAGACACAGGTGTCAGAACAAGGGCTCTCATCCTCCTGGAACCAGTCTGCCTCCACCCGTGGGTCTGGTGACAGATGAACCTGGAATGTGGGGACTGGGAATGGCCCTCTCGTGTGTGCAGTGTTCTGCCCTTCCCAGGCTGCTGGGAGGGCCAGGGTGAACACACACGGCATGGAAAAGATGAAGGACATCCTTCTGAGGGAATCGAGCATCATGCTGCCCTGTGGCAGGAGGAGTGTGCTAGTCCATCTCCCCTGCCTCCCAGACATGGCCTGTGTCTTCTCCAGATGCACCAGGAGCCGTTAGTGTTCAGAGGCTATCTGGGCCGATGGTTCCCAAGGTGTGCAGGCATCACAGTCACCCGGAGGCCGGTCTGTACAGATTGCTGGCCCTGCCCCCAGAGCTTCTGGTTCCACAGGCCTGGGGCAGGCCCTAGAACTCCCACTTGCCACAAACTCCTAGGTGACATGGATGCTGCTCTACTGGTCCAGGGACTACACTTTGAGAAGCATGGCTCTAGCACACTGGCCCATTTCCTTCTGTGAACCTGAGGCCAAGACTGGAGCCAGTCTCCTGGGTCGCCATGGAATCTGGCTCCTTCCCTGCTCTCTCAGTAAGTCCAACACTCGAGGGGGTGTGACTGCAGCAATGTCACTGGGCCCTATGGGTGGGGTGGCCAGGGCCATGGTTACCCCAACAGGTCAGGATGCTTGGGGGAAGCCGAGTAGGCCACTTATGGGACGTGAGACCTTGGAAACCGTGCCCCAGGGAAGCAGGTGACACAACTGGCTCTGTCTTCTGTGGGAGAGAAGCCACAGGTGGCTGCTGTGGTCACATTTAAGGGGACAGATGAAGGCCAGGAGGGAAGATTCGGGGCAGGCAGAGGTCAGACGACAAAAGCCACCACAGTAGGAAGAACAGCCCAGAGTGCACGTACTGCCTCTGCTGGGGTTGAGATGACCTTTGACCCAACAAGGGAGGCTCAAGCTGGGACTCACGGGCCAGCAGCAGCCCTGGAACGACCCCAGGCCCACCAGCTCAAAGCATCTGATGCCAAAGAACCAAATGATCAAAAGGAGAGGGGCTGCTGGCGCCCTGGGCCAGCTTCCCTGTGCCCCTCTCCCTGCCCTGCCCGCCCCCACCTCCACCACTGCAAAGCCAGCCCTTACTGCTCCATGCCCAGGGACAGGTAGAGCTGACTGATGGTCTTCAGGATGTGCCCCTCCAGCACCTTGTCGGCCACCTTGTGGGCCAGGGAGAGCTGGAGCTCGTGGTAGATGACACACTGGGCCTCGCTGGGCATGACGGCGCTGTAGAAGTAGCACAGCCGCTAGACGGCCTGCAGCTGGCCTGGGCAGAGGACAAAATGGAAGACGTTAGTCTCCCAGCATCGAAGCGAGGCTGGCTGGGGTCGGAGACCCCGGTGCCGTGCTTGCCTCTTTCATACCTCTGTGAGCCTGGGCCCCATAGGCGGGGAGCCTGAGTGCAGACAGGCCATGTACCCGTGCCAGGGCAGACACCGAGCACACCGTGACATGGGCACAGCTTGATGCAGATGCTCATGGTACAGGCCGGCCTTCTTTACAACTCCCAGGGCCGAGGTCCTGGCCAGGCTCGGCCCCTGCACCAGGCCATCTATTTCTGCTTCACAAAGCCCCTCTGGCCAGGAGCAGGGCTGCCTTCAGCCTGAGCTGATGAGGCCAGGGGCACAAGTAGCCCCTGTCGCAGATGGAACCCTGAGAGACCAAAGCCAAGCGTCATGTCTGCCACACACAGCATCATGTTGGGGGAATGGGGTTCAAAGCTGGCCCCTGGCGTTCCCACACATGCTTCTCTCATGGCACCAGGCTCCAAACCCACAGGTTCACTGGCCTCTCCCAAAGCCAGGGCACTGGGAACGGTCAAAAGCTTCTGATTTTCTAGTGTCAGAAACATTCCGGAGATTAACACCGGAAACCAGGTACACCGAATGGACATCTGTCACACACGCCACCCAACAACAGCTGAATACACCGTCCTCTCGAGCACCCATGGGACATTCCCCATGACAGACCATGTGCCAGGCCACAAAATGAGCCTCAGTGAATGGAGAAGGACTGAGACCAAAGCAGAGGTGTTCTTCAGCTGTACTGGCACGAAACTGGAAATCAACAGTGAAGGAAATGTGGGAGATTCAAAAATACGTGGAAATTACACACTGCTAAACAACCAGTGAGTCAAAGAGACCATCAGGGAAACTGAAAACTAATTTGAGAAGAATGCAAACAAATGCACAGCCCGGGCCAGCGCGGTGGCTCACGCCTCTCATCCCAGCACTGTGGGAGGTCGAGGCGGGAGGATCTCTTGATTCCAGGAGTTTGAGATCAGCCTGGGAAACATGGTGAAATCCCGTCTCGCTCTATTAAAAAAAAAAAAAAAAAAAAAATTAGCCAGGTGGGGTGGTGCACATCTGTAATTCCAGCTACTCGGGAGGCTGAGGCATGAGAATGGCTTGAACCTGGGTAGAAGGTGCAGTGAGCCAAGATTGCACCACTGCACCCCAGCCTGGGCAATAGAGCACAACGCTGTCTTTAAAACAAAAAAAACAATAGCGCAGCATATCAAAAATTCCAAGATGCAGCTAAGGCAGCACTGAAAGGGAAATTTATAACTGTAAATGTCTACATTCAAAGAAAGAAGAAAAATCTCAAGTCAATAACTTAACCTTCCACCTTGAGAAACTAGAAAAAGAACTAAACCCAAAGTGAATAAAAGGAAGACAATAATAAATGTGAGATTGGAAATGGGAAGTAAAAATACAGAGAATGGAAAAACAAAACAGATAATCAACAGAACCGAAGGTGGGTTTTTTGAAGATAATAACAAAATTGACGAATATTTCTCCAGACTGACCAAGAAAAGAAAGACGGGACACAAATGACTAAAATCAGAGACTGAGCACCATGGCTCACGCCTGTCATCCCAGCGCTTTGTGAGGCGGAAGTGGAAGGATCGCTGAGGCCAGCATTCAAGACCAGCCTGGGGGAACATGATGAGACCCCATCCCTAATAAAAATAAATAAATAAAAACCCAAGTTTCTAAAATCAGAAATGAAAGAGGAAACATTATTGCCGACCTGACAGAAATAAAAGGATTCCATGAAAACACTACGAACAATTGTACACCAAGAAATCAGACCATCCAGACACAACAGCCACACTCCTAGAAGGACACAAACTACCGAAAGTGACTCAAAAATGACCCCAAGGAAGCATGTGGGGTATCAGCGGCACCCTCGGTCTCCTCGACTGTTCAGCTCAGGGTGGGGAGACAGGGAAGCATGATCCCCGTTCCCTGGCCTGCATTTCCAAGTCTGAATCCCCCAGCACACCGGGGAGGGCCTCGTAGGAGGAGGTGCCACAGGCTGTTGTGCCAGGAGCCACCGGAGGCTGCAGTGGGGGCTGGGGCGCTGGGTTCCTGGAGGGTCTCCTTCCAGTCAGAGAATGCCCCTGGGGAAGAAGCCTGGGTCAGAACCCCCCACCCCTCCTTGGGCAGATATGTGGGACCAGGGCCCCTTCACATGGTCCTTTCCAAAAATCTCATCCCTCCTAGGGCCAGGAGTGGGTGCCAGGCCTGTGCTGGGAAATGGGCAGGTTTGGTCACAGCCCCTGGGGCTCTGGCCCAGGCCACAGGAGGCACCTCTGAGTGGTCTCACGATGCCATGACAAAGCGCTGCAAGACAGAGGGGACTCAACAGTATCCCTCGACTCAGCCATTTTCCTGGACTCAACTTCCTCATGTATCCTCTGCGGCCTAGATTTCAGACAGCCCTGCCCACCTACTGTCCGTTCACTGCTCAGTCTGCAGTGACTGTTCGATAGCACCCCATGGCTCCCCAGTGCTCTTGGGGAAAAGGCCAAGCCACAGCCTGAGGCCCCAGGCCCTGCTTAGCTCTCCAGAAGAGCTTCTCACCATCCAGCACCCAACCCACCCGCTCCCAACTCTGCACCTCCCTGCATAAGCCCTGCTCACTCACCCCCGCTCATACCCCACTCATCCCTGCTCACACTCCCGCTCACTCACCCCCACTCACTCATCCCCGCTCACACCCCACTCATCCACGCTCACACTCCCGCTCACTCACCCCACTCACTCATCCCCGCTCACACTCCCGCTCACTCACCCCACTCACTCATCCCCGCTCACACCCCACTCATCCCCGCTCACACTCCTGTTCACTCACACCCCATTCACTCACCCCCACTCACACCCCACTCATCCCCGCTCACACTCCCGCTCACTCAACCCCACTCACACCCCACTCATCCCCGCTCACACTCCCACTCACTCACCCCCACTCACGCACCCCTGCTCACACCCCACTCATCCCCGCTCACACTCCTGTTCACTCACACCCCATTCACTCACCCCCACTCACACCCCACTCATCCCCGCTCACACTCCCGCTCACTCACCCCCACTCACACCCCACTCATCCCCGCTCACACTCCCACTCACTCACCCCCACTCACGCACCCCTGCTCACAACCCACTCATCCCCGCTCACACTCCCGCTGGCTCACCCCACTCACGCACCCCTGCTCACAACCCACTCATCCCCGCTCACACTCCCGCTCACTCACCCCCATCACACCTCCGCTCACTCACCCCAACTCACTCATCCCCGCTCACACTCCTGCTCACTCACCCCCACTCGCTCATCCCTGGTGCTTCACACAGGCTACACCACCAGCCCCTCCCCCACCACCTATTACTTGACTAAATCCTCTCAACCCTCTGGTCCCACACTAAAGAGGCTTCCCTAACCCGGGGCCAACTGGTGCCCCGCCATCACGCCACTCACACTTTTGTGGCTTCTCTGGCCTGAAGCTCCCATTCCCACACTCAGTCCCTGCCACCCGAGGACTCCACAAGCCCCATTTGTGGGTGGGGCCTGACACACTCTGCATGAACTGCTCTGCGGCTTTGGGCAATCACCCACCCCCTGTCCCCTGTGAAGTGGGATGACAGGTGCGCAGGCTGCCAACATACCAAGCAGATCACACGGGCACAAGAACCGGTGTCAGGGCCTGGCTCATGGAGGGGCCCCAAGTCCCAGCGCAGCAGAGCCTGCCTTGATCCCAGGGTTATGTCTAGGGATTCCCAGCAAGCAGGACTTTCCATGCTCAAGTCAGGATGGTCCCTGGGCAAACCAGGAAGAGCTGGCTGCCTCAGTAGGGCACAGAGGGCCTGGCCCTGCATGGGAACCGCCTGTCTCCAGGGCGCTTGCCAACATCTGCTGCTGGCCGTGACTCAGCACTTTCGATGGTGGAAAAACCACCCCTTGTTTCCGAATCACAAACCCCAGGTGTGCCCTGACCCGAGTGGCCCCGGAAGGCGCACAGGGGGAACTGGGGCACTCACTCTCCACATGGCCCATCTCCACGGCGACCAGAAGGGCCCACTCATAGTAGCCCTTGTCCTGCTGGGCCGGGCCCTGGCGGGTGCAGAGGTGGCCCAGCTACAGGAGCACGTGGGTGAAGTCCTGTCCACACTCCCTGCAGGGCAGCCTCGAGAACAGCCGCACGGCCTCCAGGAGGTAGTGCTGGGCCAGCCTTCTGACACCCCAGAGCAGGCACAGGGTCCCGAAGTTGGCCAGCACCACTGCCTGGTTCCTCCGCTGGCCCAGGTACCAAGCCGCCCGTAGGGCGCAGTAGTAGCCCTCGGCTGCCTGCCTCGTCTGGCCTGTCCTCTTCAGAGCCACGGCCACCATGTTGGCAATCATACCCTCCTGGTCCTCGCTGGCCACCACTGCATCCTGGATAGACTGCAGGATGTTCAGGGCCACCGGGCTCTGTCCATGAAGCACGTGCAGCCAGGCCAGGGCCACCAGGGGGTCCACGATGGCACAGACTCCGGCAACAGCACTGGCTTCCACCGCCTGTGTCATGAAGGTGATGGCTGGGCCGTGATAGCCACGGTGGCTGTACAGTTGGGCCAGGCTGGTGTGGAGAAGGCCGCGCAGCACGTGGCCTATGCCTGGGGTTAGGGAGGCCAGCGCTCGCCTGAGGTAGTGGGAAGTCTGGGTGGGGCGGCTGTGGGGCTGGAGGGAGTTCTGGAGCACCAGGTTCACGCTTCTTAGGGAGCCGGCCAGCAAGTCCTGTGTCCTCAATGAGGCCGCCATGACACAGGCTCAGCACGAGGTGGGGCAGGCACTTGTGGCCAGGAGTAGGAGCCAGGAGTAGATGTCAGCCAGCAGTAGGGAGCAGTCTGAGAGCCACGCAGCCTCTGGGGCTCCTGAGTCCCTGTGCAAAAGCAGCAGCAGCTCTAGGAAGGGCAGGGCCTCCTCGAGCTGCTTGAGGTGCATATGGTGCCTGGCCAGCAGGAAGCAGGCCCGGGCCGCGGCCTGCAGGCTCTGGCCACCCACCATCTGCTGCAGGGCCAGCTGCAGGAGCTATTCCTCCACCTCGGTGCTGCAGATGTGACCCGGCGTCCCCAGGAGCAGGGCCATGGCTTTGGGAACCACCTGTGTACACTTCTCCCGTTCTGCTTCCGGTAAATGCTGGCCAGGTTGGCGTACACAGCCACCACCAGGAACAGGTCCCCAAAGCTGCCCTCCAGGGACCCCAGTGCTTCCTCCAAGTACACCCGGGCCCGGGACAGCTTGAGCCTCCTGCTGCACAGCCGCCCCAGGAGGAAGCAGAGTCTGGCCAGGGCCATGAAGAGGCCAGCTTTCTTGGCCACCCCTCAGGCCAGTGCCAGGCGCCCAGTCAGCTCCTCCTCGTCGCTAAAGCTGCAGAACATGCCGCTCAGCCATGGCCATGCCACACCGTACAGGCCACAGAAGCTGGCCTTGTACCCGGGGGCGTTCAGGAACACAGCAGTGAGGTCAGGGCCTCTGGGTCCTCCCAGTCGTCCTCAGCTTCCAAGAAGAAGGAAGGCTCCTCGGGGTCCTGCAAGCTCATGTTGCTGGATGCCGCACAGAGACCCCAGGATGCTGGCTCCTGGGGGCAGCCTGGGCAGGTCTTGCATTGTTCTAGAACATTCTTCACCTTTGGCAGGGTCGCCTGTGGCTCCAGGCCCAGGCAAGGTGGAGGTATTTCTGCAAGTCACAAAAACACCTAGACAGATTAGAGTTCAGCATTGAGTCCTTGGTCCACTGGGGACAAGGTCCCCACATCCCCCCTCTCTGTGTCCCTGGCACAGCTTGCCATGAGCCCTTGAGAATTATGTGCAATGCAAACCCGGGCCTGGAGCACACAGGAACTCCGGCACTATGGGGACAGAGAGAACACGCAGGCCCGTGGCCCGACTCTCCTACAAAATCACCCTCCTGTCCTGCTTTGTCGCCCACCTCACAGCATGGTTTTAGGAGACTATGTCAGCTCAGTGATCCCTCAGAGATGCCTTTCCCTTTAGAAAGAATCAAAGCCTTCTAACTGGACCCATGTATATGCAGCACTACAACTACAAATGTAACTTTTGTCATCATATTGGGCCCCCCGGTGGGGTACAGGAATCCATGAAATCCTCAACAGCCAATCAGAGCTATTGATCAGCTCAAAAGCTGCTATGCAAAATTGGTAAAGCCACTGACGGCACAGGACAGGGCTGTTGTACCCATGTACCCATCTCCGTGCAGGGAAACGGACCATCGCTGCAGGAAGGATGGGAAAGCTTCCAGGCCCCTGTGGCCACCTTCACCTTCAATGGTCTGAAAACCTGAAGCCCACAGTTCCTAAAGGGTTAACAAAGGCCAGCGTGCTCCAGCACCCCACTGGTGCCTGCTGGCTTTGGTGGATTCCTAGCCAAAGCCCCCTCCCAGAGGTGAGCAAACAAGCGCATTTCCTGTTGGAAAACCTGGGATGAAAGGAGGCATTACTGGGAAGGAAAAAACTAGATTTAAACAGACTCTCTGTTTCAAGCTCACATGTAAAAAATATTTTCAGTACAAACTGCCTCCTTATTCATCTGTAAAGCCTTGGAATTAAAAAAATAAATAAATATGATTTAGAGGCAAATGTCTGACTTGACTACACTAGATTAGCTAAGAAATCTCCCCAATCCGGCAGAGGCACACAGCCCCTCCCAGCCACTACCCTGGCCTCCGGGGCAGCTGGAGAGCCACGTGCCTTTGCTCCAGTGACTTTGGCAGAGGGTGGAACCACCCCCTCCCTGAGGCAAACCTACAACAGCCTTCCCTTCCCCACTGGCTCCCCTCAGGAAGGAGCAGACCCTTCAGGGACCTCAGTTGAGGCCCCTGCAACCTAAAGCTCTGCATTCTGCTACCCGCTGAGGGCAGTGTGGCCTCCCATCTCTGAGGCGGAGCACAGGGTGAACTGCAGCTTCTCCAGGTCATGAAGAAGGAACCCACAGCTACATGTGGTCTCCAGCAGTGGAAAGGATGTCCCACCTCGGTTGGTGACCAGGCAGGGGTCAGCATGTTCATTGGAAGAAGTGTGGGACCCCACGGCCTCCAGTGCCAGAGTAGACGGGAGGTTCAGGCCCACCTCAGGCGATGTCCCTCAAGTCCCCGGCCCACACCACAGAGGGGTGACAGCCACATCCAATGCCCACTGTACTCAGCTCTGTCCCCTCCCCCGGTGTTACTCCAAGACCCAGCCCATAACCAGAGGAAGCCTGAGCCACGGGCAAAACCTACCTTTTTCCTGCGGCTGCTCGGTCTCAGCTTCCTCTACTGAGTCTGGCAAGGGAGAAAAGAGAAGCAATGAACACCCCCAGCCAGCACCTCTGGTCCCATGTCAGGTTGAGCTGGTGTCGGTGTTGCAGGGTGAGAGCATTGCAGGGTGCAGGGGTTGAAAGTCATATCATCCTCTTCCCTCCTGGATCATGGGAACAACATCACTGGGGGGTGTACACTTTCTGCGATATTGGGAGTAACATCGTCTTCTGTGCCTTGGAATATTAAGGAAAATATCATGGGGGAGCGTGTACATCTTCTGCAATATTGGGAATAATATTATCCTCTCTCCCTCTGCATATTAGGAAAGATATCACAAAGTGGGTGTTCACCTCCTGCGATATGGGGATTAATACCATCTTCTCCCCTTCCACATATCAGGAAGAATATCACATGGGGGTGTACGGTGTCTGCGATACTGGGAGTAGTATCAACCTCTCAGCCTTGGAATATTAAGAAGAATATCACAGGGTGGATGTACACCCCCTGCCATATTGGGAGTAACATCAGCCTCTCCTCTCCATGGATATTAGGAACAATATCCCAGGCTGGGTGTACGCCTCCTGCTCTATGGGGAATCATATCATCCTCTCCCTTCCAGAATATTAATAACAATATCACAGGGCGGGTGAACACAGCCTGTGATACTGGAATTATTATCATCCTCTCCCCCTCCAGATACTAGGAACCATATCACAGAAGAGCTGTACCCTCCCTGGGATATTGGGAGTAATATCATACGCTTCTTCTGTGTATATTAGGAGTAATATCACCAGGTGGCTGTCCATTCATTGCTATGTTGGGAGTCATGTCATATTCTACCCCCCTGGATATTAGGATCAGTTTCACATGGTGAGTGTACACCTACTGTGATATTAAAACTAAAATCATGCTCTCTGTCCCTGGATATTAGGAACAACATCACAGGTAGGTATACACCCCCTGCAGTATCAGGAGCAATAATATGATTAATTAGTAAACATCAATGATCGATTTTAATAATTATCAGGCTGGTCTCAAACTCTTGACCTCAGGTGATCTGCCCGCCTCAGCCTCCCAAAGTGCTGGAATTACAGGCGTGAGGCACCGCGCCCAGCCAACACTTCTTGATATCCCTTTTTGGACCTCAAATTTAGCATGCCGAAAACACACTTTTGATTCCCCCTGCTATAACCCACTCCTCCCATAGTCTTCCCAATCCCAATAACAGCATCTCTAGTCTTCCAGTTACTCAGGCCAAAATCCTTGACATCATCCTTAAAACTTCTTTTTCTCTCTCTTGTCATCCAACCCATTTAAACTCTCCTTTCAAAATATATGCCAGACCTAACCACTTCTCACCTTTCTCATCATTTCCAACCAGGTCCAGCCCTCATCATAGCGCTCTGGGTTACTGCAAAAGCCTCCCAATCGCCAGCCACAGTGGCTCATGCCTGTAATCCCAGCACTTTGGTAGGCCAAGGCAGGTGGATCATCAGAGGTCAGGAGCTCAAGACCAGCCTGACCAAAATGGTGAAATGCCCCTACTAAAAATACAAAAAATTAGGCAAGCATGGTGGTGGGCGCCTGTAATCCCAGCTATCCCAGAGGCTGAAGCAGGAGAATCACTTGAACTCAGAAGACAGAGGTTACAGTGAGCCAAGATCGTGCCATTGCACTCCAGCCTGGGTGACAAGAGTGAAACGCCATCTCAGAAGGTCAAAAAAAAAAAAAAAGCCTCCCAACCCACCTCTCTCCTTCCGCCTTTCACCCTGCCTGCATGCTACCTTCCACTCTCAAACATTTCGGGAAAAAAAAATTATATCCACAGAGAAAGAAAGTACAAATGGGGTGAAATGTTTGGGGAATCTGAGGGAAGAGTATATGGGAATTCTCTGTACTATTTTTGCAACTTTTCCATAAGTCTGGATTATTTCGAATTCAAGAGTTAAACAAAGGAAAAAAAACACACTATCTCCCTTTGTGAATCCATCCTGTCTTTCCCCTGGCAACTTAAGGACGCTCTCAACTAACACATCTATTTTTTCATGAACACTAAAAGAACTCTTGCCTAGTATTGACTTTCTGTGCTTGGCAGTAGAAGTGTGTGTGTGTGTGTGTGTGTGTGTGTGTGTGTGTATTTCATATATATGTGTGTATATATATGTGTGTGGTGTGTATGTATATATAGATAGGGAGAAATATATATATGAGTATATATATAAATATATAGTATATTTACAATGGTAATGTGTATATATATAAATATATGTGTGTGTGTAGATATATATAATACATACCCCATAGCCTGTCCTTAACCAGTTCTAAATGTAGTCAGAAAAACACATACCTAAGCAGAGAATTTCAAAATAACATGATGAATATTTTGATAGAGGGATGGGTTGCTATGGAACACGCTGCTAAGACACAAAACCTCCTAGATGGGACAATGAATGAACAAACTTTTATACCTATAGGCACCCCTCTGATATCCCCTCAAACGTATATAGTTATATGCATTTGCTTCCCCCAGGACCCCTATTTCATAAGGGTTAGTCCTAGAGCCTAGCAAGTTCCTACTACAGCTGGCACACATAGGCCATTCAAGAAACAGTGGCGGAGTGAATGATGAGCTAAGAACCATTTGTCAGCCAGTAATACATGTGCTCAGTAATACAACATGCACTGGTATGCAAATTATATTTTTCTTGAAAGCAACAGCAGGATCACAAATTATCTTTCCAGAGAAAGCAAATCTCAAAAGCTTCTTTACCCTACTAAAGCACATTATAAGAAGCTCCCCTTATATAAAAGAAAACCTCCTCATTTGTTATCAATGGCGTGTAACCCTAATAAGCCTCCGACTCTGATGACACCTCTTCCATCCCCAGGGCTAGATAAAGGAGGTTCCAGAAACCCTGGTAGTTGTGAAGGTGGCTCCCAGCTCTGACACTCTTGAACCCTGTGGGCACGGAGGTCACACAGCAGAAGAACAACCGAGGGAAGCATCATCAGGCTTCGAATATGTTTGAACCAGAGACGGCAAATAGGCTGCAGCCAACTGAAAACACCAGAGATTCATGGTGGCCACCTAAGGGGTTATGCTCTTAAAAAACAAAAATAAAAAAAAAAATTAAAAAATTAAGAAAGGAAGGGGTCAAGAATCCATCAGGTCTGACTGAGACGTGTATCAGTGACTAACACCCCGTATGGCAAAAGTACTCCAGTGCGCTTTGGGTACTCACAGCTTCAGCAGTATTCAAAGGCGTGTGCTGCCCGAAGACTAAGCCACGGGAATACCCCCAGCAACACTGCCAGGAGAAACGTCTCACATGGATTTGGCTAGAAATACAGTTGTCTTTAACAAATTAACACTGAATAAATCCTGACTTATTAGAGCCTGTGAGAATGACATTCTCAATGATAATAGTTATCACTACAATCTCCAAACATCTGGGATCCTGCAGGGAGGAACTGTGACAGCGCAGGCCACATGTCCAGAATGCTTCCCAGACTGCCTGTTAAAGAATAAAAAAAATGAAACCCCCTCTAAGAATGTCTTCACTCACATTTAGCCAGTTGTTCCTTTGTGTGCATCTCTGTGCTAAAATGGCCATTCTTCCCCACAGCCTGAAGTCATATGCTACAATAAATGAGACTCACATGAAGCCAGAAACGTGCAGATGCGAGGAAACCAACACAACTGAAATGGGCTGGAGAGTGTGGCCAGGAGGATGGTACTTCCCAGGAAGCAATTACTTCATCTCTGCCCATGAAGCAGGCAGTTGTCACTGTTCCCCAGGCCCACGCCAGCCACTCGAAGTACGTTCTAACCAAACTACCTCCAACAATCAACGTCAATACACCACACAATTGGCTTCTGAAAGGACACCTTGCAACCAACAAGAAACTGTTAGCACAACTTTGACAAACTGTGCAACTAAAAACCTTGGAAAGGGATAAACACTGCCACATTTTGACTCCAATACTGTTACGTGGTAGCACTGCAATAATTCACTGAAACAAAAGAATGAATGAGGAATACGTTTATATAGGAATCAGAGGAAGCATGACTAATCATTTAAAGAAATAGGTCAAGAAACTGCTAGGTTCAAATGCTACCGTGAGACACTGTCAGGGCCTTAGGGAAATTCACTTCTCTTGGTCCTGTTTCTAGGTTCATCAAAAACCAGCTTTGGACTAGGGAATCTGTTGCTTCCCAAACCTTCCTTCTGTGATTCCAGCCCAGATTTTAGGACTGCTCTCCCGCTTGGTATATGAAAGCCCTTTCTATGTATAATAGCAAGAGTATATTTCTGTGTTGACTGCGGTTTGGGACCTACTCTATGAGGCAGAATATCATCATGTAACTTTAAGCATGACAAGGCGCACTCTAGATAAGGATGACACATAAGATGTGGCCATACACCTGTGCATGCCTGGCAGGGAGGTGGGGAAGTCTCATTTAATGAAGCCGGGGTGCCTGTTGCACCTGAACATCCTCAGTCCACATCAAGTTCACAATGTCCTTCTGACATCAAACCACAGGTATCACATACTTTTCCATACTTTCTACCCAAGATTAAAATATGCAGAGCACCGTGATAAAGACACCTCCATTCCCAGCATGTTGGCTCTCATTCTGTAGAATTACATACTTTCGGTGCAAATGGTGACCAGGTTCCAGCCGCAAGCAAGACTGGGCTCCGTGGGGACAGCAGGCCCTGCAGGAGCCACCACTCCTGTCGCCACAGTCTGATGCAGCTGCAGAGAAGCTGTGGCTGAGGCCATTCGCTTTGTGAGAGAACCGCACAGGAGGGAAAAGGTAGGGAAGGTCGGGAAGAGGGCAATGTCATGCTTCTGAGCCCAAGCCAAGCCATCGCATCCCCTGTGACTTGCACGTATATGCCCAGATGGCCTGAAGTAACTGAAGAATCACAAAAGAAGTGCAAATGCCCTGTCCCACCTTAACTGATGACATTCTACCACAAAAGAAGTGAAAATGAAGTCCTTGCCTTAAGTGATTATATTATCTTGTGAAATTCCTTTTCCTGGCTCATCCTGGCTCAAAAAGCTCCCATACTGAGCACCTTGTGACCCTCACTCCTGCCCGCCACAGAACCCCCTTTTGACTGTAATTTTCCTTTACCTACCCAAACCCTATAAAACGGCCCCACCCTTATCTCCCTTCACTGACTCTCTTTTTTGGACTCAGCCCGCCTGCACCCAGGTGATTAAAAAGCTTTATTGCTCACACAAAGCCTGTTTGGTGGTCTCTTCGCACGGACGCGCATGACAGGCAGGTGCAGAGCCAGGAAAGGACCAGTGATGAGAACAGAAAGGAATGCGTCTCCCTGTACACACCCTCGGATTTTATGACAATGTGCGCAGGGGGCTGAACTGGATGCCTGAGAACATTCCTCCAAGTTCTTTTGCTGATTTTCTAAATATTGGTGTAAAATCTGAACTCAGAAAAATTTTTTTTAAATCGCTTCAATCAACATCTTTGTCTAGTGCTCAGCATCATATCTACGTGATCATCTAGAAAACCAACTTTTGTTCTAAGGCTCACATACTCCTATAAAGTCCCAGAGATTTTACAAGGGAATGCACCTCTCATTCGCATCAAGAACACACACAACTACCATTACAGAAATGCTTAATTTGCTTACATAATTTTTTAAACACCCAGATTTGAAATACAACAGAGAAGACAACTCTTTGATAGCTCTGCTTTTCAACTGCGAACTGCGGGTGGAGAAAATAACCTGCCATGATTTCTAACCAGTCAACAACCTGTCTTCCCTGGCTGCAGTAGGAGCAATCTTTCTGAGCTCAGGATGAAACAGACCCCAGCTGTTCAGGGGACAGATAGTCATCAGTTCTCAGCGGGCTTCCCGAGTCCCAAATCCCCATGTGATACGTGGAAGTAAAAAGCTATCAATGACCAAGCATCTGAACGCTTATCCCACCTCACCATCTGATTCTCCTGCCATGCAAATTTAAAATTCTTAAGCCTACTATCAGAGAATAGAGTTGGTGCTGCATCTGTCTTCCTAAAATTACGGATAATTACCAGCCCACAATGGCTTCTAATCAGATTTGAGTAGTCCCTTAGACAGGAAGCTAAAGTGCCTCAGCCCTAAACTGAGAAGAAAACAGAAACTGGAATGTTCTAGATTTGATTTTTTCCCTCTTGTTCTAAAGTGGCTGTTCACGAATCTCCTTCTACTGTCTTGTTTATAAAATGTATGAGAAAGAGGGAAATTCAAAGATATGATAGAAATGGCCACGTTTTCTAGGTACAAACTTCGTGAACATTATTTTAGGTGCTGGGCTTTTTCTCCACAAATTGTGAGCCTGGAGGACATTTTCCCCCTCGTGGTTACACATTCAGAATCAGGGAAAGTGGCTTTAGCAGTAAAGAGGGGAGTGCACTGAGAAGTGACCGGACACTGAGAAGGGCAGACAGGGACTCTACCTCGGTGGCCTACAGCATTCCTGGGCCTCCACCTTTACTTTTCTATCTGTACAAGGGATCTAAAGGCCCGTGATTCTAGGCCACGACAGCTCTTCATACACACATACACTAACATCACACGCCTATGTGAAAAGTTGTGACACCTGGCTGATTTCCTGAAGAGGTTATCTTGTATCATTTCTACTCATGTACTCCACCTCCTTCCAGACAAGTATCTGAGGATGATGGGCTATCCCACAGCCATGTGTGTAACTTCTGCTGCTTACGATCCCTGTTCATATAGCATTTTCCAAAAGCCTATGGTGTGAAGTGACAGAAGAAAGAAGAAGAAGGTTCTTTCAGCCCATTCATTCATTCATTCAACAAATATTGACTGACTATCTACGTGCCAGGCACTGGTGATATAACAGCGAACATATATTTTTGTAGGTAGAGACAGACAACCAAAAAGTATGTTAAAGAGTGATCAACGCTGTAGAGGAAAATACACCAGGAAACAGGAAAGAAGAATACCCCTAGCCACCCTACACTGGGGTGGCGCTAGTGTTTACAAAATGGAAACAGCGGCCGGGCGCGGTGGCTCACACCTGTATTCTCAGCTCTTTGGGAGCCTGAGGCAGGCAGATCACCTGAGTTCAGGAGTTCAAGATCAGCCTGACCAATGCGGCGAAACCTTGTCTCTACTAAAAACATAAAAATTAGCTGGACGTGGTGGCACACGCCTGTAATCTCAGTTACTCAGGAAGCTGAGGCACAAGAATCACTTGAACCTGGGAGGCAGAGGTTGGAGTGAGCCGAGAGCGTGCCACTGCACTCCAGCCTGGGTGACAGAGCAAGACTCTGTCTCAAAAAATGTAAAAATAAAAAAAAAAATGTAAACAGAGAATAAGATACCAAAAGAAAGAACATGAACGATTAATTGTAACAAAAGCCTTTGTAAACTAATACTTTCCTTCCTGGATCCTTGTCCCTTACAAATGGAAAAAAAGGGCAGAGAGGGGGTAGCATCCAAATGATGTTTTAAGATGGCTTGGGGATTCAGATGTCTGACAGTCATACTCACGTACTTCAAGGAAAAAGCTCTAGCTCTATAAGCCATCTGGGCAATGGTTTAATGTCTTTTTTTTTTTTTTTTCAGAGAGTTTTAAAATACAGGAAAACTTGTGTGTTTATTTGGCTGCTCTGTGCCTGCACACGTGCAAACTCTGCTAACAGGTTTTTCCATGTTTTGCTGAATTTGCCAGCTTGCCATAAACAGGCTTCCAAGTCTTAATTGTCTATAAATAGCACAAACACCCAAAAATGCAAATCAAGACAAGCTGTCCCTTCCACTGCTGCTGCCATGATGACGGCAAGTGACCATTGGCCAAATCAATACGCGGAGACTGAAGCTGTCCGGCAGAGAGCACAGGGTCCACTGCTTTTCCCATAGCATTTAAAGAAACAAGCAGAAACGGCTCTCCACACAGGACAGACACAACCTTTGTTCTTTGAATAAATACTGCCAATGCCCAAAATACTTTCTCCATCACACTATCTATATGGAATTCAACTTCCTTCCAATACCATAAGTAACGCCAGTGATAGACTATGTTTAGCCATAGTGACCCATTAGCATTCTTTTTCCTCTAAAATGTTGAAATAATAACATTGAGTGTGCACTCACGAGGTGCCAGGCTCTGAGTTTGATCTCGTCTAGTTCTCATTGAAATCCTGTAAGATCAGTACCATATTCTCTCATTTTTCATAGATGAGGAAACTGAGGCATAGAAAGGCTAAGTAAGTTGTCCATGGTCACAGGTTATTTAGAAACTTTTCTTCAAACTTTCAAAAGTTAACTACTGCCACTATTACAAATGAGTTTTTGTTTGTTTGTTTGTTTTTTGGGGACAAGGTCTTGCTCTGACCAGACTGGAGTGCAGTGGCGTGATGATGGTTCACTGCAGCCTCGACTTCCCAGGCTCAAGTGATTCTCGAACCTCAGACTCTCCAGTAGCTGGGATTACAGGCAGGAGCCACCACACCTGGCTAATTTTTTAATTTTTATTTTTTGTAGGAATGGGGTTTCACCATGTTGCCCAGACTGGTTCCAAACTCTGGGCTCAAGACATCCTCCCAGGTCGGCCTCCCAAAGTGCTGGGATTACAGGTGTAAGCCGCTGTGCACAGCCCTACAAATGTGACTCATACAAAGTCAGAGCAGTGAGCAGGAAGAGAACAGAGACTTCAGCCAGTCTCCTGGCTGTGGCAACACCATATCCCTCCTCCATACCGTAATGTGTCTACACCCACCAAGCTCCTAGACATTGAAGGCAGGCCAGCTCAGAGACGAAACAGCAGTCAAGAAAGAGAAGATGCAGACACGCGTCTTGATTTCAGCTCGAGCGTGCCTCTCTGCCCTGCAGCTGCACAGGCAGAAACCAGGGGCCGTGAGTCTCAGGCAGTGTGTTTGGTTCCTGGCAGGTAATCTTTTGGGAGACCATCCCATACAATTAGTGTTACACTTCTCAAAAAGGAAGTGTGACTTTTATAGAAAAATCGATTCCATTTGGGAGAAAGGCCTAATAAAACCACAAAAGGATAATACATTCATACAACAACAAATTCAATTCATCTGTCACAAACTGAAATCCCAAATCCCTCTGGGCACACAGCTGCTTTTCTGAGCTGAAATTCAACTCCAGTTGAGAAACAGGTCAACTTTTCTAAAAAGATTTATTTTTCACATGCCTTCAATAAAAATTCCTTTCCTTCACTTGTCATTTTCCAGATTTAATGGCTCTGTTGGCCTTCCTCTCATTCAGGCCGTGAACACTGACTGCATGTCTACTACCGCCCGAACTCCAAGGGAGGCACCCTAGGGAACACAGATGACCGCAGCACAGCGACACCCTCAAGGAGCACACACCGGGAAGGCAAGATGATACAATCGCAGACTTCACACAGAAAAGAACGTGCCATCCATACCCCGTCCCATTTCTAGAAAACAACGATGCTGACTTAGTAACATTTACCAAACAGCTTGCAGTGTGGAGGCAGGCACTAGGGGGCCCCGGGGCGTGCAAGCAACGTGGAGACAGGAGACGCCCCCACGCACAAGGGCCAGCCTGGGGACCTGCAGAAATGCCCATGCATCTGGGAAGAGGGAGAGAGGACAAGATACTTAAATGCTCCAAAATGAATAGAAGCCTCCCAAGAACTTCCCCCGAAATGGGGCAGGGATTTACAAAAGACCAAACCGAGCATGCGCAGTTACCTGAGCATAGCGCCACCAGAGCAAGCTATCAAGGAAGAAACAGGGTCACTAGAAGCCTGAGCCTCTACTCCCAGCTCTGCAACTCATTCACCCTATGACCTTGGTGAAGGCTCTTAGCTTCTGTGAGCCACAAGAGAATCATGGAAAAACAGAAGATATGAAAGTGCTCTACCTTTTTCACAGAACTGCTGAGGGAATAAAATCAGATAACAGATTTTAAAATTCTCTGTGAATTACAAAGCAAAATGCAAACGTATGAAATCATTCTTACCATTAATAACAGCACTGTAAAATTAAGAGCAGAGTTAAGACCACAGCATTTTCCACCCCCCGACTCCCGAGAGAAATAGTGAGTCCAGCTGATGTATTTGGGCAACCCCAGTATCTAGGCTTTGAGAGCCTCAAACCGCTCATGAACTCTGACAGTATCACTCCAGTCCAGTGCTCATTAAGTTCTCCAAGACAGCCAACTGACATAGAATACTACAGCTTTTTCAGCTGGGCTTGAAGCCCTCCAAGCTCACAGCACAGCTAAATAATGAAGAGGTTTTCTGCCACTAGACTCAAAAGCTGGCTTTTGTAAATTCCCTTAGAAAGAACATTCAAGGCCAGGCATCGCGGCACATGCCTGTAATCCCAGCAATTTGGGAAGCCGAGGCAGGAGGATCACCTGAGGTCAGAAGTTCAAGAACAGCTTGGCCAATATGGCAAAGCCTCATCTGTACTAAAAATACAAAAATTAGCCAGGCATGCTGGTGGGCACCTGTAATCCCAGCTACTCGGGAGGCTGAGGCAGGAAAATCGCTTGAACTCAGGAGGCCAAGGTTGCAGTGAGCTGAGATCACGCCACTGCACTCCAGCCTGGGCGACAAGAACGAAACTCCATCTCAAAGGAAAAAAAAAGAAAGAGCATTCTTTTTTGCTGATGTTAAATTTCCTGTGCTTAACACAGAGAAATCATACAACACTGAAATCCTGAAAAACATATCATAAAAAGCATTTAGTGACTGAAAAGACATTCAATATAACCTGTAACAGTGAGTTCCCCTCCTCTTTCCAGCCAGCTCCACTAACGCTGTGACCCTTAACAATGCTTTCACTAACACAGAGGAAAATTAATAGGACCGCTTACCCCTCTCAGCTGACAGCTAAACCACTGTTTCTCCCTGGGCTCACTAAAGATGACCTTACCCAAAACCAGGCTGCAATGACCCTGTAGATGTTGACTAACGATTTCAAAATTCCCATATTCTTTGTCCACTCCTAAGGAAGATGAACGGAAGCCAGGTGTCTCCAAGTCAGAACTAACAGAGGCCTTAAACATCAGATGGCCCGTTCCCTTCTTTGACAACCGGGGGATCTAAAGCTGAGATTATGGAATAAAACAGCCCGTTTAATAACAAAGCGAAAACCAAAGCCTAGTCACCCAACCTCTGGTCCAAAACTCCTGCAACAACCCAGCACCCATACAAGATGAGTCTCCCTAACCAGAAACTCCGAAATCCTCAACTTTTGAGTGTCGAGGTGATGCTCAATGAAATGTTCATTGGAACAGCTCAGACTCTGGATTTTTGAATTCAGGATGCTCAACCAGCAGGTATAATGCAAATATTCAAAAATCCAAAAAAGGAAAAAAATCTGAGACACTTCTGATTCCAAGAAGTTTGGATGAGGGATATTCAACCTGCATTTTTTTTTTCTCTCTAATGAAGGAAATTAAAAACGAGGCCCGAGCAAAGTCATTCAATCCATACTAAAGTCATTCAATAGTTTAATTAGTACCCATTTAAAGTTAAATGCTACCCGCAGATATTTAAAAGGATGAATACATTCATGACTATAATCCCAGAACTTTGGAAGACCGAGGCGGGAGGATCACCTGATGTCAGGAGTCCAAGACCAGCCCAGCCAGCATGGTGAAACTCCATCTCTACTATAAATGCAAAAATTAGCCAGGCGTGGTGGCGCACACCTGTTATCCCAGCTACTCGGGAGGCTGAGGTACGAGAATCGCTTGAACCTGGGGGGAGCACGTTGCAGTGAGCCGAGATCACACCACTATACTCCAGCCTGGACCACAGAGCAAGACTCTGTCTCAAAAAAAAAAAAAAAAAAAAAAAAGAAAGAAAAAAGAGAATTTAAATTGTGTTTTCACATGGAGCCCATGTTCCCAGAACACAAGCCCTGCTCTATGCTCCAAGGGCACACAGGGTGCCCCTTTATCTAATACTCACCGTATTCCATGGCAGCCATTAGCACGCATCTGTCCATCGCACTAGACTTCCTGGATATGAGGCAGGGATCATATATTATTACCTTTCTGTCCCCAATGTCTGGCCTAGAAGACACTCAGCAAATGATTCCTGAACTAAGTCAGTTACTAAGATATGTTAAACTTGTATTAACAAAATTGATTTAATAAGTTTGCCAATGCAGCCTTCATACCACACAGCTTAAATCTCAACCTGCGGATTTATCTTGTGTACTGCTAGATTATCACCTATTAACATTCAGGAGGCACCTAGTATGTGCTAGGCATTACTAATTGCTGGGGACCTAGCAGTGACAAAACAACATTCCTTGTTCAAAGAGAAGTTCTAATATAAAGAGGAATAGAAGGAACATGCTAGATTGATGAAAGAGATAAGAAAAGGACAGGCTGCCCTGGGAAGCACCTGGTCTTGTCTGGATGGTACATAGTTAACGAAGTCTGAGTGCTTCATACAGCATAAGGTCATCTCCTCCAAAAAGCGAATGAAGCTTTGATTCCCCAGTACCAAAAGTCATCATGAAGATGTGCACAGCCATATGCTTAGTGTAGGAAGTGAAACCAAACAAACAAAGCTCCAACTTCCACAGGCAACGGTCCAATTATGAAATCCTCTGGTTACGTTCAATTGAAATTCAAGGTATTCAAGAGGCCAATATTTAAGTGATAAATTAACCCAACCACTTAAAACTAAAGTAGTCTTTGGTTCAAGGGGTAAGGTATAGTACCTTTTACAAATTTATTAGCTCTTAATATTTACATTTAAATATGATGATGATGGTGTAATAATAACTTTACTAAGTAGTTACTATGTGTTAGGCACCAAACTAAGCACTTTACACACACATTTGCATGATCCTGTGAGATGATCATGACCCCCTGTCATCCCATTTCATAGATGAAAGTCAGGTTTATATAAGCTTAAAAAGTTGCCCCAAATGACACAGCTAGTTAGCAAAACCCAGGCAGCCTGACTCCATAGGCCTTGTTTAAAGAAGTAATATTTATAAACTGTCCAGCACAGCGGTGGTACAAACAAGAGTTCAATAAATGCCTAAAGAGTACTTCATACCATGAAGAAAAGGTGGAATGGGTAGAGATCAGAGTAGAGTGAGTAACCGGTAAATATACTTCATGACAGGTAGTAACAGGATGTGACATTTAGGCTGTTTCCACATTTGTTTGCATAACACTTTTTCACAGTTCTAAAGCACAAGAACCATTCTAAGCTGGTGAAAGCATAAGGCATGTCTATGATCCAGGACTCCAATTCACTGTGGATCAGGGCATCTCAACCTTTACTCAACCTTTACAGTATATCAGAACCACCTGGGGGTTTTTAACAGCACTATACCTGCCCAGGCTCCATTCCTGCAGATTCTATTTCAACTGGTCGGGAGTAAGCACACATGCTTTTTTCACAGCCCCCAAGATGCAGCTAGGTTTGCAAACCACTGTCCAAGATGCTCTCACACTTCCGCTCAGTTCAACACACACTCACTGAGATTCTAAGCACTATGAATTGGGCTAAGTTAACAAGTCAGGCTCCACTCCCTAATAATATAGACAAAGAAACCAAGATCAGAGATTTATTCCAGTCCAAACCAAACAAATTGCCGGGTGAAAAAAATGCCCTGGCATAGTTTGTCATACAAAACAACTTCCTGCATCTTCCCAGTCAGTAGCCTAGAGACTGACTCTGAGCCATGAGAATTCAGAATCAGGGGAAAATGCCAGTCTGAGGCATCTGCCACACTCCTAGCACACCCCCAAAAGCGCCCAGCTACATTTCACATCCACTGTTCTAACAGGGGTCGAAATAGAGAAGAGCAGTGCAATACAGAAAACAGAGCCTGCTGGGCGCCAAAAGGCTGGGGAATTCCAGTCCTAGCCCTGCTACCAATCGGTCTACTCACTTCTCTCTGGTTCTGGTGTGGCCAACAGTTACGCGAGAGGTTGAGACATAAAAGCACAGATGTCAGGCAAGCTCCAACATCCAAAATACATAGAAATTAAAAAGCATTAAGGTGATATCAAGGAATGTATAGCATCAACCAGAAAAGTATCTGAAGTATTCGTTTTCCCATTCTTAAGAAATCAAAAGTGGAAGCAGAAAATTGAGCAATCAGCCTACCAAGTTGACTGGGGCAACAGAATACACTCACGGATTCTGCTCACAACAGCGGGGGTGACAGACCAAAAGGAGAACTGCAGAGCGTCCCTCTCTCCTCTGTCCACCCATGCCACCAGTACGTGAGTGCGTCCACACGCAGCGCCCAGTCTCCTGTTCCACTGACGCCAGCGTCCACTCACCGCAAGCCTACTAAGTGCCACATGTGCTACGATGCTCCCTCATCTCATCACCATAGACATCCCTGCTGGAGGTGAGTATGTGACAGACGAAAATCACGGAGGCCTAGGGAGGTTGAGACCCGCATTCCCACTGCAGTGAGGGTGTGCTTGAGAGGGACCCCACGGCTGGGCCCTCCATGCCGCTCTACTCACTAATCACTCCCAGACCAGAGCAGGGAGGGGGAATTTTCTTCCTCTCACTATTTTCAGCCCCTTGGCTGACCCAGCATTCCCCAGAAAGCTATCGAGTTCTGGCAGCTCTGAGACCACAAAGCCATAAACGCACGGGACACACAGCCCATCTGTCTCTAATGGGTCTTTTACTTGTCATGCTGGTCATTTCTAAGAGCAGATGGGTTAAGAAAGACTTGGCAAGTTACCACGAAATGACCCCTCCACTCTTCCCTGGGGGAAGGCTGACTAGCGAGCAGTCAGGCCGGCTTTCTTCCCCCACTCCCTGCATTCCTGTCCCCAAGGAGCCACAGACAATCCCACCAAATATAAGCAGGAGACAGCCACCTCCTTCCTACAGCTGGAGGGGGGAAGGGTCCTCTCGGGCCTTTCTAACTGCATGAAAACCAAACTGTGAGCTGTACTGACCCGGGCCTCACCCATGTTGCAGGCGTGTACAACCCAGGTGCCCAGTGGCATCATCAGGCAGAACTACAAATGTGCTTTCCATCGTTTTCATACAATGATTCCAGAACCGCTATCCACACAGCTCCACTTCTCACACATACGACGTGCTTCACGGATTACACAGCATGTTCACCATGGCCCTCATCTGCTCCTCCCAGCAGCCTTGTGTGATCCCTTGAGGATGCTTCCTCATACTGAGGTTTGAAACCAAAACTTTCCCAAGAACATCCAGCTAGTGTTAGAACCAGGATATGAGGGCTTCTGATTCTAGAACCAGTATTTGTTCCACTATTCCACATGGGCCCCTCCAGGGATTTCTGCCTGATCTTAAAATGCAGACAGCAAATCTGTCTCTCTACAGTCCTGGGTTCCCTATAGACAAGAAGTGAAACTTCTAACAGAAAGCTTATACTTATTTGGAAGGCTACCTGGGATATTTCTTTTAAGTTAGTTTGTTCATGTTTTGGAAAGATTGTTCCAATGGCAATGCGGGGCATGAAGTGTAGAAAGGATTCCATGATGAGGCAGAGAAACAATTCGGTGGCTCTTACAATGGTTCCAATGAGGCATGAGGCTCAAGCAGAAAGGACAGAGGGAAAATGCATTAGAAAGAAATGCAAAATGAAGTCCACTCAGACCCAGGATGGAAAAAAGGGGATTAAGCATGATGGTGGTTTCGAGGTTGAAAGACTGATGAACAAGGACGTCATTAACTACTGCAGAGTGGTATCTGGGGCCTGGGTGCACCAGTTTGTTTAACCATTCACCTGCTGAGCAGTCTCCGGGCTGTGTCCAGTTTCTAGACTTTATAAATAATGCTGCTATGAACAGATACATATAGGTTTTTGTGTGAACATAAGTCTTCATTTCTCTGGGATAACTACCCGTGAATGTGAGTGCTGCCTCCTACAGCAATTGCACGTTTAGTTTTTTAAGAAACGGTCAAGCTGTTTTCCAGAATGGCTGTACCATTTTCCATTCCCACCAGCCAAGTGTGAGTGATTCCGTTTCCCCGCATCCTCACCAGCATTGCTCTTGTTACTACTTTTTATTTTAGGCATTCTGATAGGTGTGTAGTGACGTGGCTTTAGTGTGCATTTTTCTGATGGCTCATGATGTTGAACATCTTTTCATGTGCTTATATGTTATCTGAAATGTCTCTTCAGGTTTTTTATTCATTTTCAAACTAGATGACTTGGTTTCACTGCTGAATTTGGATAGTTGTTTATATATTATAGATATGAGTCCTTCATCAGACATGTGGTTTGCAAATAGTTTCTCCCAGTCTCTAGCTCCTCTTTTCATCTTTATTTTGCATTTTACATTTTAGTCCATGATCCATTTTGAGTTAATTTTTGTACGAGGTATGAGGTTTCGATCAGAGTTCAGGTTTTTTTTCCTATGAATAATCAGGTAGCCAGTAACTTTTTTTTAAGAGACAAGGTCTACTCTGTCACCCAGGCTGGAGTGCAATGACAGGATCAGAGCTCACTGCAGCCTCGACTCCTAGGCTCAAGTTATCCTCCAGCCTCGACTCCTGGGCTCAAGTTATCCTCCTGCCTCAGCCTCCTAGAGTAGCTGAGACCACAGGCAGGTGCCACCATGACCAGTTAATTTTGTTAGTTTTTGTAGAGACAGGGTCTTGTGCCATGTTCCCCAGGCTGGTCTGGAACTCCTAGGCTCAAGTCATCATCCCACTTATATGGGGCCAGGCAGTGGCACATGCCTGTAATCACAGCACTTTGGGAGGATGAAGCAGGAGAATCACTTGAATCCAGGAATTCCAGACCAGCCTGAGCAACAGACGGAGGCCCTATCTCTGCAAAATATTTTAAACATTAGCTGGGCATGGTGTTGTACACCTGTGGTCCCAGTTACTTGGGAGGCTGAGGTGGGAGGATCTCTCAAGCCTATGGGGCTGAGGCTGCAGTGAGCCGTGATCGCACCACTACACTCCAGCCTGGGAGAAAGTAAGACCCTGTCTCCAAAAAAAAAAAAAAAAAAAAAAATAGAGCATCACCCATATTAAAGACACACATTGTCTTTTTGAAAATTTAATTACAGTTATATAATGGACATGTAAAATGTCCAGTTTGAAAGGTTGAAACATATATAACTCTAAGTATTCTTACCTTAAAATTCTGATTCCTCCCTAAGGTATCGCATACTGTTTACATAAGTATCACAATGCCTGGACAACAACTAAAAATGTGTACGAGGGAGAAAAATGATCATATATGCCTATTAATTAAGGTACATTTCCCCCTTATTACATAAAAAAGTCATCACGGCAAACCCCTGTGACTGTATCTAAAGCAAGCCTACAGTTTTACTTCTCCGTATTATAAAATGCAAGGCTACAATTCAAATACTAAACACTTCCTGAAGCCAACTGTAGTTTACTTAAAATAAATGCCTAGGGTCTATATCAAAAATATGAAAAAGCTAGCTACTTCATAGCCATTGCAATCTAAGTTCAGCTTTTCTTTTTTAATTGACACATAATTGTGTACTGTACATATGTATGAAGTACACATAGTGATGTTATAATACATGTAATGTATGTGATCAGCATAATTAGCATATCCACCATCTCAAACATTTATCATTTCTTTCTGTTGGAACGTTCAATGCCCTTTCTCCAATTATCTGGAACTATATATATATATATATTTTTGAGACAAAGTCTGGCTCTGTTGCCCAGGCTGGAGTGCAGTGGTGTGATCTCAGCTCACTGCAACATCTGCTTCCTAGGTTGAAGCTATTCTCCTGCCTCGGCCTCCTTGGTAACTGGGGTTACAAGGCACCCACCACTATGCCTGGCTAATTTTTGCATTTTAAGTAGAGACGGGGTTTCTCTACACATTGGCCAGGCTTGTCTCAAACTCCTGACCTCAGGTGATCCACCCACCTCAGCCTCCCAAAGTGCTAGGATTACAGGTATGAGCCACCACACCCAGCCTGAAACTATATATTCTTGTTAACTATAGTCATCCTATGTTATAGAACACTAGAACTTTTTCCTATCCAGCTATAATTTTGTATTCTTTAACAAATTTCTCCCTATCTGCCTCTTCCCCGACCCTTCTCACCCTCTAGGATCCTCTGTCTACTTTCAAATTCCATGAGATCCACTCCTTTTTGCCTTCCACATAAGTGAACATGTGCTGTGTAACTTTCTGTCCCTGGCTTATTTCATAATATCTTCCAGTTCCATCCACGTTGCTGAGAATAACAGGACTTCTTCCCGTGTTATGGCTGAATAGTACTCCACTGTGTATAAATACCACATTTTCTCTATCCATCATCTGCTGTTGGACACCGAGGCTGATTCCTTATCTTGGCTATGGTGAACAGTGCTGTAGGAAACAGAGGTGCGGATGCCCCTCCGACACTGATTTCCTTTTCTTTGGGTATCTACACTGTAGTGGGACTGCTGGATCACACTGTAAATTCATTTGCAGTTTTCTGAGGAACCTCCATACTGTTTGCCATAGTGGGTGCTGTAGCTTACTCTTACTCTTTTTCTTTTTTTCTCTTCGAGACAGAGTCTCACTGTTGCCCAGGCTGGAACACAGTGGTGCAATCTCGGCTTGCTCACTGTAGCATCTGCCTCCAGGGTTCCAGTAGTTCTCATGCCTCAGCCTCCTGAGTAGCTGGGATTATGGGCGCCCACCACTGCACCTGGTAAATTTTTGTATTTTTTAGTAAAGATGGGGTTTCACCACGTTGGCCAGGCTGGTCTTAAACTCCTGGTCTCAAGTGACCCACCCACCTCAGCTGCCCAACGGTGCTGGGATTACAGGTATGATCCACCGCTCCCAGCTAATTTTTGTGTTTTTAGTAGAGACGGGGTTTCACCATGTTGGCCAGGCTGGTTCAAACTCCTGACATCAGGTGATCTGCCCGCCTCGGCCTCCCAAAGTGCTGAGATGTCAGTGTGCGCCCCGCGCCCAGCCAGCTGCTCTAGTGCACACCCCCCTACAGTGTGTAAGAGCTCCCTTGTCTCCATAGCCTCACCAGCACTTGCTATTTTTTGTCTTTTTGATAATACTCATCCTAACAGGTGAGATGATACCTCACTGTGGTTTTGATTTGCATTTCTCTGATTATAAGTGATACTGAGCATTTTTCTCACATATTTTTTGGCCATTTGTATGTCTTCTTTAAAGAAATGTCTGTTTTATTGGGTGTGGTGACACAAACCTGTAAGCCCAGCACTCAGAACGCTAAGGCAGGAGGACAGCTTGAGCCTAGACCAGCCTAGGCAGCATAGCGTAACCCTAGCGCAAAAAAAAAAAAAAAAAAAAAAAAAAAAAAAAAAAAAAGGAGAAGAAGAAAAAAGAAATATCTGTGTCTGTTCAGCTTTTTGACCTCCAAAAATTAAGAGCCTATTTTGGAATCTGACAACCTGCCTGATTCAGAGACAATATGTGTTTGGTTCTACTCTGCTACTTCCTATGTGACTTTGGGAAGTTCCCTTAGCCAATTTGAGCTCAACTTCCTCAACATTAACCAGGAATAAGTACCACCTACCTCTGTTGGTTAATGCTGAGGACTGAAAGGAGAACCTCCACAACGCCACTTGACAATGCCGCCTGGCAGAAACCCTTCAATGCGGGACTGGTAGGATCATCTGAAGCTAAGTACAACTTTCCTTTCCACTGTCCTAGGCTCACTCTGCATACGATTAGCAAGGAATAGCGAATAAAGGAAACCAAAATAGTTGCTTAATTTTTAATAAGAAATTTTTCAAAAGTGGGGGTGGTGGCAAAATAGGACGGACAGGAGGGGAAGGAAAAGCAGCCGGTCACAAGTTCTAGTCCAGGGCTCATCCCCGGCCTCCTCACTCAGGCAATCACCAGTCCCCACCTCCTGGGGAGGGGTACTTTCTCGGCTGGCTTCACCCACATGGAAGGCACTGCCACAGGTGTTCAGAAACCAGGAGCACCTTGAAATGGGCAATGTGCTTTGGGTAGGAGACCTACAATTTCCCCAAAGAAACCACGGCACAAAAGTGACCCACACAGGAGGTACCAACGGCTGTAAATACTTGGTGGCAAAAACTGATGTCATACCTTCTGTACAGGAGACACACACCCAAATAAAACTTGCCAAAATAGCAGAGAAAAAAATACAGCAGACAGCCAGTGCCATTCTGTTACAGAAATATTTATATCCCAAAGCCAGGGACCTCTCTGGAACACTGTCTTTATTTCCACGTTTCATGGAAGATGTTTGAGTGCACTCACGTGTGTCTCAACAAACTTCCAGTCCCTGCTCTAAACCCTGTGGCTCCTCAGCAAAACCCAAAAACAAGTATCAGTTTTCCTTCCAAATGGGAAATTTCCTGACCTAGCGAACCCAGCATCAAATCCACTTATTATGAGATAGCTGATTACAGGCGAAGCCCTCTAGTCCCAGGATGACTCCCCTCCTGCATGAGCGGGAGGGATGGGCATAGCACTGGCCTGCCAGACCACATCTCCAGGCAGTTTGCAACCATGGCTGCTCAGCTGAGCCATGATAAAAATCAAAACCAAGTATCTCTGAAAAGTGTACATGTCAAGAACCAGACCTCGGACCAGACTCAGCAGAAATGGATGTTGCAAGGTTTGTTCAGAGACCTCCTCTCCATGCCCCCTCTCCCCGGGACCTCCCTCCTTGCACTAGGAGCCCAGGGCCAATGGATCGCTCCCTTACCTCTAGCGCAGAGCATTTTCAGAACCAGCTCCCAGACTGTACCAGACCCTGAAATGTATTCACTGAATGCACTATTTCTTGAAATGATCATAAATCAACTGACTATAACAACAACTGTTTTAAAAGTGTTCTCTCTCTCTCTCTCAGGAATCGTGCCATGAGTTTGAGCAAGCAGCTTTGCTTCTCTCTACTGCAATTCTATCATTTGCAAAATGTTAACAATTACTGTGTTCACCCATAGCATTGTTGTAAAAAGCCTTAAGACCCACTTCATGTAGCCTGCCTGGAGCACAGACCCTGTCACATGGTAAATGCCCACTGAAGGTGAGTTATCTGTAGCTATTATTACCTGCCACTCCAGCGAACAAAAGGAGTCGATCCGGCCTCATCGTATCACCATGAAATGATGTCCATGCCGACTACGCAGTGAGAATAGGGGAACTCAATGTTGATCACGTACTATTTTGTTTTTTACAATGTGTACATACATATTTGTAGGCACACTGGAAAAGATCTGGAAGGAAATACACCCAGTGTTAATAGTGACTACCCCAAAGATACATTCATCCAAACACACAACAGAAAAACACTCACTATCTTTCTGACTTCCATATCATTTGAACTATTTTCAATAAGCGTCTATGGCTTTTGTAAAGTTTTTGAAAGGAATTTATTGCATTTTTTTCTGGAGAAACAAGCAGGAGCATGAAAAAGGTGGTAACAGAAGGTTAAATGGAATGGGACTCAATGGAATTGAGTCCCAGCCAGGTTCAGCAGGTACAGGAACCACGCATCTCTCACTACAACTCAACACCAGCTCTCTCTTCTCTTGGTCCAACGGTCCAAGACTTAGAGATAAAATGTTTATTGTGATCACATCAATCACACCAAGGAGCTTGGAACCACCCTTCCAAACTCCTCTGGTTCTGTGTACCTGCCCGGGGCTGTTAGCTTTCCTCCTGTGTCTTTGGCTGGCCTGTAATCCCTAGTGGTGGAAATGCACCCTGACACTTAGCCATCATCCCCACAACACTCAACTCCACAGAGAGACCAGGGCAGTGATGCCCACTCGGACTGTGATTCTACTTATAAAGAAAAGGACCAGGGGCCAGATGCGAATTGTCTTTGGTAACTCACCAGCTGTTGCTTGAACCAGAACAAAGCCAGGTCTCCTGATGCCCAGAAAAGAGCTAGTGCCTGTCCCACTGGAAACGTGGTGAAAATGTTTTGCTTGCTGTGAAAAGATGCACTACTGGAGAAGATGGGTGCAACTTCTCATGGAGACACTCAGCCCAGATCACCAGGAAACAGGGCTGCTGGATGAGACACTTGGCCCAGATCACCAGGAAACAGGGCTGCCGGATGAGACACTCGGCCCAGATCACCAGGAAACAGGGCTGTTGGATGAGACATGGGGCCCAGATCACCAGGAAACAGGGCTGCCGAAAGAGACACTCAGCCCAGATCACCAGGAAACAGGGCTGCCGAATGAGACACTCGGCCTAGGTCACTAGGAAACAGGGCTGCCAGATTAGACACTAAGCCCGCCCACCGGAAAGGAAATCTGGATGGGCAATGGAGGGAAATTCACACAGCCCAATAACAGCAACAGCATGAACAAAACAAAAAATACCTGACTGGAAAGCCATAGCCTGGCTAGCAGATTCGAAACAGAGCCACAATCCTAGCAGCACATATCACTGCAACACAGAGCTTCAATCAGTGTATGCACACTTTAAGTAGATATGTAAAATGTCCATGTTTTTGGAACAAGGGGTATTTGTGTGTGTGTGATGTCAAAGAAAACAGCTGAGAAGAAACTGTGGCAAGGAAATAGAAATAGGCGCCCTTACACATTGACAGTGAGATAACGGTATGGCCCTAACGGAAGGGAATCCAGCAACACCCATCAAAATTTAAAATGCGCAGAACCCTGGATCCCTCAATTCCATTTCTAGCAATGCATCCTATGAACATATTCACGCAAATATGCAAGAATTATGTACAACTCAGCATTGATTAATCCAAACGGTTGGGAACAACCTAAATACTTACCGGCGGACAACCGTGTTTATCTTATGCCAACATCTGTGTTTTTAAAAGCAAGACACATAGGCTTGGCACAGTGGCTCACGCGTGTAATCCCAGCACTTTGAGAGGCTGAGGCAGGTGGCTCACGAGGCCAAGATATCCAGACCATCCTGGCCAACATGGTGAAACCCCGTCTCTTCGAAAAATACAAAAATTATCTGGGCGTGGTGGCGCACGCCTGTAGTCCCAGCTACTCAGGAGGTTGAGGCAGGAGAATCCCTTGAAACCGGGAGGCAGAGGTTGCAGAGATCTGAGATCACGCCAGCCTGGTGACAGAGCAAGACTCTGCCTTGGAAAAACAAACAAACAAACAAAAACTGGCAACAGTGGTCACAGGGCAGTGATGGGAGTAGGACTGCCTTTCACTCTCCAGGACCTTTTGAATGTCGCTCACATTACATATTCAAAATACATGACTACAGCAAATATTTTCAAAGAAACTATGAAAAACTGGGAGAATAAGAATATCTAACACGACTGCTGTATAATTAAAGAATGAAAAATATTAAGCACTATCAGAGTTCAAAGGAAGAAAGATTAATTCTAGCTTGGATGTCAGAGTAGGGATCATGTAAAGGAAGTGAGTATTTCAAGTCTTGAAGGATGGAGAAGATTTAAAGAGGCGGAAGTGTGGAGATGATGTCCCAGATGGAGATAAGAACATAGGCGAAGACGATGTCCCAGATGGAGATTAGAACATAGGCGAAGACGATGAAGAGATGAGAAGGTATAAATTCTAAGTGCAGCTCTGAGGCTGGGCTTCAGAACAGGGCTTAGGAAAGAAGCTGGAACGCAAGGCTGATGGTGGGAATGGAAACACTGAACCCAAACTTGCATATCACGCCCTGATCATGAGCCTTGAATACCAAGCCAGGGAACCCGTCCTTGATCTTAATAATGAAAAATCACTGGGCTGGGTGTGGCGGCTCATGCCTGTAATCCAGTGCTTTGAGAGGCTGAGGCGAGAGGACTGCTAAGGATAGCACACCTATAGTCCCAGCTACTCAGGAGGCTGAGGCGGGAGGATCACTTGAGCCCAGGAATTTAGGGTTACAGTGAGCTCTGATGGTACGCCTGCATTCCAGCCTGAGCAACAGAGCAAGGGCATGTCTCAAAAATCAAATCAAATGAAATAAAATCACTAAAAGTTTGTATAGACATGAAGTATAAAATCATACCATATATGAATTAATTCAGATATATAATATAAATTAGAGGGGGAAAAGAGAATTTAGGAAGCTATTATAAGAAAACAAGACTCAACTAAGACATGAGCAAAGGCCCTGGGCTCACAGCGCTATCTTCATATAAAGGAATGAACTACCACATTTATTTTCATGGTATCACCAACTTAGATACAGGCTACAGTATTCTGGAACCATCTCTGTATCAGTCAAATCAGATGGCCATAATACCATAGGGAAATACCATAAAAAACGCCATAGGCTGTGTGGTTTAAACATTAGTTTATTTCTCACAGCTCTGGAGGCTGGAAGTCCAAGATCAAAGTGTTGGCCAACTCAGTTCTGGGACAGGGATCTCTTCCTGGCTTGCAGACAGCAACCTTTCTTCTTGTTTCCTCACACCAGGGCAGTGGGAGCTGCCTGCTTTCTCTTTCTTTTTTTTTTGAGACAGAGTCTCGCTCTGTCACCAGGCTGTAGTGTAGTGGCACAATCTCAGCTCACTGCAACACCTCAGCCCCCCGAGTAGCTGGGATTACAGGCACGTGTCACCAAACCCAACTAATTTTTGTATTTTTAGTAGAAACAGGGTTCCAGGATAGTCTCAATCTCCTGACCTCGTGATCTGCCCACCTCGGCCTCCCAAAGTGCTGGGATTACAGGTGTGAGCCACCACACCCGGCCTGGTTTCTCTTCTTCTAAGGGCACTAATCCTGTGAGACAAGGGCCCACGCTCATGACCTCCTCTAACCCTTATCACCTCCCAAAGGTCCTACCCCCTAATACCATCACACTGGCAGTTAGGGCTCCAGTACAAGAATCTGGGGGAGACATAAACATTCAGTTTAGAACAATGTCTTTTCAATCCTGTTGAAAAAAACAACCAAATGAGTAGGCAAAGAAGTACCTTATATGTAAACAAGTCAGGACTTTTCATATTTCTGCTAACACATTAAGGTCAATTTAAAATGTCTGATAACAAGAGTCAGAAGCAGAGATAAATGAAAGTTAGTTACTCTGCATTTTAGACACATTGAGCTGTCTTTCAATGACATTGTGGCACAAAGAACACTGCTTTCTATTCCTGGTTTTGCCACCAAAAAAGCTGGAACATTTCCCTGTATTTCCGTTTATCTTGAAAATCACTGGGCTGACCTAGCAGACCTCCAAGGTCCCTTCCATTCACAAATTCCACAAATAACTTCCTACCAACAGATGCTACACAAATAAACTACTCTGACGAAGGGGAAAGCTAACACTAGCAAACAATGACATGCACACAAGACAAGACGTATAGAGAACTGGATCAACCACAAACTGGTGGATGATGAGCCGGCGGTGGATAAAAACACATTCCCTAACGACGGACAGAGAGGCAATGGCGCCGAGGTAGTATTGTTGAAGATTTCCTATTTTAAATCTTAAGATAAATGCCCAATTGTTTATATTCATTCTGATTAAATGTGAACATGAAAACTTCCTCCAGGGGACACAGACATCTAAAAAGTTCCCAATGTATCCAATTTGTCATTTGATATTTTTACTGACAAGAAAAATGAGGGACTGAATATACAAACAGACCATGCCTGATCATATGTATAAAGACAGAACTCAGACCACAACCTGTAGCTGCCCACCCAGGAAACCAATCCCCTATCTACAGTCAACAGCCAGGAAGCCAGCCAGGCTAGCACATTAGACAGGAAGCCAGACTGCTCTCTCTCCACAACCCAGAAACTAAACCACAACTCTGTCCATGTGGCCAGGACTTGACTCAAAACTGACAGCCACCCTAATTTTGGCCCCTGTTTCCAGTTAGGATCATTCAGAGAAAGCCAAATACGCCACTAACCAATCACATAGGACAACCCACTTCTGCACAGCTGCCTCCAGTCCCCACAACAGCCTCCACTGGGAGCCGTTCTTTTCCATCCTGAAATTTCCCCACTCTTCATCAGCCACTCACTTGCATGTCAGTCTCTGCCACACGCAAGTAATGGTGCTGATTCTCTTGCCATAGCAGTTCTGAGAAAATCACCTCTGCCTGTCTCATGCGGGCGGCCTTCCTTTATTTCCCCCAAAGAATAAGTCTTAAATGAAGGGCTTCTCTCTATATGGCCAAGCTATACAATTCAGAAGCCCAGCATGGCAGATTCCAAGCCTGGAAAGACCATACACCCCTCAGGTCTTCTTTCCACAAAACACAGCTTCCTTGAGTTCTTCAGTCACTCCCACCAACCAGGGAAGGAACCACGTGTTATGGAAGGATGAAGGGCCTTGAAGTCAAACTTCTGAGTTCATCAAGTACTTCATCTTTCCACTTAAGAAATTACATGGCCTCGGCCAGGCGTGGTGGCTCACACCTGTAATCCCAGCAGTTGGGGAGTCCGAGTTGGGCAGATCACTCATGGTTGGGAGTTCAAGGCCAGCCTAACCAACATGAAAAAACCCCGTCCCTACTAAAAATACAAAATCAGCCTGGCGTGGTGGTGCATGCCTGTCATCCCAGCTACTCAGGAGGCTGAGGCAGGAGAATCACTTGAACCAGGGAAGTAGAGGTTGTGGTGAGCCGAGATCGAAAACTTACTGCAGTGTTGTAAAGAAGAGAATTCAGGAAAAGCTGAACATTTGAGGCTGGCTGGCTGTGATCTTCAGCTGCTGAGAAAGCCTCAGCTGCTCGGTTCCACTGTGGAAATCCAACTCCTCCCTCAAAGTCCAACTCATGTACACCTCCTCTGCGGTGCCTGCCCCTTCCTCCCTTTCACAAGCACGTGCTCCCTCTGCAGTCCCAGAGCATTCTATCGCCACCTCTGGAGCCACACTGTCCCAGCCGACAGCCAGCTCAGTGCACAGCTGCCTCTCCCTGTGTGTACCTGCAGGCCCCACCTGGGCTGGAAGGCTGCCTCCTTCTCCTCCACACGGAGGCGGCACTCAGGACCTACTGAATGAGGGAGGGAGTGGATGAGCAAGATAGCCAAGGGCCACAGGGAATGAATGGCCTGCAGCTCCCAGCAGGAACAGCCCCTGCCCTGCCAATCCGGAGGTGCTGGCTCTGTTCTCAGCAGGGCTGCTAAAAGCTCCCTTATAACAGCTCTAGGCCACAACGACCAACTTGGTGTCAGGCCCTAAAGACACCAAAAATCCTAACAAATAAAGAGGCGGCTATGCAGCATGCTGGTTAAAAGCACAGGCTTTGGAGTCAGAGCTTGAATTCCACTTATTATGTGACCTTGAGCAAGTTACTCAAGGCATCAATCTCATTTTGTCACCAGCAACATGAGGACATTATCCGCCACACAGTGTTGCTGAAAAAGTAAGAGAGGTGACAGACGCAAAGTGCTTGGCACTTACTTACTTTTACTGGTTTATTACAAAGAAGAGAACACAGGAACAGCCAAATGCAAGAGATGCACAGGGCACACCACGGGGCAGAGAGGTCGGGGCTCCCATGCCGTCCCTGGAAGTGCCACCTCCCCAGCACTAAATGAGTTCACCAAACCAGAAGCTCTCCAAACCCAGTATTTAGAGGGTTCTATGGAGTTTTCATAACATAGACATGATGAAGTCATTGGCCACCCGTGACTAGCTCAATCTCCAGTCTGTCTCGTCTCCCCTCCCAGAGGTAGGGGTGGGGCTGATATGTCCAACTCTTTACTCATGACTCATCTTTCTGGCAACCAGCCCCAATCCTGAACCTGTCCAGGGGCCTGAAGCCACCTGTCATCTCATTATCATACAAAAGACACTCCTATCACCCCAGAGATTCCAAAAGTCTTAGAAGCTCTTGTGTCAGGTATTGAAACCTAAGACCAAATATTATAACCAATGATGTTCCTATCACTCAGGAAATTACAAGGGTTTTAGAAGCTCTGGGCCAAAAACCAGGAAGAATACTAAATATATACACTATTGTACTATGTATCCCACTATCACGATACTTTTTTTTTTTGAGACAGCGTCGACCTCTGTTGCCCAGGTTGGAGTACAGTGGTGTGTACAGCTTATGATGCGATCTCAGCTCACTGCAACCTCCACCTCCCAGGTTCAAGCAATTCTTGTGCCTCACGCTCCTGAGTAGCTGGGACTACAGGTGTGCGACACTACAACTGACGAATTTTTGTATTTTTTAGTAGGACAGGGTTTCACTGTGTTGGCCAGGCTGGCCTTCAACTCCTGGCCTCAAGTGATTTGCCTGCCTCGTCCTCCCAAAAATCTGGGATAAGTCACAAGCCACCATGCCTGGCCTCACTATCACAATAATTATACTGAGAGGATTGGGGAGAAAAACGTGGGCAACAGGAGGAGGGGAGAGGGTAAGCAACCTGAATCCTTGTCTTCCACACAATCTAGAAGAACCAGCTAAAACATAAACATAGTAACCTCCAAGGAGCAGGGATCAGGGTGGAGAAGGGTAAGGTGGGGGATTGCTGGGTTTTATTGTGAGCCTTGTTAATTTCTGACTCTTAGAGCTGTATGCCTGTACAACTTTGCAAAAATGAGTATTTTCCTGTAATCCCAGCACTTTGGGAAGCCAAGGTGGGCGGATCACGAGGTCAGGAGATCGAGACCATCCTGGCTAACACGGTGAAACCCCATCTCTACTAAAAATACAAAATATTAGCCAGGCATGGTGGTGGGCACCTGTAATCCCAGCTACTCAGGAGGCTCAGGCAGGAGAATGGTGCGAACCCAGGAGGCAGAGCTTGCAGTGAGCTCAGACCATGCCACTGCAATCCAGCCTGGGCGACACAGCGAGACTCCATCTCAAAAAAAAAGAAAGAGTATTTAATTTTTAAACAAAATCTGATACTTGACCAACAACAATAGTATATTAAGTGATACAGTTTTTTGTTTTTGTTTGAGAGGGTCTTGCTCTGTTGCCCAGGGAGGAGTGCCGTGGTGTAATTCTAACTCACCACAGCCTCAGATTATTGGGATCAGGTGATCAACCTCCTGAGCAGCTAGAACCACAGGTATGCACCCCCACGCCCAGCATTTTTTTTTTTTTTTTTTTTGGTAGAGGTGGAGGTCTCGTTATGTTGCTGGTCTTAAACTCCTGATCTCAGTGGATCCTACTGCCTCAGCCTCCCTAAGTGCTGGGATTACAGATGTGAGTCACCACACCAGGCCCAAGTGGCGTATTGTAAAATTTTTTGGAATCCAACCACTTTGAAAATGTATGGAGAGCTATAAATCGTCTCCTCATAAACACACATGGATGCACATACACAAAATTGTTGCACAGGATTTTGGGGACTTCATAAATTTCTGAAAGCCAGGTTGAAAACCTTAGGATTATAGATTCTGGTTTCTTTTTTTTTCTTTTTTTTTTTTGAGACAGAGTCTCGCTTTGTCCTCCAAGCTGGAGTGCAGTGGCGTGATCTCGGCTCACTGCAAGCTCCGCCTCATGGGTTTACGCCATTCTCCTGCCTCAGCCTCCTGAGTAGCTGGGACTACAGGCGCCCACCACCATGCCCGGCTAATTTTTTGTATTTTTAATAGAGGCAGAGTTTCACCATAGCCAGGTTGGTCTCAATCTCCTGACCTCGTGATCTGCCCTCCTCGGCCTCCCAAAGTCTGGGATTACAGTCGTAGCCACCGCGCCCAGCCCTAGATTCTGGTTTATTAAAGGAAATGTATTTCAAGTCAGAGCTTGTCGTTTATTGCACAGGAAAATAAAAACTTCATTTAAAAAATCAAAAACACCCACATGATAAAATGAGGTCCTGCTTGGTTTTAAACTACTTGGCCACCATCAGTTGTTTTCTTGACCACAGGATACACCTAAGTCCTAACTATGAATAAAGGTACAGACATTGTTTATTGGGCTTTTGGCTTCAGCCTTGAAATAGTCAGATTCTCTCAAACTCAGGAATGTGAATCGCTGTTGGGCTGATGCAGCTGTTTCCATTCTAGAAATGGACCTGGAATCACGTACTTTTCACTCATAGAGAGTCCTTTGTGTAAAAATTGAAAAGGCAAGGTCCCAAATTCCCCATATGGGTGTTTCTTCCAGTAGAGGAATTACTGTAATGACTTCTTAGCAAAACTTACATAATCAGGGCAGGCCATCAAAATACTCCAAAACACAAAGTTTAGCTCCATTTCTAATGGACCTGTCTCCATTGCTATCAATCTCACCAACAGCCTCACATCAAGTCAGAGGAACGGTTTTTTCACTTAAGAAGGATCTTCATGGCTGGGTGTGGTGGCTCACGCCTGTAATCCCAGCTCTTTGGGAGGCCAAGGTGGGCAAATCACAAGTTAACGAGTTTGTGACCAGCCCGGCCAACATAGTGAAACCCTGTCTCTACAAAAATACAAAAATTAGCCGGGCCTGGTGGCACATGTCTGTAGTCCCAGCTACTCATGAGGCTGAGGCAGGAGAACTGCTTGAACCCGGGAGGTGGAAATTGTGGTGAGCCAAAATTGCACCACTGCACTCCAGCCTGGGCAAGAGAATGAGACTCCGTCTGGAAAAAAAAAAAAAAAAAAAAAAAAAGAGGGATCTTCATGTTCTTGCCAATTTGCAAAAATGAAAAAAAAAAAAAAATTGGTATCTGTTAACCAGAGGCAATGAAAAGCACCTCCCTGGCTGCTGTAGTAACTGGATCAGTAACTGTGATGGGAGATTCCAACCCCCGAGACCTGTGACTATGTCACACAGCAAAAGGGCTTTGCCACAGGCCTTAGGAGGAGTATCCTGGGCTATCCAGGGAGGTCCAATCTAATCCCATGAGCCTCTAAGAGCATAGAACTGGCCAGGCACGGTGGCTCTTGCCTGTAATCTCCACACATTGGGAGGCTAAGGCAGGCGGATCACGAGATCAAGAGATGGAAACCATCCTGGCTAAAATGGTGAAACCCCATCTCTACTAAAAATACAAAAATTAGTCGGGCGTTGTGGCGGGCACCTGTAGTTCCAGCTACTCAGGAGGCTGAAGCAGGAGAATCACTTGAACCTAGGAAGTAGAGGTTGCAGTGAGCTGAGATCACGCCACTGCACTCCAGCCTGGGCAACAGTGTGAGACTCCATCTCAAAAAAAATTTTAAAATAGGGCATAGAACTTTCTCCGAGTGGAAGAAGAGAAATGCACACAGGGGAACTGGAGAGGCTGACCAGGTCCCTGGCCTAGCTAGTCCTGAGCTGATGGGACCACGTGCGAAGACCAGATAGAGGCCTCAGGAGCTGAGGGCAGCCCCCAACAGATGGCCAGCAAGGGAACAGACACCTCAGTCCTGCAACCACAAGGAACTATGTTTGGCCAAAAGTGCTTGGAAACAATTCTCCAGTGAGGAATGCAGCCCAGCCCACATGGTGATTTTTGCCCAGTGACACCCACGTCAGACTTCTGTCCCACAGAACTGTGAGATGATACAATTTCAATTGTTTTAAGCCCCGAAATTTGTGGAAATGTGGTAAAGCAGCAACAGAAATGAATACAGTGATTTACATGGAAACCCCTAGAAGAGTGTCTGGCACCGTGTTGACACCTGACAAGCGTTTCCGGACTTCCTTACATTGCAAGACAGGGCTGGCCACACTCCATCCAAAACAATAGGTGATAGACTTGTTCTGACAAAACAGATTCAGTGAATTATAAATGGCCCAGAACACCTACAAATTTCAGGTTTCAGGTAAGTGATTGCCTTTCCTTTCACTTAGAAACCTCCCAATGCTCATCTTACTGATAAACTCTAAGTACCAAGCAGGAGACTAAACACCAGACAAACCCAGCCCCAGATGCCCCGAGGGAGCCCATCCCAGCACTCACTCCGCTGCACTGAAATGATGTCCAGGTCAGTTTATCTCACTAGACCAAGAACTCCAGCTCTCCATGTGTGAGTCACCAGTGCTGCCTCTGCATCTCTGCTTCTAGGATGGTGCTTCTGCACTTCACAGGAAATCTGTATCAATGTCTGTCAACACTATATATGACAGTGTAACTTAATGTCTGCACAGAAAACATCAATTCTTTGAGGACCAGGGCCGGGTTTATTAGCCTTTGTCCTCCCACTGCCACTGTCTGGGACACCAGAGGCACTCAGTAGAAGTTGGTGAAGAGAAGGAAAAGGCAGAGGAGAGACAGGAAAGCAGGACCAACACTGCAGACACAGATTCCGAGGTGGCTGGAGGAGAGGCAGGGCAGAGAAACTTCCTGGATGCTGGAATGGGGTTCACTGTGATACCTGCTGCTGAATTTCAAATGTCAAAGGTGGTGCTTTGCTGACCTTGACCTCTGACTGCCCTTTAGCTTTCCCGACCTCAACACAGGCACTTAGAAACTGCAATGTCAAGAAATGATGCTTCATTAAAGCATGGGAATGTTATTTACATGGACGTCCATTACTGCATTTTTTTACATGGGAATGTAAATAATTGAAGAGATTGGTAAAGACTAAATCATGCACATTCAATAACTTTGTAAAATATTAATGATAACTGAAACACAAATTTTGATGTTCCCCAAAAATGCTAAAATATAAAACAATACTGGCCAGTTAAAGATAGAAAACAATCCTAATGAAGCTCCCCAACAGACACATTAAAACTTCTCTGTACATTAAACATTTGGGATTTCAAAGGAAAACCCAGATTCATTCCATTCTTAATACGGCATTAAAAAAAAATTCTTAGGTAATACAATATTTCATTTAAAATTTACAAAATTCCATCACATTCATGATTTCATTTGATCCTCAAAACAATCTCCTGAGTTAGGCAGAACAGGTATTACTAACAACTAACTCCATTCTACAGGTAAGGGAACTGAAGTTCAGAAAGCACTTGGACTTAACAAAAGCTTTAATAGGGCCACATATAGAAACCAAATCTTCTGCTCAAAAGAACTAGAAGAAGTTATCTTTTACATATTATTCATACTTATATCCTGTCAATATCCAAAAACGTTTTGAGGTAGCCTGCAATAATAGACACCTATCCAATAAAAACATTAAAATGAAAAACGGGGAAAAAAAACAGCAGGTGACATGGGAGACAGACAAAGGTACATAGCAAAGACTGAGACTTACAATCTAAGAAAACTTCATCTCTGACCTTCCAGTTCCAGGGACATAATACTAAAGGAAACAACATGGTTTATAGACTCATCAACTGACAAAAGAGAGGTTGCATCAGTTCTTAACTGTGAAACACTCCTAGTAGCCACAGCAAATCTCTAGGACAACATATCAATGGTATCAAAGCAAGAGAATACTTCAGTGATAGAGTGAATTAAGTTCCCTGCTTGGGACCCAGGCCAGGGCTAGAGAAAAGAACTCTGAAATGTAGAGCTCAAAAATATATCCTCTGTCGGCCAGGCACGGTGGCTCACACCTGTAGTCCCCAGCGCTCTGGAAGGCCGAGGCAGGCAGATCACGAAGTCAGGAGATGGAGACCATCCTGGCTAGTAAAGTGAAATCCTGTTTCTACTAAAAATACAAAAAATTAGCCGGGCGTGGTGGCAGGCGCCTATAGTCCCAGCTGCTTGGGAGGCTGAGGTAGGAGAACAGAGTGAATCCAGGAGGCGGAGCTTGCAGTGAGCCTAGATCCTGCCACTACACTCCAGCTGGGCAACAGAGCAAAACTCTGTATCCAAAAAAAAAAAAAAAAAAACAAAACCCCAAAAAACATATATATACACACACACACACACACACACATATATATACACACACACATATTTATATATATATACACACACATATTTATATATATATACACACACATATTTTTATATATATATAAATATATATATATATACACCCTCTGTCTTCTCCATACCCATGTGTTCCCTTCTGTGAGAGAATTCCTTACACCATTACGGGGAAGAGAATTTTTCTCTGCTCTATTTGCTTGAAAGAATTAAAAGTGTAGGGCAAAAATCTTGGAAATTATGTAGTTTACGATCCTCAAAAGTGAGAAAAATGAAGCCCAGAAGAGAAGGCCTTCCAGGAAAATTCCAGAGCCGGAGGTAGACCCCGTACATTGTTTTTGTTTTTGTTTAGAGAGAAAGTCTCACTCTATGGCCCAGGCTGGAGTGCAGTGGAGCCATTTCACTCGCTGCAACCTCCGCCTCCTGGGTTCAAGCTATTCTCCTGCCTCAGCCTCCTGAGTAGCTGCGATTACAGGCGCCCACCACCACGCCCAACTCATTTTTGTATTTTTAGTAGAGACAGGGTTTCACCATGTTGGCCATGTTGGTCTCGAACTCCTGATCTCGAGTGATCCGCCTGCCTAGACCTCCCAAAGTCCTCGGATTACAGGCGTGAGCCACCGTGCCCGGCCGACCTGGTAAGTTTTAATCAAGTACTCTGAATTATGCAACAAACACTAGGAAGTAACAGAAAAAAGAATTAATCTAAAAATCCTCTGGAGAGTCAAAGAATTGCAGACCTAAAATAGCATGAATACTTGGATTCATGGTTTTGAAAAAGGACCTCGCATTTACCCGCATGTACAAACTGCCTGCCCACCTCTATCAGAGCATTTTTCAAGCTGTGCTACAGTTAACTATGTACTGCCCAAATCCAATCTGTCCCTGCAGATCATAAGCTCTTCAAGACCAGGACTTCAGGAGAAAGAGCAAAACTTCAGAGAGAAGAGAGCCACCGAAACAGAGTTCATAGCAATGGGTCGGCAGGAGCTGATGACTGGAGGTGCGCGGTAGCGTTGGGGTCTGGGACAGCGGAGGGCAGAGAAGGCAAAAGGGCCTGCATGACACGCTACAGGGCTAGGAGCCACAGCTGCGATGATTAGTTCAGGTTTGTCTCGTATGCCTGTTACTTATACACCATCTCTTGTTCAGAAAGAACTTCAGGTTGAGTATTTGGACTCCTTGAACCTTCTGCTGTTTGTCTCCGGGACGTTTAACACTCTTAAAAGGGGAAAACTGTCCAGTTCGATTTTCCTTCCTGGAACATTACAGGTTTTTCAAAAGTCTGATGAAAGCATTCACTAAGGAGTGATTCCACTTTCTCTGGTGGCTGAGAAATAGGCGTCTGAGGGGCAGCATCACGTCTTCCCATCAAGCTGAGGTCAGAATCTCCCCACCCACGGACCTCACCCTCGCTCTCCCCTCATAAATCTGACCTCTAACTGTAACTGCCTTGGCCTCATTCCATGGGTGTGGATGCTCCTGCTTGAAACGCATTTTCCAGCCCGCCAAATTCTTGGGAGAGCTTCTTCCACACTCCAAGCGCTGAGAGTTACAAAGTTCAATCTGGCTTTCCAGATTTTTTTTTCTTCCCTTTACTAACGGAAGAAATCAAGAAGCGCCCGGCAGAAGGGCCCTGCTCCCTCCAATCAGAGCCCAGCTCGGGGCCAGAGCAGGAAGTGCGGCGGTGGGACGCCTGGTGGGACGCCTGGTGACATCCCCTCGCCCCCCGGGACCCGCCGGCCAGGACACAGGTCGGTGCGGCCGCTGTGCGACAGCTCCGGGCCCGCGCCTCTCGCTTCCTCCCGCCGGGCAAGTGAGAGGACAAACCATGCGGTGGGGGCGGTGCGACCCCACCAACCGCGACCCTCGCGCACGGACCCCCACTACACGCGCGTCCCAGGCGGGGTCGACCTAGAGGAGCCACGGGGGGCCGCACAGCCCCACTAGCAGGGCGGCCAGGACCCAAGCGCGTGGGTCCACGCAGCCACCTATATAGGTGACAAAACAGGAAACTGTCATGCGGGGCCAGGAAAAAGCCCCCACCCAGAGTCACGGACTCCCTCGTCCGAGGGTCCGCGCAGTCCCCTCGGTGAGTCTAGCGAAGCAGTCTCGCTGAGAGGGAAGGCGGGGAGGGTGGCGGAGTCTCCCACTGGCGGTGACCCGGGCCCCGCCCCACGAGTAGGTTCTCGCAGGGCCCCCTCTGCGCACGCGGGGACCAGCCACGCCGCGGAGGACCGGGCAGAAGCCAGTGCCCGGGTCCATGAAGTCCCCTCCGCGGCAGACGCGATGGCTCGGGGAGCAGTGGGGACCGGCCCCCACCCGCAGGGCGACCGGCACCGCCGCGCGGGCCCACGCTTTATCGCAGCAGGCGCGAAGCCCCCGGTGCCACACGAGGCCGAGACAAAGCCCAGGCGCAAGGACTTCGGATCCCGAACTCGGACCCTGCGGAGCCCAGCTCGGAGCCGCCACGCCCGGGGCAGAGAACCCCACCCGGTCCGGAGAACCCGTCGCCCGTCGCGCCGTCTCACCTCAGGCCGCCGCCTCGCATCGCTCGCTCCTCGCAGCGGAGCCTGGGCCCACTGGAGCGCAGCTGAGCAGCCGACAGAGACGCGGCAGCCTCAACAATGGAGCCCCGGGGAGGGGCCGCCGCGCCCCTTCAGCCCGTGTTCCCCGTTCAGGATCCAGCTCGGATCAAGGAGCTGCAGCTGGCGCGGGGCTGCGGCCAGGAAACACACCATGCAGGTGCACACGGACCCGCCCACCGCCCGCCGCCCCGCCCCCAGCGGAGCCGGGCGCCTAGGGCCCCCTCCGGCCAATGGGGAGCAAGCCGCGCGGAGAGGGCGGGGCCTGGGGGAACAAAGGGAAGTTGGGCGGGGCGGCGCTGGGATTGGGCGTGCGAGGTCCCGCGGGAGGACCGGACCCAAGAGCTGGCCGGATCCTGGCCCCCTAGAAGACCCAGCTCAACGTCCACCTGCAGTCTGCTCTACAGGACGCGCTCATCTCAAGCCCAGAACTCAGGCTTTTAGGGCAGACAGCGAGAGACAGGCTTGCTTTACAAAAAGTGAAACTGAGGTCAAAGGAATAGGATTGCCTGTTGCCCGAAGTCACGTAGTCCCATTCACTCGTTCACCTTGTCATTCAGCAAACATTTGGAAGCAAGTATGGTGGGCGTTAGGAGTGAAGTAGGGCCGGGCGCGGTGGCTCCCGCCTGTAATCCCAGCACTTTGTGGGGCCGAGGCAGGTGGATCACTTGAGGCCAGGAGTTCGAAACCAGCCTAGCCAACAAGATGAAACCCCATCTCTGCTAAAAATACAAAAACTTAGCCGATCGTGGTGGCGCGTACCTGTGGTCCCAGCTACCGGGAAGGCTGAGGCAGGAGAATCGTTTGAACCCTGGATGTGGAGGTTGCAGTGAGCTGAGATGGTGCCACTGCATGCGCTCCAGCCTGGGCGACAGAGTGAGACTCTGTCTCCAAAAAAAAAAAAAAAAAATTAATAGATGGGAAGTAGAAGCGAACTTAGGCCTTCCCTGAAGGAGCTCGGCCAAGGAGTACCTGAAATGTCTCTGCTTCTCTTTAAGGTCTGATAAAGGAACCAGGAGCGAGCACTAATCACTTCCCTTTCCTGCCTCAGAGCTTTCATATGTTTGCTGTTCCCCGCCTGAAATGCCAAGTACCAATGGAATTTTTTTATTTATAGAAATGGGGTCTCCCTATGTTGCCCAGGGTGGTCTCAAACTCCTGGCCTCAAGCTATCCTCTCGTCTCAGCCTCCCAAAGTGTTGGGATTACAGGCATGAAGCACTGTCCCCAGCCCTGATCGTCTTTCAAACCTCTTTCCTCATCTTATTTGAGCTTCCTGCTTCATGTGCCCCCACACCCTTGGTTTTCCTGTACTTCCATAGCTACTCTGCCAAACTTGTATATGTCTGGGCTCAGGCCAAATGCCCTTCCATTTGCAGTGGGCACTGCCACAGGAAATCTCATGCCCTTCCGGGCTTCACAAACCATCCACATGCTCTGCTGCCTGCCAGAGACATCCATCCCAGTCAGATGCCCAGCCCTGACCTTTCCCAAAGCCCCAGCTGGACATAGGGAAGCATCTCAAATTTTCCGTGGGCCAAAACAAAGTGGTTTATTAGTGCCCTAACCTGCTCATCTACATTCTCGTGATTCTCTGTAAACAGCCCCTCCATCCACCCAGCTGCTCAGGTGAAAATCTCAAATCCTCCTCCAGTCCTTCCTCCCCAAACCTCTCATGCAGCCCTCTGCCTTCCTAGGACGCTGAGCACCCCTCACTCCCAGCACCAGCTGGGGTGCTGTCTGAGTCGCTGCCACCCACTTGGCATGAAGTGTGACCTCTCGCCCAGTGTGGTGGCTTACGCCTGTAGTCACAGCACTTTGGGAGGCTGAGGCGGGCAGATCGCTTGAGGCCAGGAGACTGGGACCAGCCTGGTCAATATGGTGAAACTAAAATACAACAATTAGCCAGGCATGGTAATGCATGCCTATCATCCCAGCTACCCTACCCAGGAGGCTGAGGCAGGAAAATTGCTTGAACCTGGGAGGCAGAGGTGGCAGTGAGCCACCATCACAGCACTGCATTCCAGGCTGGGCAACAGAGTGAGACTCTGTTGCAAATTAAAAAAAAAAAAAAGAAGAAGAAAAAGAAGAAGAAGTGTGACCTCTCTAAGGCAAGGCAGTGTCCCACTCTGATTCACTTCCATGTGCAAAACAGGACCTGCACCCTGAATGCACTCACTCAGGGAGGCTGCTGGGATGGGTGGATGCACAGTTAAGGTCTTCATGGTGGCTGGGGCTGACCCCATCCCCATCGCTCTTCCCACACACACCTGCACACTCATCACTCCCACGCTCACACCCACCACTGAAAGCCTGGCCCCTAATCTGATTTGCCTAACAAGGTCCCCGGATGAACAACACAGGCTTCCCTACCTCTCCCCTGCTAGGGCCCCACCGTGTTCTGGGATGTACTCAGGGATCAGGAGAACAAAACCTCAGGGAGTGAAAGGACATTCCAGGGTGCAGGCCTCTGCATCCCCTTCCATGCCCTCACCCCTGCCTGACACACCCTCCCCCCTGTACCTGGCCAGCTCCTACCAACCCTTAAAGTCTCACCAATTTCTGTTGTGACAGCCATACCCTAAAGTGACTGACCCCCCAATGACCTATGCCCTTGCATAGTCTTCCTGACCTTAGATACGAGCAAAACCGGTGACTGGCTTCTAAGCCATAGGCCCTGGCAAAAGCAATGGGATGTCACTGTCACAGTGCATCACCTTCGCACACTAGAGAGAAATGTTCCACCTGCAGGTGCTGCTGGAGGGAGATGCTGTGCTGAGAAAGACCTTTGGAGGGGCCCCATAGGCAAGGAAGCAAAAAGCTGGGCCCTTGCCAAGCGGGTCTGAGGAAATGAATTCTGCCAGTAACCTCAGCGGACCTGAAAATGGATTCTGCCCTGGGGGAGCCTCAGATGAGGATGCAGCCCAGCTGCTTAGCATGAGATCCCAAGCACAGGACCCGCTTAAATAGGCTCAACTCCTAGCTTGTCAAAATTGGCTTGTGTTGTTTTAAGCTTCTACATTTTTAGTTATTGCCTATGAAAGTGTTAAAATGTGAGACAATAACTTAGGTCCCCTCCCCATCACACACATTCTTCCTTCTGGCATTCATCACAATTCTACTTATTGATTTCAAATCTCCCTCTTGACTGGGTGCAGTGGCTCAGGAGTTCCAGACCAGCCTGGCCAACATGGTGAAACCCCATCTCTACTAAAAATACAAAAATTAGCTAGATGTCGTGGTGTAATCCTGTAATCTCAGCTACTCCGAAGGCTGAGGCAGGAGAATTGCTTGAATCCAGGAGGCAGAGGTTTCAGTCAGCCATGATGACACCATTGCACTCCAGCCTGAGTGACAAGAACAAAACTCTGTCTCAAAAAAAAAAAAAGTCTTTTGCCACTAGTGTGAAGGTCCCATGAGAAGAAAAATGGAAACTCTTGCTCATAAGAGTGTCCCAAATGCCCAGCACGGTGTAGTTCTAGGGCAGTTGGTCAATGGTGGACACTGCTGGTTGGAGGGCCCAGCTGGCCCTCCCAGCTGCCTCCTCCCTGGTCATGTTCCATTATAGAAAACAGAATAGTTTCATGCCTTTCCAGAGTCCCTCTTAGTGGGGATGGGCCAAGTGACATTGTCCTGCCCCGGGAGATATAAGTGGAAGTTGGCTGAAAGGTTTCTAGCCGTGGTGTGCTGGGGCGATTTGAACCAGGACATGAGAGCTGACCGTCCATTGTTCAGGAATTCTGCAAGTTGATTGTTCAACACATTCAGTACTTAAAAATATCAAATAATATAAACTCGCAAATTAAAAAATGCATTAAACCAGATGCAGTGGCCCACGTCTAACACATTGGAAGCCTGAGGCAGGAAGATCACTTGAGCCCAGGAGTTCAAGACCAGCTTAGGCAAAAAAGGAAGAGCCTGTCTCCACAAAAAATTTAAAATTAGCTAGGCATGGTGGTGTGTGCATGCAATCCTAGCCACTCAGGAGGCTGAGGTGGGAGGATCGCTTGAGCCACCTGTTCAAGGCTCCAATGAGCTATGATAGTGCCACTGCACTCCAGTCTGGGTGACAGAACCAGACCCTGTCTCAGAAATAAACATATTTCATATATTAACAAATTTATAATAAATGTATATTTACATATACATGTATGTATTATAATTATATATTTAGACATAAATATATATTTCTTGTTTTATTTATTTATTTATTTATTTATTTATTTATTTTGAGTTGGAGTTTAACCCTTGTCACCCAGGCTGGAGTGCAATGACACAATCTGGGCTCACCGCAACCTCCACCTCCTGGGTTCAAGGGATTTTCCTGCTTCAGTCTCCTGAGTAGCTGGGATTACAGACACACACCACCATGCCTGGCTAATTTTTGTATCTTTAGTAGAGATGGGATTTCTCCATGTTGGTCAGGTTAGTCTCAAACTCCTGACCTCAGGTGATCTGCCCACCTCGGCCTCCCAAATTGCTGGGATTACAGGTGTAAGCCACTGTGCCCAGCCTATATGATATATTTATATATTATAATTATGTATATTTTATATACTTATATATAAATATCAATATAAAACCTTTCCTTGCCTTCTCTTGTTTCTACCTACAGTCAGTCCCATGACTTCAAATACTATCTACATGTAGTAATTTTAAATGTATGTTTATATATATATATATATTTTGTTGTTGTTGTTGAGACGGAGTCTTGCCCTGTCGTCAGGCTGGAGTGCAATGGCGCAGTCTCAGCTCACTGCAACCTCTGACTCCCGGGTTCAAGTGATTCTCCTGCCTCAGCGTGCCAAGTAGCTGGGCTTATAAGCGCCCACCACCACGTTCAGCTAATTTTTGTATTTTTAGTAGAGACAGGGTTTTGCCATGTTGGTTAGGTTGGTTTTGAACTCCTGACCTTAACTGATCGCCCACCTCGGCCTCTTAAAGCGCTGGGAATGCATGCGTGAGCCACCTTGTCCAAAATATTTTTCTGTTTCCAAACATTTTACAAGAGAGGAAAGCGGAGAATAAATCATCTGACATACAACTATAAAAAGAAAATCTTTGTGCCTCTCTTCTTTTCATCTTTCCTAAGTGTACATATTACCAAAATGTCTTTAGGTTGAGGTCCCCCCGTGAAAACTTTACAGGGTGTGTGTCCTCAGACACCCTCCTGTCTTTTCCTAGTCCTGGCATTTTAGAACTGTCTGGGGATGATCCAGGATACCCGCTGTGGCCATGTCTATCGGAGGGTCTAGTGAGTATCAGCCCCGGGGTCATCTCATCACCAAGGACAGCCTGAGGTAGGGGGTAGAGTCTCTCAGGGGAGCAGCTGGATGCTCTTGGCCTTAGAGGAATCTCCTGGTATAGTTTCATCTAAAATGGTGACCCCTTAGGGTTATTAAAATTTTAGGACATTAAAATGAATGGACAATACAACATAATGTCATTAAAGCTAGGTCATTAAAACTGTTCCTCCAGCCGGAGCTTTTATTCCTCAGAGACACATTGACGGTCTGCCAATGGGATGCTGATATTGAGAGGAAAGGGCAGAAATGATTTCTGCTCTCTAGATTGTCTCAGGTTTGTGAAGAGAGAAAAACTGTCCCAAAGGACAAGGAAAACCCACCCCAGAGAGGATGTGCAAGAACCTGAATATGAAAATGCACTCAAGGCACACAGGAGGACAAAGAGCAGTGCCAGTGCCTCCTAGGTGGTCACTGAGGACTTTACTGAACAGGGTGGGTGTCCTGAGGGATAGAATGGCCTACCGTGACACTTAGAAAGGTCTGTGTTGGAGTCAGCGCTGCCTCTCCCTGAGTTTGTTACCTTGATAAGGCTTGTCCGCTTATATGAGTTTCAGTTTTTCTTTTCTTTTCTTTTTTTTTTTTTTTTGAGACGGAGTCCCGCTCTGTCGCCCAGGCTGGAGTGCAATGGCCAGATCTCAGCTCACTGCAAGCTCCGCCTCCCGGGTTCACGCCCGTTCTCCTGCCTCAGCCTCCCGAGTAACTGGGACTACAGGCGCCCGCCACCTCGCCCGGCTAGTTTTTTGTATTTTTTAGTAGAGACGGGGTTTCACCGTGTTAGCCAGGATGGTCTCGATCTCCTGACCTCGTGATCCGCCCGTCTCGGCCTCCCAAAGTGCTGGGATTACAGGCTTGAGCCACCGCGCCCGGCCATGAGTTTCAGTTTTTCATTGACTGTAAGATACATGTTGTCAGTACAGTTTGAAAGATAAAGGTAATATTTCCAAAGTAGCAAGGTAAAATGACGTATTTTATTTGCTAAAAGTTCATATTTATTTCTTCCCCAGAGTGAGTGTAGTAAGATTTAAAGGTCTGTTCTTTTCAAGGGTAATTTCAAATGGAATTGTAGGACTTAGCTTTGTGAATGCTACTGGTGAAATAAAAGTATGATAGATAAATTGATGATTTACAAGGATTCACCAAAATGTCAGTTCCCCTCTTGTAGCATGGTGAAGAATTTATGACAGTGGACACATCTGTGTCCTCTTATCTGGCTATCTGAGGGGTTTTTTGGTGTTGTTTTATGTTTTTTTGTTTTGGAGACACTGTCTTGCTCTGTAGCCCGGCTGAAGTGCAGTGGCACTATCTCTGCTTACTGCGACCTCTGCCTCCCGGGTTCAAGTGATTCTCCTGTGTCAGCCTCCCGAGTTACTGGGATTATAGGCACCCACCATCACACCCAGCTAATTTTTGCATTTTTAGTAAACACGGGGTTTTAGGCCTGGCACTGTGGCTCAGGCCTGTAATCCCAGCAATTTGGGAGGCCAAGGTGAGTGGATCACGAGGTCAGGAGTTCCAGAGCAGCCTGGCCAACATGGTGAAACCCTGTCTCTACTAAAAATACAAAAAAAAATTTAGCTGAGCATGGTGGCAGACACCTGTAATCCCAGCTACTTGGGAGGCTGAGGCAAGAGAATTGCTTGAACCCGAGAGGTGGAGGTTGCAGTGAACCAAGATCTTGCCACTGCACCACAGCCCAAGCGACAATGCAAGACTCCGTCTCAAAAAACAAAAAATACAAACAGCAAAAAGGCGGGGTTTTGCCATGTTGGCCAGGCTGGTCTCAACATCCTGACATCAGATGATTGCTCACCTCATCCTCCCAAGGTGCTGGGATTACAGGCGTGAGCCACCATGCCCTGCCCACACTATTTTATTTTTATTCCCTAAATTTTAATATGTTTGAGTTTGTCTGTTCCTTTATCACTGTTTTCTTACATAAAATAAATTCTGCCTAATCCTTCGTAAAAAAAAAAAATATTTCTGTGACTTCTGAAAGTGTTCTGGTTTTATCTTTCATATTTGAATATATAATAAGTTGATTATGGATCAGGGAATAGAGAAGAATGCAGTGCATTTTCCTAAGCAGATGCCAGCCTGGTTTGCCTCATATTTTAAAGTGCATGTGATTTCTTTTTCTATTCTACAGTGCCTACTCTATCACTCATCAACTTTTCATTTAAATGCTGGGTCATTAAGACTTCTTCCCATTGGTCTGCTTGCTCATTTCTCTGCTAATACTGTGCTGTCCTGAGTATTTTCGTTTGAAAACCTTAGAAGTATGTTAGACAAGCCATCACTCTTTTTTTAGATGACTAAAAAGCATTAGACATTTGTCATTTTTACTACGCATGAAAAAGTAATTTTTCCTGCCTAAAAAAAACCTGATTTGGGAATTTATGTGATTTCATAGGAATAGCATCTGGAAGTGGTGACATTAATGTCCTTTTTTAAAAACAGGTGTCGTATTTACTCTTATTCCTTTCTACCTTGACATTGTGCAACAGAAATTTGAAAAATTATTGTATTAATATTGTCCAATATCAATTATTGGTTTTATTTACTACTCAATTAAATTTAATAAGCCTACTCTCTTTTGGTATAATCACATGGAATGGGCTCAACTCCCCAGTTAATAAGTGACAGCACATGTAAAATATTGTGTACCAGGGAAACTCATTGAACACTTAGTGTTCAGACTGTGGTTTGGTGTCTGGTTCTCTAAGCACCACTGCAGTGAAAATAATAGATCTTCGGCAGAAAAAGTTTTGGCAAATATATTGCATAAGCCATTTAGATGCAGTGAATCATTCTTATTACTTGGGTTGGTGGAATCCCTTTCAAAATGTAAGTTACTAATACAAACAAAGATGGAACTCTGTGAGCAGACATTTTTAAGAATAAGTAGTCTCAGGACTGATAATATTAACTCCTTTATGCACATCAGGTAGAACTTTATTATGACAGATACTAGAAATGTACAAAGTGAAGTTAAAAGGTAACTCCTAGCAGCACATCTTACTCCCTGGATTCTTTAATGAGATGGGTGTTTCTACTTTGCTGTTGCCTTTTTGAATAGTTCAATTCTCACATTAGTACTGCTGTGTGGGAGGGAGTATGTGTGAACAGAGTAAGAGTGTGACAATCAAGTCATAGAATAAATGCTTGGAAATTTTAGAATCATGTAAACAGCTTATGGATTGAGTATAGATTCCCAGTGCTGTCAGTCTCACCCGTCCTACTATCCACATATGTGAAATGTTCTGGGACTCCATGGCTTTTGAGGATGTGGCTGTGAACTTTACCCAGGAGGAATGGGCTTTGGTAGATTCTTCTCAGAAGAATCTCTGCAGAGAAGTGATGCAGGAAACCTGCAGGAACCTGGCTTCTGTAGGTAAGAATGACAACACATTTCACTTAATTAGAGAAGTATTTCCCTATCATCAGTGCTATTCGTGATTTGGAATGTGGCAAGGGAATGATTTGGTGAAGAAATCAGACATGGGCACTGTGTACAATGAACATGAAATCTAGTAATGTTTCTGTAGTTTGTAATAATTCATGATAATTTTGTGGGTCTGCATTTTAGGAAACAAATGGAAAGACCAGAATATTGAAGATCACTTTGAAAAACTTGGGAAAGATATAAGATAATTTGCACTGAGAAGAGGAAATAAAGTCCTCTGAAGGAATCTTAGCTTGTCATGAACTTAAAAACAAGCAATCAAAACAAATAGAGTCACTTGAAATTTATTTTTTTTAGAAAAATTTCACCCAAAATGTAACGTACTTCAAGGTAGCAGTCAGTGTTTGGAAAACAGTTTACTTGAAAATAGCACTACAAAATTGTGTATATGAATGTTACTAATTTGGTCATAGCCATGCAGGTGGTAGCTGTGTTTTCAGTAGTAACCCATTTACTTTCAAATAATTCAATCATGGCAATAATAATAATAATAATAATAATAATAATAACAATGCATTTTCCTTGGTATTGGTTGCAGTGTAAGGCCAAGACCTATTAGTAAGTAGAAAGTTATTAAACCAACCAATAATAATGTGCTTGTCATTTTTTACAGAAATCATGTGGTACAGAGACTGTGTGAAAGCAAAGAAGGTAGACAGTATGGACAAGTAGTCAGCCAAATTCCAAATCTTGATCTGAATGAGAACATTTCTACTGGATTAAAACAATGTGAAAGCAGTGTTTGTGGAAAAGTCTTTGTACATCATTCCCTCCTTAATAGGCACATCCTGGCTCACTCAGGATACAAACCATATGGAGAGAAGCAATATAAATGTGAACAATGTGGGAAATTCTTCGTTTCTGTTCCAGGTGTTAGAAGACACATGATAATGTACAGTGGAAATCCAGTTATAAATGTACGATATGTGGGAAAGTGTTTTATTTTCTCAATTCATTTGAAAGACATCAGATCCGGGGCCTATCATGGGGAGGGGCGAGAGGGGAGGGATTGCATTGGGAGTTATACCTGATGCAAATGACGAGTTGATGGGTGCAGCACACCAACATGGCACAAGTATACATATGTAACAAACCTGCACGTTATGCACATGTACCCTACAACTTAAAGTATAATAATAATAAATAAATTAAAAAAAAACATTAACCATTAATAAAAAAAAAAAAGAAATCACTGGCCAACAGTTAATAAACTTCTATTTTACAAAAAAAAAAAAAAAGAAAGAAAGACATCAGAGAACTCATACAGGAGAAAAACCCTATAAATATAAACAATGTGGTAAAGCGTTCACTGTTTCCGGTTGTTGTCTAATACATGAACGAACTCACACTGGAGAGAAACCCTAGGAATGTAAGGAATGTGGGAAAACATTTAGATTTTCTTGTTGTTTTAAGATGCGTGAAAGGACTCACACTAGAGAGAGATCCGATACATGTACCAAATGTGATAAAGCCTTCAGCTGTCCCACTTCCCTTCATAACCATGGAAGCATTCATACTGGAGAGAGACCCTATGAATGTAAACAATGTGGCGAAGCCTTTAGTCATTTGAGTTCCCTTTGTAACCATAGAAGTACTCATACTGGAGAGAAAGCCTATGAATGTAAACAATGTGACCAAGCCTTCAGTCGTCTCAGTTCCCCTCACCTCCACGAAAGAATTCACACTGGAGAAAAACCCTATGAATGTAAGAGATGCGGTAAAGACTACGCTCGTTCCAGTCATCTTACTCGCCATGAAAGAAGTCATGATACAGAGGCTGGGTATAGTGACTCGGCCTATAATCCCAGCACTTTGGGAGGCCAAGGTGTGTGTATTGCTTGAGCCCAGGAGTTCATAACCAGCCCGGATTAAAACAATGTGAAACAACCTGGGCAACACGGTGAAACCCTGTCTCTAGAAAAAATAAAATAATGCCAGGCACGCTGGCTCAAGCCAGCTACTCGGGAGGCTGAGACAGGAGAAGGGTGTGAACCTGGGAGGCAGAGCTTGCAGTGAGCCAGCCTGCGCGACAGAGCGAGACTCCATCTCAAAAAGAAAAAAAAAAAAAAAAAGAAAAAAGAAAATAATTAACTGGGCATGGTGGCACATTTCAGTTGTCTTAGTTCTTTTTCAAGGACATAAAAAGCCACAGGGGGTTGGGGAAAGCCCTGTGCATGCGGATCACGAGGTCAGGAGATCGAGACCATCCTGGCCATCATGGTGAAACCTCGTCTCTACTAGAAATACAAAAATTAGCTGGGTGTGGTAGCATATGTTTGTAATCCCAGGTACTCAGGAGGCTGAGGCAGGAGAATCACTTGAACCCAGGAGGCGGAGGTCGCAGGGAGCCGAGATTGTGCCACTGCACTCCAGCCTGGTTACAGAGTGAGATTCCATCTCAAAATTAAAGAAAATAAATGAATAAATAAATAATTAAAGCCCCTTGAATGTAAGAAATGTGGTAAAACATATACTCTTTCCCATTCCCTCATAAGCATGAAAAGGCTCACATTGCACAGAAACCTTAAGAATGTAGGAAATGTGGTCAGGCCTTCAGATTTTCCTGTTTTTGAAGATTTGGGAGGACTCAGAGTGGAGAAAAGCCTTTTGAATCTAAATTTGTGGTAAGGCCTTCAGTTATGTTAGTTCCATTTGAAGACATCAGCTGATTCCTGAGAAAAACCCTATGAATGTCCAGAATGTGGGAATGTTTCATTTCTCTCATACCCACTCAAGGACATATGAAAATGCACACTGTAGCTGGCTGGACCTTGTAAATACAAGAACGTACACAGGATTAAAACTCTAATAGTTTAGAAACTGCAAGAATATTTTCAGTTTGCACATTTACTTGAAAAGTCATGTGAAAACTCCCATGGGAAAGAAGTTCTATAAGTGAAGCTTTTCTAATTTGGAAAGCCTGATGCAAATTAATTATGGTGCAGTGCTTGAAAAAAATGTATGAAATGTTACACAAGTTACAAGTATATTGTTTTTATCAGTGGCTCATTCTTAAAGAGTCTTGAGTATGCATTTCACTTTGTTTTGCGGGAAACCTTGAGGTGAGAGTTCCGTAAATGCTCTTTAAGCAGTAGTACTTGAGTTTCATAGATAATGATATTAAGTTTGTTGATAGAATTTTTGTCTATTCATTTGATAATGTGCTGGATTCATGGTTGAATTTAAATTTTCTAATATGTAGGTACATTTAATTTTTTTTATTTCGTTTTTTTTTTTTTTTTTGAGATGGAATCTCCCTCTGTTGCCCAGGCTGGAGTACAGTGGTGCAATCTCAGCTCACTGCAACCTCCGCCTCCTGGGTTTAAGTGATTCTCCTGCCTCAGCCTCCCGAGTAGCTGGGACTACAGGTGTCCACCACTATGTCCAGCTAATTCTTTGTATTTTTGGTAAAGACAGGATTTCACCATGTTGGCTAGGCTGGTCTTGAACTCCTGGCCTCATGATTTGCCCACTTTGGCCTCCCAACGTGCTGGGATTACAGACATGAGCCACTGCACCCGTTCAGGTAAGTTTCATTTGTATGTATTGTCCTGTGATTAATGGACCAGTGAATAATGATTGTGAATTGTTGGGATTGTCTTACTAGCCTCATTTGGCAAATTTTGATTATCCCTTGTTCATTATACACATTCCACCTTTCTTTATTAAAGGAAAAACTACTCTTGATGTAAAGATGTTTATTTTTTGCTAATAATGAGTTAGTATTAATTCCTAAGTACATAAATTTTACCATGGATTATCATCTCGTGAGTTCTTTGCATGTGTTGCCCTTTATTCTTTATTATTTCTGTCTATTATTTGGATCATTCACTTTGAATGAAGGAGAGAGGACTGTGATAGCACAACATGTTGTAACCAATCTGAGGGAGGAAGCATTCAATCTCTCAGTCACATATGATATCATTCGGCTTTTCATCAATGCCTTTCTCATTGTAGTAGGTAGTATTGCACCATTATGATATGATAGTTTATATATTGTTTTTTAGAGTATTACAGTCTTACCAGTCTGTGTGACATGATTCAGTTCCCTACCAGCCAACAGACAAAGCAATCACATAGTCCTGTAGGAACAAAGGAACATCCTCGGCCGGGTGCAGTGGATCACGCCTGTAATCCCAGCACTTAGGGAGGCCGAGGCCGGTGAATCATGAGGTCAGGAGTTCCAGACCATCCTGGCTGACACGGTGAAACCCCGTCTCTACTAAAAATACAAAAAATTAGCCATGTGTGGTGGTGTGTGCCTGTAGTCCCAGCTTCTAGAGAGGCTGAGGCAGGAGAATGTTGTGAACCCCGGAGACGGAGCTTGCAGTGAGCTGAGATCAAACCACTGCGCTCCAGCAAGGGTGACAGAGAGAGATTCTGTCTCCAAAAAAAAAAAAAAAAAAAGGAACATCCTCACTTTTTTCATGCTATACCACTCTCTGCTCCTAAGTTAATCCCTGTTTGGGCCTATGGGAGCTTACACCATCCTCCTAAATGTAATTAATAACTGATGTCTGGTTTTTCTGTTTAGTAATAGATGTTATGTGTTTAACGGTGCCAGTAAACGTAGGGTGCTCATTCCTTCCTCACCAGTGGGGTGCATGAGATGCTATTGAAATAATTGGCAACACAAATGGAATGGACCAGCCCTCATGCAGGACACCTGCTCAACTTGACCTACCTGCTGTCGGCTGACGGTTCCGTAACACATCAGCAGTCACCTGAGTCAGAACCGTGAGCTGATGATGGGCTTTCCCTTTGGTCTGCACAGCGTTCTGTCATCTTCAGGTGTTTTCATCTTCTCCCACACTAAAATGCTCTCATCTCCTAGACATGAATGTTTCATTGCACCCCAGCATGACATTTGGCCTTTGCTTAGCAGGCAGTTTTGAGGCCCTGACTTATTAATGCACAGAAGCGCAGCACATAAACTAACACTTAAGTCCTAATTAGCAAGGATCAGGCTGTATCTCTGTAGTCCCTGCATCTACTCTGGTCACCATCTCTGTATGCTGAGGGCAACCATGTGAACATTATTAATTATTGTACACTCCAAGATAATAGTTATTATGTAGGCAGAAGTAGTGGCCTTGTTTGTTTCTTGTGCTGCTGCTCCCCTTGCCGCTGTCCCATACACCCTCCTGATGAGGTGTACATCTATGGTTCCTCATGGTTCAGGCACTGATGAGTACAGAAATTGGGAAGAAAGAGTTTGACATTAGCCCCTATCGAGGGATATGAAGAAGAGTCTGTTGCTTGCATTTAAAAATTCCTAGCGAGTGTGTGGGCTTCTCTTATCACTGCTGCTTATCAGCATGTCAAAAGTCGAATCTTCGGATGGCAAGTCTTGCCGGCCTTAGACATAATGGCCTTACTGCGTGTGGAGCTAACCCCAGGAAGATGAAGTGACAGTCTCTGAAGGATTAGGTGGTCTCCTCCAATGTGACTTGATGGGTTCCTGAACTCTTTCCTGTAACCATGCAGAGCGTCTACACTGCAGTGATCATGTGCCTCAACTCTGTAGATGTAGAAACTCAAAATATTCAACATATTCTGAAACAGTTTCCATTGAAAGGAAAGAGAAAGACAGTTAGGTGCCACGCTCCGGTCAAGAGAACTAGTACATGGCTCACAAGAACACTCTGTTGCTACTGTCTGTGCTTCTGTCACAACAAATATCCTGATCCTTCAGTTTTAAGGGTGTAGGGCCATTTTCCTTCCTTTCTTACTGGTAGTTCTCAAGATAACTGTATGATATGCTGAGAAGACAATATCCTGATAATCAGGTGACATTGGTCAGAACAGCCCAGGCTCTGTTATAGTCCCTGCTCAAAACAGAATGGCCTTTAACACTAGTGTCCAGCAAACCACATCATTTGAGAAAACCCAAGGTGGGCTTCTTTCTGGGGTCCCTCAGTTGTGGTGCAAGTGAAGCATTTACAGTCAAAACTCCATCCATCTGCTCTGGGTAGCCTTCGTGATCTTGTGGTAGCAGTTCATATTGAATCCTAGACTTCTGTTGTCTTTTGTTTGCTATTTGTAAGTAATAAATTCACTTCATGGAATTTATGTATGAATGTGTTTGGTCTCATTGTACTCAGAAAAGTTGGTAGCCATTGCACAGTGAACCCGCTTCATAATTGGTGAAAACACCTATGGCCCCCTTGTGTCACAGTAAGGAGGTTAATTCAGCCAAACATAAACTTCATGTTTGTAAAACCCTGTAGCACAATTTTTATCATGCGGGAGGCCTTTAACAATGGTGATGCTGATTTGAAGAACTCTGAAGGAAGAAATTTACACAAATAGGTTGGGTACACGGGAGTCCCTCCTAACTTAAAGAAAACCTTACTCCCCTCTGCCTAAAAGAGTGGAGAGGCGAGGCACCGTGGCTCAGACCTGTAATCCGAGCACTCTAGGAGGCCGAGGTGGGCAGATAATAAGATATCAGGGGTTCAAGACCAGCCTGACCAACATGGGGAAGCCACATCTCTACTAAAAATACAAAAATTAGCCGGGCATGGTGGTGGGCACCCGTAATCCCAGCTACTTGGGAGGCTGAGGCAGGAGAATTGCTTGAACCTGGGAGGCGGAAGTTGAAGTGAGTCAAGACCATGACACTGCACTCCAGCCTGGGTGACAGGGCAAGACTCCATCTCAGGGAAAAAAAAAAAAAGTGGATAAGAACTGAAACAGGTTTAAAATTTCACCTAATTGGAAATGCAAACTTTACAAAAATAGTATTTCAAATAAAATGCTAAATGAGTGCTCATTGAATTTTATGCCTCCACAAAGTAGGTTGTGAATTAACTTCCACATCTGTTGCAAGCCACCAAAGTTGGGCAGCCTCCGTGTCTGAAATTCACATGTGGCTCAAATAAGAATTATACCTGGGGATACCCCAAAATTTAAATATGGTATCCCCTGTGATATTATGAGGAATTACTGTACATAAAACAGGTTGTCTTCCTTTAACTCTGAAAATCATATTATCTTGCTAAATTCTCCAAAACACATCGCTCTGCAGTATCCTATGGTGGACATAGGTTTCCTGACCAATGAGCAGTAAAAGTCAGTGTGTGCGACTCACCTATGTTCTTATCAAAATGGAAATCCCCGAATCCCACCAGTTAGAATAACATGTCAGAATGTCAGATTTTTGGAATCTATAGGTTTTCTGTAAGGTTATTAGGTATTGATTCCATTTTTAAAATAGTTATCAATATATTTAGATGACCTATTTCTCCTATGTTTTAGTATTAATAGATTGTGTCTTTTAATTCATCCAGTTGGTCTAAGTTACCAAGTTTGTGGGTTATGGAGATTGTAATATTCTTTATTATTTTATCATCCATGGGTTCTCTAATATAAAGGCCTCTTTTAATTCTTCTATTATTAGGTTGGTGCCAAAGTAATTGTGGTTTTGGACCGTGAATTTTAAATTTTTATAATTAGGCTGCAACACATCTTTATTAATCAAAATAGAACCCATTACAATCGACTGGACACAGTGGCTCACGCCTGTAATCCCAGCACTTTGGGAGGCTGAGGCGGGCGGATCACGAGGTCAGGAGTTTGAGACCAGCCTGACCAACGTGGTGAAATCCCATCTCTACTAAAAACACAAAAAGTAGCCGGGTGTGGTGGCATGTGCCTGTAATCCCAGCTACTCAAGAGGCTAGGCAGGAGAATCTCTTGAACCCAGGAGGCAGAGGTTGCAGTGAGCCGAGATTGCACCTTTGCACTCTGGCCTGGGTGACAGAGTGAGACTCGGTCTTAAAAAAAGAAAAGAAACCATTACATTGAACACATTTTTGTCAATGAGAAATAAACTTGTTTATTCCGTGCTTTCAGGGTTCGATGAACTCTTGGAAAGCATTTTCTTCATCCTGCTGGTTGTGTAAGTGTTTTCCCTGCAAAAAGTTGTCAAGATGCTTCAAGAAGTGGTAGTTGGTTGGCGAGAGGTCAGATGAATATGGCAGATGAGACAAAACTTCATAGCCCAGTTTATTCAACTTTTGAAGCCCTGGTTGTATGACATGTGGTCATGGGTTGTGGAGAACTGGGCCCTTCATGTTGACCAGTGCCAGCTCCAGGTGCTGCAGTTTTCCATGCATCTCATCGATTAACTTGGCATACTTCTCAGATGTAATGATTTCACCAGGATTCAAAAACTGTAGTGGATTCAAAAACTGCCAGAAGGCTGGCAGCTGACCACCCAACAGTGACCATGACCTTTTTTTGGTACAAGTTTGACTTTGGGAAGTGGTTTGGAGCTTCTTCTTAGTCCAACCAGTGAGCTGGCAGTTGTATGAAATCCACTTTTCATGGCATGTCACAATCTGATCAAGAAATGTTTCATTGTTTCATAGAATAAGAAAAGATGACACTCCAAAGGATGATTTTTAAAATATTTGGTCAGCTCATGAGGCACCCACTTATCAAGATTTTTCAGCTTTCCAATTGGCTTCAAATGCTGGATGACCATAGAATGGTCGACATTCAGTTTTTCGCCAACTCCTCGTGTATCTGTAAGAGGATTGAATTCAGTGGTTGCTCTGAATTGGTCGTTATCAACTTCTGGCCCAGAGCCTGGGGCTGAGGCTGCCATGACCACCCTGTTCTCTTCCTTCTGGGGTCCCCAGGAACCTCCCAGGACTGAATGATCCCCACAAAATACAGTGGCCAGGATGGGAGGGCTGGAGGTCAACTACTCCCCCGCCCCTGCCACCACAACCAAGAGGCCCCCATGGAGGTAGACCCCCAGATGTGAGTCCCTGTGGGATGCAGGCTCCCACGGATATTTCAGGGGATGAGCACTGGTCCTCCTGGCTGACAGGAGCCTGGTGGGCACTGGGTGTGTGGGGCCTGTATAGGTGGGTTGGACAGAACTGGGCCTAACCAGGGAGCCAGAGACTGGTGTGTCTTCCAGATTTCCTATGAGATCCCCTATCTGGTCATAGATGATGGTGATTTCTCTTCAAGTACTGAATCCCTGCAAGGTGTTAGGCACTCCGTTCTTACTAAGTTTATTTTGTTACCTGGTAGAACTTGGCTCATAAAGAAGAAAATGGTGAAGAGGAGGACAGGAATCCTCATGGCTGAAGAAAGAAGAAAGTTTGGCTTCATTTCCAGGAGGCAGAGAAAACTTCCGTCTGTGGCTCTCCAGCACCAGTGGAATGTCTCTGTTTGGATAATAAGAGTCTTTCTGTACCTCATTAGGGATATTCATAGATAGAGGTGTTCTATGCATGCAAAATTGCTTTTATGGGAGGACTGACGTGGCTGCACAGTTTTGGCCAGAAAACCTTGTTAAATGGGAATATAAGCTACAAACATTTTGGCAAAAGATGAAATTTTATGAACAAACAACCATTTATATTGTTACAATAAGTTAGACTGTGTTGAGAAACCAGTTGCTTTCGTTAATGATCAGACATTTTTTTAGCGAACACTTCCCAGACTTTACTAGCCCTGCTAAGAATTAATCACCCCACTTGCTCCTGGTCTGAAACCCCAAAGTGCTTTGTTGATGTTACGGTGCTTACTGCCTTGTATGTTAGATTAGTGAATGTATATTTGCCTCTTCCACTACTGTATGAGCTTCTTGCTTGCTAGGACAAGGCTATATTCCTCAGAGCAGAGGAGGGATTTGAATCATGAGGTCATTTATTCTCAAATCCTCTTCACCAAGTGGAACAAAACAGAACAGCAAAAGACCACTGCACATGGAAGCAGGAGGTCTGGATTTGGGTTCTAGATCTCCAGATCTATTACTAACTGGAGGTATGGATAGAGTCAGGAAAATTGTCTTCCTTAGGTGCTTCCTTGATAGCACCTATAAAGGTTGAGATCTATTGGATCTAGATCAGGGGATTCTCAATCATTACTATGCATAAAACAACTGGGAGAGTTGCTTTGCAATATAGATGCATAGTTCCATCTCATGATATTTTTACTGTTTTTTAAAATTGATCTAGTATTTTTCATTAAATAATGTAAACTTTCTTAGTCTACATCTAATAAAACTCCCACTGGGATACAAATACATTGAATGATATTAGCAGCAGAATCTTTAAATAAAGTATCTATATACAACTATTAACCCAAACCACTTTTTTTCATTCCTTATTATTTCATGCTGTTTGTCACCATTGTCATCATAATCAGGATCATCCTACATTGCTGAACACCCATTATGAACCATATGGCATAAACATTTTTCCTACTCGTAAGGAGCATATATTCTCTATATGCATATGAAATTAATGTCTGAACAAAGTGGCTTAAACGAGGCAGAAGTTTATTTCTTTCTCACTTAAATCTATAGTTACACCTATCATGGCTGGTACAGATGCTTGCCAAATTCATTAGGGACGCAGGCCCCTTCCAGCTGTCTGCTCTGCTGTACTTTAGAAGAGGCTCCAGTTTGGCTGCTAAATGCCCACCTATCATTTTTTAATTCCAGGCAGCAGGAAAGAAAATAGCCAAGAGAGAAAAACAAGGGAACATCTACCCCTCCTTTTACATTTTTTAACCAACCCCCCCTTTTTTTTTAACTCAATTTGTTGAGCTATGATTACATTTAACAAGCTGTGCATGTTTAAGGTATGCATCTCAGTGAGTCTGGGGATAAGTATACATTATGAACACCACTACCCTTAAGATTATAAACATATCCTTCACCTCCCAAAGTCCCCCCCATCATCATTATTATTATTATTACTGGTACGAAATTTTGGTAAGAACACAAAATCCACCCTTTTAGCAAATTTTCAGTATGCAATACAGTATTCTTAGCTATAAGCACTGTGCTGTAAATGAGACCTCCAGAACTTACTTATATGGTATATGTGAAACTTTGTGCTCTAACCACATCTACCCATTTCCCCTGCACCACGGCCCCTGGCAACCACCATTCTACTCTCTGCTTTTGTGAGTTTGTCTATTTTAGATTTCAAATGCAAGTGAAATCATATAGTAATTGTCATTCTGTGGCTGGCCTATTTCATATAACGTAATGCCCTCGAAGTCTACCCATGTTGTCATAAATGACAGGGATTCATTATTATGTAACACTGAATAATATTCCAATGCATATATGTATTACCCATTTATCCTGATACTCTCCCTCCACCTGCCTCCCAACAGGCCCCAGTGTGTGTTGTTCCCCTCTCAGTATCCATGTGTTCTCATTGTTCTGCTTCCACTTGTCAGTGAGAACATGCAGTGTTTGATTTTCTGTTCCCGGGTAAGTTTGCTGAGGATAATGGCTTCCAGCTCCATCTATGTCCCTGCAAAGGACATGATCTCATTCCCTTTTATGGCTGCATAGTATTTCATGGTGTATATGTACCACATTTTCTTTATCCAGTCTATCATTGATGGACATTTGGGTTGATTCCATGTCTTTGCTGTTGTGACTAGTGCTGCAATGAACATGTGTGTGCGTGTATCTTTATAACAGAATGATTTATATTCCTTTGGGTATATATACAGTAATGAGATTGCTGGATCAAGTGATATTTCTGGTTGTAGGTCTTTGAGGAATCACCATACTGTCTTCCACAATGGTTGAACTAATTTACATTCCACCAACAGTGTAAAAGTGTTCCTATATCTCAACAGCCTCATCAGCAGGTAGTTTTATTTAACAATTTTTTGAGAAACCTTCATACTATTATCCAAAATGGCCATAGTAGTTTGTATTTCCACCACGAGTATACAAGGGTTATCTTTTATCCACATCCTCACTAATACTTGCTACTCATCTTTTCGATAACAGCTATTCTAAGAGGTGTCAGGTGACATTTCATTGTGGTTTTTATTTGCATCCCCCTGACAATTAGAGATGGTAAGAATTTTGTCATATATTTGTTGGCCATTTGTATCTCTTCTTCTGGGAAACGTTTTTTCAGATCTTCTCCTATTTAAAAATAATTTCAACTTTTATTTTAGATTCACTGAATGCATGTGCAGGGTTTTACATTGGCACATTGTGTGATGCTGAGGCTTGGAGTATGAATGATCTTGTAACCCAGGTAGAAAACATATTTCATGGTGTATATGTTTTTCAGGTCTTGGTCCCCACCTTCCCTTCCCCTTCTTGTAGTCCCCAGTATCCATGTTCCCATCTTTACATCAATGTGCAATCAGTGCTTTGTTGTTACTTATAACTAAGAACATATGGTATTTGGTTTTTTCTTCCTGCATTATTTTAGAATAATGGCCTCTAGCTGCATCCATGTTGGTGCAAAGGACATAATTTTTTAAATGGTTGCATAGTATTCCATGGTGTACGTATACTACATTTTCTCTATCCAATGATAGAGAAAATAATTATATTTTCTCTATCCAATGATAGAGGAAATATTCAAGTCTTTGCTATTGCAAATAATGCTATAATAAATATATGAGTGCACATGTCTTTATGGTAGAACAATTTATTTTCTTTTGGATACAAGGGTCAGTCCCCATGGCTGCTGTCAAGGGCTAGCGTTGAGTGCCTGCAGCTTTTCCAGGCTCAGGGTGCAAGCTGTCAGTGGATCTATCATTCTGGGGTCTGGAGGATGGTGGCCATCTTCTCAGAGCTCCACTAAGCAGTGCCCCAATGGGGACTCTGTGGGGGCTGCTACCCCATATTCTCCCTCTGCACTGCTGTAGTAGACATTTGTCATGAGGTCTCCACCCCAGCAGGCTTCTACTGGACATACAGGCTTTTCCATACATCTTTTGAAATCCAGGTGAAGGCTTCTGATATGGTTTGGCTCTGTGTCCCCACCCAAATCTCACCTCAAATTGTACTCCCACAATTCCCACATGTTGTGGGGGGACCCAGTGGGAAATAATTGAATCATGGGGGCAGTTTCTCCCATATCATTCTCGTCGTAGTGAATAAGTCTTATGAGTTCTGATGGTTTGATAAGGCGAAACCAGTTTTGCTTGGCTCTCATTCTCTCACTTGCCTGCTGTGATGTACGACATGCCTTTCGCCTTATGCCTCCTCCCAGCCATGTGGAACTGTAAGTCCAATTAAGTTTCTTTCTTTTGTAAATTGCCCAGTCTCGGGTATGTCTTTATCAGCAGTGCATTCCTGTACTTTGTGCAACTGCAGGTTTAATATCCCATGGAAATTGCCAAGGCTTATGGCTTGCACCCTCAAAGCAGTGATCCAAACTGTGTTTGGGGCCTTCTTAGCCATGGCTGGAGCTGGAGGGGTTGGGAGGTAGAATGCTGCGAGCACTGTCCTGCGCTTGCCTGGGGTGGTGCAGCCCTAGGCCCAGCCCACAAAATCAGTCTTCCCTTATAAGCCTCCAGACCTTTGAAGGGAGGGGCTGCCACCAGCCAAGGTCTCTGAAATGCCTTTCAGGCTCTTCACTGTCTTCTATTAGTATCTGCTTTCCTTTTAGTTATGCAAATGTCTTCAGCCTGCTTGAATTTCAGAGGATACCAATGGCCTTAAAAGTACCATATGACCCCTAACACTTCCTGACTTCACTTCTGTAATATATTTTATTTTTTTACATCATCATGAATATTGAAACTTTTTATATCTATTCACTTTCCATTTGTTTTCAAGTCCAGTTTACTCCCAAATAATTTTAGAATATAGAGTCTCCATAAGACTCTAGTTTGTCTGGTTTCTTGCTGTACCCCATGACTGCGAATGCTTTCTAGTACATACAATATACTCAAAAGTACTTATGAGGCCAGATGCAGTGGCCCACGCCTGTAATCCCAGCACTTTGGGAGGCCGAGGTGGGCGGATCACGAGGTCAGGAGATGGAGATCACCCCGGCTAACACGGGTGAAACTCCGTCTCTATTAAAAAAAAATACAAAAAAATAGCCGGACGTGGTATCAGGCGTCTGTAGTCCCAGCTACTTGGGAGGCTGAGGCAGGAGAATGGCGTGAACCCGGGAGGTGGAGCTTGCAGAAAGCCGAGATGGTACCACTGCGCTCTAGTCTGGGCAACAGAGCAAGACTCCATCTCAAAAAAAAAAAAAAAAAAGTACTTATGAATGAAAAAAGGAATGAATCTTCCTATTTTTCCTTCAAAATAGCCTTAACCCTTTGGTTTCCAAGTTTATGGGGGGTTTTTAGTAGTTGTCTCAAAAATCCAATCAAATTGACCTGGGTGTGTCTCCAGAATGAAGTTTTGATTAGGTTCAGTATCTGTGCAAATTGACCTGGGTGTGTCTCCAGAATGAAGTTTTGATTAGGTTCAGTATCTGTGCAGTCAGGGCATGTCTCTTGGAATGTAGTGCTAATTAGGTTTATTAATTTTTTTTTCCTATATAAGGGGAAGCCAATCAGAGGATGCGTTTTCCCAGAGAAGGAGCATCAGAAGAGTTTAAGACCTTGGGGGAGGAGAGTCTTGCTGCTTGCTTGTGGGACTTGCCTTGGAAGGTAGATAAGTTCACAGCACCCTCCAACTTTTTAATTTTGGTGAGTTCTCCGAGCACTGAGAAGTGAACTGGCCTCATTCCCTTACAATGATACTGTTACCAGTAGAAGAGATTCGAGTTACTGGCAGCATATCTGCATGGGTCCATAAGCAACTTCAGTCCTTGCCTCCTCAGAAGAAAGAATTCGACTGAGGAGCATACAGCGGAAAAAGAGACTAAGTTTCAGAGCAGGAGTGGAAGTTTATTTAAAAAGGCTTTAGAACAGAAAGGAAAGGAAAATTCTCTTGGAAGAGACCCAAGTGGATGCCTGAAGGTCCAAGAGAGAAAAGAGAAGGGCCTTTAACCTTGATCCTGGGATGGCCTTGCCTCTTTCCCATGATTCTTTCTTTAGGGAGAGTTTCCGGCATGCACAGTGCTTTCCTTACCCTTTGGAATTGAGCATGCACGGTGTGTTTAGGGAGTTATACGCATGTCCATCTGAGGCTTTCTTTCCTTTTCCAGTGGAGTGTGTCCCCGGAAGATTATACTTTGCCATTTTTGTCTCTTAACATGAATGCCCAAGAAGTTGCTTCTTCCTGGGGTCTGCATTTAATTAACGTTTTTGATGTTAACAGGTGTAGACCACCATGAAATGGCCTCTCTCTGGCGCTGCCTAATTATCGTTTTTAGAGAGGCAAAGTGATCATTAACAGGCCATCACCTGACATTTCTAGTGGCTAGGGGAAGAGCCCTCTCCTGCCCTGCTCCTGCTCTTCTACCTGTAACAAGACAAGCCTTGAATATCATTAGACATGTGTCCCATCAAGGCAGCATCTCATGAGTAAATTTTACTGTGTGAATTGTTACTTCACATTCTCATATTCTGTGTTCACTATTTGTGTGCCTTTTCCATTTTTGTTTTGACCATATCTCATTATTTTAACTGCCTTCTCCAAGATTCTAGATCTGCATTGACCAATAGAGTAACTACTAGTCACATGTGGCTATAAACTGTAAATTAATTACAATTAAATAACTAAATGGCATGTCTTTAGTAGTAATAGCCAAATTGGTGGCCAAATTAGAAATTCTGTAACTACATATGTGTGGTAGTTACTGCATTGGATAATGTAGATGCAGAGAATTTCTTTCATCACAGAAAATCATGTTGGGCATGTTGGCTGCCACTTATTATTATTTTTTTTATTTTTTATTTCTTTGAGACAGAGTTTTGCTCTTGTTGCCCAGGCTGGAGTGCAATGGCGTGATCTCAGCTCACTGCAACCTCCACCTCCCAGGTTCAAGCGATTGTCCTGCCTAAGCCTCCCTAGTAGCTGGGATTACAGGCATGTGCCACCACGCCCGCCTGGTTTTTTTTTTTTCTTTCTTTCTATTTTTAGTAGAGACGGGGTTTCTCCATGTTGGTCAGGCTGATCTCAAACTCCTGACCTCAGGTGATCCGCCTGCCTCCGCCTCCCAAAGTGCTGGAATTACAGGTATGAGCCACTGTGCCCGGCCTTATTTTTAAATTCTATTTGTGTGCTTTATAGTTAAATTATATTCTGCTTCTCTATATTCATTTCGTTTCACAGAATTTCTGAGGCAATTTTAAAATTTCATTCATCTACCTTCTTGGGGAAAGTACTTAGATCATTTTTTAAAAATAATATACAGCAAATAATTTTTCCACGGATATTGTTTTAGCTTTATTGTGTTGGTACTTTTACATACTATATTCAGATATTACTATTTTTCATAACTTACTTTAAAAATTGTGTCAAGTTTATTTAATAGAGATTTCTCCCTTGATTTTCAGAGATCAGATTGTGTCTTCCATTGCTGTTATTTTAGTTTAATTTTATTTTGTTATATGTGAATATGTTGCATATTCCTTTTTTAAAAATGTGAGATTTTTTCTCTCTCTTGTTATACAAACTTTGTATGCAGTGTTCATTATGCACTTTAAAAATAAATATTTTGTTTCAGGGCATGGTGCTTTCACACATGCAACCTTAGAATAATTTTAAATGCCATTCCACTTTCACCATTCCTGAACTGCTTTGAATATATTGGATGTTGGAGGCCATGGGAGGTTTTGAATTGCAATCCAGTCAAGATAATAGGATTTTCCATTTATAGTGTAATCTGATATATATTCGTTTTGGTTTCATACTTTTAAAAAATCTATTCTCTTTTACTCTGTGGTAATCTTTTCTTTTCTATTTGTGCATTGCTAGAATGTCAGCTGCTGTTTCCCTAGCACCTGAGATGTTACTCAACACTGTATAGTGCTGGTGTTGAGAATTGAGAGAATCTACTAAATGATAGCACTTTTCGTGACCACAATTCTGAATTAAAAGGAAGGGAAAAGACAGGCAAAAGAATATAGACATCAGCTATTTGTACTGAATATCTGTTGGAGAACATGGTTTTGGTGTCCAGGAACCTGAGACCTAACACTGCATTCCTAATACTTCACTAAGGTGTGCCTAAATAGCCCTGAAAGGGCTAGGAAGTCACAAGTCAGCCTCTTAATTGTTATGGGTGTCCTTAAAATATTAAGGTAATATTGAGGATGCAGAATGGCTCCTTCCTCATGTCTTTTTAAGAGATCTGGGCCGGGCGCTGTGGCTCACGCCTGTAATCCCAGCACTTTGAGAGGCTGAGGTGGGTGGATCACCTGAGGTCAGGAGTTCCAGACCAGCCTGACCAAAATGGAGAAACCCCATCTCGACTGAAAATACAAAATTAGCCAAGCGTGGTGGCGCATGCCTGTCATCCCAGCTACTTGGAAGGCTGAGGCAGGAGAATAGCTTGAACCTGGGAGGTGGAGGTGGCAGTGAGCTGAGATTTCACCATTGCACTCCAGCCTGGGCAACAAAAGCGAAACTCTGTGAAAAAACAAAAAAGGAGAGAGAGAGAGAGAGATCTGGAGGGAGATACTAAGCTGTGCAGGCTCTCATCTTGCAGTCACCAAATACGTAAGTTGTTATTCCTGCTCTGGTGAGAAGTTTGTCAATACATTTTTTCCATGAATTAATGAAAATTTTAGACCCATAACATAAGTTTGAAAAAATTTATCCTAAAGATTGCTTGTGTATGTATGTGTTTTGAAATATATTTCATCTCTATATCTTGAAATAGTTTTTATAGATTCCACACAAGACTCCTTTAGGAAATAAGTGCACTTTAATATTCTTATAATATTTGTCCTTTTTTGTCCCTGGGACAGTCTCTATATGACCATTTAAATTACTTTTAGTTCATGTTTGGATTATAATCACACACAAATATTCTCTAAAGTCCAAATCTTATTTTGATATTCAAGGAAGAGTTTACATGGTAATAATATTAAGGGTTACAGCTGGTTTCACTGAAGCTTTGTAGGCATTCTCTAAAACCTTATTTTTTTGAAGGAATATCTTTTCTGCTTGAATTATAGACTACATAATACATGTACTGTCAGGTACATTCATGGAAGGGACAGGCAGATGGAGTCGTATGTTACTGGAGTCTTGATGAACAGATGTAGGAAATAGTCCAAGGAATAAGAAAAAAGTTGATACTGGAAAGTGCTTGTTGAAGTCTGTAAATGTGTATTAAAATGTGGCAGTAAAAATAGACACAGTGAAGTTTGGGAACTGGGGTCTTAATCCTGGAGTCCCCAGAATCATAGAGAACCTTGGTTAGGGGAGTAATTTTGTAAAAAAGCAAGAAGAGGCAGTGACAAGGCAGAATATAATTAAAAGTATTGCTGTGTCATTTTCTAATTTTGTAATTTTGTCATATTTTTCAAACTTTGTTGATCATTTATTAAACTAGTAAATAAACTATAATCAGCAGGGTTATTATAAGGGTTAAATAAGGAAATTTATGTATATCTGTAAGCACAATGTCACAATTAATACAAAGTTACCCTTTTTATTTTTCCTGGACTTCATGTACAAATGGGTCAGTTAATTTTTTATGACACATAATTATCAGTGGTACATAAAATATATTTAATTATTTTTATATTTTTAGCAGGGAAATAATACATGCATGTTTTCTGCCATCTCAAACACATGCATTCATATAAACATACCCATCTATATACCTACATATCTATGTATGAATATACACATGGACATCAGTATTTCTCAGCAAATATGTATCATGATAATCAGAGAAATTGCAACTAACGGAGACTAATATGAACCATGATTGCAGGAATTTTAGATACTACCTTAGTAGAATATCAGACTGAGCTGCTAAATTTCTCTCAGCCCTAAGTCATTTTGTATTTTCTGAGCATCGTAGAGGATTGTGACTGTATACACAGGACAGAAACACCATGACCCAGGGTACTGCTGTGAATTTCTGATGCAGGGGATTTTAAGGGCCACATCAGCAGGATGCGAGTGTTGACCCTCCAAGTGAAATAAATTCCTGAATGGATTATCCCCATTATAAAACACATTTTTTTTTTTTTTTTTGTGATACAGAGTCTTGCTCTGTCGCCCTGGCTGGAGTGCAGGGTTAGGATCTCGGCTCACTGTAATTGTCTCCTGGGTTCAAGCAATTCTCCTGCTTCACACTCCTGAGTAGCTGGGATTACAGGCAAGCACCACCATGCCCAGCTAATTTGTGTATTTTTAGTAGAAATGGGGTTTCACCATTTTGGCCAGGCTGGTCTCACACTCCTAACCTCAGCTGATCCACCTGCCTTGGCCTCCCAAAGTGCTGGAATTACAGGTGAGAGCAACCGCACTTGACCCTAAAACAGATTCTTACTTGATTGATTTCCGAGTTCCAAGGGGAAATACAAAAGTCGAAATTGAGAGAAAGTAAAAGTGGAGTAAGGCTTCAGAAGGCTGTGATTGGTGTTGGAGAAACATTGCTAGGGCATAAAGCTGAGATAATACATTCTGAGAAATCCCACAGTGTTTATCTACAGGTAGAAATCATATTCCACATGTGGGCAGAGTCAGGGATCCCTGTGTTTTAAAATCAGTGAGGGAATTGAATATCTGGACTTGTGTCAATTAACATACAAAACTCAGTGCTTTTGATGTTCTCATTCACAAGATATCTGTGTTCCTTCTTTGTCAGAAACCATCGTCATAGGCTTCCTAATTTTGACCATGGGAAAAGAGGAGAGGCCTGTGTGTGTTTGTGTCTGTTGGTCAGGCTGTGGTGCAGGTGTAACCAAGGCTTAGGACAGTGGCCACACATTTGCCTTAGTTTAGGTAAAACAATGCCAGGGAAGAATTGTGTATGTATGAAACAGTGTGTGTATGCTTGCATGTGTGTGTGTGTGTGCGTGCGTGCACGCAGGCGAGAGCACACGAGCACTAGCAAGCACGCCCGCGTGAGTGTGTCTCTGTGTGTGTTTATGTCTGTGTGTGTGTGTGTTTGTGCTGGGATGTACTTCCACGTATGTGCGTTTGGCAGATACCATCATCCTTTCGGCGACTGAAGGACAGGAAGTCGGAAGTGCACTTTCTGACTTGAGTACAGTCAAGGAAGTACAGTAATTAACACAGCGTATTTGCTTCCTTAATAAAATGGAGGGATCCGAGGAATCCAATAGACATTGCAGCCTCTTGATTTTTTCCATGTTCAGCCTCTTGATTCTATATCCCAGTGAAATGACTTGCCAGTGCGGAACAAGATAATTCTTTGCAGGAAGTGCTCTGGTGGGAGCTAGATACCCAAATCATAAAGCATCGAGTGTTGGAAACATGCACTGAAGTTAGACGAAATACTCAGTGCACAATTTAGACGGTGAAAGTCTTTCGGGTAATCATGTGATCATCGAGAGGCTGATTGATGACATTCCCCGAATTTATGATTGCAAGAAGAGAGAAATACTCATGACATTCTATTTCCGGTGGTTGGGGACGTACGAAGGCAATTGAAGAAACCATGAAATCAAGAAACTTGAGTAATCGGAAGCTATGCCAACTAAAACCTTCGGTTCCTTTAACAAAGGATGAAAATAAAAACCACATATCACATAGCATGGGAGATGACGTTTTCATATGTATGTGATAATGGATCAACATTAGAGAGAGATGCAATAAAAAGTTGTAAATTTGACAAAAGCAAACAACCAGAATTAAACACTGGAAAAGCCTGGGTGACGGGAGTGGGGTGCCCTGTCTCAAGAAGAAACAGAGAGATTTAAAAGCAGGGAGTGGAACAGAGATTTGTACACCATTGTTACTACTGGCCCTTGTTTCAGGAGGAAAAGGCGAAAAGAAGGCTTTTATCTCATGGATTCCTGCATGGATTGTTCAGGATCTGCGATGTTGCCTCCGTTTCCAGTTAGGAATTGTGTGGTGGACTGGCAGTTCCCACATTTGGTGGAAAATGTCATGCTGATGAACATAGACATGATCCCCAAACTAGGAGGGGCAGAATTTGGGTGTGTCTTCAGGTCCTTTGGCTTACCAGGAATGAAGATCCTGGCTCCAGGGATTTTGTCCAAATGTCTTAGAGAGTGAGAAACGGGGCAGATTTTAGGCCCGGCGACAAGGCCTCGGCGAGGTGTAAAGAAACACGCTGGCCTCAGGGCCCATGAAATCAGGATGATTTTAGGGAAGATGGTGGAATGAGAGGACTGTGACCTTTGGCCCCGTTTCTTTCCATTGTCTTTTCATGGGTCAGGTGTGTTGAATCAGAAGGCTTCCCGGGCCCGATGAAATGAGTCCTGGGGGAGGAAAGAAGCGCTGCGTAGAGAGTTGCTCCACAGGGAGAAAGGAGCCACCATTTTCAGGAGAATGATCCCCAGAAGCATGAGCAGTCCAGATGCCGTGGCTTCACACAAGACGCTGGAGGGTGTTATGTCTGAAGCGGGGACCTGGGCGTCGGTGTTCTTTCATGCTCATAACTGATTTTCAGGTGAGCCCAATGGATCACCTGTCTGCCAGTCATGCTCATCACACTGTACTTTGCACACACGTCACACAGAGACACTGTTAATACGCGCATTTGTGTCCTTGAGAAGGGTTGCACCCAAGATTCTGTGGTTGTATGGAGCCCTGAGTTATGCCCTGGACATCTTTCCCCTCGGGTTGGTCAACTTGGATCGCTGTACCGAACGAGAAACGGAGCCTGAAATCCAATCAGCGAATACACAAAAGGAAGGGGCCATTTCCCACAATCATTTCCACTGCAACACCACCTCGGATGAACAAGTCTCACTGCAGGTCAGGGACTGTGCTTCAGAGATGCACCTTTCGCAGCTGGACGATTGACCCGGAATCTCCCAGACGCCATTTTGATGCACACCAAATGCGATTTATTTCAGTGCTTGCTGATATTATTTTAGTTGAATACACACACGCTCCTGTGTCTGATTTCCTTTATTATCAATACGCCTTACTTCCAAATGACTCACATACCAGTGGGATGATTTTCTGCTTCAATTCATTGGAAATGGACACCATTCAATAGGCAAGTGTGTCTGTCTGTCTGTCTCCAGCATTCTGTGGGTTCCACCAAGGGCAGAAGTCCTAGGGCGCCTGACGTCCATTCAACAAGTAATGTAAAAACGGCGAGGCAGGTTCAAAAGAAGAACACCCTTCCTCTCTTCAAATGCGTTCCAGTTTCCGCTACTCAAGGTAGCGAGAAGGATCCACACAAGTCCCACGTTCGCAAAATTTCAACTTCTGGTGCTCACCAACAACTGACGAATGAAACACACCCCAAGAGAAAATAGTCAACCCCGTCCCCTGCAATAACCTCACGCGCAACCCTACACCGCAATATGTCATATTCAGAAATTCACACTGAATGACATCTACCGTGAACACAAACACACAGACAATCCCTCCACAGGTTCAGAAGACTCACGACTGCAAAACTCGATGTTTCCCATGTCTGGGCTCATCCTGAAACGCAGCCATCACTATCCAGTTTTCCCTCTTGTGTAGACAGACACCTGGGCTCCTCATTACTTTATGTCGGATTGACTGCGTATGTGATGGTGTGTGTGTGTGCGCGCGCGAACCCCCTCGTGGGTGTGCGTGTGTGTGTACGTGTATGTGTGTGTGTGTCAGTGTGTGTGCGCATGCACTCCTGCGTTTGCATGGAGACTTTTCCTGAGATCACTGGCACACAAACAGAGCCCTCTTGCTGTGTTTGTTCCTCCCTTTGGATCTCCTGGTCCTCCCTTGCAGAGAAGTGAGTGTGCCAGTGTTCATGGACTCCTGAGGTGCCAGGTTCCTTGAAGAGAGGTTCAGCAGGGAGCTTTGCTGTTCAGGATGACGGTTGTTCATCCCACTCTTGTATTTTGATGGATGAATCACAAGCACGTTGGGAGGCAGGGTACATTCGACTTTTCTGACGTTGAAGTCAGGCTTGGTTTTGTTTTGCTCTTGGAGGAACTTCCAGTGGTCTAAGGTGCTTTCCTGAGTGGCTCTTTCCACCAAGTGCTCCTCCAAGTCGGGTACCTGGAGGCAGGGTTCTCTCTGGAGCTCTCTTTGCATTGCTCGCCTGTCTTTGTGTTCAGCACCAAGGGCTCCTGGTTCCCTGCCTATTGACACACTCTCACTGCATCTTTCCAGTTGACTCTTCTGGATGTAAAAGAGGACATAGGCCTGTTGACTCAGGACAGAAGCGATGCTACAGGCAGTGACCTCGGCGTCATCCATTTTATACCACTGGCCTCCTGGAGCTTTGACATAAGAGAGGTAATGTCCGTTGTGACAACTCCACCCAGCATGGACCAGCACAGCATAGAGGACATAGACAAGAGGTCCTGTGTTCTGCTGAGACATGTATGGCTGCATGTCAAGGCACTCAGGGTATTGCACATTCTTGGCAAGTTTGTTGCCTGTGACATCGGAGAATCTCTTCAATACAAGGATGAGGACCTTGGCAGAAGTGTGTAGAGTGAACGTCTTGGAGGCAGGCGCCTTCTGGAGACAAAGACCACAATGATAGGCATTCTCTCCATTGAGTTCTTCGGGCTTCACCACCTGTTCCAAAGCTTGCTTCACACTCTGAGCTGCCTGGATATCCAGGGCAATGTCCAGGTAAGGGTCGAAGGTGTCCGAAACGCCCTGGCAGTGGAGACACTTGATTTGAGATCTCCAGCAGCCTCCAAATATCTGGTGGATGAGGGTGGTGTCCTCAGAGTCATGATCTACCTGCTTGTGCCCGGGAAGGCATACCTTTTTCATGGCATCCACAATGAACATCAGAAATTCATGGGCATCTTCCTGCTTGCCTCGATGGAAGCCAGCAACCAATGCCTGTGAGGGCTGGATGACGTGGCCAGGACGGTGGAGGGCCCGTGTGATGTGAGCTTCCATCGTACACAGCATGCAGCACTTGTGATGATGACAAAGTTGAGAGTGCTCCCGGGACAGCATGTAGTTGGCAAGGGGTGGTGTGTATGTCAGGCACTGCAGGGAAGCATTCACATAGCAAGTATTTCCCATATTCTGGAGCCCAGCCCCCACCGCAGCAGGTCTCCTGCTACTGAGAGGAAGCTTCTCCCCAGGGGCAGGCTGTCTTGCCACAGGAGCCAAACCATCACAGAGGTCGACATGGGTCTCAGATGACAGTGGTGACTTCTCAGGTAGAGAAGTCCGCTGGATTTCAGCAAAAGCTGCATCTGGCCGAGAAGATGTGAGTTTTGAAAAGTGGTTGAACTGCCACTCACCTCCCAAGTGGAGTGAATCGGCCTCCATGTCGCCAGGAGCAAGGATCACAAGCTTTCTCTGCTGGCACCGTACGTTGCAGAAAGATGCTATCTCTTCCGAGAGAGTCTTCAAATGACACGCCATCTGGCCGCATCAGCCCTTATATAACTCAACCCCGCCTACCTCGAACACCCCACCCACCCATCAGGTACGCGGTCCACCAATCCAATATCAGCACTCGGTTAAAGAATGAATCATAGGGTGTGTCCCCTTGTATTCCCCAGGGAGTTCACTTAAAACTCCTGGGGAATGCGTTAGTTTACTTAAAACAGTGGTGTTTACTTAAAACAGTAAACTTAAGTGGTAGTTTACTTAAAATGCGTTAGTTTACTTAAAACATGCAGAATCGTGCCCATGTGAGTGTTTCTTTGTGTTTGTTTATATTTCTGGGTGTGTGTGTGTTTGAGCTGCGATGTGCTTCTAACTATGTGCTTTTGGCAGATACGATCATCCTTTCAGGCATTGAAGGACAGGAAGTCAGACCTGTACTTTCTGACTTGAGAATCATCAATGAAGTACAGTTAATAACACGGTGTATTTGTTTCCTTAATATCAAAGAATAGATCCATGCAGTCTAATAAGTATTCTAGCAGTAACCTTTCCATGTTCAGCCTATTGATTCCGTGTTCGAGTGAAATGACTTACCAGTGGGGACCAAGACATGTCTTTGCAGGAAATGCTCTTGTGGAAGCTATATACCCAAATCATAAAGCATCAAGTGTTGGAAACATGCACTGAACCTAGACGAAATACTTAGTGCCCAAATTAGACTGTGAAAGACTTTCAGGAAATCATGCAATCACCGACATACCAATTGATGACATTCCCCGAATTTATGATTGCAAGTAAAGAGAAATACTCATGACATTCTATTTCCAGTGATTGAGGTCGTATGACCGCAATTTAAGAAATCATGAAATCAGAAAACTTGACTAATCACAATCTAATCCAACTAAAACCTTGGGTTCATTTAAGAAAGGATGAATATAAAAACAACATATCACGCAGCATGGGAGATAATATTTTAATACGTATGTGATAATAGATCAACATTTGAGAGAGATGAAATAAATAGTTGTAAATTTGAGAATAGCATATAACCAGAATTAAACACTGTAAATGCCTGGGTGGTGGGAATGAGTCCCTGTCTCAGGAAGAAACATAGAGATTTAAAAGCAGGGCGTCTAAAAGAGATTTGCATACCATTGTTAATACTGGCAGTTGTTTCAGTAAGAAAGGGAAAAATAAACCATTTGTTTTAGGGATTCTTGCATGTATTTTTCATCGTCTGAGATGTTGCTTCCAATTCCAGTTAAGCATTGTGTGGTGGACTTGCAGTTACCACATTTGGTGGAAAATGTCATGCTGATGAAGGTAGACTTGTTTCCCAAACTAAGAGGGACAGAATTTGGGTGTTTCTTTGGGACTTTCGGCTTACTAGGAATAAAGATCCTGGCTCTAGGGATTTTCTTAAAATTTTTCAGATAATGAGAAAGAGAATAGAATTTGGGCCAGGCGCCAAGGCCTCGAGGTGTACAGAAGCATCCCCGGTCTCAGGGCCCATGAAATCAGGATGATTTCAGGGAGGATGGTGGAATGAGGAGAGTGTGACCTTTGGCCTCCTTTCTTTCCCTTTTCTTTTCATGGGTCAGGTGTGTTCATCCCCGATGAAATGAGTCCTGGGGGTGGAAAGAAGCGCTGCGTAGAGAGTTGCTCCACAGGGAGAAAGGAGCCACCATTTTCAGGAGAATGATCCCCAGAAGCATGAGCAGTCCAGATGCCGTGGCTTCACACAAGACGCCGGTGGGTGTTATGTCTGAAGCGGGGACCTGGGCGTCGGTGTTCTTTCATGCTCATAACTGATTTTCAGGTGAGCCCAATGGATCACCTGTCTGCCAGTCATGCTCATCACACTGTACTTTGCACACACGTCACACAGAGACACTGTTAATACGCGCATTTGTGTCCTTGAGCAGGGTTGCACCCAAGATTCTGTGGTTGTATGGAGCCCTGAGTTATGCCCTGGACATCTTTCCTCTCGGGTTGGTCAACTTGGATCGCTGTACCGAACGAGAAACGGAGCCTGAAATCCAATCAGCGAATACACAAAAGGAAGGGGCCATTTCCCACAATCATTTCCACTGCAACACCACCTCGGAAGAACAAGTCTCACTGCAGGTCAGGGACTGTGCTTCAGAGATGCACCTTTCGCAGCTGGACGATTGACCCGGAATCTCCCAGACGCCATTTTGATGCACACCAAAGGAGATTTATTTCAGTGCTTGCTGATTTTATTTTAGTTGAACACACACACGCTCCTGTGTCTGATTTCCTTTATTATCAATACGCCTTACTTCCAAATGACTCACATACCAGTGGGATGATTTTCTGCTTCAATTCATTGGAAATGGACACCATTCAATAGGCAAGTGTGTCTGTCTGTCTGTCTCCAGCATTCTGCGGGTTCCACCAAGGGCACAAGTCCTAGGGCGCCTGACGTCCATTCAACAAGTAATGTAAAAACGGCGAGGCAGGTTCAAAAGAAGAACACCCTTCCTCTCTTCGAATGCGTTCCAGTTTCCGCTACTCAAGGTAGCGAGAAGGATCCACACAAGTCCCACGTTCGCAAAATTTCAACTTCTGGTGCTCACCAACAACTGACGAATGAAACACACCCCAAGAGAAAATAGTCAACCCCGTCCCCTGCAATAACCTCACGCGCAACCCTACACCGCAATATGTCATATTCAGAAATTCACACTGAATGACATCTACCGTGAACACAAACACACAGACAATCCCTCCACAGGTTCAGAAGACTCACGACTGCAAAACTCGATGTTTCCCATGTCTGGGCTCATCCTGAAACGCAGCCATCACTATCCAGTTTTCCCTCTTGTGTAGACAGACACCTGGGCTCCTCATTACTTTATTTCGGATTGACTGCGTATGTGATGGTGTGTGTGTGTGCGTGTGCGAACCCCCTCGTGGGTGAGTGTGTGTGTGTACGTGTATGTGTGTGTGTGTGTCAGTGTGTGTGCGCATGCACTCCTGCGTTTGCATGGAGACTTTTCCTGAGATCACTGGCACACAAACAGAGCCCTCTTGCTGTGTTTGTTCCTCCCTTTGGATCTCCTGGTCCTCCCTTGCAGAGAAGTGAGTGTGCCAGTGTTCATGGACTCCTGAGGTGCCAGGTTCCTTGAAGAGAGGTTCAGCAGGGAGCTTTGCTGTTCAGGATGACGGTTGTTCATCCCACTCTTGTATTTTGATGGATGAATCACAAGCACGTTGGGAGGCAGGGTACATTCGACTTTTCTGACGTTGAAGTCAGGCTTGGTTTTGCTTTGCTCTTGGAGGAACTTCCAGTGGTCTAAGGTGCTTTCCTGAGTGGCTCTTTCCACCAAGTGCTCCTCCAAGTCGGGTACCTGGAGGCAGGGTTCTCTCTGGAGCTCTCCTTGCGTTGCTCGCCTGTCTTTGTGTTCAGCACCAAGGGCTCCTGGTTCCCTGCCTATTGACACACTCTCACTGCATCTTTCCAGTTGACTCTTCTGGATGTAAAAGAGGACATAGGCCTGTTGACTCAGGACAGAAGCGATGCTACAGGCAGTGACCTCGGCGTCATCCATTTTATACCACTGGCCTCCTGGAGCTTTGACATAAGAGAGGTAATGTCCGTTGTGACAACTCCACCCAGCATGGACCAGCACAGCATAGAGGACATAGACAAGAGGTCCTGTGTTCTGCTGAGACATGTATGGCTGCATGTCAAGGCACTCAGGGTATTGCACATTCTTGGCAAGTTTGTTGCCTGTGACATCGGAGAATCTCTTCAATACAAGGATGAGGACCTTGGCAGAAGTGTGTAGAGTGAACGTCTTGGAGGCAGGCGCCTTCTGGAGACAAAGACCACAATGATAGGCATTCTCTCCATTGAGTTCTTCGGGCTTCACCACCTGTTCCAAAGCTTGCTTCACACTCTGAGCTGCCTGGATATCCAGGGCAATGTCCAGGTAAGGGTCAAAGGTGTCCGAAACGCCCTGGCAGTGGAGACACTTGATTTGAGATCTCCAGCAGCCTCCAAATATCTGGTGGATGAGGGTAGTGTCCTCAGAGTCATGATCTACCTGCTTGTGCCCGGGAAGGCATGCCTTTTTCATGGCATCCACAATGAACATCAGAAATTCATGGGCATCTTCCTGCTTGCCTCGATGGAAGCCAGCAACCAATGCCTGTGAGGGCTGGATGACGTGGCCAGGACGGTGGAGGGCCCGTGTGATGTGAGCTTCCATCGTACACAGCATGCAGCACTTGTGATGATGACAAAGTTGAGAGTGCTCCCGGGACAGCATGTAGTTGGCAAGGGGTGGTGTGTATGTCAGGCACTGCAGGGAAGCATTCACATAGCAAGTAGTTCCCATATTCTGGAGCCCAGCCCCCACCGCAGCAGGTCTCCTGCTACTGAGAGGAAGCTTCTCCCCAGGGGCAGGCTGTCTTGCCACAGGAGCCAAACCATCACAGAGGTCGACATGGGTCTCAGATGACAGTGGTGACTTCTCAGGTAGAGAAGTCCGCTGGATTTCAGCAAAAGCTGCATCTGGCCGAGAAGATGTGAGTTTTGAAAAGTGATTGAACTGCCACTCACCTCCCAAGTGGAGTGAATCGGCCTCCATGTCGCCAGGAGCAAGGATCACAAGCTTTCTCTGCTGGGACCGCACGTTGCAGAAAGATGCTATCTCTTCCGAGAGAGTCTTCAAATGACACGCCATCTGGCCGCATCAGCCCTTATATAACTCAACCCCGCCTACCTCGAACACCCCACCCACCCATCAGGTACGCGGTCCACCAATCCAATATCAGCACTCGGTTAAAGAATGAATCATAGGGTGTGTCCCCTTGTATTCCCCAGGGAGTTCACTTAAAACTCATGGGGAGTGCGTTAGTTTACTTAAAACAGTGGTGTTTACTTAAAACAGTAAACTTAAGTGGTAGTTTACTTAAAATGCGTTAGTTTACTTAAAACATGCAGAATCATGCCCATGTGAGTGTTTCTTTGTGTTTGTTTATATTTCTGGGTGTGTGTGTGTTTGAGCTGCGATGTGCTTCTAACTATGTGCTTTTGGCAGATACGATCATCCTTTCAGGCATTGAAGGACAGGAAGTCAGACCTGTACTTTCTGACTTGAGAATCATCAATGAAGTACAGTTAATAACACGGTGTATTTGTTTCCTTAATATCAAAGAATAGATCCATGCAGTCTAATAAGTATTCTAGCAGTAACCTTTCCATGTTCAGCCTATTGATTCCGTGTTCGAGTGAAATGACTTACCAGTGGGGACCAAGACATGTCTTTGCAGGAAATGCTCTTGTGGAAGCTATATACCCAAATCATAAAGCATCAAGTGTTGGAAACATGCACTGAACCTAGACGAAATACTTAGTGCCCAAATTAGACTGTGAAAGACTTTCAGGAAATCATGCAATCACCGACATACCAATTGATGACATTCCCCGAATTTATGATTGCAAGTAAAGAGAAATACTCATGACATTCTATTTCCAGTGATTGAGGTCGTATGACCGCAATTTAAGAAATCATGAAATCAGAAAACTTGACTAATCACAATCTAATCCAACTAAAACCTTGGGTTCATTTAAGAAAGGATGAATATAAAAACAACATATCACGCAGCATGGGAGATAATATTTTAATACGTATGTGATAATAGATCAACATTTGAGAGAGATGAAATAAATAGTTGTAAATTTGAGAATAGCATATAACCAGAATTAAACACTGTAAATGCCTGGGTGGTGGGAATGAGTCCCTGTCTCAGGAAGAAACATAGAGATTTAAAAGCAGGGCGTCTAGAAGAGATTTGCATACCATTGTTAATACTGGCAGTTGTTTCAGTAAGAAAGGGAAAAATAAACCATTTGTCTTAGGGATTCTTGCATGTATTTTTCATCGTCTGAGATGTTGCTTCCAATTCCAGTTAAGCATTGCGTGGTGGACTTGCAGTTACCACATTTGGTGGAAAATGTCATGCTGATGAAGGTAGACTTGTTTCCCAAACTAAGAGGGACAGAATTTGGGTGTTTCTTTGGGACTTTCGGCTTACTAGGAATAAAGATCCTGGCTCTAGGGATTTTCTTAAAATTTTTCAGATAATGAGAAAGAGAATAGAATTTGGGCCAGGCGCCAAGGCCTCGAGGTGTACAGAAGCATCCCCGGTCTCAGGGCCCATGAAATCAGGATGATTTTAGGGAGGATGGTGGAATGAGGAGAGTGTGACCTTTGGCCTCCTTTCTTTCCCTTTTCTTTTCATGGGTCAGGTGTGCTCTATCAGAAGGCTTCCCCTTTTTGTTGGACAGAGTTCTGGAAGAAGAAATGAGCGCTGCTGAGAAAGATGCTCTACAAGGAGGAAGGAGTCACCGTTTTCAGGAGCATGATCCCCAGAAGCCTGAGAAATCCAGATGCCGTGGCTTTACACAGGATGCTGGAGTTTCTTTCCTCTGGATCTGGGAACTTGGCATCAGTGTTCTGTAATGCCCATAACTGATTGAGGTGAGTCCACTTGATAACCTGTCTGTGTGTCGTGCTCATTACGCTGCAGTTCACACATGTGTCACACCGAAACACTCTGAATGAGCATATTTATGTGCTTGAACAGTGTTGCACCCAAGATTCTGTGTTTCTACAGAGTCCTGAGTTCTGTCCTGGACATCTCTACTCTTGCGTAGGTCAGCTTTGATCACTATACCTAATGATAAATGTACAATTCAATCTAATCAGCAAATACACAAAAGGAAGAGGCCATTCTCCACAATTGTTTAACTCTGGTAGGTCAATTTTAATAACTGTACCTAAGAAGAAATTGATCCGCGATGATTCCACATCAAAGAACCTGTTGATTTTTTGCCATTTGAATGAATTATGTTAACACTTAAATAGAGTTTAAAACCCCAGATTTCCCATGAAATCTAATCAGCCATGAAATCTAATCAGCAGATACACAAAAGGAAGGGGCCATTCTCCAAAATCGTTTCCACTGGAACACCACCACCAATAAACAAGTCTCATTGCAGGAAAGGGATCCTGCTTCCAAGATCCAGTTTGCACAGTTGGACGATTGACCCAGAATCTCCCCTAATGCCATTTTTTTTACACCCCAAGTGAGATTTATTTCTGGGTTTTCTAATTTTATTTCAGCTGAATACACACACTCCTGTGTTTCAATTTCTTTCCAACACCTTTTAATAATGAAGTATCTTGCTGCTTCACCCCTTATATAACTAATGCCCACCCACCGGTTCCACTACATTTACCCACCAATTACCCAATTTAGCAATGAAATATCAGCAGTCAATTAAGTTTTGTGTCTTAGGTTGTATCCTTTTGCATTCCTCAGGGAATTTAATGGACACAGCTTAAATTGTGATTGTAGAACAGTTGAATCAGATTTACTAATCAGTGTTATGGGCAAATATGATAGGAGTGGAAGTGGGTTAGGACAGTGGCTACACATTTGCCTTATTTCATGTAAAACAATGCCAGTTAACAATTGTGTACATATTAAACAGTTTGTGTCTGTGTGTGTATTTGTATCTTTGTATCTGGATGTGAGTGTGTGTGTGTGTTGAGAAGTACTTCCAAGCATGTGCATCTGGGAGATAAGATCATTCTTTCCGCGATTGAAGGACAAGAAGTTGGAACTACACTTTCTGATTTGAGAATGTGCAGCAATGTTATGTAATCAACACAGCATATTCTGTCTTAATTAAAATGGAGAGATCATTGGAGTCAAATAGACATTCCAGAGATAACCTTCCCACTTTTGACCAATTGATTCTATATCATGTTGCAATGATCTGGCTGTGGGGACAAGACAAGTCTTTGCATGAAATGGTCTTGTGGAAGCAATATATGCAAATAATAAAGCATCAAAAGGGACTATTCCTTCGATTTGTAGAAATATTCACTTAAGTTTGATGAAATTCTCAATGCCCAAAATAGACTGTGGAACACTTTCAAGAAAACATGCTATAACCCAGAGATTAATTGATGACATCCACCGAAGTTATGACTGCAAGAAAAGAGAAATATTCATGGAATTTTATATCCAAGGGTTTCTTGTATATGACAGCATATTTTGAAAAGTCAAAATCAGAAAAATTTGACAAACAGAAGATATCTAAGCTAAAACCTTTTGTTCATTAAAGGAGCCATGAGAGGCAGTTCCAAGATGGTCGAATAGGAACAGATCCAGCCTCCAGCTCCCAGCGTGAGCAACACAGGAGACGGGTGATTTCTGCATTTCCAACTGAGGTACCGGGTTCATCTCACTGGGGCTTGTTGGTCAGTGGGGGCAGGACAGTGAATGCAGCACACAGAGCAACAACCAAAGCAGGGCGAGCCATCACCTCACCCAGGAAGTGCAAGGGGGAAGGGAATTCCCTTTCCTAGCCAAGGGAAACCGTGATAGACAACACCTGGAAAATTGGGTTACTCCCACCATAACACTGTCCTTTATCAAGGGTCTCAGCAAACGTCACACCAGGAGATTATATCCCGCATCTGGCTTGGAGAGTCCCACGCCCACAGAGCCTCCCTCATTGCTAGCACAGTAGTCCAAGACCTAACTGCAAGGAGGCTGCAAGGCTGGGGAAGGGGCGCTCGCCATTGCTGAGGCTTGAGTAGGTAAACAAAGTGGTGGGGAAGCTCGAACTGGGTGGAGCCCACCACAGCTCAAAGAGGCCTGCCTGCCTCTGTAGACTCCACTTCTGGGGAGAGGGCATAGCCAAACAATAGGCAGCAGAAACCTCTGCAGATTTAAATGTCCCTGTCTGACAGCTTTGAAGAGAGTAGTGGTTCTCCCAGCATGCAGTTTGAGATCTGAGAACAGACAGACTGCCTGCTCAAGTGGGTCCCTGACCCTGGAGTAGCCTAAATGGGAGACACCCCCACTAGGGTCAGATTGACCCCTCACACCTCACAAAACCGGGTACCCCTCTGAGATGAAGCTTCCAGAGGATAATCAGGCAGAAACATTTGCTGTTCAGCAATATTCACTCTTCTGTAGCCTCCACTGCTGCCACCCAGGCAAACAGGGTCTGGAGTGGACCTTGAGCAAACTCCAACAGACCTGCAGCTGAGGGTCATGACTATTAGAAAGAAAGCTAACAAACAAACAGAAAGGACATCCACACCAAAACCCCATCTGTACATCAACATCATCAAAGACAAAAGGTAGATAAAATCACAAAGATGGGGAAAAAGAAGTGCAGAAAAACAGAAAATTCTAAAAATCTGAGCACCACTCCCCCTCCAAAGGAATGCAGCTCCTCTCCAGCAATGGAACAAAGCTGAACAGAGAATGACTTTGACGAGTTGAGAGAAGAAGGCTTCAGACGATCAAACTTCTCCGAGCTAAAGGAGGAAGTTCGAACCCATAACAAAGAAGCTAAAAACCTTGAAAAAATATTTCCTGAATGGCTAACTAGAATAACCAATGTAAAGAAGTCCTTAAATGACCTGAGAGAGCTGAAAACCGTGACACAAGAACTACATGACAAATGCGCAAGCTTCAATAACCGACTCGGTCAACTGGAAGAAAGTGCGTCAGTGATTGAAGATCAAATAAATAAAATGAAGTGAGAAGAGAACTTTAGAGAAAAAAGAGTAAAAAGAAATGAACAAAGCCTCCAAGAAATATGGGACTATGGGAAAAGGCACAATCTACGTCTGATTTGTGTACCTGAAAGTGAGGGGGAGAATGGAACCAAGTTGGAAAACATCTGCAGGATATTATCCAGGAGAACTCCCCCAACCTAGCAAGGCAGGCCGAAATTCAAATTCAGGAAATATAGAGAATGCCACAAAGATACTCCTCTAGAAGAGCAACTCCAAGACATATAATTGTCAGATTCACCAAAGTTGAAATGAAGGAAAAAATGTTAAGGGCAGCCAGAAAGAAAGGTCGGGTTACCCACAAAGGGAAGCCCATGAGACTAACAGTGGATCTCTCAGCAGAAACTCTACAAGCCAGAAGGGAGGCGTGGGGCAATATTCAACATTCTTAAAGAAAAGAATTTTCAACCCAGAATTTCATATCGAGCCAAATTAAGTTTCATAAGTGAGGGAGAAATAAAATCCTTACAGACAAGCAAACGCTGAGAGATTTTGTCACCACCAGGCCTGCCTTACAAGAGCTCCTGAAGGAAGCACTAAACATGGAAATGAACAACTGGTACCGGCCACTGCAAAAACATGCCAAAATGTAAAGACCATCGATGCAAGGAAGAAACCGCATCAACTAATGAGCAAAATAACCAGCTAACATCATAATGACAGGATCAAGTTCACATGTAACAATATTAACCTAAATGTAAATGGGCTAAATATTCCAATTAAAAGACACAGACTGGCAAGTTGGATAAAGAGTCAGGAGCTCTTGTAGGGCAGGCCTGGTGGTGACAAGACCCATCAGTTTGCTGTATTCAGGAGACCCATCTCATATGCAGAGACACACATAGGCTCAAAATAAAGGGATGGAGGAAGATCTACCAAGCAAATGGAAAACAAAAAACGGCAGGGGTTGCAATCCTAGTCGCTGGTAAAGCAGAGTTTAAACCAACAAAGATCAAAAGAGACAAAGAAGGCCATTACATAATCGTAAAAGGATCAATTCAACAAGAAGAGCTAACTATCCAAAATATATATGCACCCAATTCAGGAGCACCCAGATGCATAAAGCAAGTCCTTAGAGACTTACAAAGAGACTTAGACTCCCACACAATGATAATGGGAGACTTTAATACCCCACTGTCAACATTAGACAGATCAACGAGACAGAAAGTTAAGAATATACAGGAATTGAACCCAACTCTGCACCAAGCAGACCTAATAGACATCTACAGAACTCTCCACCCCAAACCAACAAAATATACATTCTTCTCAGCACCACATCACACTTATTCCAAAATTGACCACATAGTTGGAAGTAAAGCACTCCTCAGGAAATATAAAAGAACAGAAATTATAACAAACTGTCTCTCAGACCACAGTGCAATCAAACAAGAACTCAGGATTAAGAAACTCAATCAAAACTTCTCAACTAAATGGAAACTAAACAACCTGCTCCTGAATGACTACTGGTTACATAACGAAATGAAGGCAGAAATAAAGATGTTCTTTGAAACCAATGAGAACAAAGATACGTCATACCAGAATCTCTGGACACATTTAAAGCAGTGTGTAGAGGGAAATTTATAGCAATAAATGCCCACAAGAGAAAGCAGGAAAGATCTAAAATTGACATCCTAATATCACAACTAAAAGAACTAGAGAAGCAAGAGCAAATACATTCAAAAGCTAGCAGGAGGCAATAAATAACTAAGATCAGAGCGGAACTCAAGGAGACAGAAACACAAAAAACCCTCCAAAAAATCAATGAATCCAGAAGCTGGTTTTTTGAAAAGATTAACAAAATTGATAGCTAGCAAGACTAATAAAGAAGAAAAAAGAGAAGAATCAAATAGATGCAATAAAAAAAATGATAAATGGGATATCACCACTGACCCCACAGAAATACAAACTACCATCAGAGAATACTAAAAACACCTCTACATAAATAAGCTAGAAAACCGAGAATAAATGGATAAATTGCTGGACACATACATTCTCCAAAGACTAAACCAGGAAGAAGTTGAATCCCTGAATAGACCAATAACAGGCTCTGAAATGGAGGAAATAATTAATAGCCTACCAACCAAAAAAGTCCAGGACCAGAAAGATTCATAGCCGAATTCTACCAGAGGTACAAGGAGGAGCCGGTACCATTCCTTCTGAAACTATTCCAATCAATAGAAAAAGAGGGGATCCTCCTTAACTCATTTTACAAGGCCAACATCATCCTGATACCAAAGCCTGGCAGAGACACAACAACAAAAAAGAGAATTTTAGACCAGTATCCCTGATGAACATCCATGCAAAAATCCTCAATAAAATACTGGTAAACCAAATCCACAGCACTTCAAAAAGCTTATCCACCATGATCAAGTGGGCTTCATCCCTGGGATGCAAGACTGGTTCAACATACACAAATCAATAAACGTAATCCAGCATATAAACAGAACCAAAGACAAAAACCACATGATTATCTCAATAGATGCAGAAAAGGCCTTTGACAAAATTCAACAGCTCTTCATGCTAAAAATTTAATAAATTCGGAATTGATGGAACATATCTCCAAATAATAAGAGCTATTTATGACAAACCCACAGCCAATGTCATATTGAATAGGCAAAAACTGGAAGCATTCCCCTTGAAAGCTAGCATAAGACAGGGATGCCCTCTTTCACCACTCCTATTCAACATAGTGTTGAACTTCTGGCCAGGGCAACCAGGCAAGAGAAAGAAATAAAGGGTATTCAATTAGGAAAAGAGGAAGTCAAATTGTCCCTGTTTGCAGATGACATGATTGTATATTTAGAAAACCTCATCATCTCAGCCCCAAATCTCCTTAAGCTGATAAGCAACTTCAGCAAAGTCTCAGGATACAAAATCAATTTGCAAAAATCACAAGCATTCTTATACACCAATGACAGACAAACAGAGAACCAAATCATAAGTTAACTCCCATTCACAATTGCTTCAAAGAGAATAAAATATCTAGGAATCCAACTTACAAGGGATGTGAAGGACCTCTTCAAGGAGAACTACAAACCACTGCTCAATGAAATAAAAGAGGACAGAAACAAATGGGAGACCATTCCATACATTCCATGCTCATGGATAGGAAGAATCAATATAGTGAAAATGGCCATACTGTGCAAGGTAATTTATAGATTCAATGCCATCCCCATTAAGCTACCAGTGACTTTCTTCACAGAATTGGAAAAAAACTACTTTAAAGTTCATATGGAACCAAAAAAGAGCCCGCATTGCCAAGACAATCCTAAGTCAAAAGAACAAAGCTGGAGTCATCACGCTACCTGACTTCAAACTATACTACAAAGCTAGAGTAACCAAAACAGCATGGTACTAGTACCAAAACAGAGCTAATAGACCAATGGAACAGAACAGAGCCCTCAGAAATAATACCACACATCTACAACCATCTGATCTTTGACAAACCTGACAAAAACAAGAAATGGAGAAAGGATTCCCTATTTAATAAATGCTGCTGGGAAAAGTGGCTAGCCATAAGTAGAAAGCTGAAACTGTATCCTTTCCTTACATGTTATACAAAAATTAATTCAAGATGGATTAGAGACTTAAATGTTAGACCTAAAACCATAAAAACCCTAGAAGAAAACCTAGGCGATACCATTCAGGGCACAAGCGTGGGCAAGGACTTCATGTCTAAAACAACAAAAGCAATGGCAACAGAAGCCAAAATTGACAAATGGGATCTAATTAAACTAAAGAGCTTCTGCACAGCAGAAGAAACTACCATCAGAATAAACAGGCAACCTACAGAATGGGAGAAAATTTTTGCAATCTACTCATCTGACATAGGGCTAATATCCAGAACCTACAAAGAACTCAAAGAAATTTACTAGAAAAAAAAAAAAAAACAATCCCATCAAAAAGTGGGCAAAGGATATGAACAGCCACTTCTCAAAAGAAGACATTTATGTAGTCAACAGACACATGAAAAAATGCTCATCCTCACTAGCCATCAAAGAAATGCAAATCAAGACCACAATGAGATACTGTCTCACACCAGTTAGAATGGTGATCATTAAAAAGTCAGGAAACAACAGGTGCTGGAGAGGATGTGGAGAAATAGGAACACTTTTACACTGTTGGTGGGACTGTAAACTAGTTCAACCATTGTGGAAAACAGCATGGTGATTCCTTAAGGATCTAGAACTAGAAATACCATTTGACCCAGACATCCCATTACTGGCTATATCCCCAAAGGATTATAAATCAAGCTGCTATAAAGACACATGCACACATATGTTTATTGCATCACTATTCACAACAGTAAAGACTTGGAACCAACCCAAAGGTTCATCAATGATAGACTGGATTAAGACAATGTGGCACATATACACCATGGAATACTATGCAGCCATAAAAGAGGATGAGTTCATGTCCTTTGTAGGGACATGGATGCAGCTGGAAACCATCAGTCTCAGCAAACTACTGCAAGAACAGAAAACCAAACACCACATGTTCTCACTCATGGATGGGAACTGAACAATGAGAACACCTGGACACAGGAACGGGAATATCACACACCAGGGCCTGTTGTGGGGTTGGGGGAGGAGGGAAGGATAGCATTACGAGATACACCTAATGTATATGACGAGTTAATGGGTGCAGCACACCAACATGGCACATGTATGCATATGTAACAAACCTGCACTTTGTGCATATATTCCCTAGAATATAAACTATAATAAAATAAAATAATAAAATAAAAAAGGGACGATGAAAATAAATGAAACGTAACACACAGCGTGTGAGATAATGTTTTAATACATATCTAAAAATGCCTTAAAATTCAATAGAAATAAAATAAAATCTTCTAAAACTTGACAAAAGGAAACAACAAAAATTACAGACTGGAAAAGCCTGGCTGACTGGAGTGATGTCCTGTCTCAAGAAAGAACAAACAAACACACAAACAAACAAAGAATTCTGAAAGCAGAGAATCAAACAGATATTTGTACACCGTTCTTTCTTCTTCCTACTGGCACTCTTCATAGTAGGAAAAGGCAAAAACAACCCAAATGTGTCACGAATTGCTTCATCAGTTTTTTAGGATCTGAAATACTGCCTCAATTTTCAGTTACTCATTGTGGGGTGGACCTGTAGTTACCACATTTGGTCCAAAATTTTATTCTGATGAAGGTAGACCTGTCCTGCATTTTCAGAGGGACAGAATTCTGGTGTTTCTCCAGGTTCCTTGGCTTATCAGGAATGAAGATCCGGGAAGAATGTATGTGTTTATGTATGTATGTATGTACATAATTATTTCCTGTTTTTAAATTGAAAAAATATGGGATACATGTGCAGAACGTACAGGTTTGTTATATAGGTATCCTTTGCCATGGTGGTTTGTTGCACCTATTGACTCATCCTCTAAGTTCTCTTCCCTCACCCCGAGTCCCCAGCGGGCCGTGTTGTGTGTTGCTCCCCTCACTGTGTCCTTGTTTTCTCAATGTTCAACTTTCACTTATTAGTGAAAACATGCGGTGTTTGATTTTTTTGTTACTGTGTTAGTTTGCTCAGTATGATGGCTTCATCCATGTGTCTGCAAAAGACATGATCTCATTCCTTTTTATGACTGCATAGTATTTTATGGTGTAAATGTACCACATTTTCTTTATCCAGTCTAGCACTGAAGGGCATTTGGGTTGGTTTCATGTCTTTGCTATTGTATATAGTGCTGCAAAAACTTACATGTGCATGTGTCTTTATAGTGGAATGATTTATATTCCTTTGGGTATATAGCCAGTAATGGGATTACTGGGTCAAATGGTGTTTCTGGTTCTAGATCCTTGAGGAATCACCATACTGTCTTCCACAATGGTTGAACTAATTTACAGTTTCCCCAACAGTGTAAAAGCGTTCCTCTTTCTTCTCAGCTTCACCAGCATCTATTGTTTCTTAACTTTTTAGTAATCACCATTCTGATGGGTGTGAGATGGTATCTCATTGTAGTTTTGATTTTCACTTCTCTGACGATCAGTATTGTTGTGCTTTTAAAAAATATATTTGTTGGTTAGATAAATGTCTTCTTTTGATAAGTTTCTGTTCATATCCTTTGCTCACTTTGGATGGGGTTGTTTGTTTTTTTGCTTGTAAATATGTTTAAGTTCTTTGTCAATTTTTGTTATTAGACCTTTGTCAGATGGGTAGGTTGCAATAATTTTCTCCCATCCTGTAGGTTGATTGCTCATGCTGATGATAGTTTCTTTGCTGTGCAGAAGGTCTTTAGTTCAATTAGATCCGAGTTGTCAATTTTGGCTTTTGTTGCAATTGCTTTTGACATTTTTGTCATGAAGTCTTTGTCCTTGCCTGTGTCCTGAATGGTATTGCCTAGGTTTTCTTCTAGGGTTTTTATGGTTTTGGATTTTACATTTAAGTCTTTAATCCATCTTGAGTTAATTATTGTATAAGGTGTAAGGAAGGGGTCAAGTTTTGGTTTTCTGTATATGGCAAGCCAGTTTTCCCAGCATCATTTACTGAATAGGAGATCCCTTCTCCCTTGCTTGTTTTTGTCAAGTTTGTCAAAGATCAGGTGGACATAGATGTGTGGTGTTATTTCTGAGGTCTTTGTTCTACTCCATTGGTCTATATGTCTGTTTTGGCAGCAGTAGCCTGCTGTTTTGGTACCGTAGCCTTTTAGTACAGTTTGAAGTTAGCATAATGCCTCCAGCTTTGTTATTTTTGTTTATCATTGTCTTAGCTATATAGGGTATTCTTTGATTCCATATGACATTTAAAATAGTTCTTTCTAATTCTGTGAAAAATGTCAACGGTATTTTGATGGGTATAGCATTGAATCTATAATGTTTGGGCAGTATGGCCATTTTCACAATATTGATTCTTCCTATTCATGAGGATGGAATGTTTTCCAATTAAATCTGTGTCCTCTCTTATTACCTTGAGCAGTGGTTTGCAGTTGTCCTTGAAGAGGTCCTTCACATCCCTTGTACTCCTAGTTGTATTCCTAGGTATTTTACTCTCTTTGTAGCAATTGTGAATGGGAGTTCATTCTTGATTTGGCTCTCTGCTTGAGTATTGTTGGTGTAATGGAATGCTTGTGATTTTTGCACAATGATTTTGTATCTTGAGACCTTGGTGAAGTTGCTTATCAGTTCAAGAAGTTTTTCAGTTGAGATGATGGGGTTTTCTAAATATGAAGTCATGTAATCTGCAAACAGAGGCAAGTTGACTTTCTCTCTTCCTATTTGAATACCCTTTATTTCTTTCTATTGCCTGATTGCCCTGGCGAGAACTTCCAATACTATGTTGAATAGAAGTGGTTACAGAGGGCTTCCTTGTCTTGTACCAGTTTTCAAATGGAATGCTTCCAGCTTTTGCCTATTCTTTATGATATTGGCTGTATGAAATAGCTCTTATTATTTTAAGGTATGTTCCATCAATACCTAGTTTATTGAGAGTTTTTAACAGGAAGGGATGTTGAATTTTATCAGAGGCATTTTTGCATGTATCAAAATAATTGTCTGGTGTTTGCCTTTGGTTCTGTTTATGTGATCAATAACATTTAATGATTTGTGTATGTTGAATCAGCCTTTCATCCCAAAGATACAGCCCACTTGATCATGGTGGATAAGCTTTTTGATGTGCTGCTGGATTCGGTTTTCCAGTATTTTATTGAGAACTTTTGCATCGATGTTCATCAGGGATAATGGCCTGAATCGAGCAGGGGTGTGTGTGTGTGTGTGTGTTTGTGTGTGTGTTTATCTCGGTTTGCCAGTAGGTTGATGTGTGTGTGTGACGTGTGTGTGTGTGTGTGTGAATGTGTGATAGAAAGCCAAATTAGGGCAGAGGAGGCTCCCCGGCCTGCCATGACATTGAATGTTCTGAATTCAAGATGCTCCAATGGACTGTGTCAGTTGGCCTTCAGCCAGGAGGTGGTGCTTGAAAAAGACTGGCAGCTGTGGTGGTAGTGGTGAGATTTGGACTTGCCTTATGTTACCCATGGGAGGTACTCTGGTGTCTCAGGGAACGGGTAGAGCCAAAGGGCTTCTAAAAGTTTCTTCTGTTATTTGTGTTAATCTACCAGGGTAGGTGGTTGAGCAAAACCAGGTGGGAACTAGGTCAGGTAAAGTGATGCTCTGGCTCTCTACATGTGGGACAAGCAGTGGCTCCAGTGGGAATTGGAAGGCAGTTCTTGGGCCACTGGGGTAATTTTCCAGAGAGAAGTGAAGCTGCCTCTGCCTCTGTACAAGGAGAGTCCATATGAAGAATGGGGAGTAGCAGCTTGGCAGTAAGCCCCATCCAGCTCCCACACCCTTGGCAAGGCAGGTCTCACACCCACAGTGTTCCACTGGGAGTAGCTAGCTAAGTTTCAAGAAGTCTGAACTCAGAGCTCAAAACTGACCCATACCATAAGCCTCTCCTATTGAGACAGCAACTGCAGCTTTCAGGCCACATCCCTCCTGATCCACCTGCAGAGCAGGGGCATCCAGCTCCTGTGCTTGCTGCTGCATCACACGTCCCACTCACCTCTCAGTTCTGGCCTGGGGAGTTTGTCCCCTCACAAGATTATATCAAACATTTCAGTTGGAAGGTTCTCTCAACCTGTGATCACCATTTGAGTTAGCTGGCAGACTTCTGGGAGGTCCTCTCTGAGGTAGAATCGGAAATGGCTTCCCTCCATCCTGCCAGAAACTGGGAACGTGCTGGAGACTCAAAGCACATCCCAATGCCACTCCTCATATACTCATCACCCTTCACTAAATCAACTCCAGCTCTGAGTAGGATTAAGGCCTTCCCCTATGGCCTAGATTGATAGGTTTCCCAATGGAAGTGTATATCTTACAGTCAGTTTATCCCCCTCTCACACCCTGGAAACTCAAAATTTTCTGCCTAGCTTATGGCGTAACCTGCATCCTGCTGCTTCTTTCAAATGGTCTGTGGCTTATTTCAATTTTCCTATTAAGTTCCTGTGTTGCTTCTTGAAAGAAAGTTCAGTGTGAATCTCTACACACCACTTTGTCTTTCCAAGTGCAAGAGGCAGGCTAACAATGCCTTCAATCCACCATCTTGGAAAACAAAAATAACAGTTTTCTCATTTTTAAAGGTTTTGTTAAGATCTGTTAATGACTCACAAAGAAATAGTATTGGGTATATTTGAAATTAGTATTTATTCATTTATGTTGATAAGTGAAAATACAAGATGGTTATCAAGATGGAAGTACTTAATATGTATATTTCAATATTCTTAGATGCAAAGAACTTCACTTTTGATGTATTTTTATTTTACATCAGTTTCATTTCAACTTAGGTTTAAGGGGTTCTTGATAATCTGACATGATAAGTGGTGTTGGAATTGGCATTAAAATCCACCATGCTCTACAGCACTTCATCCTTCTTCGGCAGGCACCAATTTGATCTTCTACTACTTTGCAGACATCTCTTCTGCAAACACCAGACAAATTGAGACAATGACCTTCAGCAGCACCCAAACCACCTATTACTGCAGGAAAGAAGATCCAGTGAGATCTACATAGTCCACAAATGGAATGTAAATCCATAAACACTCTTAAGTAAGATAATAAATTTAGTATGAGCATTTTTACGTGGGAGCTTTTGAAATGGTTGCTGCTCATATGTCAGAGACACATGCAGATTAAGAAAGGTAGTAGTTCCAATCCTGGTTTGGCACAACAGTCACGGTATTTTCAGTGGGGGAAAAGAGCTGTGGGAGGGGATGGTACATCTTCATCTTTTCCTCTGCGTTTTCTCTCAGAAATGGCTGTTGCTTACCGCAGGGCAAAAATGCCAGTGTCTTCTGCCAGAGTGGGTTACTGAGGGCCATGGTGGTTCCACCTTGTGGCTGATACTGATAGTCCCTTTCTGCTTTTTTTCGTTCCTAGCCAAAAAAGATATTTCTGCAGTCTCAGGTATGCTGATTTCAGCAGTTGTTTTTTTCTATATGGCTATTTTTTTTTTCTTTCACTCTCTCTCTCTCTTTTTTTTTCTTTTTTTTCTTTCTTTTTTTTTTTTTTTTGGCTTCACTGTGTTGCCGTAGCTTCTTAAGTGGTCCCTTGAACCCTCCCAGTGCTATTTTGGTTTGTACTTAGCTATCTATATATTTTTTCTTGGGGGAAGTATAGAGTTAAAGGCTGGTGTATCCTGCTCTTGCTCCCCCAAGTGATTTCATTCCCCCAAGCTAATATTTCAGGCTTTCAATTTATCCGTGCTTTCATCTGTCCAAACGTAAGTGGAAATTACTTTTTCTCTCCACATTTAGATTTGCTCTATCTACTTTAATTGCTAATAGTGTCTTAGTCATAGGATAGATTAGTTAGAAAAAAAGTATATTTTTGACATTATAAATGATCCTTTCAATTTGTGTCTAAAAGTGGAAAATATTAGAAAGCTTAACATTTATTATTGTGTCCAGACCAGTATTTCCTCCAGATGACCTTTATTACAACAAAGATAATTTAATGAAGATCTCTCTAATGGTAAAGCTGATGGCTTTGTGCTATTATAATATCCTTAAAATTAAGTGACAGTCTAGTGGAAAGACCAACTAAAGCAAGGGTTAGGAAAAAATCAGTTATTACCTTCATTTTGGTCTCACTCTGCATTAATAGTTTTCATTGTGTCAAAGATTTATTATTCATTAAGCAAATGTTCATTTAATAGTAAATGGATCCTATTAAAGATGATTTTTAAAATGATAATCACATTACTTTTATTCACATCTGTCTACTGATGTCATTCACAGATGAGAATGGTATAACGTTATTTTATTTTTTTCATTTTGCCACATCTTTATTTACTTAGGTTTATGCTGTATCAAACAATGTATGTGTGGGAGTAATGGGTGATTCAGGAATGCATGAGGGGGAGGTTTAAGCTCTTTAACTTTGAACAATTAAAATTAGCAACATAATATTGAAATACATGCATAACACTCAAGTGGTACTTTCAAAATAGTGTATATTTCCTCTGTTTATTTGTAGCTTTTAAACCCAGCTAGAAGTATTCTATTTCTTTTAGGCACCATAAGTCTGAAAGTCTGTAGTGAAAGCTACAAGTAGTAAATGATGCTAATTCATGTGCTCCCACCTGTGGAAGAATTGAATGTCTTAGATAAAAAAAAGATGGTGCAATTGGTGTACCAAGTATCTTAGAATATAATTTGGCGGTGGTTTTTCTGTTTCTGTAGCAGAGTAACATATATAATATATCCAAGTCATCAAGTTATTTAAATATACCTTTAAACAGGGAGAACTGAAAATAATACTGTGAATCCTGGTAAGCATTTAAAAATAATGAGGAGAATATTGCCTTTACAAAGTCAAAATTTGTCTGAATACAACCCATATAGCAATTTCATAGCAAAACATTCCTTCAATCCTATTAAAGTCAGAAGGAAAAGAAGAATGTCCACTGTCAATGCTGTATTAATATAGTTCTAAAAGTTTTGAACAATGAAACATATTGTAAGAAGAGAAGTCAGAGGAGACTTGAGCCCATTGTTTTTCCTCTCCTTCTATACCTCCCAAAATACCATTGGAATGTTGTAACATTTTGAAGAATCTGTAATAGTGTCCCAAATCATAGAATACTATGAATGCATCTGAATCTGAGATATCCCCAAAAGATACAAAATAGGTGTGACTAGAATGAAAGAAAGATTTAGGCTTTTGGCCATGACTGCAAGTTAGCTGCTCTCAAGTGACTGCTGCTATAGAACAAATATATAGTAGAGGATCTCTTTGAAACATTTCTATCCCTGAAAATGGTTAGGCAAGTTCTTAAAATATCTCCTCTTGCAAACACAAAAATAGTCTGTGAACTGGAGCTTGAGCAGTGGGCACTTTGTACTGGATAGCTGATGGAGGGGGGTGAGGGTTTCCCAGATCTTCTGGGAAGATCTGCTATGATCAGTAATGCTAATGATGGTACTACTGACTCTTGGGCCATCAGAAATTCCAGTTTGTTAATGCTGAAACTTCTATATTGAGTTAAAGCATTGAGTCAGCTTCACAGAGGAAGTCTGGATAATAGCATTCTCATTTCAGACCATAAAATGATGTCAGGTTAAGGATGAACAATGAGTTCAGTATTAAAAATGATCAGGTAAGCAAGACATCATGAATAAAAGTTAATGAAATGAATAGCATATGTAGACTCTTTAAAACTAAATATATTGAAATCATCAATGTGGAGAAATAATTAAGCAGGTGTGTATCAATTGTTTAAAGAAACAATCTACTATTACAAAGATGTAAAAACAATAGTAAAACAATATAGATGATAGAAAAAATGGGCAGGTCTGGCTGGGCATGGTGGCTCATGCCTGTAATCCTAGCACTGTGGGAGGCCAAGATGGGTGGATCACGAGGTCAGGAGTTCAAGACCAGAATGCCCAAGATGGTGAAACCTTGTCTCTACTAAAAAATATATATATAAAAATTAGCCGAGCATGGTGGCGGGTGCCTGTAGTCCCAGCTACTCAGGAGGCTGAGATAGAAGAATCTCTTGAACCCTTGAGGTGGAGGTTGCAGTGAGCCAAGATCACACCACTGCACTCCAGCCTGGGCAACAGAGCGAGAATCCATCTCCAAAAAAAAAAAAAAAAAAAACAAAAAAAAAAAAACAAAAGGCAGGTCTGAAACAAAAAAATAATTTAAAAATAATGCAGGTTATTAATGATATATTAGACACAGGTAAGAGGATAACTAGTGAAGAAAAAAATGTTTACATGATATACCCAGAATGTAGCATGGAAACACAAGGTCTAACATTTATTTAATTCAAATATGGGGGGAGAGAAGTGTAAAAGGATTCACCATTTCAAGAGATTCTCAGAAAGAAATTAAGAAACGGTATAAACCCATTGATTCAAAGAATATATTTCTAACAGATGATATAAAAATCAACTCACTTTAGTTAAATTATAAAACATTAAAACGAAACACCAGACCATACAAACATTGAAAAAAGGATAATTTATAATGAAATAATATTTATCTGATTATTAAAGAAAGAAAGAAAGAAAGAAAGAAAGAAAGAAAGAAAGAAAGAAAGAAAGAAAGAAAGAAAGAAGCATTAGTGAGGGAGGGCGAGTGAGAGTGAGTGTGTTTGGGCCCCTACTGATGATGCTAAACTATCACAAGCCCACACTCAGCCTTTCAACATTTGCTGGAGATTCACTTGTTCACTCATTCACTAAAAATGAGTAAACTAGTATCAACAAATGTCGAGAGAAAATAACTGTTAATATAGAATTGGGTACTCAGTAATGCTGTCTTTCAAGATCAAAAATAACAATATGAAATTGACAGATAAAAATTAAAATTGTTCACTACCAAAAGATCTGCAGCAAATAAAATTTCAAAGGCTACATATCAGAAAGAAAGAACTTAACCCAAAAGCTGATATTAGAGTCAACTTGGAATTCCATAAATATCACTAAACTGATGATAATAGTAACACTTTCTGACATGTGGGGATTCTGAAAAGAAGTGAACTTTTACTTTTGTTTAGAATTTAGAAAGTTGTAGAAAAATGCTCTTGCCCTGACAAAGAGAATAAGCTGGATAATCTATAGATCATAGATTTCATTTTGAAACACAGAACTGAGGTCTCAAAAAAAGCTAATTATTTTAAATTCAGAGTGATGAAGCCCCGCTGAAAAAAGAACGGATCCACAGATGCTTTGTGCCTAGCTGAGTTGCAGCAGCAGAAGCAGGAGGAAGCTGCCCTTGATGGAGATAACAAGGAAACAAGTGAATCTCCAGCAAATGTTGAAAGGCTGAGTGTGGGCTTGTGATAGTTTAGCATCATCAGTAGGGGCCCAAACACACTCACTCTCACTCACTTTCCCTCACTAATGCTTCTTTCTTTCTTTCTTTCTTTCTTTCTTTCTTTCTTTCTTTCTTTCTTTCTTTCTTTCTTTCTTTCTTTCTCCTTCTCCTTCCTTCCTTCCTTCCTTCCTTCCTTCCTTCCTTCCTTCCTTCCTTCCTTCCTTCCTCCCTTCCTTCCTTCCTCCCTTCCTCCTTCCCTCCCTCCCTCTCTTCCTTTCTCTGTCTCTCTCTCTTTCTCTCTCTCTCTCTCTTTCTTTCTTTGGAGTCTCACTCTGTCACCCAGGCTGGATTGCAATGGCGCGATCTTGTCTCACTGCAACCTCTGCCTCCAGGGTTCAAGCGATTCTCCTGACTCAGCCTCCCAAGTAGCTGGGACTACAGGCGCATGCCACCGTGCCCGGCTCGTTTTTTGTATTTAGTAGAGACGGAGTTTCACCGTGTTAGCCACTGACCTCGTGATCTGCCCACCTCGGCCTCCCAAAGTGCTGGGATTACAAGCGTGAGCCACAGCATCCGACCCCACTAATGGTTTTTTCATGACCTATCTTGTGTGCTCCTAGGTAAGATCGGATGGAGAGCAGAACTACCTGAGACCCTTTTGAGGGACAGGCATGTAGGAACTGCTGCAGTTTGAGGTGAGAGCAAGGTAAAGGTCTTACTGTGAGAATCGGGTAAAATCCTCTGTTACTGGGGAGTGGGTGGGGGAGCTGAGACAATGCCCCCTTCACTCTCTTTTCTCACAGGTGCATAAGCAGAGGGACCTGATGTCTGAAGACAGGGCAGGGCAGGTAGATGAGAGAAGCAGATTCTCTGGTCTTTCACTGAGTGTGAGGCAGCTACTGTCCAAGGCTGGGCAAGGGATGGGAGCCCTGAGAGATTCTTGAGGTGCAGAGATAGAGGCTTGCTGAGGATGAAAGTGTACAGGAGAGCTAAGAGAGGCTCCAGTGCTGACCATGGCATTCTGCAAGAAGAGAAAATCTGTATGTAGTGGTTTATGAGGGAAAATCATGAGTTCAATTTTGGATATCTATGACTTTTGAAATTCAGTGTCCAAGTAGATATACCAGTTATGCAGTTGGATAATTTATTATAAGCCTGCAGTTCAAAAGGAGGTCCAAAAGGAGAATTTAAGAGGATGAGACTTGCTGAGCCCCTCCAGAGTGTGTGGTGAGGGAGAAGAGAAGAGGATCAGGAACTGAGCTCTGGAGCTCTCCAATAGGAAGTGTGACGGGAAAAGACGAGGAAGAAACAAAGGAAGCCGAAGTGGTAGCTCCAGTGAGATAGGCTGAGAATCAAGTGAATGTGCTGTCCTGGAAGCCAAGTGAAGAAAGTATACTATGAAGAAGGAAGTGATTATTTGTGTCAAATGCTGCTAATCGGCCAATTAAAGTTGTAGTAAAAAATGATCATTGGATCTAGCAATATGGAGATTATTGGTAACTTTGACAAAAGTGGTGTCAATAACATGATCGAAAAAAGGGGAGAGAGCCCAACTGTGATATATTTAAGAGACAATGAGAGGAGAGGAATTGAAGACAGAGAGTATGGACAACTCTTTTAAGATGTTTTGCTGAAAACTAGAGCAGAAAATAGATTGACAGCTGGCATCAGAAGAAAAGCAAGGACATGCTTAACAGCATATTTGTATGCTGATGGTAATAATTTACTAGCATAAAAATTGATGACACAGTCACAATTGATGACACATGATGTAGTGAACTGCAACAGGAAAATCCCCCAGTACACAGCAAAGAGGGAATATAATACACAAATATATTTTTTAAAAAATTATTTGAATCTCTGAAACATGTTTTGACATTAACCTTTCATTCCTGCAATAGTTATTTTAAGCATGTTCTCATTTGTCCAGTGTTGCCAGGTTATTATAAAGTATATTAGACTTTATGAAAAGCGTTTTTTAAAATGTTAGTTTTTTTCTCATTTGTTTCATTAATTTATATTTTGTATTTATAACTTTCCTTTTATCTTCTTTAGGTTTATTATGCTATTTTTTTCCAAAAGCCCTCAAAATGCATGCTTAGACCATTAAATTTTAGCTGGTTTAGTATTGAAAGTGACGTTACCCATTTCTGTGTGGTTACCTGTAATATACCACGAGCGGCACTTCTTGGTGTCTTTACTTATTATTAATTCACTTGTCTGAAGTTCCTTTAACTCTCCTTTCTAGTCCTAAGTTTCACTTTGCAAATCATTTGTTATTCATAGCCACGTAAAATAGAATTTATTTTGAAAAGTCTCTCATATAATTTTCACTTATTCTAGGATTATAATTTTTCTGTTTGTCTCTTTGAATAAAACTTTCAGATTTGTCAACACTCATTTAGCAGTAGCTCCTATTGATAGAATTCCATCCATCTCTTTTGACCTAGTGAGCAAATATAATAATAAATGCTGCTGAAATTCAATCCTGTCAGATCTAACTGCCTGCATATAAATTTCCAGGTCCCACAAAGGCATCTCATTGAGGTCACGTTCTGTTGTATCCTTACTTTGTATCTTGAGATGCCTTGGTGGGGCATGGAAATTGATATGTAGGCAGTTTGATCTGACAGGATTGAATTTCAGCAGCATCCATTATTATATCCACTCACTAGATCAAAAAACATGGATGGAATCTTATCAACAGGAGCTACTGCTAAATGAGTCTCTTTTCTATTTTTCCCTATTATAATCTTAGTGAATCTGTAAATATTAGGTTCTTGAACCCACAGAACTGATTCTAGGATCTTGTTTGGCCAGGGATATAGCCTTCTAATCTGCAGAACCTTATAGTAATCAGCTACCAACTTACCTGGGGATAAAAGAATTGAAAAAAGAAGGAGAATAAGAAGAAGCAAATGGAGTCTCATGGCTGAAGGGCCAGCATCAATGTGGGTTGAGCCTGGAGTCTCTGGACATGGTAGGTCTGAGCCTTTTTATGATGCTGTCTGAGTCTGTGATTTGTTCTTGGTTGGCAGAGCCTAACGAAAAGAGAATAACTAAATCTTCCACAAGAAACTTCCGGGGACACACAAGTACCTAAATGTGGTGATATCTCAATGGATGAGAAAGCAGGTGAATGCTATTATTTCCAAAAGACTCAGGATGTCTTATTGTCACCTGCTTTCTTTATTATTTTCAACATGCACATGCAATAAACATTGCTCTTACTTTAAGTATAAAGTATTGTTTGCCAGGCAATATAGTAGGAACTGAAGTAAAATTGTTATACAAAAACAGTATGTAATTAATGGATATAGTTTGGCAAATTTGCACATATATATTACTCTTGTTACCACAATGAATATCCAGGTAATAATATACCCATCACCTCCAAATGTTTCCTACATCCCTTTATTGTTGTTGTTGTCGTTGTTGTTGTTGTTGTCAGAATCCCTAAGATCGACCTTCTTAACAAATTGTTAAATACAAAATACCTCAGTAATAACTATAGGTACTATGTTTTAGAGCCTATCTCTGTAATTGACCCATTTTGCATAGCTTTAACCCTTGAACAATAACTCCCCGTACTGCTCTTTCCCACTCAGTAAAATATCAAACTCTTTTAAAGCACATTCTATATAATCCACTTTATGAAGCTTTTTCTAACATTCTTTTGTCTGCTCCCCCTCAGTAAAGGGAAATACTAACATAACAATTACCTATTTTGGATTTTTGTGTCTCTTACATATATTCCTGGATGAACCATTTACCACTTTATCTCCCATTATCTTAATATGAAGTAAAATAAAACTTGAAATGATTTTAAAAATGAAATCACAGAAGGGCTTTGTAAAAGTATGATGTACCATTGCTCATTTGTAAGAATTCAAGTGACATTAGGGATTTTAAAACATCTTTTGTTTTCATTGGTTCTTTGCTTGTAAACCTTGTGTCTTGCATATTGTGGGCACAGTGTCCTTCCCAGCTATTTGCTTGGGGAAGATCAGTTAGAGCTACAATGAACATCAAAGGCTATCTTGTCTAGTGACTTACCTTACAGATGAGGAAATGAGCTGAGGGAAAGGAAGAAACTTGCCCTAGATCACCCAGTGATCAAGTGAGGAAGGTGATAGGGACAGCACTAACGCTTGGTATTCTCAGCCTCATTCTATTTTCCACTCTTGTCCCTTCTCTGTTTCCTCCTCTCTTCCCCAGCCTTCTAAAGAAAACTTTGCAGTTCTGCTGCAATGTCTACCTAAGGACATCCTGAGGAGACCCCGCTTTTCATTAGACTGCTTTTTTAAGCACTGTCCTGCATTTTCTTCTTCAGTCTTGTTGCATCCCATTTTTGGCTATAAGTAATGCTTCTGCTGTGCTGTTCTATCCAATTAGTTTTTTTCTATTTTCATTGATTGAAAATTAAAACAACAAAAAACATGAGTTTATCTAAATTTGGAAGTTTTAAAACTTGATTAAAATTTCCTGGGGATATGGATGTAAGACATAGATTTTAAAATATTTTTCATTTTCAAAATTAAAAATCAAACCCATATATTTAGCCAGGGTGACTACTCGATAACTACTAATCAGATGGGTCTTCAGTAATGCCACAAGGTTAATACTCTTATAAATCAATTCCCTGGTGTTTTGTGCTACTGAGTTAATACAATTTAATACGGTATCACCTTTAACCAGGCTTTGAGGAGTCACACAAAGGAACAGCACAACAGAACCATAGGGTGGGATGTGTGGGGAAACCGAGATGTAAAACACAGCCTTGACTCTGACATTTACTCCACTGTTGGGAAAAGTACTTCAATTCCCAGGGCCTTAATATTTTCCTGTATAAAACAGGAAAAATAGAGCCATCTTTAAGGTTTTGTCAAATCTTGTTGCTGAGTGATTTTATAGTGTCTGCAGCTATCCTCTCTGCTAATCACAACAAGGTTAACTAACTGTTCTTTTGTTTAGTTAAAGATATTTTTGCATTTGCTTACAAATACTTATTCTCCCCTTCACAAAGAAGGAAACATTTTAAAGATAATTTATAAGATGTTCAGAGTCTCTTACATATCAACTCTTCACATTGTGGTAGAGTAGCTTAACCCCATTCCTAAGAGTATAGATTCAGATCAGCCTGTATGTAATTAACCCCCAAACCTATGTGGAGTGTGGGATAGATAATATATTTCAAACACATGAAAAGGCACACGCACACACACACACACGCACACACACACACACACGCAGTATTACCAAGGCAGAGGTTCAGGTGAAAATATTGGATAGACAGCTCAAAACTCTTAGTACTAAAATAATCCTAATAATAACTTTCCTTCCAAAATCACCACCGACAATCAGATCTCTTAAAGGTTGGTGTCTTAGGTTTTTGAACTTTGTGTAACTTTTGACTTTCTTATTTGGTTGTATGCTATTGATCTCATAGAAAGAAACTTCTACTTCATCCTATGCCAGTGCTGTGTTGTAGGGGCTTGTGGTCGTTTTTCTGGTCTATAGCAATCCAGGTTACTGGCCTCTGGCTTCTTAGGAGCAAGGCCATCACCTGCTTTTGTTCTTTGCTTGCTTCCTTGTAAGGGCCTGACATACAGTGGGTGCTTAACAAATAATTGATCAACTGAAATCATTTTCCACCTCCGTTCTCTCACTTCAACCTCTCCCTTTTACTTCTTCCAGATTAGTTTTCCTACAGCAAAATGGGAATTGTCCAAAAACTGCCCTTCATCTTTACAACTTGAAGGATTCATTACCCTAAGCAGTCCTTCAAAATTGACTATCAGAGACTAGATAAAAAGTCTGGGTTCACCAAGAATAGGCATGTGTGCCATTATATTTTCTGTTGAAAGCTTTGGAAAGTGTCTTTTAGCAAACAACATAAAGCATAGAATTTGACCATTCCTGACAATGTAAAAGGATCATCCACATTCTCACATGTCCATGGCTACTTTCCCACTCCTTCCCCAACCTTGAAATCCTGAATTCAAAAGAAAACATAAGAAGATAGTATGCCTCATGTAAGGCAACAGGTTGCTTAATCTTTCTTGCCTATACACATTCAAGAGCTCCAGAAAAATTTCTGAGCTACTTAGGATGCCTGATCCTCTTCTTGGGTAAAAGCAATAAGTCCTACATGTAGTCACCAAAACCAAGTCTGTTCAAGGGGTCTTATACCTGTGATTCATGATTGCATGCTAAATGTAGAAGGATATGCTCTGTTGCAGGGCCATGTCTGGTCATTGTTTAAGTTCTACTTTGGAGGACTAGTTGCTGAGAAGGAAGAGGGAATGATAATGTTAGAAATTGGAATAAAACTTAAGGGGAAAAATCAAGTACAAGGGACCAACAGTACTAAGGGGCAATAGGTTGAAGATTTCTTCGATGATTGTAATATTTTCAAGGACACTCCCATGAATCCTTCCTGGCTGACCCCAACATAGCTTTGGCATAGCCCTTATGCCAAATGTCTTAGGCTAACTAACTTTTCCTAAAGAAAATAGAGGAGTTATGGAGACCAGTATTTAGTAGAATAATGCCTGATTATCTTGCTTTTGAGGTTTAGTAACTGCTAGTAAACTTGCCTAATTAATTCACATTTAGAGGTAGAGTAACGAGGGTTTCAAGCACTTGAAACAACACTGGCTTCATTTCACGTGAGAGTTCTTATGGAGAGCTAATGAACTATGAGGCTGCAGGTCTCTTGGCCAATAAGTCTTCTAGATTTCCTGTGACTCCCTTTTCTGGTCATAGGTGATTTTGCTTTTGCTTTGAGTATTATAGCACCATAAGATGTCAGACACTCTGCTCTTACCAAGGCTTACACAAAGTTTATCTTGTTATTTGGTAGAGTTTGGCCCATTAAAAAAAAGAGAGTGTGAGAATGATAAAGAGGAGGAGAGCAATCCTCACTGCTGAAGGAAGAAGAAAGCTTGGCTTTATTTCCAGTAGGCAGAAAAAACTTCCCTCTGTAGCTCTCTAGCACCAGTGGAATGTCTTTGTTTGGATAATAAGTGTCCTTCCATACCTCATTAGGCATATTCACAGACAGAGATGTACTATGCACGCAAAATCACCTTCATGGGATGACTGAAAGTCCATGTTTTATTGGACACTAAGTTCATTAGAAAGATGTGGGTGCACAGTTTTGACCAGAAAACCTTGTTAAATGGGAACATAAGCTACAAATATTTTGGCAAAAGATTAAAGTTTATGAACAACCAACCAAGCATTTATATTAAGTTACAATTAATTAGGCCATGTTGAGAAACCATTTGGTTTAGTTAATGATTAGACATTTTGTTAGTGAACACTTCCCAGACTTTACTAGCCCTGCTAATCCCTGCTTTGCTCCTGGTCTGAACCCCCACAGTGCCTAGTTTATGATACAGTGCCTACTGCTTGTATGCTAGATTAGTGAATGTATAGTTGCCTCCTCTACTACTGTGTGAGCTTCTTGTTTGCCAGGACAGGGCTATATTCCTCAGAGCTGAGGAGAGAGTTGAATCATGTGGTCATTTATTCTCAAATCCTCTTCAACCAGTGAAGCGAAACAGGACGGTGCAAGGCCACTGCACATGGAAGCAGGAGGTCTGGATTTGAGTTCTGAATCTCTAGATCTATTACTAACTGGAGGTATGGATACAGTCAGGAAAATATTCTTCCTTTTCTTGATAGCACCTATGTAGGTCCAGATCTGTTGGGATTCTCAATAATTACTGTGCATAAAATCAACTGAAAGTTATTTTGCAATGCAGATTCTTAGCCCCATTCTATGAAGTGGTTACTGTTTAGAAATTGATAAATAATTTTTATTAGACAATGTAAATTTCCTTACTTGCACCAGCATACAAAAATATTGAATAATATTAGCAGCAGAATCTTTCAACAAAATAACTATGTATAGCTATGAAACCACTTTGTTTCACTGCTTTTTATTTTCTTTTATTTATCACCATTGTTTTATTTATAAACATTGTTTCTACTCATAAGGAGTATGTATTTTCTACATGTTTATAAAATTAATGCCTGAATGAAGTTGCTTAAACAAGACAGAAGTTGATTTCTTTTTCACTTAAAATTAACCTGTAGTTACACCATTCAGGGTTAGTACAGATACTTTCTAATGTCTTTAGGGATGCAGGTCCCTTCCAGGTATCTGCTCTGCTATACTTTAGAAAATACCCTAGTTTGGCTGCTAAATTCCCACCTACTATTTCTGAATTCTAGACAGCAGGGAGAAAAAAGGTGTGGGAGAAGGGCAAAGGAACATCTACCCTTCCTTTTTAAATTTTTTAACCAACCCCCCTTAAAAACACTTTGTTGAGATACGATTACATTCAAAAAGCTGTACCTATTTAATGTGTATATCTCAGTGAGTTTGAGGATAAGGATACATTGTGAAAGCATCACTACTATCAAGATTGTAAACACAATCATCACCTCCTGAAGTTCTCCCTCCCATTCTAATTATTATTTCTATTAGTAAGAACAATTAACATAAAATTCACCCTCCTATTATATTTTAAGTATGCAACACAGCATTCATGGCTATAAGCACTATGCTGTAGATTAGACCTCCTGAACTTAATGTTTGTATATCTAAAACTTTGTACTATAATCACACCTACTCATTTACCTACACCACAGCTCCTGGTAACCTCCAGTCTACTCTCTGCTTCTGAGTGTATTTGAGATTTCAAATACAAGTGAAATCATACAATGTTTGTCATTCTGTGTTTGGTTTATTTCACATGACTTCATGCCCTTCAGATCCATCGACGCTGTCAGAAATGACAGGGTTTCATTATTATATAATACTGAATAATTTTGCATTGTGCATACATATATATATAAAACGTTAATTCATCCATCCGTGAATGAATGATAACATGTGTGTCTTCTTCATATATCTTGACTATTGTGAACAGTGCTGAAAGGAACATATGAGTGCAGATATCTCTTTCACATAATGATTTCGATGATTTCATATACATTATATATTATATATATATAAAATAAGTGGGATTGCTGGAACAAAATAGTATTTTTATTGTTAAGTTTTTGAGAAACCTCCATACTATTTTCCAAGATGGCCATACTAATTTACATTCCCACCACCAGTATACAAAGGTTCCCTTTTCTCCACATCCTTACCAACACTTGTTATCATCCATCTTTTTGATAATAGCTATTCTAACAGGTGTGAGGTGATATTTCATGGTAGTTTTCATTTGCATTCCCGTGGTGACTAGAGAGGGTAAGAATTGTTTATATATATATCGTCCATTTGTATCTCCTCTTTTGAGAAATTCTTTCTCATATCTGTTTGTTCATTTTAGTTTTTTAATTTTAATTTTATACACAGAGGATACATGTGCAGGTTTGTTCCATGGATGTATTGTGTGACGCTGAGGTTTAGAGTATGAATGATCTCATCACACACATAGTGAACATAATACCCAATAGACAGTTTTTAAGGCCTTGTACCCAACCCTCCCTCCTCCCTCTAAGAATCTCCAGTGTCTATTGTTTCCATATAAGTGAGAGCTAAACAATGTATAACCCAATGTTTAGCTCTCACTTATAATGGAGAATATGTAGTATTTGGTTTTCTGTTCCTGCGCACAATACCACACTGGGCTAATTTTTGTATTTTTGGTAAAGACGGAGTAGCTTCAGCATGTTGGCCATGCTGGTCTCAAAATCCTGAGCTCATGTGATCCACCCACCTCACAAAGTGCTGGCGTAACAGGCATGAGCCACTGCACCTGGCTTTTCTGAAATTTTTTTAGCTTATATTAGGTTTGTCTGTTCTAGAATTTTGTGTACATTTATTTATATTATAGGACACTTTTTAGCTTAGCTTTCCCTACTCAGGATGAGAAAGATTATATTGATCCAAGATGTTGATTAATAGAGTGGATCATCCCCCGTTATTGCCCAATATTGCTCTATAATATGCATATAATTTGTTTATCGATTTCCTCTCGTAGACGTTTGAGTTGTTCCCAGGTTTTAGCTATTGTTAATAGAACTCAAGGACATATTTTTAAAATAAAAAATTTCAATCCAAAATGTCCTTTCCTTTTGACTCTCCAATATTGTGTCAGGGTTACATTTTTGTTGTCATGAAAATCCAATTACATTGAACAAGACGTGTTTCCAGAATCAAGATTCAGTATATGTGTGGTCTAGCTGTGTCCCTAGAAGGAACCCCTATTAGTTTTATTAAGCATTTTCCTATATAAACTGAAATCAAGTAGAAGATGCATTTTTCCACAGTAGGAGAGATAGAACAATTTGGGACTTTGGAGAGATAGCAACTTGTTGCTTGCCTATGCAACCCACCTCAAAAGATACAACTCCTCCAACTTTTGGTTTCTGGTGACTTGTCCTAACAATTAGATGTGAACTGACCTTATTCCCTTACAATACTACAAGTCGATCTTCTGCACCTGGCTAAATACAGTATAAAATTGATGGGCATACATTTCTTTTGTTTTCATGCTTTCTATTTAAACCTATTCTCTTTGACTGGGCACTATGGCTCATGCTTATAATCCCAGCACTTTGGAAGGTCGAGGTGCATGGATCACTTGAGGCCAGGGGTTTAGACCAGCCTGGCCAACATAATGAAAGCATTCTTTCTGAAAAATACAAAAATTTTCTGGGCATGGTAGCACATGCCTCTAATCCCAGCTACTCAGGAGGCTGAGGCAGGAGAATCGCTTGAACCCGGGAGGCAGAGGTTGCAGTGAGCTGAGATCCTGCCTCTGCATTCCATCCTGGGTGACAGAATTAACCTTCATCTCAAAAAAGTAAAAAGCTAGTCTATACTTTTCTTTTGGTGCATTATTAGAATGTAGGAGGTAATAAGGCAAAACTATTGTGGGTATGTTAATGTGTATCTGTAGCACCTAGAATAGTGCCTAGCCCATCACTAGTGTTGAAAATTGAGAGAACCTCCTTAATATAACTTTTCCACACTCTAGTTCTGAATTTAAAGAAAGAAAAAGATAAGTTAGCAAATATAGGTATCAGTTATTTCTATTGACAGATCATTTGGAGAATATATTTTTGGATGTGGGAGAATAAAAATCCCTAACTCTCCACCCCAGAAATAATTTTGCTGATACAAAAATCAGTCAGACATGGTGGCACATGCTTATAATCCCAGCTACTTAGGAGGATGAGATGGGAAAATCACTTGAACCCAGGAGGCAGAGATTGCAGTGAGCCAAGAGTGCCCCACTGCACTCCATCCTAGGCAACAGAGAAAGAATCTGTCTGAAAGAAAAAAAAAAGTTGTTACTATATAGTCGACAATTTTATTGTCATCTCATTTAAAATTGAATAGTACATTTGGGTCGAATTCTTATGCCTGCAGAGACATTTGCCTCTGGCTTAAAATCACTGGCTCTAGGAGGAAACTCCACCTGAAGGCATCGTAAGGATTTCATAGTGTCTAAGTCATCTTGGTAATTCTTCAAATAATTCCTGGCAATTCTGTTAGGTCTTGAACTTCACTTACTTCCTACATGTTTAATAAAAAGAAGTTCAAAACGTTGCCATGGCTGTTGAATTCCCACAGGCTTGTCTTCCCTTTAAAATTCATTACATGGTTTGTACTCTTTTGCAAATATAATACATAAGTTTGGAGGTGGATGCTTTCAGCCATTAAGTTCAAAAGTACTGCTACATGGGCCGGGCATAGTGGCTCATACCTCTAATCCCAACCCTTCGGGAGGCCAAGGGGGGCAGATCACAAGATCAGGAGATTGAGACCATCCTAGCCAACATGGTGAAACCACATCTCTACTAAAAATACAAAAATTAGCTGAGTGTGGTGGTGCGCAAGTAGTCCCAGCTACTTGGGAGGCTGAGTCAGGAGGATTTCTTGAACCAAGAAGGTGGAGATTGCAGTGAGCTGAGATCACACTATTGCACCCCAGCCTGGTTACAGATCAAGATTCTGTCTCAAAAAACAAAAACAAAAACAAAAACAAAAAAACACTACTGCTACATGGACATCCATCATTCTGGCATCTCTGCCATAACAGCTGAGTATCGAGAATGTCTGTTAGTTTCTTTAACTCCAAATTTGTGTTGTGTCCCTTGGTCTCCCGTCATACTATAAAGTGTATTATTTACAAAAAGGACAATTTATCTATAGTTATTTCCTCTCAGTATGCTACATCCTTTTAGAATTTAAACATAGTGTCTCCCAACCTGAAATTTGATTTTTGAAAAACCAGAAAAATGTTTTTGGACAACTTTTATTTCCAGCTGTTTTCATCTTCATCTCCTCTCCTGAACTCAAGTTGTGGGTAAAGTTCATTCATCAAAATTTCTCCTCAACTCACAACAACCTCATCCCACTCCAATATGATTTTTGTCCCCATGAATTGATGCACATAATTCTTGCTGGCAGTGGTAATGTCCTAATAAAAAAAATCATGAGATGGCATCAGACTTTACCTTATTTTCTAGCTCAGAGAATTTGATCCCTGTCTGATAAGGAAACCATATTTTCCCTAGAAACTTTTCACTTTTGTCACAGGTTTGGTTCCCAGGGAGCTGGATATAGATGAAGTTTAGTGTGCAGGATGTTTATTAGGAAGTAATGTCAGGATCCACATCTGTGGAAAGGATTGGAGGGAAGCCTTACGTGCAAAGGGACAAGTCTAATGGCAATGCAGCCTGACTTTGTCAAGTGGCCGCACAGACAGAGCTGTTCAGCTAAGAAGACCTCCCCATTTGTCCCAACGGAATCAAATGGCAAAGCCTATGCACCCGTGCCTCCATTAATAATTGTGTGCTTGCCACTTGTGGAGGGTGAGACTTTGAAGCAGGTGGCTTTCTGTGGCTGAAGAAAACCTTAAATGTGCTGGCAAAGTTTTCCAAAGAGACAGAGAATGGCATCTGCCATGTATGTTGCCCCTTTCCAAGGAGGAAGCAACAAGGGTAACGTCCTCCAATGGCTCTGTATGCAGATGGGTGGACAGTAATGTCTGTCCCTTCTGTGACCTAAGAAGAACAGAGGGCAGACATGCAGCCAGGCAGTTAGAAGTGACACAGTGTTAGGAGATAAACATCTGTCATAAGCAGTGCTTCTTTGAATCTGGTGTGACACAAGTCTTGCATCCCTTGCATGGACTCCTTCTCCGTTATCCTGCTGTCCTACCTCATGAAGGTGAGTGGGGGCTGGGTGGTGGGCAGTCCCAAGACAAGGTACACTTTGCCTGCAGTGTTCCCACATGAGTTCCAAGGTAGCCCAGGTGGTCACCCATGAACTTTGTATTTTCCTTATGCTTCTTGTCTTTGCCTTTGAGGAACAGGTCTCATTGGACTCTGAGTCCAAACAACTCATGTATCCCTATATCTTCACATTGTCCTTCACTTAAGGGAATCTCTAATCTCTAATGCCTTTGTTTTATTATTACTATCAATATTATAATAAATCACATTGTCGTTATTATCTTCATTGTTGATTTTCAGTTATTTTTATTAATGTAGTTAATATGAATTATTCTTTTGTGGCTACTTACACCAAGATGAAGATAACTTATTAGTTCAGGAAGAATCTGCATTCTGAAGGTGAATAGAAGTTCACACTACAGATGGGCAGACACATGCCCGCCCAATTCCTGATGGACCTCCTAGTGCCTCCTAGACCTAATGGGTCTCCTGCGATGCTCCAAGATGCCACCAAGGCATGGATCCTCTTGCGCATGCTGAGAGCATCCAGGATGAAGTGAGGCTCTGGAAAAATGCACAAGTTTCCACATAATCCCCAAAAAACCTTACAGGTAAACTGGATGCCACAGAAACGGGAGTGGTCATTGACACAACAAAGTCACCAAAATTGTTTTGAAGTTAATTAGGAAACCTAGGAATCACTCTTGTGGCCATTAAGTGGAAGAACAGGAGCCTGTGAATGACATCCCTGTCCTGCCTGAGACTCCACAGATATTTCTATGTGGCTTCAGGTACCAGGAATCTCCGTGATTTTCAGAAGGGCAGGGACAGCTTATGCCAGCCCATCCCTCTGCAGAATGTGCCCCAGCAGATCAGAGGCATGGAACCATCATGGACTGAACAAAGGCTCAAGGGCAGCTTCCCAGACCTGCCTGTGACTCTAGGTAAGTTCTGAGTCCACGTGGGTGCCGAGGAAAGGTTAATGATGACCTGGAAAGATGGGACAAGCAGACACCACCCCTAAACAATCTGCACGATTCCAACTTCAGCAGGAAGCCAAAGACCAGCTCATGCCACACTAGTGCACCTTGAAAACCCCTGGATGCAATGTCGCTCTGCAGAGATTTCAACAAAGACGTGGCTGGGAATTTGGCATTCTAGGCTGCATTTTACAGTGCTTCTGGATACGTGATCAGAAATTTAACATTGGTATATCTAACTCTGACATTTTTCACAAAAAGGTTTTTTAAAATGAAGTAATATAGACAAAATATAATATAACCATATGTATTATATGCCAAAATATGCTACACTAGCATCAAGTAGACTCACCTTGAAATACAATCTAGGACAACCTCCATTTTCAGAATATTTTCTTTTCCAGAGTGAAATTCTCCCACCAAAAAACAACAACATTACAGGTTTTCGCATCCAACAAACCGACAGAAAGCCAATACGTTTATTCTACCTTTGTGAAATGGACTGCGGTGCAACATATCCGTGTGAAACCCCACATGTGGCATCGCAGTGAGCCAAATGGGGACTCGTGGTGCAAGCAACGCTCCCCACGTGTTAGCGTGCGTGAGATTCACTTGGTGGAATTTGACTAGGTGCGTGTTGGTAGAGTGGGGCTGAGGTTCTCTTGCCCCTGTGGATGTTTAAGAAGTCACAGGTCCTGCGAAGACCTGCGGTCCCCTCAGTCAACTCTGTTTCGGAGACATAATGACTTGGATTACTGACAAGTCAAGACATTTTCAAGCCCTTGGAAAATCAGTTACACACAAACACGGAATGAAAGTCAAAAGAGAGTACGTCATCATTTTGAGAATTTTATTCACTTCAAAACAAATTAAACACACCTATTTCCAACGGCATTCCAGAGCCCAGTTTTCCAGGCTGAGGAAACACCCCAAGAACGCTATGAGCAGAACGCTTCACAGCGTCCAAAACACTGCTGTCAGGGCGGGGCACAGCTGAAGGCCTGCATCTCTCAGGGTTCCCTAACTGTTCCCTGATTCAGCCATCTAGAGAGCAAACACACAGTCATTCCCCAGTTTCCTACTGACATCACAGCGGAAGTCTGACTCCCGCGCGTCGCCGTCACCCAGTTTCTGAGGCAACGAATCACTGGCACAGAAGCTTCTGGTGGCGGGTTTCCGGAGAGCCCTGCGAACTACAATGTCCCTCACCAGAATTCGATGAGGCAGAGTCTCTGCATGTGGTCCCTGCCTGGCCTGGGCTCCAACATCCGCAGAAGCACCACAGCCGGGGAGCTTGGGAGTCACCACACACAGTCTGCTCTCTGCTCCGTGCTCCTCAGTCCCACAGACCCCTCCAAGTCACGGGAGCTGGGTGCAATGGAGCCCCGGCCACCTGTAGTCTCACTCCAGGTCAGAATCGCTGTCCTCTGAGGAGGAGGAAACCTGAAGGTCCTCATAGAGGACACTCAGCGGGACAGGAACACAGGGAGCCTCAGACTTCTCTGAGACGTGAGGGCTGTGAGAGAGGAAGTCTCCCGGCTCCTCAGGAGAGGGAAACGAGGGAGCTGTCAGGAGGCTGGAGCTCCACCATCCGTTTTCCAGTCTCCGGAAGAGCATTCTGAGAGGCTGGGCCCCATCGTGGCTGGCCGCTGGGTGATGGGACATGGTGCAGGCCTGGGCAGTAGGCAGGTAAGGTCTGCTGTGCGGAGGCTTCCGGTCGCTGCTGGGCACCTGGGCGGGTGTCCCCCTGCTCATCTGGGGCGACGGACTTGGTCTGAGTTCGGTTGCAGCTGGCGGAGGTTGGAGAGTCTCCGGGGCCCCCAGCTCACCTCCCTGGATGGCATTTTCGGGCATCTGGAAGGGACCCGTTCTCGGTTTCTTGGGGAAGTTCAGGCAAGCCTGAGTCGGAGCCTGGGCAGGTCTCTTGGCTCCTGGCCTGAAACTGAGATTGGAGCCGAGGCCCAAGCTGTGTGTGTCGGCTGGTGGGCAGGGCTGTGAGGTCACCGCAGGACGTTTGTCTTGTGCCTGGGGGCTGATGACCCGGATCAGGCCGTGGGGCTTGGAGGCAGCCTGGGGAACTTCTCGGCGGCCACCCTGAGGCCTGCTGTGTGTCGGCTTCACCACGACGAGAGGCTCCGGGCCCTGCTGCCTGACTCCCGGCTGAGGGATGTCGGCCACAGCCCCTGTCTCTCGTTCCTTCGGTCGGAGACTTGACGAGGAGCTCGGACTGGCTTTTCTGAGGGGAGACAGCGAAGCCAAGACGGATACCGTGTCAGACATTTTGGTAGCTGAGCCATCAGTGAGGGCAGGGTCCACGCGTGGCCTCTTATTGGCTGTGTGCACCGGCATTGGCCTGCTTGCAACCTGAAAGAAAGGAGACCACACACGTTAGAGGTTCCTCGGCATGGAGCCAACATGGAAATCAACCACATCCAATGACGAGGTGCACACAGCAGGAAATTCTTAATACGGTATGGACAGGCGGTCCTTGGAAGTAGGGACAGATCCTCAACGTGAGTGCTGATCGGGACAAGACCCATGAAAAATGCACTCTCGAGCTATGGTCTAAGAATACCATTTTTCTGAAGACTGTGTCTTGGGCATTCCCTGGATCAAAGCGCCTCCACTCAGCCTTCCGTGAAGTGGGACGGACTAATGCCCTTCTGAAGGCAGGTTGGTGGCTCAAGGGTTCCCAGGACGTCTTTTCTGAAAACATGCATGTTCCTGGGGTGAGCCTCCTCCATGTTTGGGGCCCCTGAGGGACTAATTTCCTCAGGCCACTAGGAAGATGTTGTTGGCAGGCTTGCCATCATTGCACGGAAAGAAAGCAACAGCAAATACGGCACCTTCAGATGCCTTCACCTGGAATCAAATGGACCTGGAAGGATCGTGGAGTCCCTGACCCCAAGAAGGCAGGGAAGAGGGGTTCCCCGATCCCCTCACGCACACGGGAACCTGAAAGGAAATCAACCAGGGTGACCTAGAGGAGAAAAAGACCAGGGGCCCAGGGTGACACTCACCCTCAGATAATCACAAGATTCCATGGATGCTTTTCGATTTGGCGGCTGCTTCTCCGGAGGTGCCCCGGAAAAGATCTGGAGGAGAGCCTTCCTCTGCGGGTCTTGTTGCCTGCAGAAGAGAAAAAGTTCAGGCCCTGCCCCCCGGTTCTCCCCAGGAGACAGGGAGAACCCTGGCTGGGGCCCAGTCCCGTTCTGTGTTTTGTGATACATAAATGGAACTTTTGTGCCCTTTCCGCCTCTGCACCTTCCCTCATGTGCCAACCTTCCCATCCTGCCGGTGGCCCTCTAGGCTTCCCAAGTAAGGACTGTCATTTGGATTCCGTTGCTTTTCCCCCTGTCATGGGGAACCTGCACGAAGCGCCCCCGCCTCTCCCCCGTCCCTGAATCTCCCAGAGCCAAAGGAGCTCCTGGGTGGGGAACCCAGGAGGACACGGAGCTCTGGTCTGTTTCTCTGCAGCGTTCCTTCCCTGTCCCGGAGACGGAAAGGCACACGGTGTGCGGGTGCAGAGACACCGTGTCCTTAGGTGGCAGTACCCTAAGGATGGTGAAAACCCCTCCCACTGCTCACCTCGGTCTCTCTTCCTTCTCTCCCTTTTCCTTGTTCAAGGGCCCAGGGTTCCCTCGAACCTGGGGCTTCCATGGTTTCAGGTTTTCCTTCCCTTCCTTTCTCCCAAAGGTCTGGGGAACCAGGGCTCCGTTCCAGCACTTCATGGGGCACCTGGTACTTCTGGCCGTGTGCCCAAAGGCCCCGCAGTTTTTGCACTTGATCTGTGGGTGGAAAGGAAGTGATGTCAGTGAATGAGCTGAAGCCACAGGCAGTGATCCAATGTCAACATTGAGACGGACTGTGAATTCAGAACTGAGTGAGGATTCCAAAGAGGGGACACCGGCATGGGGGCCCTGAAGTGGAGGGAGGGTTCGGTTACGATGTTCCCTCCCAAAGCCCATGTGACGGAGGAACTCTCAAAGGAAGGACTCAGGGTTCTAGCGGGGACGATCGTGAACCCGATGTCCACAGCACAGCCCAACCTGGCTACACAGGATTCTGAGTGGAAAGGGAGGTTGCTCCCAAGAGTCTCTCCAGGGACCTGTCGGGCCGGGGAGGAGGTCCCAAGCCAGGCCCACCTTGGATGGGAAAAGCAACCCGGGTGGTGCTGGCAGAACTCTTTGGAATCCAACCCAGTCTCTGAGGACCGTGTGACACTCGCCCGCTCCTCCCCCCTCGATACCCAAAAGATTCCAGGGCTAGACGTACCCTGGGATCCTCTTCATCGGGTGGGGGAGCCCTTGGCCCAACTGGGGCCCTCTGCTGCTTCTGGAGGGTCTGGGCTCTCACGAGTCTGTTTGCCCCACTTTTGGGGTCACGACGTGCCATCATCTTCGTCTCCTGGGCGTTTTATGGCCACCTTTTTCCGGGGTTGATGGTTGGGTCACCTGAATCACACACAAACACACGAAAAGCGATGGTTAGGCACACTGGATATTCACACACCCACAAGAAACCCCCAGCTAATTCCATGACGGTGTGGTCATGAGGAGACCTCACCACCCGTCGGTCAAATCTGTGGATCACAATGTGGTGTGTGCATCCTCAGATACTGTGTGTTCCTCTGCCGTGACCACCTGGTCCAAGAGTAAACCTGGCCTGCCACACGGCCCACGGCCTAGGTATGTGGAGTTGGAGTTGAGATTTCAATCCCACCCAAACAACTGATTCTGGAGACTGGACTTAGGTCTCTCACCATTCACTCCAGTAGAAGACACAATGATTCTCTCTCCCCTGAGGGACAAAAGAATCGAAGCTACAGGGCATGGCCGATGTCACCCCTTGGCAGGTCTGCTTGAAGTCAGGGATAAGGGATGCTTCCTATCATAACTCAAATCGCTACTCTTGCCGTTTCACTAGGCAACTTCCAAACACAAATTCATCGAGAGAAGTTATCTCCCTCTCTACCACACTAGCAGGTGATGGTCTTTCCTGCTCTGTCTTTTTGGCTTTAGCTCCAGCCCCTCTTTATTTATTTTTCTGGTATTTTACACACGCCATACAAATTCATCTAAACAAACGCTGAACAAGTGGCATATGAATCTCTTGCATGGCTAAAGGGCAAACCACCCCTTTTCCAAAGTTCTTTTTCCATTTACCCACCAATTCAGCGTGCTGGAGTACATTTCTTTTTGCATTTCCATCTGGCTCTTATCCCGGGCACGGAGATGGAAATGTTTTCTCGCTTTCTGTTCCAAGAATTACGGATAAGGAGAACACATCCTACCCCATCAGCGAGCCCCAGTGTGATCTGTTTCTTTCACTCTCCTTTGTCTCTTTTCCCCCAACTCCTCAGGGATTAGGCGAAACAAACAGTCGTTCAGGGAAACTTACCTGAAATTACAGGTCTACTTGCTTTCCTCGGCTGGCGCTCAGATGAATAGGTGCGCTGGCGCTCAGATGGGCAGGTGCTGGAGCAGCCCTGCTGGAAGCGGTGCAGCCTTCAGGAAGCCGGAGGAAGGGGCAGAGAGGGACCTTTGCTTTCCAGGCTGCCTTTTATACTGCCTCTGGACCCCTGACGCGAAACGGACCCTAACCTAATCAACTGAATCCCATTACATGACCTGGAAAGCTCTGTTTGCCCAGCCCCCTCTAAGACGATGTTCACTATGGACAGACATTCTAAAACCTATCTGTACAGCCGCAAGCTTTGAAGAATAGATGTTTCCCGTCAGGTATGTACTACTGGTGCACGTACCCCTGTCTTGTTTTACATCTTTTTTTTTTTTTTCTTAAACAAGGTGCTAAAATAGACACAGTGTAATTGGACCATATTCACTCTATTTCAACGTAGGCCTCAGTGTCATCAAGGAGGTACACCTTGACATGCAATCTCGGTCGTTATCCATCTTCAGAGCTTCTCCTTCTTCCCCACGGTAAGTGTGTCAGCAGAAAACCCTGACCACACCCTCACGTGTTTTCTCCTCCAGGAGGCCCTTGGAAACCACCGTGAATTGGACTGCACTGGGAAACCCAGATGAAGAACGTCAACACCGCTTTGTCCTTCGGTGCCTGGCTCCTTTTTCAGCTCGTCCTGCGGCTCCAGGCGTTATGCCTGAAGAGTCTCCAGGACACCGGTGGGGCTCTATTTCCTTGGGTCCGGTTGCCATTTCTCTGGATTTGCGAAGATCCAGCGGACTTTCTGTGGAACTCTCTTGTCGGGGAACTTGGGTGCCACGTCCCCTCATTCTGCTCTTCGTCATCTGCACCTGCACAAGTTAGGGTCCACGTTCCCTGGGCGGGAAGAGACAGGCAGGAGTCAGAATGCTGAACCAGCACACTGGGGGCATTTTCTCACGTGGTCCAAGTGACCCCATGGTCTTCTAGAGCTTTGGAACCAGTCGCGTCCCACTTGACACTACACCCGACTCTCAGTTGCTGAATCTCGTTGGCCCTCCGGCGATCTCCCGTTGGATGAGTTGCACCTGCTGAAACTCGATTCCCCCTGGATTTGCGCTTCATTAATTATTCATGATCAGGTGGGAACGCCTGCTTACATCCCCCTGTGGCTGTTCTCTGAGCTTTCCGGTCACATCCTTTCCTGCCACGCCCTTTGGTTTATTTTGGTCATGCTCCTTCTGCTGTCAGAGGAGCAGAGAGTTGATCTTGTTGATTCTGGATACTGATAGTTTCTAGGTGATCTGGACAACCAAGGTAACGACCCTCAACGGCGGCGGAAAGGGAGCAGCCATTTGGCATTGCTCAGAAAATCCCACTCAGTTCCCAGGCCTCCTAGATGTGGAATCCTGGTCAGAGTTGTTCCCAGGTCAGAGAACGGAGATAGCCTGTGCATGGTGGGATATCTTTACCTAGAGCTTTCAGTGAGTCTCGACCTCAGCTACTCTTAGGATCGGGGGAGAAGCATGGAAAGGCCCGGTGCTCAGGCATCCGGAAAGAAGACGGGACGAATATTCTACCTCTGAAGTACATCCCAAATCTGGGAGTTTACTTCAGCTTTACTGGGTTCTACTTGACGAATGAAAGTGTGCCTCGTTCATACGCACATCCGGAAACCACTTCATGGGGGGCGTCACAGTTTGAACCCCACACGTGGCATCGCGTTGAGCCAAATGGGGACTCGTGGTGCAAGCAACGCTCCCCACGTGTTAGCGTGCGTGAGATTCACTTGGTGGAATTTGACTAGGTGCGTGTTGGTAGAGTGGGGCTGAGGTTCTCTTGCCCCTGTGGATGTTTAAGAAGTCACAGGTCCTGCGAAGACCTGCGGTCCCCTCAGTCAACTCTGTTTCGGAGACATAATGACTTGGATTACTGACAAGTCAAGACATTTTCAAGCCCTTGGAAAATCAGTTACACACAAACACGGAATGAAAGTCAAAAGAGAGTACGTCATCTTTTTGAGAATTTTATTCACTTCAAAACAAATTAAACACACCTATTTCCAACGGCATTCCAGAGCCCAGTTTTCCAGGCTGAGGAAACACCCCAAGAACGCTATGCGCAGAACGCTTCACAGCGTCCAAAACACTGCTGTCAGGGCGGGGCACAGCTGAAGGCCTGCATCTCTCAGGGTTCCCTAACTGTTCCCTGATTCAGCCATCTAGAGAGCAAACACACAGTCATTCCCCAGTTTCCTACTGACATCACAGCGGAAGTCTGACTCCCGCGCGTCGCCGTCACCCAGTTTCTGAGGCAACGAATCACTGGCACAGAAGCTTCTGGTGGCGGGTTTCCGGAGAGCCCTGCGAACTACAATGTCCCTCACCAGAATTCGATGAGGCAGAGTCTCTGCATGTGGTCCCTGCCTGGCCTGGGCTCCAACATCCACAGAAGCACCACAGCCGGGGAGCTTGGGAGTCACCACACACAGTCTGCTCTCTGCTCCGTGCTCCTCAGTCCCACAGACCCCTCCAAGTCACGGGAGCTGGGTGCAATGGAGCCCCGGCCACCTGTAGTCTCACTCCAGGTCAGAATCGCTGTCCTCTGAGGAGGAGGAAACCTGAAGGTCCTCATAGAGGACACTCAGCGGGACAGGAACACAGGGAGCCTCAGACTTCTCTGAGACGTGAGGGCTGTGAGAGAGGAAGTCTCCCGGCTCCTCAGGAGAGGGAAACGAGGGAGCTGTCAGGAGGCTGGAGCTCCACCATCCGTTTTCCAGTCTCCGGAAGAGCATTCTGAGAGGCTGGGCCCCATCGTGGCTGGCCGCTGGGTGATGGGACATGGTGCAGGCCTGGGCAGTAGGCAGGTAAGGTCTGCTGCGCGGAGGCTTCCGGTCGCTGCTGGGCACCTGGGCGGGTGTCCCCCTGCTCATCTGGGGTGAGGGACTTGGTCTGAGTTCGGTTGCAGCTGGCGGAGGTTGGAGAGTCTCCGGGGCCCCCAGCTCACCTCCCTGGATGGCATTTTCGGGCATCTGGAAGGGACCCGTTCTCGGTTTCTTGGGGAAGTTCAGGCAAGCCTGAGTCGGAGCCTGGGCAGGTCTCTTGGCTCCTGGCCTGAAACTGAGATTGGAGCCGAGGCCCAAGCTGTGTGTGTCGGCTGGTGGGCAGGGCTGTGAGGTCACCGCAGGACGTTTGTCTTGTGCCTGGGGGCTGATGACCCGGATCAGGCCGTGGGGCTTGGAGGCAGCCTGGGGAACTTCTCGGCGGCCACCCTGAGGCCTGCTGTGTGTCGGCTTCACCACGACGAGAGGCTCCGGGCCCTGCTGCCTGACTCCCGGCTGAGGGATGTCGGCCACAGCCCCTGTCTCTCGTTCCTTCGGTCGGAGACTTGACGAGGAGCTCGGACTGGCTTTTCTGAGGGGAGACAGCGAAGCCAAGACGGATACCGTGTCAGACATTTTGGTAGCTGAGCCATCAGTGAGGGCAGGGTCCACGCGTGGCCTCTTATTGGCTGTGTGCACCGGCATTGGCCTGCTTGCAACCTGAAAGAAAGGAGACCACACACGTTAGAGGTTCCTCGGCATGGAGCCAACATGGAAATCAACCACATCCAATGACGAGGTGCACACAGCAGGAAATTCTTAATACGGTATGGACAGGCGGTCCTTGGAAGTAGGGACAGATCCTCAACGTGAGTGCTGATCGGGACAAGACCCATGAAAAATGCACTCTCGAGCTATGGTCTAAGAATACCATTTTTCTGAAGACTGTGTCTTGGGCATTCCCTGGATCAAAGCGCCTCCACTCAGCCTTCCGTGAAGTGGGACGGACTAATGCCCTTCTGAAGGCAGGTTGGTGGCTCAAGGGTTCCCAGGACGTCTTTTCTGAAAACATGCATGTTCCTGGGGTGAGCCTCCTCCATGTTTGGGGCCCCTGAGGGACTAATTTCCTCAGGCCACTAGGAAGATGTTGTTGGCAGGCTTGCCATCATTGCACGGAGAGAAAGCAACAGCAAATACGGCACCTTCAGATGCCTTCACCTGGAATCAAATGGACCTGGAAGGATCGTGGAGTCCCTGACCCCAAGAAGGCAGGGAAGAGGGGTTCCCCGATCCCCTCACGCACACGGGAACCTGAAAGGAAATCAACCAGGGTGACCTAGAGGAGAAAAAGACCAGGGGCCCAGGGTGACACTCACCCTCAGATAATCACAAGATTCCATGGATGCTTTTCGATTTGGCGGCTGCTTCTCCGGAGGTGTCCCGGAAAAGATCTGGAGGAGAGCCTTCCTCTGCGGGTCTTGTTGCCTGCAGAAGAGAAAAAGTTCAGGCCCTGCCCCCCGGTTCTCCCCAGGAGACAGGGAGAACCCTGGCTGGGGCCCAGTCCCGTTCTGTGTTTTGTGATACATAAATGGAACTTTTGTGCCCTTTCCGCCTCTGCACCTTCCCTCATGTGCCAACCTTCCCATCCTGCCGGTGGCCCTCTAGGCTTCCCAAGTAAGGACTGTCATTTGGATTCCGTTGCTTTTCCCCCTGTCATGGGGAACCTGCACGAAGCGCCCCCGCCTCTCCCCCGTCCCTGAATCTCCCAGAGCCAAAGGAGCTCCTGGGTGGGGAACCCAGGAGGACACGGAGCTCTGGTCTGTTTCTCTGCAGCGTTCCTTCCCTGTCCCGGAGACGGAAAGGCACACGGTGTGCGGGTGCAGAGACACCGTGTCCTTAGGTGGCAGTACCCTAAGGATGGTGAAAACCCCTCCCACTGCTCACCTCGGTCTCTCTTCCTTCTCTCCCTTTTCCTTGTTCAAGGGCCCAGGGTTCCCTCGAACCTGGGGCTTCCATGGTTTCAGGTTTTCCTTCCCTTCCTTTCTCCCAAAGGTCTGGGGAACCAGGGCTCCGTTCCAGCACTTCATGGGGCACCTGGTACTTCTGGCCGTGTGCCCAAAGGCCCCGCAGTTTTTGCACTTGATCTGTGGGTGGAAAGGAAGTGATGTCAGTGAATGAGCTGAAGCCACAGGCAGTGATCCAATGTCAACATTGAGACGGACTGTGAATTCAGAACTGAGTGAGGATTCCAAAGAGGGGACACCGGCATGGGGGCCCTGAAGTGGAGGGAGGGTTCGGTTACGATGTTCCCTCCCAAAGCCCATGTGACGGAGGAACTCTCAAAGGAAGGACTCAGGGTTCTAGCGGGGACGATCGTGAACCCGATGTCCACAGCACAGCCCAACCTGGCTACACAGGATTCTGAGTGGAAAGGGAGGTTGCTCCCAAGAGTCTCTCCAGGGACCTGTCGGGCCGGGGAGGAGGTCCCAAGCCAGGCCCACCTTGGATGGGAAAAGCAACCCGGGTGGTGCTGGCAGAACTCTTTGGAATCCAACCCAGTCTCTGAGGACCGTGTGACACTCGCCCGCTCCTCCCCCCTCGATACCCAAAAGATTCCAGGGCTAGACGTACCCTGGGATCCTCTTCATCGGGTGGGGGAGCCCTTGGCCCAACTGGGGCCCTCTGCTGCTTCTGGAGGGTCTGGGCTCTCACGAGTCTGTTTGCCCCACTTTTGGGGTCACGACGTGCCATCATCTTCGTCTCCTGGGCGTTTTATGGCCGCCTTTTTCCGGGGTTGATGGTTGGGTCACCTGAATCACACACAAACACACGAAAAGCGATGGTTAGGCACACTGGATATTCACACACCCACAAGAAACCCCCAGCTAATTCCATGACGGTGTGGTCATGAGGAGACCTCACCACCCGTCGGTCAAATCTGTGGATCACAATGTGGTGTGTGCATCCTCAGATACTGTGTGTTCCTCTGCCGTGACCACCTGGTCCAAGAGTAAACCTGGCCTGCCACACGGCCCACGGCCTAGGTATGTGGAGTTGGAGTTGAGATTTCAATCCCACCCAAACAACTGATTCTGGAGACTGGACTTAGGTCTCTCACCATTCACTCCAGTAGAAGACACAATGATTCTCTCTCCCCTGAGGGACAAAAGAATCGAAGCTACAGGGCATGGCCGATGTCACCCCTTGGCAGGTCTGCTTGAAGTCAGGGATAAGGGATGCTTCCTATCATAACTCAAATCGCTACTCTTGCCGTTTCACTAGGCAACTTCCAAACACAAATTCATCGAGAGAAGTTATCTCCCTCTCTACCACACTAGCAGGTGATGGTCTTTCCTGCTCTGTCTTTTTGGCTTTAGCTCCAGCCCCTCTTTATTTATTTTTCTGGTATTTTACACACGCCATACGAATTCATCTAAACAAACGCTGAACAAGTGGCATATGAATCTCTTGCATGGCTAAAGGGCAAACCACCCCTTTTCCAAAGTTCTTTTTCCATTTACCCACCAATTCAGCGTGCTGGAGTACATTTCTTTTTGCATTTCCATCTGGCTCTTATCCCGGGCACGGAGATGGAAATGTTTTCTCGCTTTCTGTTCCAAGAATTACGGATAAGGAGAACACATCCTACCCCATCAGCGAGCCCCAGTGTGATCTGTTTCTTTCACTCTCCTTTGTCTCTTTTCCCCCAACTCCTCAGGGATTAGGCGAAACAAACAGTCGTTCAGGGAAACTTACCTGAAATTACAGGTCTACTTGCTTTCCTCGGCTGGCGCTCAGATGGGCAGGTGCTGGAGCAGCCCTGCTGGAAGCGGTGCAGCCTTCAGGAAGCCGGAGGAAGGGGCAGAGAGGGACCTTTGCTTTCCAGGCTGCCTTTTATACTGCCTCTGGACCCCTGACACGAAACGGACCCTAACCTAATCAACTTAATCCCATTACATGACCTGGAAAGCTCTCTTTGCCCAGCCCCCTCTAAGACGATGTTCACTATGGACAGACATTCTAAGACCTACCTGTACAGCCGCAAGCTTTGAAGAATAGATGTTTCCCGTCAGGTATGTACTACTGGTGCATGTACCCCTGTCTTGTTTTACATCTTTTTTTTTTTTTTTTTTTTTTTAAACAAGGTGCTAAAATAGACACAGTGTAATTGGACCATATTCACTGTATTTCAACGTAGGCCTCAGTGTCATCAAGGAGGTACACCTTGACATGCAATCTCGGTCGTTATCCATCTTCAGAGCTTCTCCTTCTTCCCCACGGTAAGTGTGTCAGCAGAAAACCCTGACCACACCCTCACGTGTTTTCTCCTCCAGGAGGCCCTTGGAAACCACCGTGAATTGGACTGCACTGGGAAACCCAGATGAAGAACGTCAACACCGCTTTGTCCTTCGGTGCCTGGCTCCTTTTTCAGCTCGTCCTGCGGCTCCAGGCGTTATGCCTGAAGAGTCTCCAGGACACCGGTGGGGCTCTATTTCCTTGGGTCCCGTTGCCATTTCTCTGGATTTGCGAAGATCCAGCGGACTTTCTGTGGAACTCTCTTGTCGGGGAACTTGGGTGCCGCGTCCCCTCATTCTGCTCTTCGTCATCTGCACCTGCACAAGTTAGGGTCCACGTTCCCTGGGCGGGAAGAGACAGGCAGGAGTCAGAATGCTGAACCAGCACACTGGGGGCATTTTCTCACGTGGTCCAAGTGACCCCATGGTCTTCTAGAGCTTTGGAACCAGTCGCGTCCCACTTGACACTACACCCGACTCTCAGTTGCTGAATCTCGTTGGCCCTCCGGCGATCTCCCGTTGGATGAGTTGCACCTGCTGAAACTCGATTCCCCCTGGATTTGCGCTTCATTAATTATTCATGATCAGGTGGGAACGCCTGCTTACATCCCCCTGTGGCTGTTCTCTGAGCTTTCCGGTCACATCCTTTCCTGCCACGCTCTTTGGTTCATTTTGGTCATGCTCCTTCTGCTGTCAGAGGAGCAGAGAGTTGATCTTGTTGATTCTGGATACTGATAGTTTCTAGGTGATCTGGACAACCAAGGTAACGACCCTCAACGGCGGCGGAAAGGGAGCAGCCATTTGGCATTGCTCAGAAAATCCCACTCAGTTCCCAGGCCTCCTAGATGTGGAATCCTGGTCAGAGTTGTTCCCAGGTCAGAGAACGGAGATAGCCTGTGCATGGTGGGATATCTTTACCTAGAGCTTTCAGTGAGTCTCGACCTCAGCTACTCTTAGGATCGGGGGAGAAGCATGGAAAGGCCCGGTGCTCAGGCATCCGGAAAGAAGACGGGACGAATATTCTACCTCTGAAGTACATCCCAAATCTGGGAGTTTACTTCAGCTTTACTGGGTTCTACTTGACGAATGAAAGTGTGCCTCGTTCATACGCACATCCGGAAACCACTTCATGGGGGCCGTCACAGTTTGAACCCCACACGTGGCATCGCGTTGAGCCAAATGGGGACTCGTGGTGCAAGCAACCCTCCCCACGTGTTAGCGTGCGTGAGATTCACTTGGTGGAATTTGACTAGGTGCGTGTTGGTGGAGTGGGGCTGAGGTTCTCTTGCCCCTGTGGATGTTTAAGAAGTCACAGGTCCTGCGAAGACCTGCGGTCCCCTCAGTCAACTCTGTTTCGGAGACATAATGACTTGGATTACTGACAAGTCAAGACATTTTCAAGCCCTTGGAAAATCAGTTACACACAAACACGGAATGAAAGTCAAAAGAGAGTACGTCATCTTTTTGAGAATTTTATTCACTTCAAAACAAATTAAACACACCTATTTCCAACGGCATTCCAGAGCCCAGTTTTCCAGGCTGAGGAAACACCCCAAGAACGCTATGCGCAGAACGCTTCACAGCGTCCAAAACACTGCTGTCAGGGCGGGGCACAGCTGAAGGCCTGCATCTCTCAGGGTTCCCTAACTGTTCCCTGATTCAGCCATCTAGAGAGCAAACACACAGTCATTCCCCAGTTTCCTACTGACATCACAGCGGAAGTCTGACTCCCGCGCGTCGCCGTCACCCAGTTTCTGAGGCAACGAATCACTGGCACAGAAGCTTCTGGTGGCGGGTTTCCGGAGAGCCCTGCGAACTACAATGTCCCTCACCAGAATTCGATGAGGCAGAGTCTCTGCATGTGGTCCCTGCCTGGCCTGGGCTCCAACATCCACAGAAGCACCACAGCCGGGGAGCTTGGGAGTCACCACACACAGTCTGCTCTCTGCTCCGTGCTCCTCAGTCCCACAGACCCCTCCAAGTCACGGGAGCTGGGTGCAATGGAGCCCCGGCCACCTGTAGTCTCACTCCAGGTCAGAATCGCTGTCCTCTGAGGAGGAGGAAACCTGAAGGTCCTCATAGAGGACACTCAGCGGGACAGGAACACAGGGAGCCTCAGACTTCTCTGAGACGTGAGGGCTGTGAGAGAGGAAGTCTCCCGGCTCCTCAGGAGAGGGAAACGAGGGAGCTGTCAGGAGGCTGGAGCTCCACCATCCGTTTTCCAGTCTCCGGAAGAGCATTCTGAGAGGCTGGGCCCCATCGTGGCTGGCCGCTGGGTGATGGGACATGGTGCAGGCCTGGGCAGTAGGCAGGTAAGGTCTGCTGCGCGGAGGCTGCCGGTCGCTGCTGGGCACCTGGGCGGGTGTCCCCCTGCTCATCTGGGGCGACGGACTTGGTCTGAGTTCGGTTGCAGCTGGCGGAGGTTGGAGAGTCTCCGGGGCCCCCAGCTCACCTCCCTGGATGGCATTTTCGGGCATCTGGAAGGGACCCGTTCTCGGTTTCTTGGGGAAGTTCAGGCAAGCCTGAGTCGGAGCCTGGGCAGGTCTCTTGGCTCCTGGCCTGAAACTGAGATTGGAGCCGAGGCCCAAGCTGTGTGTGTCGGCTGGTGGGCAGGGCTGTGAGGTCACCGCAGGACGTTTGTCTTGTGCCTGGGGGCTGATGACCCGGATCAGGCCGTGGGGCTTGGAGGCAGCCTGGGGAACTTCTCGGCGGCCACCCTGAGGCCTGCTGTGTGTCGGCTTCACCACGACGAGAGGCTCCGGGCCCTGCTGCCTGACTCCCGGCTGAGGGATGTCGGCCACAGCCCCTGTCTCTCGTTCCTTCGGTCGGAGACTTGACGAGGAGCTCGGACTGGCTTTTCTGAGGGGAGACAGCGAAGCCAAGACGGATACCGTGTCAGACATTTTGGTAGCTGAGCCATCAGTGAGGGCAGGGTCCACGCGTGGCCTCTTATTGGCTGTGTGCACCGGCATTGGCCTGCTTGCAACCTGAAAGAAAGGAGACCACACACGTTAGAGGTTCCTCGGCATGGAGCCAACATGGAAATCAACCACATCCAATGACGAGGTGCACACAGCAGGAAATTCTTAATACGGTATGGACAGGCGGTCCTTGGAAGTAGGGACAGATCCTCAACGTGAGTGCTGATCGGGACAAGACCCATGAAAAATGCACTCTCGAGCTATGGTCTAAGAATACCATTTTTCTGAAGACTGTGTCTTGGGCATTCCCTGGATCAAAGCGCCTCCACTCAGCCTTCCGTGAAGTGGGACGGACTAATGCCCTTCTGAAGGCAGGTTGGTGGCTCAAGGGTTCCCAGGACGTCTTTTCTGAAAACATGCATGTTCCTGGGGTGAGCCTCCTCCATGTTTGGGGCCCCTGAGGGACTAATTTCCTCAGGCCACTAGGAAGATGTTGTTGGCAGGCTTGCCATCATTGCACGGAGAGAAAGCAACAGCAAATACGGCACCTTCAGATGCCTTCACCTGGAATCAAATGGACCTGGAAGGATCGTGGAGTCCCTGACCCCAAGAAGGCAGGGAAGAGGGGTTCCCCGATCCCCTCACGCACACGGGAACCTGAAAGGAAATCAACCAGGGTGACCTAGAGGAGAAAAAGACCAGGGGCCCAGGGTGACACTCACCCTCAGATAATCACAAGATTCCATGGATGCTTTTCGATTTGGCGGCTGCTTCTCCGGAGGTGTCCCGGAAAAGATCTGGAGGAGAGCCTTCCTCTGCGGGTCTTGTTGCCTGCAGAAGAGAAAAAGTTCAGGCCCTGCCCCCCGGTTCTCCCCAGGAGACAGGGAGAACCCTGGCTGGGGCCCAGTCCCGTTCTGTGTTTTGTGATACATAAATGGAACTTTTGTGCCCTTTCCGCCTCTGCACCTTCCCTCATGTGCCAACCTTCCCATCCTGCCGGTGGCCCTCTAGGCTTCCCAAGTAAGGACTGTCATTTGGATTCCGTTGCTTTTCCCCCTGTCATGGGGAACCTGCACGAAGCGCCCCCGCCTCTCCCCCGTCCCTGAATCTCCCAGAGCCAAAGGAGCTCCTGGGTGGGGAACCCAGGAGGACACGGAGCTCTGGTCTGTTTCTCTGCAGCGTTCCTTCCCTGTCCCGGAGACGGAAAGGCACACGGTGTGCGGGTGCAGAGACACCGTGTCCTTAGGTGGCAGTACCCTAAGGATGGTGAAAACCCCTCCCACTGCTCACCTCGGTCTCTCTTCCTTCTCTCCCTTTTCCTTGTTCAAGGGCCCAGGGTTCCCTCGAACCTGGGGCTTCCATGGTTTCAGGTTTTCCTTCCCTTCCTTTCTCCCAAAGGTCTGGGGAACCAGGGCTCCGTTCCAGCACTTCATGGGGCACCTGGTACTTCTGGCCGTGTGCCCAAAGGCCCCGCAGTTTTTGCACTTGATCTGTGGGTGGAAAGGAAGTGATGTCAGTGAATGAGCTGAAGCCACAGGCAGTGATCCAATGTCAACATTGAGACGGACTGTGAATTCAGAACTGAGTGAGGATTCCAAAGAGGGGACACCGGCATGGGGGCCCTGAAGTGGAGGGAGGGTTCGGTTACGATGTTCCCTCCCAAAGCCCATGTGACGGAGGAACTCTCAAAGGAAGGACTCAGGGTTCTAGCGGGGACGATCGTGAACCCGATGTCCACAGCACAGCCCAACCTGGCTACACAGGATTCTGAGTGGAAAGGGAGGTTGCTCCCAAGAGTCTCTCCAGGGACCTGTCGGGCCGGGGAGGAGGTCCCAAGCCAGGCCCACCTTGGATGGGAAAAGCAACCCGGGTGGTGCTGGCAGAACTCTTTGGAATCCAACCCAGTCTCTGAGGACCGTGTGACACTCGCCCGCTCCTCCCCCCTCGATACCCAAAAGATTCCAGGGCTAGACGTACCCTGGGATCCTCTTCATCGGGTGGGGGAGCCCTTGGCCCAACTGGGGCCCTCTGCTGCTTCTGGAGGGTCTGGGCTCTCACGAGTCTGTTTGCCCCACTTTTGGGGTCACGACGTGCCATCATCTTCGTCTCCTGGGCGTTTTATGGCCGCCTTTTTCCGGGGTTGATGGTTGGGTCACCTGAATCACACACAAACACACGAAAAGCGATGGTTAGGCACACTGGATATTCACACACCCACAAGAAACCCCCAGCTAATTCCATGACGGTGTGGTCATGAGGAGACCTCACCACCCGTCGGTCAAATCTGTGGATCACAATGTGGTGTGTGCATCCTCAGATACTGTGTGTTCCTCTGCCGTGACCACCTGGTCCAAGAGTAAACCTGGCCTGCCACACGGCCCACGGCCTAGGTATGTGGAGTTGGAGTTGAGATTTCAATCCCACCCAAACAACTGATTCTGGAGACTGGACTTAGGTCTCTCACCATTCACTCCAGTAGAAGACACAATGATTCTCTCTCCCCTGAGGGACAAAAGAATCGAAGCTACAGGGCATGGCCGATGTCACCCCTTGGCAGGTCTGCTTGAAGTCAGGGATAAGGGATGCTTCCTATCATAACTCAAATCGCTACTCTTGCCGTTTCACTAGGCAACTTCCAAACACAAATTCATCGAGAGAAGTTATCTCCCTCTCTACCACACTAGCAGGTGATGGTCTTTCCTGCTCTGTCTTTTTGGCTTTAGCTCCAGCCCCTCTTTATTTATTTTTCTGGTATTTTACACACGCCATACGAATTCATCTAAACAAACGCTGAACAAGTGGCATATGAATCTCTTGCATGGCTAAAGGGCAAACCACCCCTTTTCCAAAGTTCTTTTTCCATTTACCCACCAATTCAGCGTGCTGGAGTACATTTCTTTTTGCATTTCCATCTGGCTCTTATCCAGGGCACGGAGATGGAAATGTTTTCTCGCTTTCTGTTCCAAGAATTACGGATAAGGAGAACACATCCTACCCCATCAGCGAGCCCCAGTGTGATCTGTTTCTTTCACTCTCCTTTGTCTCTTTTCCCCCAACTCCTCAGGGATTAGGCGAAACAAACAGTCGTTCAGGGAAACTTACCTGAAATTACAGGTCTACTTGCTTTCCTCGGCTGGCGCTCAGATGGGCAGGTGCTGGAGCAGCCCTGCTGGAAGCGGTGCAGCCTTCAGGAAGCCGGAGGAAGGGGCAGAGAGGGACCTTTGCTTTCCAGGCTGCCTTTTATACTGCCTCTGGACCCCTGACACGAAACGGACCCTAACCTAATCAACTTAATCCCATTACATGACCTGGAAAGCTCTCTTTGCCCAGCCCCCTCTAAGACGATGTTCACTATGGACAGACATTCTAAGACCTACCTGTACAGCCGCAAGCTTTGAAGAATAGATGTTTCCCGTCAGGTATGTACTACTGGTGCATGTACCCCTGTCTTGTTTTACATCTTTTTTTTTTTTTTTTTTTTTTTTAAACAAGGTGCTAAAATAGACACAGTGTAATTGGACCATATTCACTCTATTTCAACGTAGGCCTCAGTGTCATCAAGGAGGTACACCTTGACATGCAATCTCGGTCGTTATCCATCTTCAGAGCTTCTCCTTCTTCCCCACGGTAAGTGTGTCAGCAGAAAACCCTGACCACACCCTCACGTGTTTTCTCCTCCAGGAGGCCCTTGGAAACCACCGTGAATTGGACTGCACTGGGAAACCCAGATGAAGAACGTCAACACCGCTTTGTCCTTCGGTGCCTGGCTCCTTTTTCAGCTCGTCCTGCGGCTCCAGGCGTTATGCCTGAAGAGTCTCCAGGACACCGGTGGGGCTCTATTTCCTTGGGTCCCGTTGCCATTTCTCTGGATTTGCGAAGATCCAGCGGACTTTCTGTGGAACTCTCTTGTCGGGGAACTTGGGTGCCGCGTCCCCTCATTCTGCTCTTCGTCATCTGCACCTGCACAAGTTAGGGTCCACGTTCCCTGGGCGGGAAGAGACAGGCAGGAGTCAGAATGCTGAACCAGCACACTGGGGGCATTTTCTCACGTGGTCCAAGTGACCCCATGGTCTTCTAGAGCTTTGGAACCAGTCGCGTCCCACTTGACACTACACCCGACTCTCAGTTGCTGAATCTCGTTGGCCCTCCGGCGATCTCCCGTTGGATGAGTTGCACCTGCTGAAACTCGATTCCCCCTGGATTTGCGCTTCATTAATTATTCATGATCAGGTGGGAACGCCTGCTTACATCCCCCTGTGGCTGTTCTCTGAGCTTTCCGGTCACATCCTTTCCTGCCACGCTCTTTGGTTCATTTTGGTCATGCTCCTTCTGCTGTCAGAGGAGCAGAGAGTTGATCTTGTTGATTCTGGATACTGATAGTTTCTAGGTGATCTGGACAACCAAGGTAACGACCCTCAACGGCGGCGGAAAGGGAGCAGCCATTTGGCATTGCTCAGAAAATCCCACTCAGTTCCCAGGCCTCCTAGATGTGGAATCCTGGTCAGAGTTGTTCCCAGGTCAGAGAACGGAGATAGCCTGTGCATGGTGGGATATCTTTACCTAGAGCTTTCAGTGAGTCTCGACCTCAGCTACTCTTAGGATCGGGGGAGAAGCATGGAAAGGCCCGGTGCTCAGGCATCCGGAAAGAAGACGGGACGAATATTCTACCTCTGAAGTACATCCCAAATCTGGGAGTTTACTTCAGCTTTACTGGGTTCTACTTGACGAATGAAAGTGTGCCTCGTTCATACGCACATCCGGAAACCACTTCATGGGGGCCGTCACAGTTTGAACCCCACACGTGGCATCGCGTTGAGCCAAATGGGGACTCGTGGTGCAAGCAACCCTCCCCACGTGTCAGCGTGCGTGAGATTCACTTGGTGGAATTTGACTAGGTGCGTGTTGGTGGAGTGGGGCTGAGGTTCTCTTGCCCCTGTGGATGTTTAAGAAGTCACAGGTCCTGCGAAGACCTGCGGTCCCCTCAGTCAACTCTGTTTCGGAGACATAATGACTTGGATTACTGACAAGTCAAGACATTTTCAAGCCCTTGGAAAATCAGTTACACACAAACACGGAATGAAAGTCAAAAGAGAGTACGTCATCTTTTTGAGAATTTTATTCACTTCAAAACAAATTAAACACACCTATTTCCAACGGCATTCCAGAGCCCAGTTTTCCAGGCTGAGGAAACACCCCAAGAACGCTATGCGCAGAACGCTTCACAGCGTCCAAAACACTGCTGTCAGGGCGGGGCACAGCTGAAGGCCTGCATCTCTCAGGGTTCCCTAACTGTTCCCTGATTCAGCCATCTAGAGAGCAAACACACAGTCATTCCCCAGTTTCCTACTGACATCACAGCGGAAGTCTGACTCCCGCGCGTCGCCGTCACCCAGTTTCTGAGGCAACGAATCACTGGCACAGAAGCTTCTGGTGGCGGGTTTCCGGAGAGCCCTGCGAACTACAATGTCCCTCACCAGAATTCGATGAGGCAGAGTCTCTGCATGTGGTCCCTGCCTGGCCTGGGCTCCAACATCCACAGAAGCACCACAGCCGGGGAGCTTGGGAGTCACCACACACAGTCTGCTCTCTGCTCCGTGCTCCTCAGTCCCACAGACCCCTCCAAGTCACGGGAGCTGGGTGCAATGGAGCCCCGGCCACCTGTAGTCTCACTCCAGGTCAGAATCGCTGTCCTCTGAGGAGGAGGAAACCTGAAGGTCCTCATAGAGGACACTCAGCGGGACAGGAACACAGGGAGCCTCAGACTTCTCTGAGACGTGAGGGCTGTGAGAGAGGAAGTCTCCCGGCTCCTCAGGAGAGGGAAACGAGGGAGCTGTCAGGAGGCTGGAGCTCCACCATCCGTTTTCCAGTCTCCGGAAGAGCATTCTGAGAGGCTGGGCCCCATCGTGGCTGGCCGCTGGGTGATGGGACATGGTGCAGGCCTGGGCAGTAGGCAGGTAAGGTCTGCTGCGCGGAGGCTGCCGGTCGCTGCTGGGCACCTGGGCGGGTGTCCCCCTGCTCATCTGGGGCGACGGACTTGGTCTGAGTTCGGTTGCAGCTGGCGGAGGTTGGAGAGTCTCCGGGGCCCCCAGCTCACCTCCCTGGATGGCATTTTCGGGCATCTGGAAGGGACCCGTTCTCGGTTTCTTGGGGAAGTTCAGGCAAGCCTGAGTCGGAGCCTGGGCAGGTCTCTTGGCTCCTGGCCTGAAACTGAGATTGGAGCCGAGGCCCAAGCTGTGTGTGTCGGCTGGTGGGCAGGGCTGTGAGGTCACCGCAGGACGTTTGTCTTGTGCCTGGGGGCTGATGACCCGGATCAGGCCGTGGGGCTTGGAGGCAGCCTGGGGAACTTCTCGGCGGCCACCCTGAGGCCTGCTGTGTGTCGGCTTCACCACGACGAGAGGCTCCGGGCCCTGCTGCCTGACTCCCGGCTGAGGGATGTCGGCCACAGCCCCTGTCTCTCGTTCCTTCGGTCGGAGACTTGACGAGGAGCTCGGACTGGCTTTTCTGAGGGGAGACAGCGAAGCCAAGACGGATACCGTGTCAGACATTTTGGTAGCTGAGCCATCAGTGAGGGCAGGGTCCACGCGTGGCCTCTTATTGGCTGTGTGCACCGGCATTGGCCTGCTTGCAACCTGAAAGAAAGGAGACCACACACGTTAGAGGTTCCTCGGCATGGAGCCAACATGGAAATCAACCACATCCAATGACGAGGTGCACACAGCAGGAAATTCTTAATACGGTATGGACAGGCGGTCCTTGGAAGTAGGGACAGATCCTCAACGTGAGTGCTGATCGGGACAAGACCCATGAAAAATGCACTCTCGAGCTATGGTCTAAGAATACCATTTTTCTGAAGACTGTGTCTTGGGCATTCCCTGGATCAAAGCGCCTCCACTCAGCCTTCCGTGAAGTGGGACGGACTAATGCCCTTCTGAAGGCAGGTTGGTGGCTCAAGGGTTCCCAGGACGTCTTTTCTGAAAACATGCATGTTCCTGGGGTGAGCCTCCTCCATGTTTGGGGCCCCTGAGGGACTAATTTCCTCAGGCCACTAGGAAGATGTTGTTGGCAGGCTTGCCATCATTGCACGGAGAGAAAGCAACAGCAAATACGGCACCTTCAGATGCCTTCACCTGGAATCAAATGGACCTGGAAGGATCGTGGAGTCCCTGACCCCAAGAAGGCAGGGAAGAGGGGTTCCCCGATCCCCTCACGCACACGGGAACCTGAAAGGAAATCAACCAGGGTGACCTAGAGGAGAAAAAGACCAGGGGCCCAGGGTGACACTCACCCTCAGATAATCACAAGATTCCATGGATGCTTTTCGATTTGGCGGCTGCTTCTCCGGAGGTGTCCCGGAAAAGATCTGGAGGAGAGCCTTCCTCTGCGGGTCTTGTTGCCTGCAGAAGAGAAAAAGTTCAGGCCCTGCCCCCCGGTTCTCCCCAGGAGACAGGGAGAACCCTGGCTGGGGCCCAGTCCCGTTCTGTGTTTTGTGATACATAAATGGAACTTTTGTGCCCTTTCCGCCTCTGCACCTTCCCTCATGTGCCAACCTTCCCATCCTGCCGGTGGCCCTCTAGGCTTCCCAAGTAAGGACTGTCATTTGGATTCCGTTGCTTTTCCCCCTGTCATGGGGAACCTGCACGAAGCGCCCCCGCCTCTCCCCCGTCCCTGAATCTCCCAGAGCCAAAGGAGCTCCTGGGTGGGGAACCCAGGAGGACACGGAGCTCTGGTCTGTTTCTCTGCAGCGTTCCTTCCCTGTCCCGGAGACGGAAAGGCACACGGTGTGCGGGTGCAGAGACACCGTGTCCTTAGGTGGCAGTACCCTAAGGATGGTGAAAACCCCTCCCACTGCTCACCTCGGTCTCTCTTCCTTCTCTCCCTTTTCCTTGTTCAAGGGCCCAGGGTTCCCTCGAACCTGGGGCTTCCATGGTTTCAGGTTTTCCTTCCCTTCCTTTCTCCCAAAGGTCTGGGGAACCAGGGCTCCGTTCCAGCACTTCATGGGGCACCTGGTACTTCTGGCCGTGTGCCCAAAGGCCCCGCAGTTTTTGCACTTGATCTGTGGGTGGAAAGGAAGTGATGTCAGTGAATGAGCTGAAGCCACAGGCAGTGATCCAATGTCAACATTGAGACGGACTGTGAATTCAGAACTGAGTGAGGATTCCAAAGAGGGGACACCGGCATGGGGGCCCTGAAGTGGAGGGAGGGTTCGGTTACGATGTTCCCTCCCAAAGCCCATGTGACGGAGGAACTCTCAAAGGAAGGACTCAGGGTTCTAGCGGGGACGATCGTGAACCCGATGTCCACAGCACAGCCCAACCTGGCTACACAGGATTCTGAGTGGAAAGGGAGGTTGCTCCCAAGAGTCTCTCCAGGGACCTGTCGGGCCGGGGAGGAGGTCCCAAGCCAGGCCCACCTTGGATGGGAAAAGCAACCCGGGTGGTGCTGGCAGAACTCTTTGGAATCCAACCCAGTCTCTGAGGACCGTGTGACACTCGCCCGCTCCTCCCCCCTCGATACCCAAAAGATTCCAGGGCTAGACGTACCCTGGGATCCTCTTCATCGGGTGGGGGAGCCCTTGGCCCAACTGGGGCCCTCTGCTGCTTCTGGAGGGTCTGGGCTCTCACGAGTCTGTTTGCCCCACTTTTGGGGTCACGACGTGCCATCATCTTCGTCTCCTGGGCGTTTTATGGCCGCCTTTTTCCGGGGTTGATGGTTGGGTCACCTGAATCACACACAAACACACGAAAAGCGATGGTTAGGCACACTGGATATTCACACACCCACAAGAAACCCCCAGCTAATTCCATGACGGTGTGGTCATGAGGAGACCTCACCACCCGTCGGTCAAATCTGTGGATCACAATGTGGTGTGTGCATCCTCAGATACTGTGTGTTCCTCTGCCGTGACCACCTGGTCCAAGAGTAAACCTGGCCTGCCACACGGCCCACGGCCTAGGTATGTGGAGTTGGAGTTGAGATTTCAATCCCACCCAAACAACTGATTCTGGAGACTGGACTTAGGTCTCTCACCATTCACTCCAGTAGAAGACACAATGATTCTCTCTCCCCTGAGGGACAAAAGAATCGAAGCTACAGGGCATGGCCGATGTCACCCCTTGGCAGGTCTGCTTGAAGTCAGGGATAAGGGATGCTTCCTATCATAACTCAAATCGCTACTCTTGCCGTTTCACTAGGCAACTTCCAAACACAAATTCATCGAGAGAAGTTATCTCCCTCTCTACCACACTAGCAGGTGATGGTCTTTCCTGCTCTGTCTTTTTGGCTTTAGCTCCAGCCCCTCTTTATTTATTTTTCTGGTATTTTACACACGCCATACGAATTCATCTAAACAAACGCTGAACAAGTGGCATATGAATCTCTTGCATGGCTAAAGGGCAAACCACCCCTTTTCCAAAGTTCTTTTTCCATTTACCCACCAATTCAGCGTGCTGGAGTACATTTCTTTTTGCATTTCCATCTGGCTCTTATCCCGGGCACGGAGATGGAAATGTTTTCTCGCTTTCTGTTCCAAGAATTACGGATAAGGAGAACACATCCTACCCCATCAGCGAGCCCCAGTGTGATCTGTTTCTTTCACTCTCCTTTGTCTCTTTTCCCCCAACTCCTCAGGGATTAGGCGAAACAAACAGTCGTTCAGGGAAACTTACCTGAAATTACAGGTCTACTTGCTTTCCTCGGCTGGCGCTCAGATGGGCAGGTGCTGGAGCAGCCCTGCTGGAAGCGGTGCAGCCTTCAGGAAGCCGGAGGAAGGGGCAGAGAGGGACCTTTGCTTTCCAGGCTGCCTTTTATACTGCCTCTGGACCCCTGACACGAAACGGACCCTAACCTAATCAACTTAATCCCATTACATGACCTGGAAAGCTCTCTTTGCCCAGCCCCCTCTAAGACGATGTTCACTATGGACAGACATTCTAAGACCTACCTGTACAGCCGCAAGCTTTGAAGAATAGATGTTTCCCGTCAGGTATGTACTACTGGTGCATGTACCCCTGTCTTGTTTTACATCTTTTTTTTTTTTTTTTTTTTTTTTTAAACAAGGTGCTAAAATAGACACAGTGTAATTGGACCATATTCACTGTATTTCAACGTAGGCCTCAGTGTCATCAAGGAGGTACACCTTGACATGCAATCTCGGTCGTTATCCATCTTCAGAGCTTCTCCTTCTTCCCCACGGTAAGTGTGTCAGCAGAAAACCCTGACCACACCCTCACGTGTTTTCTCCTCCAGGAGGCCCTTGGAAACCACCGTGAATTGGACTGCACTGGGAAACCCAGATGAAGAACGTCAACACCGCTTTGTCCTTCGGTGCCTGGCTCCTTTTTCAGCTCGTCCTGCGGCTCCAGGCGTTATGCCTGAAGAGTCTCCAGGACACCGGTGGGGCTCTATTTCCTTGGGTCCCGTTGCCATTTCTCTGGATTTGCGAAGATCCAGCGGACTTTCTGTGGAACTCTCTTGTCGGGGAACTTGGGTGCCGCGTCCCCTCATTCTGCTCTTCGTCATCTGCACCTGCACAAGTTAGGGTCCACGTTCCCTGGGCGGGAAGAGACAGGCAGGAGTCAGAATGCTGAACCAGCACACTGGGGGCATTTTCTCACGTGGTCCAAGTGACCCCATGGTCTTCTAGAGCTTTGGAACCAGTCGCGTCCCACTTGACACTACACCCGACTCTCAGTTGCTGAATCTCGTTGGCCCTCCGGCGATCTCCCGTTGGATGAGTTGCACCTGCTGAAACTCGATTCCCCCTGGATTTGCGCTTCATTAATTATTCATGATCAGGTGGGAACGCCTGCTTACATCCCCCTGTGGCTGTTCTCTGAGCTTTCCGGTCACATCCTTTCCTGCCACGCTCTTTGGTTCATTTTGGTCATGCTCCTTCTGCTGTCAGAGGAGCAGAGAGTTGATCTTGTTGATTCTGGATACTGATAGTTTCTAGGTGATCTGGACAACCAAGGTAACGACCCTCAACGGCGGCGGAAAGGGAGCAGCCATTTGGCATTGCTCAGAAAATCCCACTCAGTTCCCAGGCCTCCTAGATGTGGAATCCTGGTCAGAGTTGTTCCCAGGTCAGAGAACGGAGATAGCCTGTGCATGGTGGGATATCTTTACCTAGAGCTTTCAGTGAGTCTCGACCTCAGCTACTCTTAGGATCGGGGGAGAAGCATGGAAAGGCCCGGTGCTCAGGCATCCGGAAAGAAGACGGGACGAATATTCTACCTCTGAAGTACATCCCAAATCTGGGAGTTTACTTCAGCTTTACTGGGTTCTACTTGACGAATGAAAGTGTGCCTCGTTCATACGCACATCCGGAAACCACTTCATGGGGGCCGTCACAGTTTGAACCCCACACGTGGCATCGCGTTGAGCCAAATGGGGACTCGTGGTGCAAGCAACCCTCCCCACGTGTCAGCGTGCGTGAGATTCACTTGGTGGAATTTGACTAGGTGCGTGTTGGTGGAGTGGGGCTGAGGTTCTCTTGCCCCTGTGGATGTTTAAGAAGTCACAGGTCCTGCGAAGACCTGCGGTCCCCTCAGTCAACTCTGTTTCGGAGACATAATGACTTGGATTACTGACAAGTCAAGACATTTTCAAGCCCTTGGAAAATCAGTTACACACAAACACGGAATGAAAGTCAAAAGAGAGTACGTCATCTTTTTGAGAATTTTATTCACTTCAAAACAAATTAAACACACCTATTTCCAACGGCATTCCAGAGCCCAGTTTTCCAGGCTGAGGAAACACCCCAAGAACGCTATGCGCAGAACGCTTCACAGCGTCCAAAACACTGCTGTCAGGGCGGGGCACAGCTGAAGGCCTGCATCTCTCAGGGTTCCCTAACTGTTCCCTGATTCAGCCATCTAGAGAGCAAACACACAGTCATTCCCCAGTTTCCTACTGACATCACAGCGGAAGTCTGACTCCCGCGCGTCGCCGTCACCCAGTTTCTGAGGCAACGAATCACTGGCACAGAAGCTTCTGGTGGCGGGTTTCCGGAGAGCCCTGCGAACTACAATGTCCCTCACCAGAATTCGATGAGGCAGAGTCTCTGCATGTGGTCCCTGCCTGGCCTGGGCTCCAACATCCACAGAAGCACCACAGCCGGGGAGCTTGGGAGTCACCACACACAGTCTGCTCTCTGCTCCGTGCTCCTCAGTCCCACAGACCCCTCCAAGTCACGGGAGCTGGGTGCAATGGAGCCCCGGCCACCTGTAGTCTCACTCCAGGTCAGAATCGCTGTCCTCTGAGGAGGAGGAAACCTGAAGGTCCTCATAGAGGACACTCAGCGGGACAGGAACACAGGGAGCCTCAGACTTCTCTGAGACGTGAGGGCTGTGAGAGAGGAAGTCTCCCGGCTCCTCAGGAGAGGGAAACGAGGGAGCTGTCAGGAGGCTGGAGCTCCACCATCCGTTTTCCAGTCTCCGGAAGAGCATTCTGAGAGGCTGGGCCCCATCGTGGCTGGCCGCTGGGTGATGGGACATGGTGCAGGCCTGGGCAGTAGGCAGGTAAGGTCTGCTGCGCGGAGGCTGCCGGTCGCTGCTGGGCACCTGGGCGGGTGTCCCCCTGCTCATCTGGGGCGACGGACTTGGTCTGAGTTCGGTTGCAGCTGGCGGAGGTTGGAGAGTCTCCGGGGCCCCCAGCTCACCTCCCTGGATGGCATTTTCGGGCATCTGGAAGGGACCCGTTCTCGGTTTCTTGGGGAAGTTCAGGCAAGCCTGAGTCGGAGCCTGGGCAGGTCTCTTGGCTCCTGGCCTGAAACTGAGATTGGAGCCGAGGCCCAAGCTGTGTGTGTCGGCTGGTGGGCAGGGCTGTGAGGTCACCGCAGGACGTTTGTCTTGTGCCTGGGGGCTGATGACCCGGATCAGGCCGTGGGGCTTGGAGGCAGCCTGGGGAACTTCTCGGCGGCCACCCTGAGGCCTGCTGTGTGTCGGCTTCACCACGACGAGAGGCTCCGGGCCCTGCTGCCTGACTCCCGGCTGAGGGATGTCGGCCACAGCCCCTGTCTCTCGTTCCTTCGGTCGGAGACTTGACGAGGAGCTCGGACTGGCTTTTCTGAGGGGAGACAGCGAAGCCAAGACGGATACCGTGTCAGACATTTTGGTAGCTGAGCCATCAGTGAGGGCAGGGTCCACGCGTGGCCTCTTATTGGCTGTGTGCACCGGCATTGGCCTGCTTGCAACCTGAAAGAAAGGAGACCACACACGTTAGAGGTTCCTCGGCATGGAGCCAACATGGAAATCAACCACATCCAATGACGAGGTGCACACAGCAGGAAATTCTTAATACGGTATGGACAGGCGGTCCTTGGAAGTAGGGACAGATCCTCAACGTGAGTGCTGATCGGGACAAGACCCATGAAAAATGCACTCTCGAGCTATGGTCTAAGAATACCATTTTTCTGAAGACTGTGTCTTGGGCATTCCCTGGATCAAAGCGCCTCCACTCAGCCTTCCGTGAAGTGGGACGGACTAATGCCCTTCTGAAGGCAGGTTGGTGGCTCAAGGGTTCCCAGGACGTCTTTTCTGAAAACATGCATGTTCCTGGGGTGAGCCTCCTCCATGTTTGGGGCCCCTGAGGGACTAATTTCCTCAGGCCACTAGGAAGATGTTGTTGGCAGGCTTGCCATCATTGCACGGAGAGAAAGCAACAGCAAATACGGCACCTTCAGATGCCTTCACCTGGAATCAAATGGACCTGGAAGGATCGTGGAGTCCCTGACCCCAAGAAGGCAGGGAAGAGGGGTTCCCCGATCCCCTCACGCACACGGGAACCTGAAAGGAAATCAACCAGGGTGACCTAGAGGAGAAAAAGACCAGGGGCCCAGGGTGACACTCACCCTCAGATAATCACAAGATTCCATGGATGCTTTTCGATTTGGCGGCTGCTTCTCCGGAGGTGTCCCGGAAAAGATCTGGAGGAGAGCCTTCCTCTGCGGGTCTTGTTGCCTGCAGAAGAGAAAAAGTTCAGGCCCTGCCCCCCGGTTCTCCCCAGGAGACAGGGAGAACCCTGGCTGGGGCCCAGTCCCGTTCTGTGTTTTGTGATACATAAATGGAACTTTTGTGCCCTTTCCGCCTCTGCACCTTCCCTCATGTGCCAACCTTCCCATCCTGCCGGTGGCCCTCTAGGCTTCCCAAGTAAGGACTGTCATTTGGATTCCGTTGCTTTTCCCCCTGTCATGGGGAACCTGCACGAAGCGCCCCCGCCTCTCCCCCGTCCCTGAATCTCCCAGAGCCAAAGGAGCTCCTGGGTGGGGAACCCAGGAGGACACGGAGCTCTGGTCTGTTTCTCTGCAGCGTTCCTTCCCTGTCCCGGAGACGGAAAGGCACACGGTGTGCGGGTGCAGAGACACCGTGTCCTTAGGTGGCAGTACCCTAAGGATGGTGAAAACCCCTCCCACTGCTCACCTCGGTCTCTCTTCCTTCTCTCCCTTTTCCTTGTTCAAGGGCCCAGGGTTCCCTCGAACCTGGGGCTTCCATGGTTTCAGGTTTTCCTTCCCTTCCTTTCTCCCAAAGGTCTGGGGAACCAGGGCTCCGTTCCAGCACTTCATGGGGCACCTGGTACTTCTGGCCGTGTGCCCAAAGGCCCCGCAGTTTTTGCACTTGATCTGTGGGTGGAAAGGAAGTGATGTCAGTGAATGAGCTGAAGCCACAGGCAGTGATCCAATGTCAACATTGAGACGGACTGTGAATTCAGAACTGAGTGAGGATTCCAAAGAGGGGACACCGGCATGGGGGCCCTGAAGTGGAGGGAGGGTTCGGTTACGATGTTCCCTCCCAAAGCCCATGTGACGGAGGAACTCTCAAAGGAAGGACTCAGGGTTCTAGCGGGGACGATCGTGAACCCGATGTCCACAGCACAGCCCAACCTGGCTACACAGGATTCTGAGTGGAAAGGGAGGTTGCTCCCAAGAGTCTCTCCAGGGACCTGTCGGGCCGGGGAGGAGGTCCCAAGCCAGGCCCACCTTGGATGGGAAAAGCAACCCGGGTGGTGCTGGCAGAACTCTTTGGAATCCAACCCAGTCTCTGAGGACCGTGTGACACTCGCCCGCTCCTCCCCCCTCGATACCCAAAAGATTCCAGGGCTAGACGTACCCTGGGATCCTCTTCATCGGGTGGGGGAGCCCTTGGCCCAACTGGGGCCCTCTGCTGCTTCTGGAGGGTCTGGGCTCTCACGAGTCTGTTTGCCCCACTTTTGGGGTCACGACGTGCCATCATCTTCGTCTCCTGGGCGTTTTATGGCCGCCTTTTTCCGGGGTTGATGGTTGGGTCACCTGAATCACACACAAACACACGAAAAGCGATGGTTAGGCACACTGGATATTCACACACCCACAAGAAACCCCCAGCTAATTCCATGACGGTGTGGTCATGAGGAGACCTCACCACCCGTCGGTCAAATCTGTGGATCACAATGTGGTGTGTGCATCCTCAGATACTGTGTGTTCCTCTGCCGTGACCACCTGGTCCAAGAGTAAACCTGGCCTGCCACACGGCCCACGGCCTAGGTATGTGGAGTTGGAGTTGAGATTTCAATCCCACCCAAACAACTGATTCTGGAGACTGGACTTAGGTCTCTCACCATTCACTCCAGTAGAAGACACAATGATTCTCTCTCCCCTGAGGGACAAAAGAATCGAAGCTACAGGGCATGGCCGATGTCACCCCTTGGCAGGTCTGCTTGAAGTCAGGGATAAGGGATGCTTCCTATCATAACTCAAATCGCTACTCTTGCCGTTTCACTAGGCAACTTCCAAACACAAATTCATCGAGAGAAGTTATCTCCCTCTCTACCACACTAGCAGGTGATGGTCTTTCCTGCTCTGTCTTTTTGGCTTTAGCTCCAGCCCCTCTTTATTTATTTTTCTGGTATTTTACACACGCCATACGAATTCATCTAAACAAACGCTGAACAAGTGGCATATGAATCTCTTGCATGGCTAAAGGGCAAACCACCCCTTTTCCAAAGTTCTTTTTCCATTTACCCACCAATTCAGCGTGCTGGAGTACATTTCTTTTTGCATTTCCATCTGGCTCTTATCCCGGGCACGGAGATGGAAATGTTTTCTCGCTTTCTGTTCCAAGAATTACGGATAAGGAGAACACATCCTACCCCATCAGCGAGCCCCAGTGTGATCTGTTTCTTTCACTCTCCTTTGTCTCTTTTCCCCCAACTCCTCAGGGATTAGGCGAAACAAACAGTCGTTCAGGGAAACTTACCTGAAATTACAGGTCTACTTGCTTTCCTCGGCTGGCGCTCAGATGGGCAGGTGCTGGAGCAGCCCTGCTGGAAGCGGTGCAGCCTTCAGGAAGCCGGAGGAAGGGGCAGAGAGGGACCTTTGCTTTCCAGGCTGCCTTTTATACTGCCTCTGGACCCCTGACACGAAACGGACCCTAACCTAATCAACTTAATCCCATTACATGACCTGGAAAGCTCTCTTTGCCCAGCCCCCTCTAAGACGATGTTCACTATGGACAGACATTCTAAGACCTACCTGTACAGCCACAAGCTTTGAAGAATAGATGTTTCCCATCAGGTATGTACTACTGGTGCATGTACCCCTGTCTTGTTTTACATCTTTTTTTTTTTTTTTTTTTTTTTTTTAAACAAGGTGCTAAAATAGACACAGTGTAATTGGACCATATTCACTCTATTTCAACGTAGGCCTCAGTGTCATCAAGGAGGTACACCTTGACATGCAATCTCGGTCGTTATCCATCTTCAGAGCTTCTCCTTCTTCCCCACGGTAAGTGTGTCAGCAGAAAACCCTGACCACACCCTCACGTGTTTTCTCCTCCAGGAGGCCCTTGGAAACCACCGTGAATTGGACTGCACTGGGAAACCCAGATGAAGAACGTCAACACCGCTTTGTCCTTCGGTGCCTGGCTCCTTTTTCAGCTCGTCCTGCGGCTCCAGGCGTTATGCCTGAAGAGTCTCCAGGACACCGGTGGGGCTCTATTTCCTTGGGTCCCGTTGCCATTTCTCTGGATTTGCGAAGATCCAGCGGACTTTCTGTGGAACTCTCTTGTCGGGGAACTTGGGTGCCGCGTCCCCTCATTCTGCTCTTCGTCATCTGCACCTGCACAAGTTAGGGTCCACGTTCCCTGGGCGGGAAGAGACAGGCAGGAGTCAGAATGCTGAACCAGCACACTGGGGGCATTTTCTCACGTGGTCCAAGTGACCCCATGGTCTTCTAGAGCTTTGGAACCAGTCGCGTCCCACTTGACACTACACCCGACTCTCAGTTGCTGAATCTCGTTGGCCCTCCGGCGATCTCCCGTTGGATGAGTTGCACCTGCTGAAACTCGATTCCCCCTGGATTTGCGCTTCATTAATTATTCATGATCAGGTGGGAACGCCTGCTTACATCCCCCTGTGGCTGTTCTCTGAGCTTTCCGGTCACATCCTTTCCTGCCACGCTCTTTGGTTCATTTTGGTCATGCTCCTTCTGCTGTCAGAGGAGCAGAGAGTTGATCTTGTTGATTCTGGATACTGATAGTTTCTAGGTGATCTGGACAACCAAGGTAACGACCCTCAACGGCGGCGGAAAGGGAGCAGCCATTTGGCATTGCTCAGAAAATCCCACTCAGTTCCCAGGCCTCCTAGATGTGGAATCCTGGTCAGAGTTGTTCCCAGGTCAGAGAACGGAGATAGCCTGTGCATGGTGGGATATCTTTACCTAGAGCTTTCAGTGAGTCTCGACCTCAGCTACTCTTAGGATCGGGGGAGAAGCATGGAAAGGCCCGGTGCTCAGGCATCCGGAAAGAAGACGGGACGAATATTCTACCTCTGAAGTACATCCCAAATCTGGGAGTTTACTTCAGCTTTACTGGGTTCTACTTGACGAATGAAAGTGTGCCTCGTTCATACGCACATCCGGAAACCACTTCATGGGGGCCGTCACAGTTTGAACCCCACACGTGGCATCGCGTTGAGCCAAATGGGGACTCGTGGTGCAAGCAACCCTCCCCACGTGTTAGCGTGCGTGAGATTCACTTGGTGGAATTTGACTAGGTGCGTGTTGGTGGAGTGGGGCTGAGGTTCTCTTGCCCCTGTGGATGTTTAAGAAGTCACAGGTCCTGCGAAGACCTGCGGTCCCCTCAGTCAACTCTGTTTCGGAGACATAATGACTTGGATTACTGACAAGTCAAGACATTTTCAAGCCCTTGGAAAATCAGTTACACACAAACACGGAATGAAAGTCAAAAGAGAGTACGTCATCTTTTTGAGAATTTTATTCACTTCAAAACAAATTAAACACACCTATTTCCAACGGCATTCCAGAGCCCAGTTTTCCAGGCTGAGGAAACACCCCAAGAACGCTATGCGCAGAACGCTTCACAGCGTCCAAAACACTGCTGTCAGGGCGGGGCACAGCTGAAGGCCTGCATCTCTCAGGGTTCCCTAACTGTTCCCTGATTCAGCCATCTAGAGAGCAAACACACAGTCATTCCCCAGTTTCCTACTGACATCACAGCGGAAGTCTGACTCCCGCGCGTCGCCGTCACCCAGTTTCTGAGGCAACGAATCACTGGCACAGAAGCTTCTGGTGGCGGGTTTCCGGAGAGCCCTGCGAACTACAATGTCCCTCACCAGAATTCGATGAGGCAGAGTCTCTGCATGTGGTCCCTGCCTGGCCTGGGCTCCAACATCCACAGAAGCACCACAGCCGGGGAGCTTGGGAGTCACCACACACAGTCTGCTCTCTGCTCCGTGCTCCTCAGTCCCACAGACCCCTCCAAGTCACGGGAGCTGGGTGCAATGGAGCCCCGGCCACCTGTAGTCTCACTCCAGGTCAGAATCGCTGTCCTCTGAGGAGGAGGAAACCTGAAGGTCCTCATAGAGGACACTCAGCGGGACAGGAACACAGGGAGCCTCAGACTTCTCTGAGACGTGAGGGCTGTGAGAGAGGAAGTCTCCCGGCTCCTCAGGAGAGGGAAACGAGGGAGCTGTCAGGAGGCTGGAGCTCCACCATCCGTTTTCCAGTCTCCGGAAGAGCATTCTGAGAGGCTGGGCCCCATCGTGGCTGGCCGCTGGGTGATGGGACATGGTGCAGGCCTGGGCAGTAGGCAGGTAAGGTCTGCTGCGCGGAGGCTGCCGGTCGCTGCTGGGCACCTGGGCGGGTGTCCCCCTGCTCATCTGGGGCGACGGACTTGGTCTGAGTTCGGTTGCAGCTGGCGGAGGTTGGAGAGTCTCCGGGGCCCCCAGCTCACCTCCCTGGATGGCATTTTCGGGCATCTGGAAGGGACCCGTTCTCGGTTTCTTGGGGAAGTTCAGGCAAGCCTGAGTCGGAGCCTGGGCAGGTCTCTTGGCTCCTGGCCTGAAACTGAGATTGGAGCCGAGGCCCAAGCTGTGTGTGTCGGCTGGTGGGCAGGGCTGTGAGGTCACCGCAGGACGTTTGTCTTGTGCCTGGGGGCTGATGACCCGGATCAGGCCGTGGGGCTTGGAGGCAGCCTGGGGAACTTCTCGGCGGCCACCCTGAGGCCTGCTGTGTGTCGGCTTCACCACGACGAGAGGCTCCGGGCCCTGCTGCCTGACTCCCGGCTGAGGGATGTCGGCCACAGCCCCTGTCTCTCATTCCTTCGGTCGGAGACTTGACGAGGAGCTCGGACTGGCTTTTCTGAGGGGAGACAGCGAAGCCAAGACGGATACCGTGTCAGACATTTTGGTAGCTGAGCCATCAGTGAGGGCAGGGTCCACGCGTGGCCTCTTATTGGCTGTGTGCACCGGCATTGGCCTGCTTGCAACCTGAAAGAAAGGAGACCACACACGTTAGAGGTTCCTCGGCATGGAGCCAACATGGAAATCAACCACATCCAATGACGAGGTGCACACAGCAGGAAATTCTTAATACGGTATGGACAGGCGGTCCTTGGAAGTAGGGACAGATCCTCAACGTGAGTGCTGATCGGGACAAGACCCATGAGAAATGCACTCTCGAGCTATGGTCTAAGAATACCATTTTTCTGAAGACTGTGTCTTGGGCATTCCCTGGATCAAAGCGCCTCCACTCAGCCTTCCGTGAAGTGGGACGGACTAATGCCCTTCTGAAGGCAGGTTGGTGGCTCAAGGGTTCCCAGGACGTCTTTTCTGAAAACATGCATGTTCCTGGGGTGAGCCTCCTCCATGTTTGGGGCCCCTGAGGGACTAATTTCCTCAGGCCACTAGGAAGATGTTGTTGGCAGGCTTGCCATCATTGCACGGAGAGAAAGCAACAGCAAATACGGCACCTTCAGATGCCTTCACCTGGAATCAAATGGACCTGGAAGGATCGTGGAGTCCCTGACCCCAAGAAGGCAGGGAAGAGGGGTTCCCCGATCCCCTCACGCACACGGGAACCTGAAAGGAAATCAACCAGGGTGACCTAGAGGAGAAAAAGACCAGGGGCCCAGGGTGACACTCACCCTCAGATAATCACAAGATTCCATGGATGCTTTTCGATTTGGCGGCTGCTTCTCCGGAGGTGTCCCGGAAAAGATCTGGAGGAGAGCCTTCCTCTGCGGGTCTTGTTGCCTGCAGAAGAGAAAAAGTTCAGGCCCTGCCCCCTGGTTCTCCCCAGGAGACAGGGAGAACCCTGGCTGGGGCCCAGTCCCGTTCTGTGTTTTGTGATACATAAATGGAACTTTTGTGCCCTTTCCGCCTCTGCACCTTCCCTCATGTGCCAACCTTCCCATCCTGCCGGTGGCCCTCTAGGCTTCCCAAGTAAGGACTGTCATTTGGATTCCGTTGCTTTTCCCCCTGTCATGGGGAACCTGCACGAAGCGCCCCCGCCTCTCCCCCGTCCCTGAATCTCCCAGAGCCAAAGGAGCTCCTGGGTGGGGAACCCAGGAGGACACGGAGCTCTGGTCTGTTTCTCTGCAGCGTTCCTTCCCTGTCCCGGAGACGGAAAGGCACACGGTGTGCGGGTGCAGAGACACCGTGTCCTTAGGTGGCAGTACCCTAAGGATGGTGAAAACCCCTCCCACTGCTCACCTCGGTCTCTCTTCCTTCTCTCCCTTTTCCTTGTTCAAGGGCCCAGGGTTCCCTCGAACCTGGGGCTTCCATGGTTTCAGGTTTTCCTTCCCTTCCTTTCTCCCAAAGGTCTGGGGAACCAGGGCTCCGTTCCAGCACTTCATGGGGCACCTGGTACTTCTGGCCGTGTGCCCAAAGGCCCCGCAGTTTTTGCACTTGATCTGTGGGTGGAAAGGAAGTGATGTCAGTGAATGAGCTGAAGCCACAGGCAGTGATCCAATGTCAACATTGAGACGGACTGTGAATTCAGAACTGAGTGAGGATTCCAAAGAGGGGACACCGGCATGGGGGCCCTGAAGTGGAGGGAGGGTTCGGTTACGATGTTCCCTCCCAAAGCCCATGTGACGGAGGAACTCTCAAAGGAAGGACTCAGGGTTCTAGCGGGGACGATCGTGAACCCGATGTCCACAGCACAGCCCAACCTGGCTACACAGGATTCTGAGTGGAAAGGGAGGTTGCTCCCAAGAGTCTCTCCAGGGACCTGTCGGGCCGGGGAGGAGGTCCCAAGCCAGGCCCACCTTGGATGGGAAAAGCAACCCGGGTGGTGCTGGCAGAACTCTTTGGAATCCAACCCAGTCTCTGAGGACCGTGTGACACTCGCCCGCTCCTCCCCCCTCGATACCCAAAAGATTCCAGGGCTAGACGTACCCTGGGATCCTCTTCATCGGGTGGGGGAGCCCTTGGCCCAACTGGGGCCCTCTGCTGCTTCTGGAGGGTCTGGGCTCTCACGAGTCTGTTTGCCCCACTTTTGGGGTCACGACGTGCCATCATCTTCGTCTCCTGGGCGTTTTATGGCCGCCTTTTTCCGGGGTTGATGGTTGGGTCACCTGAATCACACACAAACACACGAAAAGCGATGGTTAGGCACACTGGATATTCACACACCCACAAGAAACCCCCAGCTAATTCCATGACGGTGTGGTCATGAGGAGACCTCACCACCCGTCGGTCAAATCTGTGGATCACAATGTGGTGTGTGCATCCTCAGATACTGTGTGTTCCTCTGCCGTGACCACCTGGTCCAAGAGTAAACCTGGCCTGCCACACGGCCCACGGCCTAGGTATGTGGAGTTGGAGTTGAGATTTCAATCCCACCCAAACAACTGATTCTGGAGACTGGACTTAGGTCTCTCACCATTCACTCCAGTAGAAGACACAATGATTCTCTCTCCCCTGAGGGACAAAAGAATCGAAGCTACAGGGCATGGCCGATGTCACCCCTTGGCAGGTCTGCTTGAAGTCAGGGATAAGGGATGCTTCCTATCATAACTCAAATCGCTACTCTTGCCGTTTCACTAGGCAACTTCCAAACACAAATTCATCGAGAGAAGTTATCTCCCTCTCTACCACACTAGCAGGTGATGGTCTTTCCTGCTCTGTCTTTTTGGCTTTAGCTCCAGCCCCTCTTTATTTATTTTTCTGGTATTTTACACACGCCATACGAATTCATCTAAACAAACGCTGAACAAGTGGCATATGAATCTCTTGCATGGCTAAAGGGCAAACCACCCCTTTTCCAAAGTTCTTTTTCCATTTACCCACCAATTCAGCGTGCTGGAGTACATTTCTTTTTGCATTTCCATCTGGCTCTTATCCCGGGCACGGAGATGGAAATGTTTTCTCGCTTTCTGTTCCAAGAATTACGGATAAGGAGAACACATCCTACCCCATCAGCGAGCCCCAGTGTGATCTGTTTCTTTCACTCTCCTTTGTCTCTTTTCCCCCAACTCCTCAGGGATTAGGCGAAACAAACAGTCGTTCAGGGAAACTTACCTGAAATTACAGGTCTACTTGCTTTCCTCGGCTGGCGCTCAGATGGGCAGGTGCTGGAGCAGCCCTGCTGGAAGCGGTGCAGCCTTCAGGAAGCCGGAGGAAGGGGCAGAGAGGGACCTTTGCTTTCCAGGCTGCCTTTTATACTGCCTCTGGACCCCTGACACGAAACGGACCCTAACCTAATCAACTTAATCCCATTACATGACCTGGAAAGCTCTCTTTGCCCAGCCCCCTCTAAGACGATGTTCACTATGGACAGACATTCTAAGACCTACCTGTACAGCCGCAAGCTTTGAAGAATAGATGTTTCCCGTCAGGTACGTACTACTGGTGCATGTACCCCTGTCTTGTTTTACATCTTTTTTTTTTTTTTTTTTTTTTTTAAACAAGGTGCTAAAATAGACACAGTGTAATTGGACCATATTCACTCTATTTCAACGTAGGCCTCAGTGTCATCAAGGAGGTACACCTTGACATGCAATCTCGGTCGTTATCCATCTTCAGAGCTTCTCCTTCTTCCCCACGGTAAGTGTGTCAGCAGAAAACCCTGACCACACCCTCACGTGTTTTCTCCTCCAGGAGGCCCTTGGAAACCACCGTGAATTGGACTGCACTGGGAAACCCAGATGAAGAACGTCAACACCGCTTTGTCCTTCGGTGCCTGGCTCCTTTTTCAGCTCGTCCTGCGGCTCCAGGCGTTATGCCTGAAGAGTCTCCAGGACACCGGTGGGGCTCTATTTCCTTGGGTCCCGTTGCCATTTCTCTGGATTTGCGAAGATCCAGCGGACTTTCTGTGGAACTCTCTTGTCGGGGAACTTGGGTGCCGCGTCCCCTCATTCTGCTCTTCGTCATCTGCACCTGCACAAGTTAGGGTCCACGTTCCCTGGGCGGGAAGAGACAGGCAGGAGTCAGAATGCTGAACCAGCACACTGGGGGCATTTTCTCACGTGGTCCAAGTGACCCCATGGTCTTCTAGAGCTTTGGAACCAGTCGCGTCCCACTTGACACTACACCCGACTCTCAGTTGCTGAATCTCGTTGGCCCTCCGGCGATCTCCCGTTGGATGAGTTGCACCTGCTGAAACTCGATTCCCCCTGGATTTGCGCTTCATTAATTATTCATGATCAGGTGGGAACGCCTGCTTACATCCCCCTGTGGCTGTTCTCTGAGCTTTCCGGTCACATCCTTTCCTGCCACGCTCTTTGGTTCATTTTGGTCATGCTCCTTCTGCTGTCAGAGGAGCAGAGAGTTGATCTTGTTGATTCTGGATACTGATAGTTTCTAGGTGATCTGGACAACCAAGGTAACGACCCTCAACGGCGGCGGAAAGGGAGCAGCCATTTGGCATTGCTCAGAAAATCCCACTCAGTTCCCAGGCCTCCTAGATGTGGAATCCTGGTCAGAGTTGTTCCCAGGTCAGAGAACGGAGATAGCCTGTGCATGGTGGGATATCTTTACCTAGAGCTTTCAGTGAGTCTCGACCTCAGCTACTCTTAGGATCGGGGGAGAAGCATGGAAAGGCCCGGTGCTCAGGCATCCGGAAAGAAGACGGGACGAATATTCTACCTCTGAAGTACATCCCAAATCTGGGAGTTTACTTCAGCTTTACTGGGTTCTACTTGACGAATGAAAGTGTGCCTCGTTCATACGCACATCCGGAAACCACTTCATGGGGGCCGTCACAGTTTGAACCCCACACGTGGCATCGCGTTGAGCCAAATGGGGACTCGTGGTGCAAGCAACCCTCCCCACGTGTCAGCGTGCGTGAGATTCACTTGGTGGAATTTGACTAGGTGCGTGTTGGTGGAGTGGGGCTGAGGTTCTCTTGCCCCTGTGGATGTTTAAGAAGTCACAGGTCCTGCGAAGACCTGCGGTCCCCTCAGTCAACTCTGTTTCGGAGACATAATGACTTGGATTACTGACAAGTCAAGACATTTTCAAGCCCTTGGAAAATCAGTTACACACAAACACGGAATGAAAGTCAAAAGAGAGTACGTCATCTTTTTGAGAATTTTATTCACTTCAAAACAAATTAAACACACCTATTTCCAACGGCATTCCAGAGCCCAGTTTTCCAGGCTGAGGAAACACCCCAAGAACGCTATGCGCAGAACGCTTCACAGCGTCCAAAACACTGCTGTCAGGGCGGGGCACAGCTGAAGGCCTGCATCTCTCAGGGTTCCCTAACTGTTCCCTGATTCAGCCATCTAGAGAGCAAACACACAGTCATTCCCCAGTTTCCTACTGACATCACAGCGGAAGTCTGACTCCCGCGCGTCGCCGTCACCCAGTTTCTGAGGCAACGAATCACTGGCACAGAAGCTTCTGGTGGCGGGTTTCCGGAGAGCCCTGCGAACTACAATGTCCCTCACCAGAATTCGATGAGGCAGAGTCTCTGCATGTGGTCCCTGCCTGGCCTGGGCTCCAACATCCACAGAAGCACCACAGCCGGGGAGCTTGGGAGTCACCACACACAGTCTGCTCTCTGCTCCGTGCTCCTCAGTCCCACAGACCCCTCCAAGTCACGGGAGCTGGGTGCAATGGAGCCCCGGCCACCTGTAGTCTCACTCCAGGTCAGAATCGCTGTCCTCTGAGGAGGAGGAAACCTGAAGGTCCTCATAGAGGACACTCAGCGGGACAGGAACACAGGGAGCCTCAGACTTCTCTGAGACGTGAGGGCTGTGAGAGAGGAAGTCTCCCGGCTCCTCAGGAGAGGGAAACGAGGGAGCTGTCAGGAGGCTGGAGCTCCACCATCCGTTTTCCAGTCTCCGGAAGAGCATTCTGAGAGGCTGGGCCCCATCGTGGCTGGCCGCTGGGTGATGGGACATGGTGCAGGCCTGGGCAGTAGGCAGGTAAGGTCTGCTGCGCGGAGGCTGCCGGTCGCTGCTGGGCACCTGGGCGGGTGTCCCCCTGCTCATCTGGGGCGACGGACTTGGTCTGAGTTCGGTTGCAGCTGGCGGAGGTTGGAGAGTCTCCGGGGCCCCCAGCTCACCTCCCTGGATGGCATTTTCGGGCATCTGGAAGGGACCCGTTCTCGGTTTCTTGGGGAAGTTCAGGCAAGCCTGAGTCGGAGCCTGGGCAGGTCTCTTGGCTCCTGGCCTGAAACTGAGATTGGAGCCGAGGCCCAAGCTGTGTGTGTCGGCTGGTGGGCAGGGCTGTGAGGTCACCGCAGGACGTTTGTCTTGTGCCTGGGGGCTGATGACCCGGATCAGGCCGTGGGGCTTGGAGGCAGCCTGGGGAACTTCTCGGCGGCCACCCTGAGGCCTGCTGTGTGTCGGCTTCACCACGACGAGAGGCTCCGGGCCCTGCTGCCTGACTCCCGGCTGAGGGATGTCGGCCACAGCCCCTGTCTCTCGTTCCTTCGGTCGGAGACTTGACGAGGAGCTCGGACTGGCTTTTCTGAGGGGAGACAGCGAAGCCAAGACGGATACCGTGTCAGACATTTTGGTAGCTGAGCCATCAGTGAGGGCAGGGTCCACGCGTGGCCTCTTATTGGCTGTGTGCACCGGCATTGGCCTGCTTGCAACCTGAAAGAAAGGAGACCACACACGTTAGAGGTTCCTCGGCATGGAGCCAACATGGAAATCAACCACATCCAATGACGAGGTGCACACAGCAGGAAATTCTTAATACGGTATGGACAGGCGGTCCTTGGAAGTAGGGACAGATCCTCAACGTGAGTGCTGATCGGGACAAGACCCATGAAAAATGCACTCTCGAGCTATGGTCTAAGAATACCATTTTTCTGAAGACTGTGTCTTGGGCATTCCCTGGATCAAAGCGCCTCCACTCAGCCTTCCGTGAAGTGGGACGGACTAATGCCCTTCTGAAGGCAGGTTGGTGGCTCAAGGGTTCCCAGGACGTCTTTTCTGAAAACATGCATGTTCCTGGGGTGAGCCTCCTCCATGTTTGGGGCCCCTGAGGGACTAATTTCCTCAGGCCACTAGGAAGATGTTGTTGGCAGGCTTGCCATCATTGCACGGAGAGAAAGCAACAGCAAATACGGCACCTTCAGATGCCTTCACCTGGAATCAAATGGACCTGGAAGGATCGTGGAGTCCCTGACCCCAAGAAGGCAGGGAAGAGGGGTTCCCCGATCCCCTCACGCACACGGGAACCTGAAAGGAAATCAACCAGGGTGACCTAGAGGAGAAAAAGACCAGGGGCCCAGGGTGACACTCACCCTCAGATAATCACAAGATTCCATGGATGCTTTTCGATTTGGCGGCTGCTTCTCCGGAGGTGTCCCGGAAAAGATCTGGAGGAGAGCCTTCCTCTGCGGGTCTTGTTGCCTGCAGAAGAGAAAAAGTTCAGGCCCTGCCCCCTGGTTCTCCCCAGGAGACAGGGAGAACCCTGGCTGGGGCCCAGTCCCGTTCTGTGTTTTGTGATACATAAATGGAACTTTTGTGCCCTTTCCGCCTCTGCACCTTCCCTCATGTGCCAACCTTCCCATCCTGCCGGTGGCCCTCTAGGCTTCCCAAGTAAGGACTGTCATTTGGATTCCGTTGCTTTTCCCCCTGTCATGGGGAACCTGCACGAAGCGCCCCCGCCTCTCCCCCGTCCCTGAATCTCCCAGAGCCAAAGGAGCTCCTGGGTGGGGAACCCAGGAGGACACGGAGCTCTGGTCTGTTTCTCTGCAGCGTTCCTTCCCTGTCCCGGAGACGGAAAGGCACACGGTGTGCGGGTGCAGAGACACCGTGTCCTTAGGTGGCAGTACCCTAAGGATGGTGAAAACCCCTCCCACTGCTCACCTCGGTCTCTCTTCCTTCTCTCCCTTTTCCTTGTTCAAGGGCCCAGGGTTCCCTCGAACCTGGGGCTTCCATGGTTTCAGGTTTTCCTTCCCTTCCTTTCTCCCAAAGGTCTGGGGAACCAGGGCTCCGTTCCAGCACTTCATGGGGCACCTGGTACTTCTGGCCGTGTGCCCAAAGGCCCCGCAGTTTTTGCACTTGATCTGTGGGTGGAAAGGAAGTGATGTCAGTGAATGAGCTGAAGCCACAGGCAGTGATCCAATGTCAACATTGAGACGGACTGTGAATTCAGAACTGAGTGAGGATTCCAAAGAGGGGACACCGGCATGGGGGCCCTGAAGTGGAGGGAGGGTTCGGTTACGATGTTCCCTCCCAAAGCCCATGTGACGGAGGAACTCTCAAAGGAAGGACTCAGGGTTCTAGCGGGGACGATCGTGAACCCGATGTCCACAGCACAGCCCAACCTGGCTACACAGGATTCTGAGTGGAAAGGGAGGTTGCTCCCAAGAGTCTCTCCAGGGACCTGTCGGGCCGGGGAGGAGGTCCCAAGCCAGGCCCACCTTGGATGGGAAAAGCAACCCGGGTGGTGCTGGCAGAACTCTTTGGAATCCAACCCAGTCTCTGAGGACCGTGTGACACTCGCCCGCTCCTCCCCCCTCGATACCCAAAAGATTCCAGGGCTAGACGTACCCTGGGATCCTCTTCATCGGGTGGGGGAGCCCTTGGCCCAACTGGGGCCCTCTGCTGCTTCTGGAGGGTCTGGGCTCTCACGAGTCTGTTTGCCCCACTTTTGGGGTCACGACGTGCCATCATCTTCGTCTCCTGGGCGTTTTATGGCCGCCTTTTTCCGGGGTTGATGGTTGGGTCACCTGAATCACACACAAACACACGAAAAGCGATGGTTAGGCACACTGGATATTCACACACCCACAAGAAACCCCCAGCTAATTCCATGACGGTGTGGTCATGAGGAGACCTCACCACCCGTCGGTCAAATCTGTGGATCACAATGTGGTGTGTGCATCCTCAGATACTGTGTGTTCCTCTGCCGTGACCACCTGGTCCAAGAGTAAACCTGGCCTGCCACACGGCCCACGGCCTAGGTATGTGGAGTTGGAGTTGAGATTTCAATCCCACCCAAACAACTGATTCTGGAGACTGGACTTAGGTCTCTCACCATTCACTCCAGTAGAAGACACAATGATTCTCTCTCCCCTGAGGGACAAAAGAATCGAAGCTACAGGGCATGGCCGATGTCACCCCTTGGCAGGTCTGCTTGAAGTCAGGGATAAGGGATGCTTCCTATCATAACTCAAATCGCTACTCTTGCCGTTTCACTAGGCAACTTCCAAACACAAATTCATCGAGAGAAGTTATCTCCCTCTCTACCACACTAGCAGGTGATGGTCTTTCCTGCTCTGTCTTTTTGGCTTTAGCTCCAGCCCCTCTTTATTTATTTTTCTGGTATTTTACACACGCCATACGAATTCATCTAAACAAACGCTGAACAAGTGGCATATGAATCTCTTGCATGGCTAAAGGGCAAACCACCCCTTTTCCAAAGTTCTTTTTCCATTTACCCACCAATTCAGCGTGCTGGAGTACATTTCTTTTTGCATTTCCATCTGGCTCTTATCCCGGGCACGGAGATGGAAATGTTTTCTCGCTTTCTGTTCCAAGAATTACGGATAAGGAGAACACATCCTACCCCATCAGCGAGCCCCAGTGTGATCTGTTTCTTTCACTCTCCTTTGTCTCTTTTCCCCCAACTCCTCAGGGATTAGGCGAAACAAACAGTCGTTCAGGGAAACTTACCTGAAATTACAGGTCTACTTGCTTTCCTCGGCTGGCGCTCAGATGGGCAGGTGCTGGAGCAGCCCTGCTGGAAGCGGTGCAGCCTTCAGGAAGCCGGAGGAAGGGGCAGAGAGGGACCTTTGCTTTCCAGGCTGCCTTTTATACTGCCTCTGGACCCCTGACACGAAACGGACCCTAACCTAATCAACTTAATCCCATTACATGACCTGGAAAGCTCTCTTTGCCCAGCCCCCTCTAAGACGATGTTCACTATGGACAGACATTCTAAGACCTACCTGTACAGCCGCAAGCTTTGAAGAATAGATGTTTCCCATCAGGTATGTACTACTGGTGCATGTACCCCTGTCTTGTTTTACATCTTTTTTTTTTTTTTTTTTTTTTTTAAACAAGGTGCTAAAATAGACACAGTGTAATTGGACCATATTCACTCTATTTCAACGTAGGCCTCAGTGTCATCAAGGAGGTACACCTTGACATGCAATCTCGGTCGTTATCCATCTTCAGAGCTTCTCCTTCTTCCCCACGGTAAGTGTGTCAGCAGAAAACCCTGACCACACCCTCACGTGTTTTCTCCTCCAGGAGGCCCTTGGAAACCACCGTGAATTGGACTGCACTGGGAAACCCAGATGAAGAACGTCAACACCGCTTTGTCCTTCGGTGCCTGGCTCCTTTTTCAGCTCGTCCTGCGGCTCCAGGCGTTATGCCTGAAGAGTCTCCAGGACACCGGTGGGGCTCTATTTCCTTGGGTCCCGTTGCCATTTCTCTGGATTTGCGAAGATCCAGCGGACTTTCTGTGGAACTCTCTTGTCGGGGAACTTGGGTGCCGCGTCCCCTCATTCTGCTCTTCGTCATCTGCACCTGCACAAGTTAGGGTCCACGTTCCCTGGGCGGGAAGAGACAGGCAGGAGTCAGAATGCTGAACCAGCACACTGGGGGCATTTTCTCACGTGGTCCAAGTGACCCCATGGTCTTCTAGAGCTTTGGAACCAGTCGCGTCCCACTTGACACTACACCCGACTCTCAGTTGCTGAATCTCGTTGGCCCTCCGGCGATCTCCCGTTGGATGAGTTGCACCTGCTGAAACTCGATTCCCCCTGGATTTGCGCTTCATTAATTATTCATGATCAGGTGGGAACGCCTGCTTACATCCCCCTGTGGCTGTTCTCTGAGCTTTCCGGTCACATCCTTTCCTGCCACGCTCTTTGGTTCATTTTGGTCATGCTCCTTCTGCTGTCAGAGGAGCAGAGAGTTGATCTTGTTGATTCTGGATACTGATAGTTTCTAGGTGATCTGGACAACCAAGGTAACGACCCTCAACGGCGGCGGAAAGGGAGCAGCCATTTGGCATTGCTCAGAAAATCCCACTCAGTTCCCAGGCCTCCTAGATGTGGAATCCTGGTCAGAGTTGTTCCCAGGTCAGAGAACGGAGATAGCCTGTGCATGGTGGGATATCTTTACCTAGAGCTTTCAGTGAGTCTCGACCTCAGCTACTCTTAGGATCGGGGGAGAAGCATGGAAAGGCCCGGTGCTCAGGCATCCGGAAAGAAGACGGGACGAATATTCTACCTCTGAAGTACATCCCAAATCTGGGAGTTTACTTCAGCTTTACTGGGTTCTACTTGACGAATGAAAGTGTGCCTCGTTCATACGCACATCCGGAAACCACTTCATGGGGGCCGTCACAGTTTGAACCCCACACGTGGCATCGCGTTGAGCCAAATGGGGACTCGTGGTGCAAGCAACCCTCCCCACGTGTCAGCGTGCGTGAGATTCACTTGGTGGAATTTGACTAGGTGCGTGTTGGTGGAGTGGGGCTGAGGTTCTCTTGCCCCTGTGGATGTTTAAGAAGTCACAGGTCCTGCGAAGACCTGCGGTCCCCTCAGTCAACTCTGTTTCGGAGACATAATGACTTGGATTACTGACAAGTCAAGACATTTTCAAGCCCTTGGAAAATCAGTTACACACAAACACGGAATGAAAGTCAAAAGAGAGTACGTCATCTTTTTGAGAATTTTATTCACTTCAAAACAAATTAAACACACCTATTTCCAACGGCATTCCAGAGCCCAGTTTTCCAGGCTGAGGAAACACCCCAAGAACGCTATGCGCAGAACGCTTCACAGCGTCCAAAACACTGCTGTCAGGGCGGGGCACAGCTGAAGGCCTGCATCTCTCAGGGTTCCCTAACTGTTCCCTGATTCAGCCATCTAGAGAGCAAACACACAGTCATTCCCCAGTTTCCTACTGACATCACAGCGGAAGTCTGACTCCCGCGCGTCGCCGTCACCCAGTTTCTGAGGCAACGAATCACTGGCACAGAAGCTTCTGGTGGCGGGTTTCCGGAGAGCCCTGCGAACTACAATGTCCCTCACCAGAATTCGATGAGGCAGAGTCTCTGCATGTGGTCCCTGCCTGGCCTGGGCTCCAACATCCACAGAAGCACCACAGCCGGGGAGCTTGGGAGTCACCACACACAGTCTGCTCTCTGCTCCGTGCTCCTCAGTCCCACAGACCCCTCCAAGTCACGGGAGCTGGGTGCAATGGAGCCCCGGCCACCTGTAGTCTCACTCCAGGTCAGAATCGCTGTCCTCTGAGGAGGAGGAAACCTGAAGGTCCTCATAGAGGACACTCAGCGGGACAGGAACACAGGGAGCCTCAGACTTCTCTGAGACGTGAGGGCTGTGAGAGAGGAAGTCTCCCGGCTCCTCAGGAGAGGGAAACGAGGGAGCTGTCAGGAGGCTGGAGCTCCACCATCCGTTTTCCAGTCTCCGGAAGAGCATTCTGAGAGGCTGGGCCCCATCGTGGCTGGCCGCTGGGTGATGGGACATGGTGCAGGCCTGGGCAGTAGGCAGGTAAGGTCTGCTGCGCGGAGGCTGCCGGTCGCTGCTGGGCACCTGGGCGGGTGTCCCCCTGCTCATCTGGGGCGACGGACTTGGTCTGAGTTCGGTTGCAGCTGGCGGAGGTTGGAGAGTCTCCGGGGCCCCCAGCTCACCTCCCTGGATGGCATTTTCGGGCATCTGGAAGGGACCCGTTCTCGGTTTCTTGGGGAAGTTCAGGCAAGCCTGAGTCGGAGCCTGGGCAGGTCTCTTGGCTCCTGGCCTGAAACTGAGATTGGAGCCGAGGCCCAAGCTGTGTGTGTCGGCTGGTGGGCAGGGCTGTGAGGTCACCGCAGGACGTTTGTCTTGTGCCTGGGGGCTGATGACCCGGATCAGGCCGTGGGGCTTGGAGGCAGCCTGGGGAACTTCTCGGCGGCCACCCTGAGGCCTGCTGTGTGTCGGCTTCACCACGACGAGAGGCTCCGGGCCCTGCTGCCTGACTCCCGGCTGAGGGATGTCGGCCACAGCCCCTGTCTCTCGTTCCTTCGGTCGGAGACTTGACGAGGAGCTCGGACTGGCTTTTCTGAGGGGAGACAGCGAAGCCAAGACGGATACCGTGTCAGACATTTTGGTAGCTGAGCCATCAGTGAGGGCAGGGTCCACGCGTGGCCTCTTATTGGCTGTGTGCACCGGCATTGGCCTGCTTGCAACCTGAAAGAAAGGAGACCACACACGTTAGAGGTTCCTCGGCATGGAGCCAACATGGAAATCAACCACATCCAATGACGAGGTGCACACAGCAGGAAATTCTTAATACGGTATGGACAGGCGGTCCTTGGAAGTAGGGACAGATCCTCAACGTGAGTGCTGATCGGGACAAGACCCATGAGAAATGCACTCTCGAGCTATGGTCTAAGAATACCATTTTTCTGAAGACTGTGTCTTGGGCATTCCCTGGATCAAAGCGCCTCCACTCAGCCTTCCGTGAAGTGGGACGGACTAATGCCCTTCTGAAGGCAGGTTGGTGGCTCAAGGGTTCCCAGGACGTCTTTTCTGAAAACATGCATGTTCCTGGGGTGAGCCTCCTCCATGTTTGGGGCCCCTGAGGGACTAATTTCCTCAGGCCACTAGGAAGATGTTGTTGGCAGGCTTGCCATCATTGCACGGAAAGAAAGCAACAGCAAATACGGCACCTTCAGATGCCTTCACCTGGAATCAAATGGACCTGGAAGGATCGTGGAGTCCCTGACCCCAAGAAGGCAGGGAAGAGGGGTTCCCCGATCCCCTCACGCACACGGGAACCTGAAAGGAAATCAACCAGGGTGACCTAGAGGAGAAAAAGACCAGGGGCCCAGGGTGACACTCACCCTCAGATAATCACAAGATTCCATGGATGCTTTTCGATTTGGCGGCTGCTTCTCCGGAGGTGCCCCGGAAAAGATCTGGAGGAGAGCCTTCCTCTGCGGGTCTTGTTGCCTGCAGAAGAGAAAAAGTTCAGGCCCTGCCCCCCGGTTCTCCCCAGGAGACAGGGAGAACCCTGGCTGGGGCCCAGTCCCGTTCTGTGTTTTGTGATACATAAATGGAACTTTTGTGCCCTTTCCGCCTCTGCACCTTCCCTCATGTGCCAACCTTCCCATCCTGCCGGTGGCCCTCTAGGCTTCCCAAGTAAGGACTGTCATTTGGATTCCGTTGCTTTTCCCCCTGTCATGGGGAACCTGCACGAAGCGCCCCCGCCTCTCCCCCGTCCCTGAATCTCCCAGAGCCAAAGGAGCTCCTGGGTGGGGAACCCAGGAGGACACGGAGCTCTGGTCTGTTTCTCTGCAGCGTTCCTTCCCTGTCCCGGAGACGGAAAGGCACACGGTGTGCGGGTGCAGAGACACCGTGTCCTTAGGTGGCAGTACCCTAAGGATGGTGAAAACCCCTCCCACTGCTCACCTCGGTCTCTCTTCCTTCTCTCCCTTTTCCTTGTTCAAGGGCCCAGGGTTCCCTCGAACCTGGGGCTTCCATGGTTTCAGGTTTTCCTTCCCTTCCTTTCTCCCAAAGGTCTGGGGAACCAGGGCTCCGTTCCAGCACTTCATGGGGCACCTGGTACTTCTGGCCGTGTGCCCAAAGGCCCCGCAGTTTTTGCACTTGATCTGTGGGTGGAAAGGAAGTGATGTCAGTGAATGAGCTGAAGCCACAGGCAGTGATCCAATGTCAACATTGAGACGGACTGTGAATTCAGAACTGAGTGAGGATTCCAAAGAGGGGACACCGGCATGGGGGCCCTGAAGTGGAGGGAGGGTTCGGTTACGATGTTCCCTCCCAAAGCCCATGTGACGGAGGAACTCTCAAAGGAAGGACTCAGGGTTCTAGCGGGGACGATCGTGAACCCGATGTCCACAGCACAGCCCAACCTGGCTACACAGGATTCTGAGTGGAAAGGGAGGTTGCTCCCAAGAGTCTCTCCAGGGACCTGTCGGGCCGGGGAGGAGGTCCCAAGCCAGGCCCACCTTGGATGGGAAAAGCAACCCGGGTGGTGCTGGCAGAACTCTTTGGAATCCAACCCAGTCTCTGAGGACCGTGTGACACTCGCCCGCTCCTCCCCCCTCGATACCCAAAAGATTCCAGGGCTAGACGTACCCTGGGATCCTCTTCATCGGGTGGGGGAGCCCTTGGCCCAACTGGGGCCCTCTGCTGCTTCTGGAGGGTCTGGGCTCTCACGAGTCTGTTTGCCCCACTTTTGGGGTCACGACGTGCCATCATCTTCGTCTCCTGGGCGTTTTATGGCCGCCTTTTTCCGGGGTTGATGGTTGGGTCACCTGAATCACACACAAACACACGAAAAGCGATGGTTAGGCACACTGGATATTCACACACCCACAAGAAACGCCCAGCTAATTCCATGACGGTGTGGTCATGAGGAGACCTCACCACCCGTCGGTCAAATCTGTGGATCACAATGTGGTGTGTGCATCCTCAGATACTGTGTGTTCCTCTGCCGTGACCACCTGGTCCAAGAGTAAACCTGGCCTGCCACACGGCCCACGGCCTAGGTATGTGGAGTTGGAGTTGAGATTTCAATCCCACCCAAACAACTGATTCTGGAGACTGGACTTAGGTCTCTCACCATTCACTCCAGTAGAAGACACAATGATTCTCTCTCCCCTGAGGGACAAAAGAATCGAAGCTACAGGGCATGGCCGATGTCACCCCTTGGCAGGTCTGCTTGAAGTCAGGGATAAGGGATGCTTCCTATCATAACTCAAATCGCTACTCTTGCCGTTTCACTAGGCAACTTCCAAACACAAATTCATCGAGAGAAGTTATCTCCCTCTCTACCACACTAGCAGGTGATGGTCTTTCCTGCTCTGTCTTTTTGGCTTTAGCTCCAGCCCCTCTTTATTTATTTTTCTGGTATTTTACACACGCCATACGAATTCATCTAAACAAACGCTGAACAAGTGGCATATGAATCTCTTGCATGGCTAAAGGGCAAACCACCCCTTTTCCAAAGTTCTTTTTCCATTTACCCACCAATTCAGCGTGCTGGAGTACATTTCTTTTTGCATTTCCATCTGGCTCTTATCCCGGGCACGGAGATGGAAATGTTTTCTCGCTTTCTGTTCCAAGAATTACGGATAAGGAGAACACATCCTACCCCATCAGCGAGCCCCAGTGTGATCTGTTTCTTTCACTCTCCTTTGTCTCTTTTCCCCCAACTCCTCAGGGATTAGGCGAAACAAACAGTCGTTCAGGGAAACTTACCTGAAATTACAGGTCTACTTGCTTTCCTCGGCTGGCGCTCAGATGGGCAGGTGCTGGAGCAGCCCTGCTGGAAGCGGTGCAGCCTTCAGGAAGCCGGAGGAAGGGGCAGAGAGGGACCTTTGCTTTCCAGGCTGCCTTTTATACTGCCTCTGGACCCCTGACACGAAACGGACCCTAACCTAATCAACTTAATCCCATTACATGACCTGGAAAGCTCTCTTTGCCCAGCCCCCTCTAAGACGATGTTCACTATGGACAGACATTCTAAGACCTACCTGTACAGCCGCAAGCTTTGAAGAATAGATGTTTCCCGTCAGGTATGTACTACTGGTGCATGTACCCCTGTCTTGTTTTACATCTTTTTTTTTTTTTTTTTTTTTTTTAAACAAGGTGCTAAAATAGACACAGTGTAATTGGACCATATTCACTCTATTTCAACGTAGGCCTCAGTGTCATCAAGGAGGTACACCTTGACATGCAATCTCGGTCGTTATCCATCTTCAGAGCTTCTCCTTCTTCCCCACGGTAAGTGTGTCAGCAGAAAACCCTGACCACACCCTCACGTGTTTTCTCCTCCAGGAGGCCCTTGGAAACCACCGTGAATTGGACTGCACTGGGAAACCCAGATGAAGAACGTCAACACCGCTTTGTCCTTCGGTGCCTGGCTCCTTTTTCAGCTCGTCCTGCGGCTCCAGGCGTTATGCCTGAAGAGTCTCCAGGACACCGGTGGGGCTCTATTTCCTTGGGTCCCGTTGCCATTTCTCTGGATTTGCGAAGATCCAGCGGACTTTCTGTGGAACTCTCTTGTCGGGGAACTTGGGTGCCGCGTCCCCTCATTCTGCTCTTCGTCATCTGCACCTGCACAAGTTAGGGTCCACGTTCCCTGGGCGGGAAGAGACAGGCAGGAGTCAGAATGCTGAACCAGCACACTGGGGGCATTTTCTCACGTGGTCCAAGTGACCCCATGGTCTTCTAGAGCTTTGGAACCAGTCGCGTCCCACTTGACACTACACCCGACTCTCAGTTGCTGAATCTCGTTGGCCCTCCGGCGATCTCCCGTTGGATGAGTTGCACCTGCTGAAACTCGATTCCCCCTGGATTTGCGCTTCATTAATTATTCATGATCAGGTGGGAACGCCTGCTTACATCCCCCTGTGGCTGTTCTCTGAGCTTTCCGGTCACATCCTTTCCTGCCACGCTCTTTGGTTCATTTTGGTCATGCTCCTTCTGCTGTCAGAGGAGCAGAGAGTTGATCTTGTTGATTCTGGATACTGATAGTTTCTAGGTGATCTGGACAACCAAGGTAACGACCCTCAACGGCGGCGGAAAGGGAGCAGCCATTTGGCATTGCTCAGAAAATCCCACTCAGTTCCCAGGCCTCCTAGATGTGGAATCCTGGTCAGAGTTGTTCCCAGGTCAGAGAACGGAGATAGCCTGTGCATGGTGGGATATCTTTACCTAGAGCTTTCAGTGAGTCTCGACCTCAGCTACTCTTAGGATCGGGGGAGAAGCATGGAAAGGCCCGGTGCTCAGGCATCCGGAAAGAAGACGGGACGAATATTCTACCTCTGAAGTACATCCCAAATCTGGGAGTTTACTTCAGCTTTACTGGGTTCTACTTGACGAATGAAAGTGTGCCTCGTTCATACGCACATCCGGAAACCACTTCATGGGGGCCGTCACAGTTTGAACCCCACACGTGGCATCGCGTTGAGCCAAATGGGGACTCGTGGTGCAAGCAACCCTCCCCACGTGTCAGCGTGCGTGAGATTCACTTGGTGGAATTTGACTAGGTGCGTGTTGGTGGAGTGGGGCTGAGGTTCTCTTGCCCCTGTGGATGTTTAAGAAGTCACAGGTCCTGCGAAGACCTGCGGTCCCCTCAGTCAACTCTGTTTCGGAGACATAATGACTTGGATTACTGACAAGTCAAGACATTTTCAAGCCCTTGGAAAATCAGTTACACACAAACACGGAATGAAAGTCAAAAGAGAGTACGTCATCTTTTTGAGAATTTTATTCACTTCAAAACAAATTAAACACACCTATTTCCAACGGCATTCCAGAGCCCAGTTTTCCAGGCTGAGGAAACACCCCAAGAACGCTATGCGCAGAACGCTTCACAGCGTCCAAAACACTGCTGTCAGGGCGGGGCACAGCTGAAGGCCTGCATCTCTCAGGGTTCCCTAACTGTTCCCTGATTCAGCCATCTAGAGAGCAAACACACAGTCATTCCCCAGTTTCCTACTGACATCACAGCGGAAGTCTGACTCCCGCGCGTCGCCGTCACCCAGTTTCTGAGGCAACGAATCACTGGCACAGAAGCTTCTGGTGGCGGGTTTCCGGAGAGCCCTGCGAACTACAATGTCCCTCACCAGAATTCGATGAGGCAGAGTCTCTGCATGTGGTCCCTGCCTGGCCTGGGCTCCAACATCCACAGAAGCACCACAGCCGGGGAGCTTGGGAGTCACCACACACAGTCTGCTCTCTGCTCCGTGCTCCTCAGTCCCACAGACCCCTCCAAGTCACGGGAGCTGGGTGCAATGGAGCCCCGGCCACCTGTAGTCTCACTCCAGGTCAGAATCGCTGTCCTCTGAGGAGGAGGAAACCTGAAGGTCCTCATAGAGGACACTCAGCGGGACAGGAACACAGGGAGCCTCAGACTTCTCTGAGACGTGAGGGCTGTGAGAGAGGAAGTCTCCCGGCTCCTCAGGAGAGGGAAACGAGGGAGCTGTCAGGAGGCTGGAGCTCCACCATCCGTTTTCCAGTCTCCGGAAGAGCATTCTGAGAGGCTGGGCCCCATCGTGGCTGGCCGCTGGGTGATGGGACATGGTGCAGGCCTGGGCAGTAGGCAGGTAAGGTCTGCTGCGCGGAGGCTGCCGGTCGCTGCTGGGCACCTGGGCGGGTGTCCCCCTGCTCATCTGGGGCGACGGACTTGGTCTGAGTTCGGTTGCAGCTGGCGGAGGTTGGAGAGTCTCCGGGGCCCCCAGCTCACCTCCCTGGATGGCATTTTCGGGCATCTGGAAGGGACCCGTTCTCGGTTTCTTGGGGAAGTTCAGGCAAGCCTGAGTCGGAGCCTGGGCAGGTCTCTTGGCTCCTGGCCTGAAACTGAGATTGGAGCCGAGGCCCAAGCTGTGTGTGTCGGCTGGTGGGCAGGGCTGTGAGGTCACCGCAGGACGTTTGTCTTGTGCCTGGGGGCTGATGACCCGGATCAGGCCGTGGGGCTTGGAGGCAGCCTGGGGAACTTCTCGGCGGCCACCCTGAGGCCTGCTGTGTGTCGGCTTCACCACGACGAGAGGCTCCGGGCCCTGCTGCCTGACTCCCGGCTGAGGGATGTCGGCCACAGCCCCTGTCTCTCGTTCCTTCGGTCGGAGACTTGACGAGGAGCTCGGACTGGCTTTTCTGAGGGGAGACAGCGAAGCCAAGACGGATACCGTGTCAGACATTTTGGTAGCTGAGCCATCAGTGAGGGCAGGGTCCACGCGTGGCCTCTTATTGGCTGTGTGCACCGGCATTGGCCTGCTTGCAACCTGAAAGAAAGGAGACCACACACGTTAGAGGTTCCTCGGCATGGAGCCAACATGGAAATCAACCACATCCAATGACGAGGTGCACACAGCAGGAAATTCTTAATACGGTATGGACAGGCGGTCCTTGGAAGTAGGGACAGATCCTCAACGTGAGTGCTGATCGGGACAAGACCCATGAGAAATGCACTCTCGAGCTATGGTCTAAGAATACCATTTTTCTGAAGACTGTGTCTTGGGCATTCCCTGGATCAAAGCGCCTCCACTCAGCCTTCGGTGAAGTGGGACGGACTAATGCCCTTCTGAAGGCAGGTTGGTGGCTCAAGGGTTCCCAGGACGTCTTTTCTGAAAACATGCATGTTCCTGGGGTGAGCCTCCTCCATGTTTGGGGCCCCTGAGGGACTAATTTCCTCAGGCCACTAGGAAGATGTTGTTGGCAGGCTTGCCATCATTGCACGGAAAGAAAGCAACAGCAAATACGGCACCTTCAGATGCCTTCACCTGGAATCAAATGGACCTGGAAGGATCGTGGAATCCCTGACCCCAAGAAGGCAGGGAAGAGGGGTTCCCCGATCCCCTCACGCACACGGGAACCTGAAAGGAAATCAACCAGGGTGACCTAGAGGAGAAAAAGACCAGGGGCCCAGGGTGACACTCACCCTCAGATAATCACAAGATTCCATGGATGCTTTTCGATTTGGCGGCTGCTTCTCCGGAGGTGCCCCGGAAAAGATCTGGAGGAGAGCCTTCCTCTGCGGGTCTTGTTGCCTGCAGAAGAGAAAAAGTTCAGGCCCTGCCCCCCGGTTCTCCCCAGGAGACAGGGAGAACCCTGGCTGGGGCCCAGTCCCGTTCTGTGTTTTGTGATACATAAATGGAACTTTTGTGCCCTTTCCGCCTCTGCACCTTCCCTCATGTGCCAACCTTCCCATCCTGCCGGTGGCCCTCTAGGCTTCCCAAGTAAGGACTGTCATTTGGATTCCGTTGCTTTTCCCCCTGTCATGGGGAACCTGCACGAAGCGCCCCCGCCTCTCCCCCGTCCCTGAATCTCCCAGAGCCAAAGGAGCTCCTGGGTGGGGAACCCAGGAGGACACGGAGCTCTGGTCTGTTTCTCTGCAGCGTTCCTTCCCTGTCCCGGAGACGGAAAGGCACACGGTGTGCGGGTGCAGAGACACCGTGTCCTTAGGTGGCAGTACCCTAAGGATGGTGAAAACCCCTCCCACTGCTCACCTCGGTCTCTCTTCCTTCTCTCCCTTTTCCTTGTTCAAGGGCCCAGGGTTCCCTCGAACCTGGGGCTTCCATGGTTTCAGGTTTTCCTTCCCTTCCTTTCTCCCAAAGGTCTGGGGAACCAGGGCTCCGTTCCAGCACTTCATGGGGCACCTGGTACTTCTGGCCGTGTGCCCAAAGGCCCCGCAGTTTTTGCACTTGATCTGTGGGTGGAAAGGAAGTGATGTCAGTGAATGAGCTGAAGCCACAGGCAGTGATCCAATGTCAACATTGAGACGGACTGTGAATTCAGAACTGAGTGAGGATTCCAAAGAGGGGACACCGGCATGGGGGCCCTGAAGTGGAGGGAGGGTTCGGTTACGATGTTCCCTCCCAAAGCCCATGTGACGGAGGAACTCTCAAAGGAAGGACTCAGGGTTCTAGCGGGGACGATCGTGAACCCGATGTCCACAGCACAGCCCAACCTGGCTACACAGGATTCTGAGTGGAAAGGGAGGTTGCTCCCAAGAGTCTCTCCAGGGACCTGTCGGGCCGGGGAGGAGGTCCCAAGCCAGGCCCACCTTGGATGGGAAAAGCAACCCGGGTGGTGCTGGCAGAACTCTTTGGAATCCAACCCAGTCTCTGAGGACCGTGTGACACTCGCCCGCTCCTCCCCCCTCGATACCCAAAAGATTCCAGGGCTAGACGTACCCTGGGATCCTCTTCATCGGGTGGGGGAGCCCTTGGCCCAACTGGGGCCCTCTGCTGCTTCTGGAGGGTCTGGGCTCTCACGAGTCTGTTTGCCCCACTTTTGGGGTCACGACGTGCCATCATCTTCGTCTCCTGGGCGTTTTATGGCCGCCTTTTTCCGGGGTTGATGGTTGGGTCACCTGAATCACACACAAACACACGAAAAGCGATGGTTAGGCACACTGGATATTCACACACCCACAAGAAACGCCCAGCTAATTCCATGACGGTGTGGTCATGAGGAGACCTCACCACCCGTCGGTCAAATCTGTGGATCACAATGTGGTGTGTGCATCCTCAGATACTGTGTGTTCCTCTGCCGTGACCACCTGGTCCAAGAGTAAACCTGGCCTGCCACACGGCCCACGGCCTAGGTATGTGGAGTTGGAGTTGAGATTTCAATCCCACCCAAACAACTGATTCTGGAGACTGGACTTAGGTCTCTCACCATTCACTCCAGTAGAAGACACAATGATTCTCTCTCCCCTGAGGGACAAAAGAATCGAAGCTACAGGGCATGGCCGATGTCACCCCTTGGCAGGTCTGCTTGAAGTCAGGGATAAGGGATGCTTCCTATCATAACTCAAATCGCTACTCTTGCCGTTTCACTAGGCAACTTCCAAACACAAATTCATCGAGAGAAGTTATCTCCCTCTCTACCACACTAGCAGGTGATGGTCTTTCCTGCTCTGTCTTTTTGGCTTTAGCTCCAGCCCCTCTTTATTTATTTTTCTGGTATTTTACACACGCCATACGAATTCATCTAAACAAACGCTGAACAAGTGGCATATGAATCTCTTGCATGGCTAAAGGGCAAACCACCCCTTTTCCAAAGTTCTTTTTCCATTTACCCACCAATTCAGCGTGCTGGAGTACATTTCTTTTTGCATTTCCATCTGGCTCTTATCCCGGGCACGGAGATGGAAATGTTTTCTCGCTTTCTGTTCCAAGAATTACGGATAAGGAGAACACATCCTACCCCATCAGCGAGCCCCAGTGTGATCTGTTTCTTTCACTCTCCTTTGTCTCTTTTCCCCCAACTCCTCAGGGATTAGGCGAAACAAACAGTCGTTCAGGGAAACTTACCTGAAATTACAGGTCTACTTGCTTTCCTCGGCTGGCGCTCAGATGGGCAGGTGCTGGAGCAGCCCTGCTGGAAGCGGTGCAGCCTTCAGGAAGCCGGAGGAAGGGGCAGAGAGGGACCTTTGCTTTCCAGGCTGCCTTTTATACTGCCTCTGGACCCCTGACACGAAACGGACCCTAACCTAATCAACTTAATCCCATTACATGACCTGGAAAGCTCTCTTTGCCCAGCCCCCTCTAAGACGATGTTCACTATGGACAGACATTCTAAGACCTACCTGTACAGCCGCAAGCTTTGAAGAATAGATGTTTCCCGTCAGGTATGTACTACTGGTGCATGTACCCCTGTCTTGTTTTACATCTTTTTTTTTTTTTTTTTTTTTTAAACAAGGTGCTAAAATAGACACAGTGTAATTGGACCATATTCACTCTATTTCAACGTAGGCCTCAGTGTCATCAAGGAGGTACACCTTGACATGCAATCTCGGTCGTTATCCATCTTCAGAGCTTCTCCTTCTTCCCCACGGTAAGTGTGTCAGCAGAAAACCCTGACCACACCCTCACGTGTTTTCTCCTCCAGGAGGCCCTTGGAAACCACCGTGAATTGGACTGCACTGGGAAACCCAGATGAAGAACGTCAACACCGCTTTGTCCTTCGGTGCCTGGCTCCTTTTTCAGCTCGTCCTGCGGCTCCAGGCGTTATGCCTGAAGAGTCTCCAGGACACCGGTGGGGCTCTATTTCCTTGGGTCCCGTTGCCATTTCTCTGGATTTGCGAAGATCCAGCGGACTTTCTGTGGAACTCTCTTGTCGGGGAACTTGGGTGCCGCGTCCCCTCATTCTGCTCTTCGTCATCTGCACCTGCACAAGTTAGGGTCCACGTTCCCTGGGCGGGAAGAGACAGGCAGGAGTCAGAATGCTGAACCAGCACACTGGGGGCATTTTCTCACGTGGTCCAAGTGACCCCATGGTCTTCTAGAGCTTTGGAACCAGTCGCGTCCCACTTGACACTACACCCGACTCTCAGTTGCTGAATCTCGTTGGCCCTCCGGCGATCTCCCGTTGGATGAGTTGCACCTGCTGAAACTCGATTCCCCCTGGATTTGCGCTTCATTAATTATTCATGATCAGGTGGGAACGCCTGCTTACATCCCCCTGTGGCTGTTCTCTGAGCTTTCCGGTCACATCCTTTCCTGCCACGCTCTTTGGTTCATTTTGGTCATGCTCCTTCTGCTGTCAGAGGAGCAGAGAGTTGATCTTGTTGATTCTGGATACTGATAGTTTCTAGGTGATCTGGACAACCAAGGTAACGACCCTCAACGGCGGCGGAAAGGGAGCAGCCATTTGGCATTGCTCAGAAAATCCCACTCAGTTCCCAGGCCTCCTAGATGTGGAATCCTGGTCAGAGTTGTTCCCAGGTCAGAGAACGGAGATAGCCTGTGCATGGTGGGATATCTTTACCTAGAGCTTTCAGTGAGTCTCGACCTCAGCTACTCTTAGGATCGGGGGAGAAGCATGGAAAGGCCCGGTGCTCAGGCATCCGGAAAGAAGACGGGACGAATATTCTACCTCTGAAGTACATCCCAAATCTGGGAGTTTACTTCAGCTTTACTGGGTTCTACTTGACGAATGAAAGTGTGCCTCGTTCATACGCACATCCGGAAACCACTTCATGGGGGCCGTCACAGTTTGAACCCCACACGTGGCATCGCGTTGAGCCAAATGGGGACTCGTGGTGCAAGCAACCCTCCCCACGTGTTAGCGTGCGTGAGATTCACTTGGTGGAATTTGACTAGGTGCGTGTTGGTGGAGTGGGGCTGAGGTTCTCTTGCCCCTGTGGATGTTTAAGAAGTCACAGGTCCTGCGAAGACCTGCGGTCCCCTCAGTCAACTCTGTTTCGGAGACATAATGACTTGGATTACTGACAAGTCAAGACATTTTCAAGCCCTTGGAAAATCAGTTACACACAAACACGGAATGAAAGTCAAAAGAGAGTACGTCATCTTTTTGAGAATTTTATTCACTTCAAAACAAATTAAACACACCTATTTCCAACGGCATTCCAGAGCCCAGTTTTCCAGGCTGAGGAAACACCCCAAGAACGCTATGCGCAGAACGCTTCACAGCGTCCAAAACACTGCTGTCAGGGCGGGGCACAGCTGAAGGCCTGCATCTCTCAGGGTTCCCTAACTGTTCCCTGATTCAGCCATCTAGAGAGCAAACACACAGTCATTCCCCAGTTTCCTACTGACATCACAGCGGAAGTCTGACTCCCGCGCGTCGCCGTCACCCAGTTTCTGAGGCAACGAATCACTGGCACAGAAGCTTCTGGTGGCGGGTTTCCGGAGAGCCCTGCGAACTACAATGTCCCTCACCAGAATTCGATGAGGCAGAGTCTCTGCATGTGGTCCCTGCCTGGCCTGGGCTCCAACATCCACAGAAGCACCACAGCCGGGGAGCTTGGGAGTCACCACACACAGTCTGCTCTCTGCTCCGTGCTCCTCAGTCCCACAGACCCCTCCAAGTCACGGGAGCTGGGTGCAATGGAGCCCCGGCCACCTGTAGTCTCACTCCAGGTCAGAATCGCTGTCCTCTGAGGAGGAGGAAACCTGAAGGTCCTCATAGAGGACACTCAGCGGGACAGGAACACAGGGAGCCTCAGACTTCTCTGAGACGTGAGGGCTGTGAGAGAGGAAGTCTCCCGGCTCCTCAGGAGAGGGAAACGAGGGAGCTGTCAGGAGGCTGGAGCTCCACCATCCGTTTTCCAGTCTCCGGAAGAGCATTCTGAGAGGCTGGGCCCCATCGTGGCTGGCCGCTGGGTGATGGGACATGGTGCAGGCCTGGGCAGTAGGCAGGTAAGGTCTGCTGCGCGGAGGCTGCCGGTCGCTGCTGGGCACCTGGGCGGGTGTCCCCCTGCTCATCTGGGGCGACGGACTTGGTCTGAGTTCGGTTGCAGCTGGCGGAGGTTGGAGAGTCTCCGGGGCCCCCAGCTCACCTCCCTGGATGGCATTTTCGGGCATCTGGAAGGGACCCGTTCTCGGTTTCTTGGGGAAGTTCAGGCAAGCCTGAGTCGGAGCCTGGGCAGGTCTCTTGGCTCCTGGCCTGAAACTGAGATTGGAGCCGAGGCCCAAGCTGTGTGTGTCGGCTGGTGGGCAGGGCTGTGAGGTCACCGCAGGACGTTTGTCTTGTGCCTGGGGGCTGATGACCCGGATCAGGCCGTGGGGCTTGGAGGCAGCCTGGGGAACTTCTCGGCGGCCACCCTGAGGCCTGCTGTGTGTCGGCTTCACCACGACGAGAGGCTCCGGGCCCTGCTGCCTGACTCCCGGCTGAGGGATGTCGGCCACAGCCCCTGTCTCTCGTTCCTTCGGTCGGAGACTTGACGAGGAGCTCGGACTGGCTTTTCTGAGGGGAGACAGCGAAGCCAAGACGGATACCGTGTCAGACATTTTGGTAGCTGAGCCATCAGTGAGGGCAGGGTCCACGCGTGGCCTCTTATTGGCTGTGTGCACCGGCATTGGCCTGCTTGCAACCTGAAAGAAAGGAGACCACACACGTTAGAGGTTCCTCGGCATGGAGCCAACATGGAAATCAACCACATCCAATGACGAGGTGCACACAGCAGGAAATTCTTAATACGGTATGGACAGGCGGTCCTTGGAAGTAGGGACAGATCCTCAACGTGAGTGCTGATCGGGACAAGACCCATGAAAAATGCACTCTCGAGCTATGGTCTAAGAATACCATTTTTCTGAAGACTGTGTCTTGGGCATTCCCTGGATCAAAGCGCCTCCACTCAGCCTTCCGTGAAGTGGGACGGACTAATGCCCTTCTGAAGGCAGGTTGGTGGCTCAAGGGTTCCCAGGACGTCTTTTCTGAAAACATGCATGTTCCTGGGGTGAGCCTCCTCCATGTTTGGGGCCCCTGAGGGACTAATTTCCTCAGGCCACTAGGAAGATGTTGTTGGCAGGCTTGCCATCATTGCACGGAGAGAAAGCAACAGCAAATACGGCACCTTCAGATGCCTTCACCTGGAATCAAATGGACCTGGAAGGATCGTGGAGTCCCTGACCCCAAGAAGGCAGGGAAGAGGGGTTCCCCGATCCCCTCACGCACACGGGAACCTGAAAGGAAATCAACCAGGGTGACCTAGAGGAGAAAAAGACCAGGGGCCCAGGGTGACACTCACCCTCAGATAATCACAAGATTCCATGGATGCTTTTCGATTTGGCGGCTGCTTCTCCGGAGGTGTCCCGGAAAAGATCTGGAGGAGAGCCTTCCTCTGCGGGTCTTGTTGCCTGCAGAAGAGAAAAAGTTCAGGCCCTGCCCCCCGGTTCTCCCCAGGAGACAGGGAGAACCCTGGCTGGGGCCCAGTCCCGTTCTGTGTTTTGTGATACATAAATGGAACTTTTGTGCCCTTTCCGCCTCTGCACCTTCCCTCATGTGCCAACCTTCCCATCCTGCCGGTGGCCCTCTAGGCTTCCCAAGTAAGGACTGTCATTTGGATTCCGTTGCTTTTCCCCCTGTCATGGGGAACCTGCACGAAGCGCCCCCGCCTCTCCCCCGTCCCTGAATCTCCCAGAGCCAAAGGAGCTCCTGGGTGGGGAACCCAGGAGGACACGGAGCTCTGGTCTGTTTCTCTGCAGCGTTCCTTCCCTGTCCCGGAGACGGAAAGGCACACGGTGTGCGGGTGCAGAGACACCGTGTCCTTAGGTGGCAGTACCCTAAGGATGGTGAAAACCCCTCCCACTGCTCACCTCGGTCTCTCTTCCTTCTCTCCCTTTTCCTTGTTCAAGGGCCCAGGGTTCCCTCGAACCTGGGGCTTCCATGGTTTCAGGTTTTCCTTCCCTTCCTTTCTCCCAAAGGTCTGGGGAACCAGGGCTCCGTTCCAGCACTTCATGGGGCACCTGGTACTTCTGGCCGTGTGCCCAAAGGCCCCGCAGTTTTTGCACTTGATCTGTGGGTGGAAAGGAAGTGATGTCAGTGAATGAGCTGAAGCCACAGGCAGTGATCCAATGTCAACATTGAGACGGACTGTGAATTCAGAACTGAGTGAGGATTCCAAAGAGGGGACACCGGCATGGGGGCCCTGAAGTGGAGGGAGGGTTCGGTTACGATGTTCCCTCCCAAAGCCCATGTGACGGAGGAACTCTCAAAGGAAGGACTCAGGGTTCTAGCGGGGACGATCGTGAACCCGATGTCCACAGCACAGCCCAACCTGGCTACACAGGATTCTGAGTGGAAAGGGAGGTTGCTCCCAAGAGTCTCTCCAGGGACCTGTCGGGCCGGGGAGGAGGTCCCAAGCCAGGCCCACCTTGGATGGGAAAAGCAACCCGGGTGGTGCTGGCAGAACTCTTTGGAATCCAACCCAGTCTCTGAGGACCGTGTGACACTCGCCCGCTCCTCCCCCCTCGATACCCAAAAGATTCCAGGGCTAGACGTACCCTGGGATCCTCTTCATCGGGTGGGGGAGCCCTTGGCCCAACTGGGGCCCTCTGCTGCTTCTGGAGGGTCTGGGCTCTCACGAGTCTGTTTGCCCCACTTTTGGGGTCACGACGTGCCATCATCTTCGTCTCCTGGGCGTTTTATGGCCACCTTTTTCCGGGGTTGATGGTTGGGTCACCTGAATCACACACAAACACACGAAAAGCGATGGTTAGGCACACTGGATATTCACACACCCACAAGAAACCCCCAGCTAATTCCATGACGGTGTGGTCATGAGGAGACCTCACCACCCGTCGGTCAAATCTGTGGATCACAATGTGGTGTGTGCATCCTCAGATACTGTGTGTTCCTCTGCCGTGACCACCTGGTCCAAGAGTAAACCTGGCCTGCCACACGGCCCACGGCCTAGGTATGTGGAGTTGGAGTTGAGATTTCAATCCCACCCAAACAACTGATTCTGGAGACTGGACTTAGGTCTCTCACCATTCACTCCAGTAGAAGACACAATGATTCTCTCTCCCCTGAGGGACAAAAGAATCGAAGCTACAGGGCATGGCCGATGTCACCCCTTGGCAGGTCTGCTTGAAGTCAGGGATAAGGGATGCTTCCTATCATAACTCAAATCGCTACTCTTGCCGTTTCACTAGGCAACTTCCAAACACAAATTCATCGAGAGAAGTTATCTCCCTCTCTACCACACTAGCAGGTGATGGTCTTTCCTGCTCTGTCTTTTTGGCTTTAGCTCCAGCCCCTCTTTATTTATTTTTCTGGTATTTTACACACGCCATACGAATTCATCTAAACAAACGCTGAACAAGTGGCATATGAATCTCTTGCATGGCTAAAGGGCAAACCACCCCTTTTCCAAAGTTCTTTTTCCATTTACCCACCAATTCAGCGTGCTGGAGTACATTTCTTTTTGCATTTCCATCTGGCTCTTATCCCGGGCACGGAGATGGAAATGTTTTCTCGCTTTCTGTTCCAAGAATTACGGATAAGGAGAACACATCCTACCCCATCAGCGAGCCCCAGTGTGATCTGTTTCTTTCACTCTCCTTTGTCTCTTTTCCCCCAACTCCTCAGGGATTAGGCGAAACAAACAGTCGTTCAGGGAAACTTACCTGAAATTACAGGTCTACTTGCTTTCCTCGGCTGGCGCTCAGATGAACAGGTGCGCTGGCGCTCAGATGGGCAGGTGCCGGAGCAGCCCTGCTGGAAGCGGTGCAGCCTTCAGGAAGCCGGAGGAAGGGGCAGAGAGGGACCTTTGCTTTCCAGGCTGCCTTTTATACTGCCTCTGGACCCCTGACGCGAAACGGACCCTAACCTAATCAACTGAATCCCATTACATGACCTGGAAAGCTCTGTTTGCCCAGCCCCCTCTAAGACGATGTTCACTATGGACAGACATTCTAAAACCTACCTGTACAGCCGCAAGCTTTGAAGAATAGATGTTTCCCGTCAGGTATGTACTACTGGTGCACGTACCCCTGTCTTGTTTTACATCTTTTTTTTTTTTTTTTTTTAAACAAGGTGCTAAAATAGACACAGTGTAATTGGACCATATTCACTCTATTTCAACGTAGGCCTCAGTGTCATCAAGGAGGTACACCTTGACATGCAATCTCGGTCGTTATCCATCTTCAGAGCTTCTCCTTCTTCCCCACGGTAAGTGTGTCAGCAGAAAACCCTGACCACACCCTCACGTGTTTTCTCCTCCAGGAGGCCCTTGGAAACCACCGTGAATTGGACTGCACTGGGAAACCCAGATGAAGAACGTCAACACCGCTTTGTCCTTCGGTGCCTGGCTCCTTTTTCAGCTCGTCCTGCGGCTCCAGGCATTATGCCTGAAGAGTCTCCAGGACACCGGTGGGGCTCTATTTCCTTGGGTCCCGTTGCCATTTCTCTGGATTTGCGAAGATCCAGCGGACTTTCTGTGGAACTCTCTTGTCGGGGAACTTGGGTGCCGCGTCCCCTCATTCTGCTCTTCGTCATCTGCACCTGCACAAGTTAGGGTCCACGTTCCCTGGGCGGGAAGAGACAGGCAGGAGTCAGAATGCTGAACCAGCACACTGGGGGCATTTTCTCACGTGGTCCAAGTGACCCCATGGTCTTCTAGAGCTTTGGAACCAGTCGCGTCCCACTTGACACTACACCCGACTCTCAGTTGCTGAATCTCGTTGGCCCTCCGGCGATCTCCCGTTGGATGAGTTGCACCTGCTGAAACTCGATTCCCCCTGGATTTGCGCTTCATTAATTATTCATGATCAGGTGGGAACGCCTGCTTACATCCCCCTGTGGCTGTTCTCTGAGCTTTCCGGTCACATCCTTTCCTGCCACGCTCTTTGGTTCATTTTGGTCATGCTCCTTCTGCTGTCAGAGGAGCAGAGAGTTGATCTTGTTGATTCTGGATACTGATAGTTTCTAGGTGATCTGGACAACCAAGGTAACGACCCTCAACGGCGGCGGAAAGGGAGCAGCCATTTGGCATTGCTCAGAAAATCCCACTCAGTTCCCAGGCCTCCTAGATGTGGAATCCTGGTCAGAGTTGTTCCCAGGTCAGAGAACGGAGATAGCCTGTGCATGGTGGGATATCTTTACCTAGAGCTTTCAGTGAGTCTCGACCTCAGCTACTCTTAGGATCGGGGGAGAAGCATGGAAAGGCCCGGTGCTCAGGCATCCGGAAAGAAGACGGGACGAATATTCTACCTCTGAAGTACATCCCAAATCTGGGAGTTTACTTCAGCTTTACTGGGTTCTACTTGGCGAATGAAAGTGTGCCTCGTTCATACACACATCCGGAAACCACTTCATGGGGGCCGTCACAGTTTGAACCCCACACGTGGCATCGCGTTGAGCCAAATGGGGACTCGTGGTGCAAGCAACGCTCCCCACGTGTTAGCGTGCGTGAGATTCACTTGGTGGAATTTGACTAGGTGCGTGTTGGTAGAGTGGGGCTGAGGTTCTCTTGCCCCTGTGGATGTTTAAGAAGTCACGGGTCCTGCGAAGACCTGCGGTCCCCTCAGTCAACTCTGTTTCGGAGACATAATGACTTGGATTACTGACAAGTCAAGACATTTTCAAGCCCTTGGAAAATCAGTTACACACAAACACGGAATGAAAGTCAAAAGAGAGTACGTCATCATTTTGAGAATTTTATTCACTTCAAAACAAATTAAACACACCTATTTCCAACGGCATTCCAGAGCCCAGTTTTCCAGGCTGAGGAAACACCCCAAGAACGCTTTGCGCAGAACGCTTCACAGCGTCCAAAACACTGCTGTCAGGGCGGGGCACAGCTGAAGGCCTGCATCTCTCAGGGTTCCCTAACTGTTCCCTGATTCAGCCATCTAGAGAGCAAACACACAGTCATTCCCCAGTTTCCTACTGACATCACAGCGGAAGTCTGACTCCCGCGCGTCGCCGTCACCCAGTTTCTGAGGCAACGAATCACTGGCACAGAAGCTTCTGGTGGCGGGTTTCCGGAGAGCCCTGCGAACTACAATGTCCCTCACCAGAATTCGATGAGGCAGAGTCTCTGCATGTGGTCCCTGCCTGGCCTGGGCTCCAACATCCGCAGAAGCACCACAGCCGGGGAGCTTGGGAGTCACCACACACAGTCTGCTCTCTGCTCCGTGCTCCTCAGTCCCACAGACCCCTCCAAGTCACGGGAGCTGGGTGCAATGGAGCCCCGGCCACCTGTAGTCTCACTCCAGGTCAGAATCGCTGTCCTCTGAGGAGGAGGAAACCTGAAGGTCCTCATAGAGGACACTCAGCGGGACAGGAACACAGGGAGCCTCAGACTTCTCTGAGACGTGAGGGCTGTGAGAGAGGAAGTCTCCCGGCTCCTCAGGAGAGGGAAACGAGGGAGCTGTCAGGAGGCTGGAGCTCCACCATCCGTTTTCCAGTCTCCGGAAGAGCATTCTGAGAGGCTGGGCCCCATCGTGGCTGGCCGCTGGGTGATGGGACATGGTGCAGGCCTGGGCAGTAGGCAGGTAACGTCTGCTGTGCGGAGGCTGCCGGTCGCTGCTGGGCACCTGGGCGGGTGTCCCCCTGCTCATCTGGGGCGACGGACTTGGTCTGAGTTCGGTTGCAGCTGGCGGAGGTTGGAGAGTCTCCGGGGCCCCCAGCTCACCTCCCTGGATGGCATTTTCGGGCATCTGGAAGGGACCCGTTCTCGGTTTCTTGGGGAAGTTCAGGCAAGCCTGAGTCGGAGCCTGGGCAGGTCTCTTGGCTCCTGGCCTGAAACTGAGATTGGAGCCGAGGCCCAAGCTGTGTGTGTCGGCTGGTGGGCAGGGCTGTGAGGTCACCGCAGGACGTTTGTCTTGTGCCTGGGGGCTGATGACCCGGATCAGGCCGTGGGGCTTGGAGGCAGCCTGGGGAACTTCTCGGCGGCCACCCTGAGGCCTGCTGTGTGTCGGCTTCACCACGACGAGAGGCTCCGGGCCCTGCTGCCTGACTCCCGGCTGAGGGATGTCGGCCACAGCCCCTGTCTCTCGTTCCTTCGGTCGGAGACTTGACGAGGAGCTCGGACTGGCTTTTCTGAGGGGAGACAGCGAAGCCAAGACGGATACCGTGTCAGACATTTTGGTAGCTGAGCCATCAGTGAGGGCAGGGTCCACGCGTGGCCTCTTATTGGCTGTGTGCACCGGCATTGGCCTGCTTGCAACCTGAAAGAAAGGAGACCACACACGTTAGAGGTTCCTCGGCATGGAGCCAACATGGAAATCAACCACATCCAATGACGAGGTGCACACAGCAGGAAATTCTTAATACGGTATGGACAGGCGGTCCTTGGAAGTAGGGACAGATCCTCAACGTGAGTGCTGATCGGGACAAGACCCATGAGAAATGCACTCTCGAGCTATGGTCTAAGAATACCATTTTTCTGAAGACTGTGTCTTGGGCATTCCCTGGATCAAAGCGCCTCCACTCAGCCTTCGGTGAAGTGGGACGGACTAATGCCCTTCTGAAGGCAGGTTGGTGGCTCAAGGGTTCCCAGGACGTCTTTTCTGAAAACATGCATGTTCCTGGGGTGAGCCTCCTCCATGTTTGGGGCCCCTGAGGGACTAATTTCCTCAGGCCACTAGGAAGATGTTGTTGGCAGGCTTGCCATCATTGCACGGAAAGAAAGCAACAGCAAATACGGCACCTTCAGATGCCTTCACCTGGAATCAAATGGACCTGGAAGGATCGTGGAGTCCCTGACCCCAAGAAGGCAGGGAAGAGGGGTTCCCCGATCCCCTCACGCACACGGGAACCTGAAAGGAAATCAACCAGGGTGACCTAGAGGAGAAAAAGACCAGGGGCCCAGGGTGACACTCACCCTCAGATAATCACAAGATTCCATGGATGCTTTTCGATTTGGCGGCTGCTTCTCCGGAGGTGCCCCGGAAAAGATCTGGAGGAGAGCCTTCCTCTGCGGGTCTTGTTGCCTGCAGAAGAGAAAAAGTTCAGGCCCTGCCCCCCGGTTCTCCCCAGGAGACAGGGAGAACCCTGGCTGGGGCCCAGTCCCGTTCTGTGTTTTGTGATACATAAATGGAACTTTTGTGCCCTTTCCGCCTCTGCACCTTCCCTCATGTGCCAACCTTCCCATCCTGCCGGTGGCCCTCTAGGCTTCCCAAGTAAGGACTGTCATTTGGATTCCGTTGCTTTTCCCCCTGTCATGGGGAACCTGCACGAAGCGCCCCCGCCTCTCCCCCGTCCCTGAATCTCCCAGAGCCAAAGGAGCTCCTGGGTGGGGAACCCAGGAGGACACGGAGCTCTGGTCTGTTTCTCTGCAGCGTTCCTTCCCTGTCCCGGAGACGGAAAGGCACACGGTGTGCGGGTGCAGAGACACCGTGTCCTTAGGTGGCAGTACCCTAAGGATGGTGAAAACCCCTCCCACTGCTCACCTCGGTCTCTCTTCCTTCTCTCCCTTTTCCTTGTTCAAGGGCCCAGGGTTCCCTCGAACCTGGGGCTTCCATGGTTTCAGGTTTTCCTTCCCTTCCTTTCTCCCAAAGGTCTGGGGAACCAGGGCTCCGTTCCAGCACTTCATGGGGCACCTGGTACTTCTGGCCGTGTGCCCAAAGGCCCCGCAGTTTTTGCACTTGATCTGTGGGTGGAAAGGAAGTGATGTCAGTGAATGAGCTGAAGCCACAGGCAGTGATCCAATGTCAACATTGAGACGGACTGTGAATTCAGAACTGAGTGAGGATTCCAAAGAGGGGACACCGGCATGGGGGCCCTGAAGTGGAGGGAGGGTTCGGTTACGATGTTCCCTCCCAAAGCCCATGTGACGGAGGAACTCTCAAAGGAAGGACTCAGGGTTCTAGCGGGGACGATCGTGAACCCGATGTCCACAGCACAGCCCAACCTGGCTACACAGGATTCTGAGTGGAAAGGGAGGTTGCTCCCAAGAGTCTCTCCAGGGACCTGTCGGGCCGGGGAGGAGGTCCCAAGCCAGGCCCACCTTGGATGGGAAAAGCAACCCGGGTGGTGCTGGCAGAACTCTTTGGAATCCAACCCAGTCTCTGAGGACCGTGTGACACTCGCCCGCTCCTCCCCCCTCGATACCCAAAAGATTCCAGGGCTAGACGTACCCTGGGATCCTCTTCATCGGGTGGGGGAGCCCTTGGCCCAACTGGGGCCCTCTGCTGCTTCTGGAGGGTCTGGGCTCTCACGAGTCTGTTTGCCCCACTTTTGGGGTCACGACGTGCCATCATCTTCGTCTCCTGGGCGTTTTATGGCCGCCTTTTTCCGGGGTTGATGGTTGGGTCACCTGAATCACACACAAACACACGAAAAGCGATGGTTAGGCACACTGGATATTCACACACCCACAAGAAACCCCCAGCTAATTCCATGACGGTGTGGTCATGAGGAGACCTCACCACCCGTCGGTCAAATCTGTGGATCACAATGTGGTGTGTGCATCCTCAGATACTGTGTGTTCCTCTGCCGTGACCACCTGGTCCAAGAGTAAACCTGGCCTGCCACACGGCCCACGGCCTAGGTATGTGGAGTTGGAGTTGAGATTTCAATCCCACCCAAACAACTGATTCTGGAGACTGGACTTAGGTCTCTCACCATTCACTCCAGTAGAAGACACAATGATTCTCTCTCCCCTGAGGGACAAAAGAATCGAAGCTACAGGGCATGGCCGATGTCACCCCTTGGCAGGTCTGCTTGAAGTCAGGGATAAGGGATGCTTCCTATCATAACTCAAATCGCTACTCTTGCCGTTTCACTAGGCAACTTCCAAACACAAATTCATCGAGAGAAGTTATCTCCCTCTCTACCACACTAGCAGGTGATGGTCTTTCCTGCTCTGTCTTTTTGGCTTTAGCTCCAGCCCCTCTTTATTTATTTTTCTGGTATTTTACACACGCCATACGAATTCATCTAAACAAACGCTGAACAAGTGGCATATGAATCTCTTGCATGGCTAAAGGGCAAACCACCCCTTTTCCAAAGTTCTTTTTCCATTTACCCACCAATTCAGCGTGCTGGAGTACATTTCTTTTTGCATTTCCATCTGGCTCTTATCCCGGGCACGGAGATGGAAATGTTTTCTCGCTTTCTGTTCCAAGAATTACGGATAAGGAGAACACATCCTACCCCATCAGCGAGCCCCAGTGTGATCTGTTTCTTTCACTCTCCTTTGTCTCTTTTCCCCCAACTCCTCAGGGATTAGGCGAAACAAACAGTCGTTCAGGGAAACTTACCTGAAATTACAGGTCTACTTGCTTTCCTCGGCTGGTGCTCAGATGAACAGGTGCGCTGGAGCTCAGATGGGCAGGTGCTGGAGCAGCCCTGCTGGAAGCGGTGCAGCCTTCAGGAAGCCGGAGGAAGGGGCAGAGAGGGACCTTTGCTTTCCAGGCTGCCTTTTATACTGCCTCTGGACCCCTGACACGAAACGGACCCTAACCTAATCAACTTAATCCCATTACATGACCTGGAAAGCTCTCTTTGCCCAGCCCCCTCTAAGACGATGTTCACTATGGACAGACATTCTAAGACCTACCTGTACAGCCGCAAGCTTTGAAGAATAGATGTTTCCCGTCAGGTATGTACTACTGGTGCATGTACCCCTGTCTTGTTTTACATCTTTTTTTTTTTTTTTTTTTTTTTAAACAAGGTGCTAAAATAGACACAGTGTAATTGGACCATATTCACTCTATTTCAACGTAGGCCTCAGTGTCATCAAGGAGGTACACCTTGACATGCAATCTCGGTCGTTATCCATCTTCAGAGCTTCTCCTTCTTCCCCACGGTAAGTGTGTCAGCAGAAAACCCTGACCACACCCTCACGTGTTTTCTCCTCCAGGAGGCCCTTGGAAACCACCGTGAATTGGACTGCACTGGGAAACCCAGATGAAGAACGTCAACACCGCTTTGTCCTTCGGTGCCTGGCTCCTTTTTCAGCTCGTCCTGCGGCTCCAGGCGTTATGCCTGAAGAGTCTCCAGGACACCGGTGGGGCTCTATTTCCTTGGGTCCCGTTGCCATTTCTCTGGATTTGCGAAGATCCAGCGGACTTTCTGTGGAACTCTCTTGTCGGGGAACTTGGGTGCCGCGTCCCCTCATTCTGCTCTTCGTCATCTGCACCTGCACAAGTTAGGGTCCACGTTCCCTGGGCGGGAAGAGACAGGCAGGAGTCAGAATGCTGAACCAGCACACTGGGGGCATTTTCTCACGTGGTCCAAGTGACCCCATGGTCTTCTAGAGCTTTGGAACCAGTCGCGTCCCACTTGACACTACACCCGACTCTCAGTTGCTGAATCTCGTTGGCCCTCCGGCGATCTCCCGTTGGATGAGTTGCACCTGCTGAAACTCGATTCCCCCTGGATTTGCGCTTCATTAATTATTCATGATCAGGTGGGAACGCCTGCTTACATCCCCCTGTGGCTGTTCTCTGAGCTTTCCGGTCACATCCTTTCCTGCCACGCTCTTTGGTTCATTTTGGTCATGCTCCTTCTGCTGTCAGAGGAGCAGAGAGTTGATCTTGTTGATTCTGGATACTGATAGTTTCTAGGTGATCTGGACAACCAAGGTAACGACCCTCAACGGCGGCGGAAAGGGAGCAGCCATTTGGCATTGCTCAGAAAATCCCACTCAGTTCCCAGGCCTCCTAGATGTGGAATCCTGGTCAGAGTTGTTCCCAGGTCAGAGAACGGAGATAGCCTGTGCATGGTGGGATATCTTTACCTAGAGCTTTCAGTGAGTCTCGACCTCAGCTACTCTTAGGATCGGGGGAGAAGCATGGAAAGGCCCGGTGCTCAGGCATCCGGAAAGAAGACGGGACGAATATTCTACCTCTGAAGTACATCCCAAATCTGGGAGTTTACTTCAGCTTTACTGGGTTCTACTTGGCGAATGAAAGTGTGCCTCGTTCATACACACATCCGGAAACCACTTCATGGGGGCCGTCACAGTTTGAACCCCACACGTGGCATCGCGTTGAGCCAAATGGGGACTCGTGGTGCAAGCAACGCTCCCCACGTGTTAGCGTGCGTGAGATTCACTTGGTGGAATTTGACTAGGTGCGTGTTGGTAGAGTGGGGCTGAGGTTCTCTTGCCCCTGTGGATGTTTAAGAAGTCACGGGTCCTGCGAAGACCTGCGGTCCCCTCAGTCAACTCTGTTTCGGAGACATAATGACTTGGATTACTGACAAGTCAAGACATTTTCAAGCCCTTGGAAAATCAGTTACACACAAACACGGAATGAAAGTCAAAAGAGAGTACGTCATCTTTTTGAGAATTTTATTCACTTCAAAACAAATTAAACACACCTATTTCCAACGGCATTCCAGAGCCCAGTTTTCCAGGCTGAGGAAACACCCCAAGAACGCTTTGCGCAGAACGCTTCACAGCGTCCAAAACACTGCTGTCAGGGCGGGGCACAGCTGAAGGCCTGCATCTCTCAGGGTTCCCTAACTGTTCCCTGATTCAGCCATCTAGAGAGCAAACACACAGTCATTCCCCAGTTTCCTACTGACATCACAGCGGAAGTCTGACTCCCGCGCGTCGCCGTCACCCAGTTTCTGAGGCAACGAATCACTGGCACAGAAGCTTCTGGTGGCGGGTTTCCGGAGAGCCCTGCGAACTACAATGTCCCTCACCAGAATTCGATGAGGCAGAGTCTCTGCATGTGGTCCCTGCCTGGCCTGGGCTCCAACATCCGCAGAAGCACCACAGCCGGGGAGCTTGGGAGTCACCACACACAGTCTGCTCTCTGCTCCGTGCTCCTCAGTCCCACAGACCCCTCCAAGTCACGGGAGCTGGGTGCAATGGAGCCCCGGCCACCTGTAGTCTCACTCCAGGTCAGAATCGCTGTCCTCTGAGGAGGAGGAAACCTGAAGGTCCTCATAGAGGACACTCAGCGGGACAGGAACACAGGGAGCCTCAGACTTCTCTGAGACGTGAGGGCTGTGAGAGAGGAAGTCTCCCGGCTCCTCAGGAGAGGGAAACGAGGGAGCTGTCAGGAGGCTGGAGCTCCACCATCCGTTTTCCAGTCTCCGGAAGAGCATTCTGAGAGGCTGGGCCCCATCGTGGCTGGCCGCTGGGTGATGGGACATGGTGCAGGCCTGGGCAGTAGGCAGGTAAGGTCTGCTGTGCGGAGGCTGCCGGTCGCTGCTGGGCACCTGGGCGGGTGTCCCCCTGCTCATCTGGGGCGACGGACTTGGTCTGAGTTCGGTTGCAGCTGGCGGAGGTTGGAGAGTCTCCGGGGCCCCCAGCTCACCTCCCTGGATGGCATTTTCGGGCATCTGGAAGGGACCCGTTCTCGGTTTCTTGGGGAAGTTCAGGCAAGCCTGAGTCGGAGCCTGGGCAGGTCTCTTGGCTCCTGGCCTGAAACTGAGATTGGAGCCGAGGCCCAAGCTGTGTGTGTCGGCTGGTGGGCAGGGCTGTGAGGTCACCGCAGGACGTTTGTCTTGTGCCTGGGGGCTGATGACCCGGATCAGGCCGTGGGGCTTGGAGGCAGCCTGGGGAACTTCTCGGCGGCCACCCTGAGGCCTGCTGTGTGTCGGCTTCACCACGACGAGAGGCTCCGGGCCCTGCTGCCTGACTCCCGGCTGAGGGATGTCGGCCACAGCCCCTGTCTCTCGTTCCTTCGGTCGGAGACTTGACGAGGAGCTCGGACTGGCTTTTCTGAGGGGAGACAGCGAAGCCAAGACGGATACCGTGTCAGACATTTTGGTAGCTGAGCCATCAGTGAGGGCAGGGTCCACGCGTGGCCTCTTATTGGCTGTGTGCACCGGCATTGGCCTGCTTGCAACCTGAAAGAAAGGAGACCACACACGTTAGAGGTTCCTCGGCATGGAGCCAACATGGAAATCAACCACATCCAATGACGAGGTGCACACAGCAGGAAATTCTTAATACGGTATGGACAGGCGGTCCTTGGAAGTAGGGACAGATCCTCAACGTGAGTGCTGATCGGGACAAGACCCATGAGAAATGCACTCTCGAGCTATGGTCTAAGAATACCATTTTTCTGAAGACTGTGTCTTGGGCATTCACTGGATCAAAGCGCCTCCACTCAGCCTTCCGTGAAGTGGGACGGACTAATGCCCTTCTGAAGGCAGGTTGGTGGCTCAAGGGTTCCCAGGACGTCTTTTCTGAAAACATGCATGTTCCTGGGGTGAGCCTCCTCCATGTTTGGGGCCCCTGAGGGACTAATTTCCTCAGGCCACTAGGAAGATGTTGTTGGCAGGCTTGCCATCATTGCACGGAAAGAAAGCAACAGCAAATACGGCACCTTCAGATGCCTTCACCTGGAATCAAATGGACCTGGAAGGATCGTGGAGTCCCTGACCCCAAGAAGGCAGGGAAGAGGGGTTCCCCGATCCCCTCACGCACACGGGAACCTGAAAGGAAATCAACCAGGGTGACCTAGAGGAGAAAAAGACCAGGGGCCCAGGGTGACACTCACCCTCAGATAATCACAAGATTCCATGGATGCTTTTCGATTTGGCGGCTGCTTCTCCGGAGGTGCCCCGGAAAAGATCTGGAGGAGAGCCTTCCTCTTCGGGTCTTGTTGCCTGCAGAAGAGAAAAAGTTCAGGCCCTGCCCCCCGGTTCTCCCCAGGAGACAGGGAGAACCCTGGCTGGGGCCCAGTCCCGTTCTGTGTTTTGTGATACATAAATGGAACTTTTGTGCCCTTTCCGCCTCTGCACCTTCCCTCATGTGCCAACCTTCCCATCCTGCCGGTGGCCCTCTAGGCTTCCCAAGTAAGGACTGTCATTTGGATTCCGTTGCTTTTCCCCCTGTCATGGGGAACCTGCACGAAGCGCCCCCGCCTCTCCCCCGTCCCTGAATCTCCCAGAGCCAAAGGAGCTCCTGGGTGGGGAACCCAGGAGGACACGGAGCTCTGGTCTGTTTCTCTGCAGCGTTCCTTCCCTGTCCCGGAGACGGAAAGGCACACGGTGTGCGGGTGCAGAGACACCGTGTCCTTAGGTGGCAGTACCCTAAGGATGGTGAAAACCCCTCCCACTGCTCACCTCGGTCTCTCTTCCTTCTCTCCCTTTTCCTTGTTCAAGGGCCCAGGGTTCCCTCGAACCTGGGGCTTCCATGGTTTCAGGTTTTCCTTCCCTTCCTTTCTCCCAAAGGTCTGGGGAACCAGGGCTCCGTTCCAGCACTTCATGGGGCACCTGGTACTTCTGGCCGTGTGCCCAAAGGCCCCGCAGTTTTTGCACTTGATCTGTGGGTGGAAAGGAAGTGATGTCAGTGAATGAGCTGAAGCCACAGGCAGTGATCCAATGTCAACATTGAGACGGACTGTGAATTCAGAACTGAGTGAGGATTCCAAAGAGGGGACACCGGCATGGGGGCCCTGAAGTGGAGGGAGGGTTCGGTTACGATGTTCCCTCCCAAAGCCCATGTGACGGAGGAACTCTCAAAGGAAGGACTCAGGGTTCTAGCGGGGACGATCGTGAACCCGATGTCCACAGCACAGCCCAACCTGGCTACACAGGATTCTGAGTGGAAAGGGAGGTTGCTCCCAAGAGTCTCTCCAGGGACCTGTCGGGCCGGGGAGGAGGTCCCAAGCCAGGCCCACCTTGGATGGGAAAAGCAACCCGGGTGGTGCTGGCAGAACTCTTTGGAATCCAACCCAGTCTCTGAGGACCGTGTGACACTCGCCCGCTCCTCCCCCCTCGATACCCAAAAGATTCCAGGGCTAGACGTACCCTGGGATCCTCTTCATCGGGTGGGGGAGCCCTTGGCCCAACTGGGGCCCTCTGCTGCTTCTGGAGGGTCTGGGCTCTCACGAGTCTGTTTGCCCCACTTTTGGGGTCACGACGTGCCATCATCTTCGTCTCCTGGGCGTTTTATGGCCACCTTTTTCCGGGGTTGATGGTTGGGTCACCTGAATCACACACAAACACACGAAAAGCGATGGTTAGGCACACTGGATATTCACACACCCACAAGAAACCCCCAGCTAATTCCATGACGGTGTGGTCATGAGGAGACCTCACCACCCGTCGGTCAAATCTGTGGATCACAATGTGGTGTGTGCATCCTCAGATACTGTGTGTTCCTCTGCCGTGACCACCTGGTCCAAGAGTAAACCTGGCCTGCCACACGGCCCACGGCCTAGGTATGTGGAGTTGGAGTTGAGATTTCAATCCCACCCAAACAACTGATTCTGGAGACTGGACTTAGGTCTCTCACCATTCACTCCAGTAGAAGACACAATGATTCTCTCTCCCCTGAGGGACAAAAGAATCGAAGCTACAGGGCATGGCCGATGTCACCCCTTGGCAGGTCTGCTTGAAGTCAGGGATAAGGGATGCTTCCTATCATAACTCAAATCGCTACTCTTGCCGTTTCACTAGGCAACTTCCAAACACAAATTCATCGAGAGAAGTTATCTCCCTCTCTACCACACTAGCAGGTGATGGTCTTTCCTGCTCTGTCTTTTTGGCTTTAGCTCCAGCCCCTCTTTATTTATTTTTCTGGTATTTTACACACGCCATACGAATTCATCTAAACAAACGCTGAACAAGTGGCATATGAATCTCTTGCATGGCTAAAGGGCAAACCACCCCTTTTCCAAAGTTCTTTTTCCATTTACCCACCAATTCAGCGTGCTGGAGTACATTTCTTTTTGCATTTCCATCTGGCTCTTATCCCGGGCACGGAGATGGAAATGTTTTCTCGCTTTCTGTTCCAAGAATTACGGATAAGGAGAACACATCCTACCCCATCAGCGAGCCCCAGTGTGATCTGTTTCTTTCACTCTCCTTTGTCTCTTTTCCCCCAACTCCTCAGGGATTAGGCGAAACAAACAGTCGTTCAGGGAAACTTACCTGAAATTACAGGTCTACTTGCTTTCCTCGGCTGGCGCTCAGATGAACAGGTGCGCTGGCGCTCAGATGGGCAGGTGCTGGAGCAGCCCTGCTGGAAGCGGTGCAGCCTTCAGGAAGCCGGAGGAAGGGGCAGAGAGGGACCTTTGCTTTCCAGGCTGCCTTTTATACTGCCTCTGGACCCCTGACGCGAAACGGACCCTAACCTAATCAACTGAATCCCATTACATGACCTGGAAAGCTCTGTTTGCCCAGCCCCCTCTAAGACGATGTTCACTATGGACAGACATTCTAAAACCTACCTGTACAGCCGCAAGCTTTGAAGAATAGATGTTTCCCGTCAGGTATGTACTACTGGTGCACGTACCCCTGTCTTGTTTTACATCTTTTTTTTTTTTTTTTTTAAACAAGGTGCTAAAATAGACACAGTGTAATTGGACCATATTCACTCTATTTCAACGTAGGCCTCAGTGTCATCAAGGAGGTACACCTTGACATGCAATCTCGGTCGTTATCCATCTTCAGAGCTTCTCCTTCTTCCCCACGGTAAGTGTGTCAGCAGAAAACCCTGACCACACCCTCACGTGTTTTCTCCTCCAGGAGGCCCTTGGAAACCACCGTGAATTGGACTGCACTGGGAAACCCAGATGAAGAACGTCAACACCGCTTTGTCCTTCGGTGCCTGGCTCCTTTTTCAGCTCGTCCTGCGGCTCCAGGCATTATGCCTGAAGAGTCTCCAGGACACCGGTGGGGCTCTATTTCCTTGGGTCCCGTTGCCATTTCTCTGGATTTGCGAAGATCCAGCGGACTTTCTGTGGAACTCTCTTGTCGGGGAACTTGGGTGCCGCGTCCCCTCATTCTGCTCTTCGTCATCTGCACCTGCACAAGTTAGGGTCCACGTTCCCTGGGCGGGAAGAGACAGGCAGGAGTCAGAATGCTGAACCAGCACACTGGGGGCATTTTCTCACGTGGTCCAAGTGACCCCATGGTCTTCTAGAGCTTTGGAACCAGTCGCGTCCCACTTGACACTACACCCGACTCTCAGTTGCTGAATCTCGTTGGCCCTCCGGCGATCTCCCGTTGGATGAGTTGCACCTGCTGAAACTCGATTCCCCCTGGATTTGCGCTTCATTAATTATTCATGATCAGGTGGGAACGCCTGCTTACATCCCCCTGTGGCTGTTCTCTGAGCTTTCCGGTCACATCCTTTCCTGCCACGCTCTTTGGTTCATTTTGGTCATGCTCCTTCTGCTGTCAGAGGAGCAGAGAGTTGATCTTGTTGATTCTGGATACTGATAGTTTCTAGGTGATCTGGACAACCAAGGTAACGACCCTCAACGGCGGCGGAAAGGGAGCAGCCATTTGGCATTGCTCAGAAAATCCCACTCAGTTCCCAGGCCTCCTAGATGTGGAATCCTGGTCAGAGTTGTTCCCAGGTCAGAGAACGGAGATAGCCTGTGCATGGTGGGATATCTTTACCTAGAGCTTTCAGTGAGTCTCGACCTCAGCTACTCTTAGGATCGGGGGAGAAGCATGGAAAGGCCCGGTGCTCAGGCATCCGGAAAGAAGACGGGACGAATATTCTACCTCTGAAGTACATCCCAAATCTGGGAGTTTACTTCAGCTTTACTGGGTTCTACTTGGCGAATGAAAGTGTGCCTCGTTCATACACACATCCGGAAACCACTTCATGGGGGCCGTCACAGTTTGAACCCCACACGTGGCATCGCGTTGAGCCAAATGGGGACTCGTGGTGCAAGCAACGCTCCCCACGTGTTAGCGTGCGTGAGATTCACTTGGTGGAATTTGACTAGGTGCGTGTTGGTAGAGTGGGGCTGAGGTTCTCTTGCCCCTGTGGATGTTTAAGAAGTCACGGGTCCTGCGAAGACCTGCGGTCCCCTCAGTCAACTCTGTTTCGGAGACATAATGACTTGGATTACTGACAAGTCAAGACATTTTCAAGCCCTTGGAAAATCAGTTACACACAAACACGGAATGAAAGTCAAAAGAGAGTACGTCATCATTTTGAGAATTTTATTCACTTCAAAACAAATTAAACACACCTATTTCCAACGGCATTCCAGAGCCCAGTTTTCCAGGCTGAGGAAACACCCCAAGAACGCTTTGCGCAGAACGCTTCACAGCGTCCAAAACACTGCTGTCAGGGCGGGGCACAGCTGAAGGCCTGCATCTCTCAGGGTTCCCTAACTGTTCCCTGATTCAGCCATCTAGAGAGCAAACACACAGTCATTCCCCAGTTTCCTACTGACATCACAGCGGAAGTCTGACTCCCGCGCGTCGCCGTCACCCAGTTTCTGAGGCAACGAATCACTGGCACAGAAGCTTCTGGTGGCGGGTTTCCGGAGAGCCCTGCGAACTACAATGTCCCTCACCAGAATTCGATGAGGCAGAGTCTCTGCATGTGGTCCCTGCCTGGCCTGGGCTCCAACATCCGCAGAAGCACCACAGCCGGGGAGCTTGGGAGTCACCACACACAGTCTGCTCTCTGCTCCGTGCTCCTCAGTCCCACAGACCCCTCCAAGTCACGGGAGCTGGGTGCAATGGAGCCCCGGCCACCTGTAGTCTCACTCCAGGTCAGAATCGCTGTCCTCTGAGGAGGAGGAAACCTGAAGGTCCTCATAGAGGACACTCAGCGGGACAGGAACACAGGGAGCCTCAGACTTCTCTGAGACGTGAGGGCTGTGAGAGAGGAAGTCTCCCGGCTCCTCAGGAGAGGGAAACGAGGGAGCTGTCAGGAGGCTGGAGCTCCACCATCCGTTTTCCAGTCTCCGGAAGAGCATTCTGAGAGGCTGGGCCCCATCGTGGCTGGCCGCTGGGTGATGGGACATGGTGCAGGCCTGGGCAGTAGGCAGGTAAGGTCTGCTGTGCGGAGGCTGCCGGTCGCTGCTGGGCACCTGGGCGGGTGTCCCCCTGCTCATCTGGGGCGACGGACTTGGTCTGAGTTCGGTTGCAGCTGGCGGAGGTTGGAGAGTCTCCGGGGCCCCCAGCTCACCTCCCTGGATGGCATTTTCGGGCATCTGGAAGGGACCCGTTCTCGGTTTCTTGGGGAAGTTCAGGCAAGCCTGAGTCGGAGCCTGGGCAGGTCTCTTGGCTCCTGGCCTGAAACTGAGATTGGAGCCGAGGCCCAAGCTGTGTGTGTCGGCTGGTGGGCAGGGCTGTGAGGTCACCGCAGGACGTTTGTCTTGTGCCTGGGGGCTGATGACCCGGATCAGGCCGTGGGGCTTGGAGGCAGCCTGGGGAACTTCTCGGCGGCCACCCTGAGGCCTGCTGTGTGTCGGCTTCACCACGACGAGAGGCTCCGGGCCCTGCTGCCTGACTCCCGGCTGAGGGATGTCGGCCACAGCCCCTGTCTCTCGTTCCTTCGGTCGGAGACTTGACGAGGAGCTCGGACTGGCTTTTCTGAGGGGAGACAGCGAAGCCAAGACGGATACCGTGTCAGACATTTTGGTAGCTGAGCCATCAGTGAGGGCAGGGTCCACGCGTGGCCTCTTATTGGCTGTGTGCACCGGCATTGGCCTGCTTGCAACCTGAAAGAAAGGAGACCACACACGTTAGAGGTTCCTCGGCATGGAGCCAACATGGAAATCAACCACATCCAATGACGAGGTGCACACAGCAGGAAATTCTTAATACGGTATGGACAGGCGGTCCTTGGAAGTAGGGACAGATCCTCAACGTGAGTGCTGATCGGGACAAGACCCATGAGAAATGCACTCTCGAGCTATGGTCTAAGAATACCATTATTCTGAAGACTGTGTCTTGGGCATTCACTGGATCAAAGCGCCTCCACTCAGCCTTCCGTGAAGTGGGACGGACTAATGCCCTTCTGAAGGCAGGTTGGTGGCTCAAGGGTTCCCAGGACGTCTTTTCTGAAAACATGCATGTTCCTGGGGTGAGCCTCCTCCATGTTTGGGGCCCCTGAGGGACTAATTTCCTCAGGCCACTAGGAAGATGTTGTTGGCAGGCTTGCCATCATTGCACGGAAAGAAAGCAACAGCAAATACGGCACCTTCAGATGCCTTCACCTGGAATCAAATGGACCTGGAAGGATCGTGGAGTCCCTGACCCCAAGAAGGCAGGGAAGAGGGGTTCCCCGATCCCCTCACGCACACGGGAACCTGAAAGGAAATCAACCAGGGTGACCTAGAGGAGAAAAAGACCAGGGGCCCAGGGTGACACTCACCCTCAGATAATCACAAGATTCCATGGATGCTTTTCGATTTGGCGGCTGCTTCTCCGGAGGTGCCCCGGAAAAGATCTGGAGGAGAGCCTTCCTCTGCGGGTCTTGTTGCCTGCAGAAGAGAAAAAGTTCAGGCCCTGCCCCCCGGTTCTCCCCAGGAGACAGGGAGAACCCTGTCTGGGGCCCAGTCCCGTTCTGTGTTTTGTGATACATAAATGGAACTTTTGTGCCCTTTCCGCCTCTGCACCTTCCCTCATGTGCCAACCTTCCCATCCTGCCGGTGGCCCTCTAGGCTTCCCAAGTAAGGACTGTCATTTGGATTCCGTTGCTTTTCCCCCTGTCATGGGGAAGCTGCACGAAGCGCCCCCGCCTCTCCCCCGTCCCTGAATCTCCCAGAGCCAAAGGAGCTCCTGGGTGGGGAACCCAGGAGGACACGGAGCTCTGGTCTGTTTCTCTGCAGCGTTCCTTCCCTGTCCCGGAGACGGAAAGGCACACGGTGTGCGGGTGCAGAGACACCGTGTCCTTAGGTGGCAGTACCCTAAGGATGGTGAAAACCCCTCCCACTGCTCACCTCGGTCTCTCTTCCTTCTCTCCCTTTTCCTTGTTCAAGGGCCCAGGGTTCCCTCGAACCTGGGGCTTCCATGGTTTCAGGTTTTCCTTCCCTTCCTTTCTCCCAAAGGTCTGGGGAACCAGGGCTCCGTTCCAGCACTTCATGGGGCACCTGGTACTTCTGGCCGTGTGCCCAAAGGCCCCGCAGTTTTTGCACTTGATCTGTGGGTGGAAAGGAAGTGATGTCAGTGAATGAGCTGAAGCCACAGGCAGTGATCCAATGTCAACATTGAGACGGACTGTGAATTCAGAACTGAGTGAGGATTCCAAAGAGGGGACACCGGCATGGGGGCCCTGAAGTGGAGGGAGGGTTCGGTTACGATGTTCCCTCCCAAAGCCCATGTGACGGAGGAACTCTCAAAGGAAGGACTCAGGGTTCTAGCGGGGACGATCGTGAACCCGATGTCCACAGCACAGCCCAACCTGGCTACACAGGATTCTGAGTGGAAAGGGAGGTTGCTCCCAAGAGTCTCTCCAGGGACCTGTCGGGCCGGGGAGGAGGTCCCAAGCCAGGCCCACCTTGGATGGGAAAAGCAACCCGGGTGGTGCTGGCAGAACTCTTTGGAATCCAACCCAGTCTCTGAGGACCGTGTGACACTCGCCCGCTCCTCCCCCCTCGATACCCAAAAGATTCCAGGGCTAGACGTACCCTGGGATCCTCTTCATCGGGTGGGGGAGCCCTTGGCCCAACTGGGGCCCTCTGCTGCTTCTGGAGGGTCTGGGCTCTCACGAGTCTGTTTGCCCCACTTTTGGGGTCACGACGTGCCATCATCTTCGTCTCCTGGGCGTTTTATGGCCGCCTTTTTCCGGGGTTGATGGTTGGGTCACCTGAATCACACACAAACACACGAAAAGCGATGGTTAGGCACACTGGATATTCACACACCCACAAGAAACCCCCAGCTAATTCCATGACGGTGTGGTCATGAGGAGACCTCACCACCCGTCGGTCAAATCTGTGGATCACAATGTGGTGTGTGCATCCTCAGATACTGTGTGTTCCTCTGCCGTGACCACCTGGTCCAAGAGTAAACCTGGCCTGCCACACGGCCCACGGCCTAGGTATGTGGAGTTGGAGTTGAGATTTCAATCCCACCCAAACAACTGATTCTGGAGACTGGACTTAGGTCTCTCACCATTCACTCCAGTAGAAGACACAATGATTCTCTCTCCCCTGAGGGACAAAAGAATCGAAGCTACAGGGCATGGCCGATGTCACCCCTTGGCAGGTCTGCTTGAAGTCAGGGATAAGGGATGCTTCCTATCATAACTCAAATCGCCACTCTTGCCGTTTCACTAGGCAACTTCCAAACACAAATTCATCGAGAGAAGTTATCTCCCTCTCTACCACACTAGCAGGTGATGGTCTTTCCTGCTCTGTCTTTTTGGCTTTAGCTCCAGCCCCTCTTTATTTATTTTTCTGGTATTTTACACACGCCATACGAATTCATCTAAACAAACGCTGAACAAGTGGCATATGAATCTCTTGCATGGCTAAAGGGCAAACCACCCCTTTTCCAAAGTTCTTTTTCCATTTACCCACCAATTCAGCGTGCTGGAGTACATTTCTTTTTGCATTTCCATCTGGCTCTTATCCCGGGCACGGAGATGGAAATGTTTTCTCGCTTTCTGTTCCAAGAATTACGGATAAGGAGAACACATCCTACCCCATCAGCGAGCCCCAGTGTGATCTGTTTCTTTCACTCTCCTTTGTCTCTTTTCCCCCAACTCCTCAGGGATTAGGCGAAACAAACAGTCGTTCAGGGAAACTTACCTGAAATTACAGGTCTACTTGCTTTCCTCGGCTGGCGCTCAGATGAACAGGTGCGCTGGCGCTCAGATGGGCAGGTGCTGGAGCAGCCCTGCTGGAAGCGGTGCAGCCTTCAGGAAGCCGGAGGAAGGGGCAGAGAGGGACCTTTGCTTTCCAGGCTGCCTTTTATACTGCCTCTGGACCCCTGACGCGAAACGGACCCTAACCTAATCAACTGAATCCCATTACATGACCTGGAAAGCTCTGTTTGCCCAGCCCCCTCTAAGACGATGTTCACTATGGACAGACATTCTAAAACCTACCTGTACAGCCGCAAGCTTTGAAGAATAGATGTTTCCCGTCAGGTATGTACTACTGGTGCACGTACCCCTGTCTTGTTTTACATCTTTTTTTTTTTTTTTTTTAACAAGGTGCTAAAATAGACACAGTGTAATTGGACCATATTCACTCTATTTCAACGTAGGCCTCAGTGTCATCAAGGAGGTACACCTTGACATGCAATCTCGGTCGTTATCCATCTTCAGAGCTTCTCCTTCTTCCCCACGGTAAGTGTGTCAGCAGAAAACCCTGACCACACCCTCACGTGTTTTCTCCTCCAGGAGGCCCTTGGAAACCACCGTGAATTGGACTGCACTGGGAAACCCAGATGAAGAACGTCAACACCGCTTTGTCCTTCGGTGCCTGGCTCCTTTTTCAGCTCGTCCTGCGGCTCCAGGCATTATGCCTGAAGAGTCTCCAGGACACCGGTGGGGCTCTATTTCCTTGGGTCCCGTTGCCATTTCTCTGGATTTGCGAAGATCCAGCGGACTTTCTGTGGAACTCTCTTGTCGGGGAACTTGGGTGCCGCGTCCCCTCATTCTGCTCTTCGTCATCTGCACCTGCACAAGTTAGGGTCCACGTTCCCTGGGCGGGAAGAGACAGGCAGGAGTCAGAATGCTGAACCAGCACACTGGGGGCATTTTCTCACGTGGTCCAAGTGACCCCATGGTCTTCTAGAGCTTTGGAACCAGTCGCGTCCCACTTGACACTACACCCGACTCTCAGTTGCTGAATCTCGTTGGCCCTCCGGCGATCTCCCGTTGGATGAGTTGCACCTGCTGAAACTCGATTCCCCCTGGATTTGCGCTTCATTAATTATTCATGATCAGGTGGGAACGCCTGCTTACATCCCCCTGTGGCTGTTCTCTGAGCTTTCCGGTCACATCCTTTCCTGCCACGCTCTTTGGTTCATTTTGGTCATGCTCCTTCTGCTGTCAGAGGAGCAGAGAGTTGATCTTGTTGATTCTGGATACTGATAGTTTCTAGGTGATCTGGACAACCAAGGTAACGACCCTCAACGGCGGCGGAAAGGGAGCAGCCATTTGGCATTGCTCAGAAAATCCCACTCAGTTCCCAGGCCTCCTAGATGTGGAATCCTGGTCAGAGTTGTTCCCAGGTCAGAGAACGGAGATAGCCTGTGCATGGTGGGATATCTTTACCTAGAGCTTTCAGTGAGTCTCGACCTCAGCTACTCTTAGGATCGGGGGAGAAGCATGGAAAGGCCCGGTGCTCAGGCATCCGGAAAGAAGACGGGACGAATATTCTACCTCTGAAGTACATCCCAAATCTGGGAGTTTACTTCAGCTTTACTGGGTTCTACTTGGCGAATGAAAGTGTGCCTCGTTCATACACACATCCGGAAACCACTTCATGGGGGCCGTCACAGTTTGAACCCCACACGTGGCATCGCGTTGAGCCAAATGGGGACTCGTGGTGCAAGCAACGCTCCCCACGTGTTAGCGTGCGTGAGATTCACTTGGTGGAATTTGACTAGGTGCGTGTTGGTAGAGTGGGGCTGAGGTTCTCTTGCCCCTGTGGATGTTTAAGAAGTCACGGGTCCTGCGAAGACCTGCGGTCCCCTCAGTCAACTCTGTTTCGGAGACATAATGACTTGGATTACTGACAAGTCAAGACATTTTCAAGCCCTTGGAAAATCAGTTACACACAAACACGGAATGAAAGTCAAAAGAGAGTACGTCATCATTTTGAGAATTTTATTCACTTCAAAACAAATTAAACACACCTATTTCCAACGGCATTCCAGAGCCCAGTTTTCCAGGCTGAGGAAACACCCCAAGAACGCTTTGCGCAGAACGCTTCACAGCGTCCAAAACACTGCTGTCAGGGCGGGGCACAGCTGAAGGCCTGCATCTCTCAGGGTTCCCTAACTGTTCCCTGATTCAGCCATCTAGAGAGCAAACACACAGTCATTCCCCAGTTTCCTACTGACATCACAGCGGAAGTCTGACTCCCGCGCGTCGCCGTCACCCAGTTTCTGAGGCAACGAATCACTGGCACAGAAGCTTCTGGTGGCGGGTTTCCGGAGAGCCCTGCGAACTACAATGTCCCTCACCAGAATTCGATGAGGCAGAGTCTCTGCATGTGGTCCCTGCCTGGCCTGGGCTCCAACATCCGCAGAAGCACCACAGCCGGGGAGCTTGGGAGTCACCACACACAGTCTGCTCTCTGCTCCGTGCTCCTCAGTCCCACAGACCCCTCCAAGTCACGGGAGCTGGGTGCAATGGAGCCCCGGCCACCTGTAGTCTCACTCCAGGTCAGAATCGCTGTCCTCTGAGGAGGAGGAAACCTGAAGGTCCTCATAGAGGACACTCAGCGGGACAGGAACACAGGGAGCCTCAGACTTCTCTGAGACGTGAGGGCTGTGAGAGAGGAAGTCTCCCGGCTCCTCAGGAGAGGGAAACGAGGGAGCTGTCAGGAGGCTGGAGCTCCACCATCCGTTTTCCAGTCTCCGGAAGAGCATTCTGAGAGGCTGGGCCCCATCGTGGCTGGCCGCTGGGTGATGGGACATGGTGCAGGCCTGGGCAGTAGGCAGGTAAGGTCTGCTGTGCGGAGGCTGCCGGTCGCTGCTGGGCACCTGGGCGGGTGTCCCCCTGCTCATCTGGGGCGACGGACTTGGTCTGAGTTCGGTTGCAGCTGGCGGAGGTTGGAGAGTCTCCGGGGCCCCCAGCTCACCTCCCTGGATGGCATTTTCGGGCATCTGGAAGGGACCCGTTCTCGGTTTCTTGGGGAAGTTCAGGCAAGCCTGAGTCGGAGCCTGGGCAGGTCTCTTGGCTCCTGGCCTGAAACTGAGATTGGAGCCGAGGCCCAAGCTGTGTGTGTCGGCTGGTGGGCAGGGCTGTGAGGTCACCGCAGGACGTTTGTCTTGTGCCTGGGGGCTGATGACCCGGATCAGGCCGTGGGGCTTGGAGGCAGCCTGGGGAACTTCTCGGCGGCCACCCTGAGGCCTGCTGTGTGTCGGCTTCACCACGACGAGAGGCTCCGGGCCCTGCTGCCTGACTCCCGGCTGAGGGATGTCGGCCACAGCCCCTGTCTCTCGTTCCTTCGGTCGGAGACTTGACGAGGAGCTCGGACTGGCTTTTCTGAGGGGAGACAGCGAAGCCAAGACGGATACCGTGTCAGACATTTTGGTAGCTGAGCCATCAGTGAGGGCAGGGTCCACGCGTGGCCTCTTATTGGCTGTGTGCACCGGCATTGGCCTGCTTGCAACCTGAAAGAAAGGAGACCACACACGTTAGAGGTTCCTCGGCATGGAGCCAACATGGAAATCAACCACATCCAATGACGAGGTGCACACAGCAGGAAATTCTTAATACGGTATGGACAGGCGGTCCTTGGAAGTAGGGACAGATCCTCAACGTGAGTGCTGATCGGGACAAGACCCATGAGAAATGCACTCTCGAGCTATGGTCTAAGAATACCATTATTCTGAAGACTGTGTCTTGGGCATTCACTGGATCAAAGCGCCTCCACTCAGCCTTCCGTGAAGTGGGACGGACTAATGCCCTTCTGAAGGCAGGTTGGTGGCTCAAGGGTTCCCAGGACGTCTTTTCTGAAAACATGCATGTTCCTGGGGTGAGCCTCCTCCATGTTTGGGGCCCCTGAGGGACTAATTTCCTCAGGCCACTAGGAAGATGTTGTTGGCAGGCTTGCCATCATTGCACGGAAAGAAAGCAACAGCAAATACGGCACCTTCAGATGCCTTCACCTGGAATCAAATGGACCTGGAAGGATCGTGGAGTCCCTGACCCCAAGAAGGCAGGGAAGAGGGGTTCCCCGATCCCCTCACGCACACGGGAACCTGAAAGGAAATCAACCAGGGTGACCTAGAGGAGAAAAAGACCAGGGGCCCAGGGTGACACTCACCCTCAGATAATCACAAGATTCCATGGATGCTTTTCGATTTGGCGGCTGCTTCTCCGGAGGTGCCCCGGAAAAGATCTGGAGGAGAGCCTTCCTCTGCGGGTCTTGTTGCCTGCAGAAGAGAAAAAGTTCAGGCCCTGCCCCCCGGTTCTCCCCAGGAGACAGGGAGAACCCTGTCTGGGGCCCAGTCCCGTTCTGTGTTTTGTGATACATAAATGGAACTTTTGTGCCCTTTCCGCCTCTGCACCTTCCCTCATGTGCCAACCTTCCCATCCTGCCGGTGGCCCTCTAGGCTTCCCAAGTAAGGACTGTCATTTGGATTCCGTTGCTTTTCCCCCTGTCATGGGGAACCTGCACGAAGCGCCCCCGCCTCTCCCCCGTCCCTGAATCTCCCAGAGCCAAAGGAGCTCCTGGGTGGGGAACCCAGGAGGACACGGAGCTCTGGTCTGTTTCTCTGCAGCGTTCCTTCCCTGTCCCGGAGACGGAAAGGCACACGGTGTGCGGGTGCAGAGACACCGTGTCCTTAGGTGGCAGTACCCTAAGGATGGTGAAAACCCCTCCCACTGCTCACCTCGGTCTCTCTTCCTTCTCTCCCTTTTCCTTGTTCAAGGGCCCAGGGTTCCCTCGAACCTGGGGCTTCCATGGTTTCAGGTTTTCCTTCCCTTCCTTTCTCCCAAAGGTCTGGGGAACCAGGGCTCCGTTCCAGCACTTCATGGGGCACCTGGTACTTCTGGCCGTGTGCCCAAAGGCCCCGCAGTTTTTGCACTTGATCTGTGGGTGGAAAGGAAGTGATGTCAGTGAATGAGCTGAAGCCACAGGCAGTGATCCAATGTCAACATTGAGACGGACTGTGAATTCAGAACTGAGTGAGGATTCCAAAGAGGGGACACCGGCATGGGGGCCCTGAAGTGGAGGGAGGGTTCGGTTACGATGTTCCCTCCCAAAGCCCATGTGACGGAGGAACTCTCAAAGGAAGGACTCAGGGTTCTAGCGGGGACGATCGTGAACCCGATGTCCACAGCACAGCCCAACCTGGCTACACAGGATTCTGAGTGGAAAGGGAGGTTGCTCCCAAGAGTCTCTCCAGGGACCTGTCGGGCCGGGGAGGAGGTCCCAAGCCAGGCCCACCTTGGATGGGAAAAGCAACCCGGGTGGTGCTGGCAGAACTCTTTGGAATCCAACCCAGTCTCTGAGGACCGTGTGACACTCGCCCGCTCCTCCCCCCTCGATACCCAAAAGATTCCAGGGCTAGACGTACCCTGGGATCCTCTTCATCGGGTGGGGGAGCCCTTGGCCCAACTGGGGCCCTCTGCTGCTTCTGGAGGGTCTGGGCTCTCACGAGTCTGTTTGCCCCACTTTTGGGGTCACGACGTGCCATCATCTTCGTCTCCTGGGCGTTTTATGGCCGCCTTTTTCCGGGGTTGATGGTTGGGTCACCTGAATCACACACAAACACACGAAAAGCGATGGTTAGGCACACTGGATATTCACACACCCACAAGAAACCCCCAGCTAATTCCATGACGGTGTGGTCATGAGGAGACCTCACCACCCGTCGGTCAAATCTGTGGATCACAATGTGGTGTGTGCATCCTCAGATACTGTGTGTTCCTCTGCCGTGACCACCTGGTCCAAGAGTAAACCTGGCCTGCCACACGGCCCACGGCCTAGGTATGTGGAGTTGGAGTTGAGATTTCAATCCCACCCAAACAACTGATTCTGGAGACTGGACTTAGGTCTCTCACCATTCACTCCAGTAGAAGACACAATGATTCTCTCTCCCCTGAGGGACAAAAGAATCGAAGCTACAGGGCATGGCCGATGTCACCCCTTGGCAGGTCTGCTTGAAGTCAGGGATAAGGGATGCTTCCTATCATAACTCAAATCGTTACTCTTGCCGTTTCACTAGGCAACTTCCAAACACAAATTCATCGAGAGAAGTTATCTCCCTCTCTACCACACTAGCAGGTGATGGTCTTTCCTGCTCTGTCTTTTTGGCTTTAGCTCCAGCCCCTCTTTATTTATTTTTCTGGTATTTTACACACGCCATACGAATTCATCTAAACAAACGCTGAACAAGTGGCATATGAATCTCTTGCATGGCTAAAGGGCAAACCACCCCTTTTCCAAAGTTCTTTTTCCATTTACCCACCAATTCAGCGTGCTGGAGTACATTTCTTTTTGCATTTCCATCTGGCTCTTATCCCGGGCACGGAGATGGAAATGTTTTCTCGCTTTCTGTTCCAAGAATTACGGATAAGGAGAACACATCCTACCCCATCAGCGAGCCCCAGTGTGATCTGTTTCTTTCACTCTCCTTTGTCTCTTTTCCCCCAACTCCTCAGGGATTAGGCGAAACAAACAGTCGTTCAGGGAAACTTACCTGAAATTACAGGTCTACTTGCTTTCCTCGGCTGGCGCTCAGATGAACAGGTGCGCTGGCGCTCAGATGGGCAGGTGCTGGAGCAGCCCTGCTGGAAGCGGTGCAGCCTTCAGGAAGCCGGAGGAAGGGGCAGAGAGGGACCTTTGCTTTCCAGGCTGCCTTTTATACTGCCTCTGGACCCCTGACGCGAAACGGACCCTAACCTAATCAACTGAATCCCATTACATGACCTGGAAAGCTCTGTTTGCCCAGCCCCCTCTAAGACGATGTTCACTATGGACAGACATTCTAAAACCTACCTGTACAGCCGCAAGCTTTGAAGAATAGATGTTTCCCGTCAGGTATGTACTACTGGTGCACGTACCCCTGTCTTGTTTTACATCTTTTTTTTTTTTTTTTAAACAAGGTGCTAAAATAGACACAGTGTAATTGGACCATATTCACTCTATTTCAACGTAGGCCTCAGTGTCATCAAGGAGGTACACCTTGACATGCAATCTCGGTCGTTATCCATCTTCAGAGCTTCTCCTTCTTCCCCACGGTAAGTGTGTCAGCAGAAAACCCTGACCACACCCTCACGTGTTTTCTCCTCCAGGAGGCCCTTGGAAACCACCGTGAATTGGACTGCACTGGGAAACCCAGATGAAGAACGTCAACACCGCTTTGTCCTTCGGTGCCTGGCTCCTTTTTCAGCTCGTCCTGCGGCTCCAGGCATTATGCCTGAAGAGTCTCCAGGACACCGGTGGGGCTCTATTTCCTTGGGTCCCGTTGCCATTTCTCTGGATTTGCGAAGATCCAGCGGACTTTCTGTGGAACTCTCTTGTCGGGGAACTTGGGTGCCGCGTCCCCTCATTCTGCTCTTCGTCATCTGCACCTGCACAAGTTAGGGTCCACGTTCCCTGGGCGGGAAGAGACAGGCAGGAGTCAGAATGCTGAACCAGCACACTGGGGGCATTTTCTCACGTGGTCCAAGTGACCCCATGGTCTTCTAGAGCTTTGGAACCAGTCGCGTCCCACTTGACACTACACCCGACTCTCAGTTGCTGAATCTCGTTGGCCCTCCGGCGATCTCCCGTTGGATGAGTTGCACCTGCTGAAACTCGATTCCCCCTGGATTTGCGCTTCATTAATTATTCATGATCAGGTGGGAACGCCTGCTTACATCCCCCTGTGGCTGTTCTCTGAGCTTTCCGGTCACATCCTTTCCTGCCACGCTCTTTGGTTCATTTTGGTCATGCTCCTTCTGCTGTCAGAGGAGCAGAGAGTTGATCTTGTTGATTCTGGATACTGATAGTTTCTAGGTGATCTGGACAACCAAGGTAACGACCCTCAACGGCGGCGGAAAGGGAGCAGCCATTTGGCATTGCTCAGAAAATCCCACTCAGTTCCCAGGCCTCCTAGATGTGGAATCCTGGTCAGAGTTGTTCCCAGGTCAGAGAACGGAGATAGCCTGTGCATGGTGGGATATCTTTACCTAGAGCTTTCAGTGAGTCTCGACCTCAGCTACTCTTAGGATTGGGGGAGAAGCATGGAAAGGCCCGGTGCTCAGGCATCCGGAAAGAAGACGGGACGAATATTCTACCTCTGAAGTACATCCCAAATCTGGGAGTTTACTTCAGCTTTACTGGGTTCTACTTGGCGAATGAAAGTGTGCCTCGTTCATACACACATCCGGAAACCACTTCATGGGGGCCGTCACAGTTTGAACCCCACACGTGGCATCGCGTTGAGCCAAATGGGGACTCGTGGTGCAAGCAACGCTCCCCACGTGTTAGCGTGCGTGAGATTCACTTGGTGGAATTTGACTAGGTGCGTGTTGGTAGAGTGGGGCTGAGGTTCTCTTGCCCCTGTGGATGTTTAAGAAGTCACGGGTCCTGCGAAGACCTGCGGTCCCCTCAGTCAACTCTGTTTCGGAGACATAATGACTTGGATTACTGACAAGTCAAGACATTTTCAAGCCCTTGGAAAATCAGTTACACACAAACACGGAATGAAAGTCAAAAGAGAGTACGTCATCTTTTTGAGAATTTTATTCACTTCAAAACAAATTAAACACACCTATTTCCAACGGCATTCCAGAGCCCAGTTTTCCAGGCTGAGGAAACACCCCAAGAACGCTTTGCGCAGAACGCTTCACAGCGTCCAAAACACTGCTGTCAGGGCGGGGCACAGCTGAAGGCCTGCATCTCTCAGGGTTCCCTAACTGTTCCCTGATTCAGCCATCTAGAGAGCAAACACACAGTCATTCCCCAGTTTCCTACTGACATCACAGCGGAAGTCTGACTCCCGCGCGTCGCCGTCACCCAGTTTCTGAGGCAACGAATCACTGGCACAGAAGCTTCTGGTGGCGGGTTTCCGGAGAGCCCTGCGAACTACAATGTCCCTCACCAGAATTCGATGAGGCAGAGTCTCTGCATGTGGTCCCTGCCTGGCCTGGGCTCCAACATCCGCAGAAGCACCACAGCCGGGGAGCTTGGGAGTCACCACACACAGTCTGCTCTCTGCTCTGTGCTCCTCAGTCCCACAGACCCCTCCAAGTCACGGGAGCTGGGTGCAATGGAGCCCCGGCCACCTGTAGTCTCACTCCAGGTCAGAATCGCTGTCCTCTGAGGAGGAGGAAACCTGAAGGTCCTCATAGAGGACACTCAGCGGGACAGGAACACAGGGAGCCTCAGACTTCTCTGAGACGTGAGGGCTGTGAGAGAGGAAGTCTCCCGGCTCCTCAGGAGAGGGAAACGAGGGAGCTGTCAGGAGGCTGGAGCTCCACCATCCGTTTTCCAGTCTCCGGAAGAGCATTCTGAGAGGCTGGGCCCCATCGTGGCTGGCCGCTGGGTGATGGGACATGGTGCAGGCCTGGGCAGTAGGCAGGTAAGGTCTGCTGCGCGGAGGCTGCCGGTCGCTGCTGGGCACCTGGGCGGGTGTCCCCCTGCTCATCTGGGGCGACGGACTTGGTCTGAGTTCGGTTGCAGCTGGCGGAGGTTGGAGAGTCTCCGGGGCCCCCAGCTCACCTCCCTGGATGGCATTTTCGGGCATCTGGAAGGGACCCGTTCTCGGTTTCTTGGGGAAGTTCAGGCAAGCCTGAGTCGGAGCCTGGGCAGGTCTCTTGGCTCCTGGCCTGAAACTGAGATTGGAGCCGAGGCCCAAGCTGTGTGTGTCGGCTGGTGGGCAGGGCTGTGAGGTCACCGCAGGACGTTTGTCTTGTGCCTGGGGGCTGATGACCCGGATCAGGCCGTGGGGCTTGGAGGCAGCCTGGGGAACTTCTCGGCGGCCACCCTGAGGCCTGCTGTGTGTCGGCTTCACCACGACGAGAGGCTCCGGGCCCTGCTGCCTGACTCCCGGCTGAGGGATGTCGGCCACAGCCCCTGTCTCTCGTTCCTTCGGTCGGAGACTTGACGAGGAGCTCGGACTGGCTTTTCTGAGGGGAGACAGCGAAGCCAAGACGGATACCGTGTCAGACATTTTGGTAGCTGAGCCATCAGTGAGGGCAGGGTCCACGCGTGGCCTCTTATTGGCTGTGTGCACCGGCATTGGCCTGCTTGCAACCTGAAAGAAAGGAGACCACACACGTTAGAGGTTCCTCGGCATGGAGCCAACATGGAAATCAACCACATCCAATGACGAGGTGCACACAGCAGGAAATTCTTAATACGGTATGGACAGGCGGTCCTTGGAAGTAGGGACAGATCCTCAACGTGAGTGCTGATCGGGACAAGACCCATGAGAAATGCACTCTCGAGCTATGGTCTAAGAATACCATTTTTCTGAAGACTGTGTCTTGGGCATTCCCTGGATCAAAGCGCCTCCACTCAGCCTTCCGTGAAGTGGGACGGACTAATGCCCTTCTGAAGGCAGGTTGGTGGCTCAAGGGTTCCCAGGACGTCTTTTCTGAAAACATGCATGTTCCTGGGGTGAGCCTCCTCCATGTTTGGGGCCCCTGAGGGACTAATTTCCTCAGGCCACTAGGAAGATGTTGTTGGCAGGCTTGCCATCATTGCACGGAAAGAAAGCAACAGCAAATACGGCACCTTCAGATGCCTTCACCTGGAATCAAATGGACCTGGAAGCATCGTGGAGTCCCTGACCCCAAGAAGGCAGGGAAGAGGGGTTCCCCGATCCCCTCACGCACACGGGAACCTGAAAGGAAATCAACCAGGGTGACCTAGAGGAGAAAAAGACCAGGGGCCCAGGGTGACACTCACCCTCAGATAATCACAAGATTCCATGGATGCTTTTCGATTTGGCGGCTGCTTCTCCGGAGGTGCCCCGGAAAAGATCTGGAGGAGAGCCTTCCTCTGTGGGTCTTGTTGCCTGCAGAAGAGAAAAAGTTCAGGCCCTGCCCCCCGGTTCTCCCCAGGAGACAGGGAGAACCCTGGCTGGGGCCCAGTCCCGTTCTGTGTTTTGTGATACATAAATGGAACTTTTGTGCCCTTTCCGCCTCTGCACCTTCCCTCATGTGCCAACCTTCCCATCCTGCCGGTGGCCCTCTAGGCTTCCCAAGTAAGGACTGTCATTTGGATTCCGTTGCTTTTCCCCCTGTCATGGGGAACCTGCACGAAGCGCCCCCGCCTCTCCCCCGTCCCTGAATCTCCCAGAGCCAAAGGAGCTCCTGGGTGGGGAACCCAGGAGGACACGGAGCTCTGGTCTGTTTCTCTGCAGCGTTCCTTCCCTGTCCCGGAGACGGAAAGGCACACGGTGTGCGGGTGCAGAGACACCGTGTCCTTAGGTGGCAGTACCCTAAGGATGGTGAAAACCCCTCCCACTGCTCACCTCGGTCTCTCTTCCTTCTCTCCCTTTTCCTTGTTCAAGGGCCCAGGGTTCCCTCGAACCTGGGGCTTCCATGGTTTCAGGTTTTCCTTCCCTTCCTTTCTCCCAAAGGTCTGGGGAACCAGGGCTCCGTTCCAGCACTTCATGGGGCACCTGGTACTTCTGGCCGTGTGCCCAAAGGCCCCGCAGTTTTTGCACTTGATCTGTGGGTGGAAAGGAAGTGATGTCAGTGAATGAGCTGAAGCCACAGGCAGTGATCCAATGTCAACATTGAGACGGACTGTGAATTCAGAACTGAGTGAGGATTCCAAAGAGGGGACACCGGCATGGGGGCCCTGAAGTGGAGGGAGGGTTCGGTTACGATGTTCCCTCCCAAAGCCCATGTGACGGAGGAACTCTCAAAGGAAGGACTCAGGGTTCTAGCGGGGACGATCGTGAACCCGATGTCCACAGCACAGCCCAACCTGGCTACACAGGATTCTGAGTGGAAAGGGAGGTTGCTCCCAAGAGTCTCTCCAGGGACCTGTCGGGCCGGGGAGGAGGTCCCAAGCCAGGCCCACCTTGGATGGGAAAAGCAACCCGGGTGGTGCTGGCAGAACTCTTTGGAATCCAACCCAGTCTCTGAGGACCGTGTGACACTCGCCCGCTCCTCCCCCCTCGATACCCAAAAGATTCCAGGGCTAGACGTACCCTGGGATCCTCTTCATCGGGTGGGGGAGCCCTTGGCCCAACTGGGGCCCTCTGCTGCTTCTGGAGGGTCTGGGCTCTCACGAGTCTGTTTGCCCCACTTTTGGGGTCACGACGTGCCATCATCTTCGTCTCCTGGGTGTTTTATGGCCGCCTTTTTCCGGGGTTGATGGTTGGGTCACCTGAATCACACACAAACACACGAAAAGCGATGGTTAGGCACACTGGATATTCACACACCCACAAGAAACCCCCAGCTAATTCCATGACGGTGTGGTCATGAGGAGACCTCACCACCCGTCGGTCAAATCTGTGGATCACAATGTGGTGTGTGCATCCTCAGATACTGTGTGTTCCTCTGCCGTGACCACCTGGTCCAAGAGTAAACCTGGCCTGCCACACGGCCCACGGCCTAGGTATGTGGAGTTGGAGTTGAGATTTCAATCCCACCCAAACAACTGATTCTGGAGACTGGACTTAGGTCTCTCACCATTCACTCCAGTAGAAGACACAATGATTCTCTCTCCCCTGAGGGACAAAAGAATCGAAGCTACAGGGCATGGCCGATGTCACCCCTTGGCAGGTCTGCTTGAAGTCAGGGATAAGGGATGCTTCCTATCATAACTCAAATCGCTACTCTTGCCGTTTCACTAGGCAACTTCCAAACACAAATTCATCGAGAGAAGTTATCTCCCTCTCTACCACACTAGCAGGTGATGGTCTTTCCTGCTCTGTCTTTTTGGCTTTAGCTCCAGCCCCTCTTTATTTATTTTTCTGGTATTTTACACACGCCATACGAATTCATCTAAACAAACGCTGAACAAGTGGCATATGAATCTCTTGCATGGCTAAAGGGCAAACCACCCCTTTTCCAAAGTTCTTTTTCCATTTACCCACCAATTCAGCGTGCTGGAGTACATTTCTTTTTGCATTTCCATCTGGCTCTTATCCCGGGCACGGAGATGGAAATGTTTTCTCGCTTTCTGTTCCGAGAATTACGGATAAGGAGAACACATCCTACCCCATCAGCGAGCCCCAGTGTGATCTGTTTCTTTCACTCTCCTTTGTCTCTTTTCCCCCAACTCCTCAGGGATTAGGCGAAACAAACAGTCGTTCAGGGAAACTTACCTGAAATTACAGGTCTACTTGCTTTCCTCGGCTGGCGCTCAGATGAACAGGTGCGCTGGCGCTCAGATGGGCAGGTGCTGGAGCAGCCCTGCTGGAAGCGGTGCAGCCTTCAGGAAGCCGGAGGAAGGGGCAGAGAGGGACCTTTGCTTTCCAGGCTGCCTTTTATACTGCCTCTGGACCCCTGACGCGAAACGGACCCTAACCTAATCAACTGAATCCCATTACATGACCTGGAAAGCTCTGTTTGCCCAGCCCCCTCTAAGACGATGTTCACTATGGACAGACATTCTAAAACCTACCTGTACAGCCGCAAGCTTTGAAGAATAGATGTTTCCCGTCAGGTATGTACTACTGGTGCACGTACCCCTGTCTTGTTTTACATCTTTTTTTTTTTTTTTTAAACAAGGTGCTAAAATAGACACAGTGTAATTGGACCATATTCACTCTATTTCAACGTAGGCCTCAGTGTCATCAAGGAGGTACACCTTGACATGCAATCTCGGTCGTTATCCATCTTCAGAGCTTCTCCTTCTTCCCCACGGTAAGTGTGTCAGCAGAAAACCCTGACCACACCCTCACGTGTTTTCTCCTCCAGGAGGCCCTTGGAAACCACCGTGAATTGGACTGCACTGGGAAACCCAGATGAAGAACGTCAACACCGCTTTGTCCTTCGGTGCCTGGCTCCTTTCTCAGCTCGTCCTGCGGCTCCAGGCATTATGCCTGAAGAGTCTCCAGGACACCGGTGGGGCTCTATTTCCTTGGGTCCCGTTGCCATTTCTCTGGATTTGCGAAGATCCAGCGGACTTTCTGTGGAACTCTCTTGTCGGGGAACTTGGGTGCCGCGTCCCCTCATTCTGCTCTTCGTCATCTGCACCTGCACAAGTTAGGGTCCACGTTCCCTGGGCGGGAAGAGACAGGCAGGAGTCAGAATGCTGAACCAGCACACTGGGGGCATTTTCTCACGTGGTCCAAGTGACCCCATGGTCTTCTAGAGCTTTGGAACCAGTCGCGTCCCACTTGACACTACACCCGACTCTCAGTTGCTGAATCTTGTTGGCCCTCCGGCGATCTCCCGTTGGATGAGTTGCACCTGCTGAAACTCGATTCCCCCTGGATTTGCGCTTCATTAATTATTCATGATCAGGTGGGAACGCCTGCTTACATCCCCCTGTGGCTGTTCTCTGAGCTTTCCGGTCACATTCTTTCCTGCCACGCTCTTTGGTTCATTTTGGTCATGCTCCTTCTGCTGTCAGAGGAGCAGAGAGTTGATCTTGTTGATTCTGGATACTGATAGTTTCTAGGTGATCTGGACAACCAAGGTAACGACCCTCAACGGCGGCGGAAAGGGAGCAGCCATTTGGCATTGCTCAGAAAATCCCACTCAGTTCCCAGGCCTCCTAGATGTGGAATCCTGGTCAGAGTTGTTCCCAGGTCAGAGAACGGAGATAGCCTGTGCATGGTGGGATATCTTTACCTAGAGCTTTCAGTGAGTCTCGACCTCAGCTACTCTTAGGATCGGGGGAGAAGCATGGAAAGGCCCGGTGCTCAGGCATCCGGAAAGAAGACGGGACGAATATTCTACCTCTGAAGTACATCCCAAATCTGGGAGTTTACTTCAGCTTTACTGGGTTCTACTTGGCGAATGAAAGTGTGCCTCGTTCATACGCACATCCGGAAACCACTTCATGGGGGCCGTCACAGTTTGAACCCCACACGTGGCATCGCGTTGAGCCAAATGGGGACTCGTGGTGCAAGCAACGCTCCCCACGTGTTAGCGTGCGTGAGATTCACTTGGTGGAATTTGACTAGGTGCGTGTTGGTAGAGTGGGGCTGAGGTTCTCTTGCCCCTGTGGATGTTTAAGAAGTCACAGGTCCTGCGAAGACCTGCGGTCCCCTCAGTCAACTCTGTTTCGGAGACATAATGACTTGGATTACTGACAAGTCAAGACATTTTCAAGCCCTTGGAAAATCAGTTACACACAAACACGGAATGAAAGTCAAAAGAGAGTACGTCATCATTTTGAGAATTTTATTCACTTCAAAACAAATTAAACACACCTATTTCCAACGGCATTCCAGAGCCCAGTTTTCCAGGCTGAGGAAACACCCCAAGAACGCTATGCGCAGAACGCTTCACAGCGTCCAAAACACTGCTGTCAGGGCGGGGCACAGCTGAAGGCCTGCATCTCTCAGGGTTCCCTAACTGTTCCCTGATTCAGCCATCTAGAGAGCAAACACACAGTCATTCCCCAGTTTCCTACTGACATCACAGCGGAAGTCTGACTCCCGCGCGTCGCCGTCACCCAGTTTCTGAGGCAACGAATCACTGGCACAGAAGCTTCTGGTGGCGGGTTTCCGGAGAGCCCTGCGAACTACAATGTCCCTCACCAGAATTCGATGAGGCAGAGTCTCTGCATGTGGTCCCTGCCTGGCCTGGGCTCCAACATCCGCAGAAGCACCACAGCCGGGGAGCTTGGGAGTCACCACACACAGTCTGCTCTCTGCTCCGTGCTCCTCAGTCCCACAGACCCCTCCAAGTCACGGGAGCTGGGTGCAATGGAGCCCCGGCCACCTGTAGTCTCACTCCAGGTCAGAATCGCTGTCCTCTGAGGAGGAGGAAACCTGAAGGTCCTCATAGAGGACACTCAGCGGGACAGGAACACAGGGAGCCTCAGACTTCTCTGAGACGTGAGGGCTGTGAGAGAGGAAGTCTCCCGGCTCCTCAGGAGAGGGAAACGAGGGAGCTGTCAGGAGGCTGGAGCTCCACCATCCGTTTTCCAGTCTCCGGAAGAGCATTCTGAGAGGCTGGGCCCCATCGTGGCTGGCCGCTGGGTGATGGGACATGGTGCAGGCCTGGGCAGTAAGCAGGTAAGGTCTGCTGCGCGGAGGCTGCCGGTCGCTGCTGGGCACCTGGGCGGGTGTCCCCCTGCTCATCTGGGGCGACGGACTTGGTCTGAGTTCGGTTGCAGCTGGCGGAGGTTGGAGAGTCTCCGGGGCCCCCAGCTCACCTCCCTGGATGGCATTTTCGGGCATCTGGAAGGGACCCGTTCTCGGTTTCTTGGGGAAGTTCAGGCAAGCCTGAGTCGGAGCCTGGGCAGGTCTCTTGGCTCCTGGCCTGAAACTGAGATTGGAGCCGAGGCCCAAGCTGTGTGTGTCGGCTGGTGGGCAGGGCTGTGAGGTCACCGCAGGACGTTTGTCTTGTGCCTGGGGGCTGATGACCCGGATCAGGCCGTGGGGCTTGGAGGCAGCCTGGGGAACTTCTCGGCGGCCACCCTGAGGCCTGCTGTGTGTCGGCTTCACCACGACGAGAGGCTCCGGGCCCTGCTGCCTGACTCCCGGCTGAGGGATGTCGGCCACAGCCCCTGTCTCTCGTTCCTTCGGTCGGAGACTTGACGAGGAGCTCGGACTGGCTTTTCTGAGGGGAGACAGCGAAGCCAAGACGGATACCGTGTCAGACATTTTGGTAGCTGAGCCATCAGTGAGGGCAGGGTCCACGCGTGGCCTCTTATTGGCTGTGTGCACCGGCATTGGCCTGCTTGCAACCTGAAAGAAAGGAGACCACACACGTTAGAGGTTCCTCGGCATGGAGCCAACATGGAAATCAACCACATCCAATGACGAGGTGCACACAGCAGGAAATTCTTAATACGGTATGGACAGGCGGTCCTTGGAAGTAGGGACAGATCCTCAACGTGAGTGCTGATCGGGACAAGACCCATGAAAAATGCACTCTCGAGCTATGGTCTAAGAATACCATTTTTCTGAAGACTGTGTCTTGGGCATTCCCTGGATCAAAGCGCCTCCACTCAGCCTTCCGTGAAGTGGGACGGACTAATGCCCTTCTGAAGGCAGGTTGGTGGCTCAAGGGTTCCCAGGACGTCTTTTCTGAAAACATGCATGTTCCTGGGGTGAGCCTCCTCCATGTTTGGGGCCCCTGAGGGACTAATTTCCTCAGGCCACTAGGAAGATGTTGTTGGCAGGCTTGCCATCATTGCACGGACAGAAAGCAACAGCAAATACGGCACCTTCAGATGCCTTCACCTGGAATCAAATGGACCTGGAAGGATCGTGGAGTCCCTGACCCCAAGAAGGCAGGGAAGAGGGGTTCCCCGATCCCCTCACGCACACGGGAACCTGAAAGGAAATCAACCAGGGTGACCTAGAGGAGAAAAAGACCAGGGGCCCAGGGTGACACTCACCCTCAGATAATCACAAGATTCCATGGATGCTTTTCGATTTGGCGGCTGCTTCTCCGGAGGTGTCCCGGAAAAGATCTGGAGGAGAGCCTTCCTCTGCGGGTCTTGTTGCCTGCAGAAGAGAAAAAGTTCAGGCCCTGCCCCCCGGTTCTCCCCAGGAGACAGGGAGAACCCTGGCTGGGGCCCAGTCCCGTTCTGTGTTTTGTGATACATAAATGGAACTTTTGTGCCCTTTCCGCCTCTGCACCTTCCCTCATGTGCCAACCTTCCCATCCTGCCGGTGGCCCTCTAGGCTTCCCAAGTAAGGACTGTCATTTGGATTCCGTTGCTTTTCCCCCTGTCATGGGGAACCTGCACGAAGCGCCCCCGCCTCTCCCCCGTCCCTGAATCTCCCAGAGCCAAAGGAGCTCCTGGGTGGGGAACCCAGGAGGACACGGAGCTCTGGTCTGTTTCTCTGCAGCGTTCCTTCCCTGTCCCGGAGACGGAAAGGCACACGGTGTGCGGGTGCAGAGACACCGTGTCCTTAGGTGGCAGTACCCTAAGGATGGTGAAAACCCCTCCCACTGCTCACCTCGGTCTCTCTTCCTTCTCTCCCTTTTCCTTGTTCAAGGGCCCAGGGTTCCCTCGAACCTGGGGCTTCCATGGTTTCAGGTTTTCCTTCCCTTCCTTTCTCCCAAAGGTCTGGGGAACCAGGGCTCCGTTCCAGCACTTCATGGGGCACCTGGTACTTCTGGCCGTGTGCCCAAAGGCCCCGCAGTTTTTGCACTTGATCTGTGGGTGGAAAGGAAGTGATGTCAGTGAATGAGCTGAAGCCACAGGCAGTGATCCAATGTCAACATTGAGACGGACTGTGAATTCAGAACTGAGTGAGGATTCCAAAGAGGGGACACCGGCATGGGGGCCCTGAAGTGGAGGGAGGGTTCGGTTACGATGTTCCCTCCCAAAGCCCATGTGACGGAGGAACTCTCAAAGGAAGGACTCAGGGTTCTAGCGGGGACGATCGTGAACCCGATGTCCACAGCACAGCCCAACCTGGCTACACAGGATTCTGAGTGGAAAGGGAGGTTGCTCCCAAGAGTCTCTCCAGGGACCTGTCGGGCCGGGGAGGAGGTCCCAAGCCAGGCCCACCTTGGATGGGAAAAGCAACCCGGGTGGTGCTGGCAGAACTCTTTGGAATCCAACCCAGTCTCTGAGGACCGTGTGACACTCGCCCGCTCCTCCCCCCTCGATACCCAAAAGATTCCAGGGCTAGACGTACCCTGGGATCCTCTTCATCGGGTGGGGGAGCCCTTGGCCCAACTGGGGCCCTCTGCTGCTTCTGGAGGGTCTGGGCTCTCACGAGTCTGTTTGCCCCACTTTTGGGGTCACGACGTGCCATCATCTTCGTCTCCTGGGCGTTTTATGGCCGCCTTTTTCCGGGGTTGATGGTTGGGTCACCTGAATCACACACAAACACACGAAAAGCGATGGTTAGGCACACTGGATATTCACACACCCACAAGAAACCCCCAGCTAATTCCATGACGGTGTGGTCATGAGGAGACCTCACCACCCGTCGGTCAAATCTGTGGATCACAATGTGGTGTGTGCATCCTCAGATACTGTGTGTTCCTCTGCCGTGACCACCTGGTCCAAGAGTAAACCTGGCCTGCCACACGGCCCACGGCCTAGGTATGTGGAGTTGGAGTTGAGATTTCAATCCCACCCAAACAACTGATTCTGGAGACTGGACTTAGGTCTCTCACCATTCACTCCAGTAGAAGACACAATGATTCTCTCTCCCCTGAGGGACAAAAGAATCGAAGCTACAGGGCATGGCCGATGTCACCCCTTGGCAGGTCTGCTTGAAGTCAGGGATAAGGGATGCTTCCTATCATAACTCAAATCGCTACTCTTGCCGTTTCACTAGGCAACTTCCAAACACAAATTCATCGAGAGAAGTTATCTCCCTCTCTACCACACTAGCAGGTGATGGTCTTTCCTGCTCTGTCTTTTTGGCTTTAGCTCCAGCCCCTCTTTATTTATTTTTCTGGTATTTTACACACGCCATACGAATTCATCTAAACAAACGCTGAACAAGTGGCATATGAATCTCTTGCATGGCTAAAGGGCAAACCACCCCTTTTCCAAAGTTCTTTTTCCATTTACCCACCAATTCAGCGTGCTGGAGTACATTTCTTTTTGCATTTCCATCTGGCTCTTATCCCGGGCACGGAGATGGAAATGTTTTCTCGCTTTCTGTTCCAAGAATTACGGATAAGGAGAACACATCCTACCCCATCAGCGAGCCCCAGTGTGATCTGTTTCTTTCACTCTCCTTTGTCTCTTTTCCCCCAACTCCTCAGGGATTAGGCGAAACAAACAGTCGTTCAGGGAAACTTACCTGAAATTACAGGTCTACTTGCTTTCCTCGGCTGGCGCTCAGATGAACAGGTGCGCTGGCGCTCAGATGGGCAGGTGCTGGAGCAGCCCTGCTGGAAGCGGTGCAGCCTTCAGGAAGCCGGAGGAAGGGGCAGAGAGGGACCTTTGCTTTCCAGGCTGCCTTTTATACTGCCTCTGGACCCCTGACGCGAAACGGACCCTAACCTAATCAACTGAATCCCATTACATGACCTGGAAAGCTCTGTTTGCCCAGCCCCCTCTAAGACGATGTTCACTATGGACAGACATTCTAAGACCTACCTGTACAGCCGCAAGCTTTGAAGAATAGATGTTTCCCGTCAGGTATGTACTACTGGTGCACGTACCCCTGTCTTGTTTTACATCTTTTTTTTTTTTTTTAAACAAGGTGCTAAAATAGACACAGTGTAATTGGACCATATTCACTCTATTTCAACGTAGGCCTCAGTGTCATCAAGGAGGTACACCTTGACATGCAATCTCGGTCGTTATCCATCTTCAGAGCTTCTCCTTCTTCCCCACGGTAAGTGTGTCAGCAGAAAACCCTGACCACACCCTCACGTGTTTTCTCCTCCAGGAGGCCCTTGGAAACCACCGTGAATTGGACTGCACTGGGAAACCCAGATGAAGAACGTCAACACCGCTTTGTCCTTCGGTGCCTGGCTCCTTTTTCAGCTCGTCCTGCGGCTCCAGGCATTATGCCTGAAGAGTCTCCAGGACACCGGTGGGGCTCTATTTCCTTGGGTCCCGTTGCCATTTCTCTGGATTTGCGAAGATCCAGCGGACTTTCTGTGGAACTCTCTTGTCGGGGAACTTGGGTGCCGCGTCCCCTCATTCTGCTCTTCGTCATCTGCACCTGCACAAGTTAGGGTCCACGTTCCCTGGGCGGGAAGAGACAGGCAGGAGTCAGAATGCTGAACCAGCACACTGGGGGCATTTTCTCACGTGGTCCAAGTGACCCCATGGTCTTCTAGAGCTTTGGAACCAGTCGCGTCCCACTTGACACTACACCCGACTCTCAGTTGCTGAATCTTGTTGGCCCTCCGGCGATCTCCCGTTGGATGAGTTGCACCTGCTGAAACTCGATTCCCCCTGGATTTGCGCTTCATTAATTATTCATGATCAGGTGGGAACGCCTGCTTACATCCCCCTGTGGCTGTTCTCTGAGCTTTCCGGTCACATTCTTTCCTGCCACGCTCTTTGGTTCATTTTGGTCATGCTCCTTCTGCTGTCAGAGGAGCAGAGAGTTGATCTTGTTGATTCTGGATACTGATAGTTTCTAGGTGATCTGGACAACCAAGGTAACGACCCTCAACGGCGGCGGAAAGGGAGCAGCCATTTGGCATTGCTCAGAAAATCCCACTCAGTTCCCAGGCCTCCTAGATGTGGAATCCTGGTCAGAGTTGTTCCCAGGTCAGAGAACGGAGATAGCCTGTGCATGGTGGGATATCTTTACCTAGAGCTTTCAGTGAGTCTCGACCTCAGCTACTCTTAGGATCGGGGGAGAAGCATGGAAAGGCCCGGTGCTCAGGCATCCGGAAAGAAGACGGGACGAATATTCTACCTCTGAAGTACATCCCAAATCTGGGAGTTTACTGCAGCTTTACTGGGTTCTACTTGGCGAATGAAAGTGTGCCTCGTTCATACGCACATCCGGAAACCACTTCATGGGGGGCGTCACAGTTTGAACCCCACACGTGGCATCGCGTTGAGCCAAATGGGGACTCGTGGTGCAAGCAACGCTCCCCACGTGTTAGCGTGCGTGAGATTCACTTGGTGGAATTTGACTAGGTGCGTGTTGGTAGAGTGGGGCTGAGGTTCTCTTGCCCCTGTGGATGTTTAAGAAGTCACAGGTCCTGCGAAGACCTGCGGTCCCCTCAGTCAACTCTGTTTCGGAGACATAATGACTTGGATTACTGACAAGTCAAGACATTTTCAAGCCCTTGGAAAATCAGTTACACACAAACACGGAATGAAAGTCAAAAGAGAGTACGTCATCTTTTTGAGAATTTTATTCACTTCAAAACAAATTAAACACACCTATTTCCAACGGCATTCCAGAGCCCAGTTTTCCAGGCTGAGGAAACACCCCAAGAACGCTATGCGCAGAACGCTTCACAGCGTCCAAAACACTGCTGTCAGGGCGGGGCACAGCTGAAGGCCTGCATCTCTCAGGGTTCCCTAACTGTTCCCTGATTCAGCCATCTAGAGAGCAAACACACAGTCATTCCCCAGTTTCCTACTGACATCACAGCGGAAGTCTGACTCCCGCGCGTCGCCGTCACCCAGTTTCTGAGGCAACGAATCACTGGCACAGAAGCTTCTGGTGGCGGGTTTCCGGAGAGCCCTGCGAACTACAATGTCCCTCACCAGAATTCGATGAGGCAGAGTCTCTGCATGTGGTCCCTGCCTGGCCTGGGCTCCAACATCCGCAGAAGCACCACAGCCGGGGAGCTTGGGAGTCACCACACACAGTCTGCTCTCTGCTCCGTGCTCCTCAGTCCCACAGACCCCTCCAAGTCACGGGAGCTGGGTGCAATGGAGCCCCGGCCACCTGTAGTCTCACTCCAGGTCAGAATCGCTGTCCTCTGAGGAGGAGGAAACCTGAAGGTCCTCATAGAGGACACTCAGCGGGACAGGAACACAGGGAGCCTCAGACTTCTCTGAGACGTGAGGGCTGTGAGAGAGGAAGTCTCCCGGCTCCTCAGGAGAGGGAAACGAGGGAGCTGTCAGGAGGCTGGAGCTCCACCATCCGTTTTCCAGTCTCCGGAAGAGCATTCTGAGAGGCTGGGCCCCATCGTGGCTGGCCGCTGGGTGATGGGACATGGTGCAGGCCTGGGCAGTAGGCAGGTAAGGTCTGCTGTGCGGAGGCTTCCGGTCGCTGCTGGGCACCTGGGCGGGTGTCCCCCTGCTCATCTGGGGCGACGGACTTGGTCTGAGTTCGGTTGCAGCTGGCGGAGGTTGGAGAGTCTCCGGGGCCCCCAGCTCACCTCCCTGGATGGCATTTTCGGGCATCTGGAAGGGACCCGTTCTCGGTTTCTTGGGGAAGTTCAGGCAAGCCTGAGTCGGAGCCTGGGCAGGTCTCTTGGCTCCTGGCCTGAAACTGAGATTGGAGCCGAGGCCCAAGCTGTGTGTGTCGGCTGGTGGGCAGGGCTGTGAGGTCACCGCAGGACGTTTGTCTTGTGCCTGGGGGCTGATGACCCGGATCAGGCCGTGGGGCTTGGAGGCAGCCTGGGGAACTTCTCGGCGGCCACCCTGAGGCCTGCTGTGTGTCGGCTTCACCACGACGAGAGGCTCCGGGCCCTGCTGCCTGACTCCCGGCTGAGGGATGTCGGCCACAGCCCCTGTCTCTCGTTCCTTCGGTCGGAGACTTGACGAGGAGCTCGGACTGGCTTTTCTGAGGGGAGACAGCGAAGCCAAGACGGATACCGTGTCAGACATTTTGGTAGCTGAGCCATCAGTGAGGGCAGGGTCCACGCGTGGCCTCTTATTGGCTGTGTGCACCGGCATTGGCCTGCTTGCAACCTGAAAGAAAGGAGACCACACACGTTAGAGGTTCCTCGGCATGGAGCCAACATGGAAATCAACCACATCCAATGACGAGGTGCACACAGCAGGAAATTCTTAATACGGTATGGACAGGCGGTCCTTGGAAGTAGGGACAGATCCTCAACGTGAGTGCTGATCGGGACAAGACCCATGAAAAATGCACTCTCGAGCTATGGTCTAAGAATACCATTTTTCTGAAGACTGTGTCTTGGGCATTCACTGGATCAAAGCGCCTCCACTCAGCCTTCCGTGAAGTGGGACGGACTAATGCCCTTCTGAAGGCAGGTTGGTGGCTCAAGGGTTCCCAGGACGTCTTTTCTGAAAACATGCATGTTCCTGGGGTGAGCCTCCTCCATGTTTGGGGCCCCTGAGGGACTAATTTCCTCAGGCCACTAGGAAGATGTTGTTGGCAGGCTTGCCATCATTGCACGGAAAGAAAGCAACAGCAAATACGGCACCTTCAGATGCCTTCACCTGGAATCAAATGGACCTGGAAGGATCGTGGAGTCCCTGACCCCAAGAAGGCAGGGAAGAGGGGTTCCCCGATCCCCTCACGCACACGGGAACCTGAAAGGAAATCAACCAGGGTGACCTAGAGGAGAAAAAGACCAGGGGCCCAGGGTGACACTCACCCTCAGATAATCACAAGATTCCATGGATGCTTTTCGATTTGGCGGCTGCTTCTCCGGAGGTGCCCAGGAAAAGATCTGGAGGAGAGCCTTCCTCTGCGGGTCTTGTTGCCTGCAGAAGAGAAAAAGTTCAGGCCCTGCCCCCCGGTTCTCCCCAGGAGACAGGGAGAACCCTGGCTGGGGCCCAGTCCCGTTCTGTGTTTTGTGATACATAAATGGAACTTTTGTGCCCTTTCCGCCTCTGCACCTTCCCTCATGTGCCAACCTTCCCATCCTGCCGGTGGCCCTCTAGGCTTCCCAAGTAAGGACTGTCATTTGGATTCCGTTGCTTTTCCCCCTGTCATGGGGAACCTGCACGAAGCGCCCCCGCCTCTCCCCCGTCCCTGAATCTCCCAGAGCCAAAGGAGCTCCTGGGTGGGGAACCCAGGAGGACACGAAGCTCTGGTCTGTTTCTCTGCAGCGTTCCTTCCCTGTCCCGGAGACGGAAAGGCACACGGTGTGCAGGTGCAGAGACACCGTGTCCTTAGGTGGCAGTACCCTAAGGATGGTGAAAACCCCTCCCACTGCTCACCTCGGTCTCTCTTCCTTCTCTCCCTTTTCCTTGTTCAAGGGCCCAGGGTTCCCTCGAACCTGGGGCTTCCATGGTTTCAGGTTTTCCTTCCCTTCCTTTCTCCCAAAGGTCTGGGGAACCAGGGCTCCGTTCCAGCACTTCATGGGGCACCTGGTACTTCTGGCCGTGTGCCCAAAGGCCCCGCAGTTTTTGCACTTGATCTGTGGGTGGAAAGGAAGTGATGTCAGTGAATGAGCTGAAGCCACAGGCAGTGATCCAATGTCAACATTGAGACGGACTGTGAATTCAGAACTGAGTGAGGATTCCAAAGAGGGGACACCGGCATGGGGGCCCTGAAGTGGAGGGAGGGTTCGGTTACGATGTTCCCTCCCAAAGCCCATGTGACGGAGGAACTCTCAAAGGAAGGACTCAGGGTTCTAGCGGGGACGATCGTGAACCCGATGTCCACAGCACAGCCCAACCTGGCTACACAGGATTCTGAGTGGAAAGGGAGGTTGCTCCCAAGAGTCTCTCCAGGGACCTGTCGGGCCGGGGAGGAGGTCCCAAGCCAGGCCCACCTTGGATGGGAAAAGCAACCCGGGTGGTGCTGGCAGAACTCTTTGGAATCCAACCCAGTCTCTGAGGACCGTGTGACACTCGCCCGCTCCTCCCCCCTCGATACCCAAAAGATTCCAGGGCTAGACGTACCCTGGGATCCTCTTCATCGGGTGGGGGAGCCCTTGGCCCAACTGGGGCCCTCTGCTGCTTCTGGAGGGTCTGGGCTCTCACGAGTCTGTTTGCCCCACTTTTGGGGTCACGACGTGCCATCATCTTCGTCTCCTGGGCGTTTTATGGCCGCCTTTTTCCGGGGTTGATGGTTGGGTCACCTGAATCACACACAAACACACGAAAAGCGATGGTTAGGCACACTGGATATTCACACACCCACAAGAAACCCCCAGCTAATTCCATGACGGTGTGGTCATGAGGAGACCTCACCACCCGTCGGTCAAATCCGTGGATCACAATGTGGAGTGTGCATCCTCAGATATTGTGTGTTCCTCTGCCGTGACCACCTGGTCCAAGAGTAAACCTGGCCTGCCACACGGCCCACGGCCTAGGTATGTGGAGTTGGAGTTGAGATTTCAATCCCACCCAAACAACTGATTCTGGAGACTGGACTTAGGTCTCTCACCATTCACTCCAGTAGAAGACACAATGATTCTCTCTCCCCTGAGGGACAAAAGAATCGAAGCTACAGGGCATGGCCGATGTCACCCCTTGGCAGGTCTGCTTGAAGTCAGGGATAAGGGATGCTTCCTATCATAACTCAAATCGCTACTCTTGCCGTTTCACTAGGCAACTTCCAAACACAAATTCATCGAGAGAAGTTATCTCCCTCTCTACCACACTAGCAGGTGATGGTCTTTCCTGCTCTGTCTTTTTGGCTTTAGCTCCAGCCCCTCTTTATTTATTTTTCTGGTATTTTACACACGCCATACGAATTCATCTAAACAAACGCTGAACAAGTGGCATATGAATCTCTTGCATGGCTAAAGGGCAAACCACCCCTTTTCCAAAGTTCTTTTTCCATTTACCCACCAATTCAGCGTGCTGGAGTACATTTCTTTTTGCATTTCCATCTGGCTCTTATCCCGGGCACGGAGATGGAAATGTTTTCTCGCTTTCTGTTCCAAGAATTACGGATAAGGAGAACACATCCTACCCCATCAGCGAGCCCCAGTGTGATCTGTTTCTTTCACTCTCCTTTGTCTCTTTTCCCCCAACTCCTCAGGGATTAGGCGAAACAAACAGTCGTTCAGGGAAACTTACCTGAAATTACAGGTCTACTTGCTTTCCTCGGCTGGCGCTCAGATGAACAGGTGCGCTGGCGCTCAGATGGGCAGGTGCTGGAGCAGCCCTGCTGGAAGCGGTGCAGCCTTCAGGAAGCCGGAGTAAGGGGCAGAGAGGGACCTTTGCTTTCCAGGCTGCCTTTTATACTGCCTCTGGACCCCTGACGCGAAACGGACCCTAACCTAATCAACTGAATCCCATTACATGACCTGGAAAGCTCTGTTTGCCCAGCCCCCTCTAAGACGATGTTCACTATGGACAGACATTCTAAAACCTACCTGTACAGCCGCAAGCTTTGAAGAATAGATGTTTCCCGTCAGGTATGTACTACTGGTGCACGTACCCCTGTCTTGTTTTACATTTTTTTTTTTTTTTTTAAACAAGGTGCTAAAATAGACACAGTGTAATTGGACCATATTCACTCTATTTCAACGTAGGCCTCAGTGTCATCAAGGAGGTACACCTTGACATGCAATCTCGGTCGTTATCCATCTTCAGAGCTTCTCCTTCTTCCCCACGGTAAGTGTGTCAGCAGAAAACCCTGACCACACCCTCACGTGTTTTCTCCTCCAGGAGGCCCTTGGAAACCACCGTGAATTGGACTGCACTGGGAAACCCAGATGAAGAACGTCAACACCGCTTTGTCCTTCGGTGCCTGGCTCCTTTTTCAGCTCGTCCTGCGGCTCCAGGCATTATGCCTGAAGAGTCTCCAGGACACCGGTGGGGCTCTATTTCCTTGGGTCCCGTTGCCATTTCTCTGGATTTGCGAAGATCCAGCGGACTTTCTGTGGAACTCTCTTGTCGGGGAACTTGGGTGCCGCGTCCCCTCATTCTGCTCTTCGTCATCTGCACCTGCACAAGTTAGGGTCCACGTTCCCTGGGCGGGAAGAGACAGGCAGGAGTCAGAATGCTGAACCAGCACACTGGGGGCATTTTCTCACGTGGTCCAAGTGACCCCATGGTCTTCTAGAGCTTTGGAACCAGTCGCGTCCCACTTGACACTACACCCGACTCTCAGTTGCTGAATCTTGTTGGCCCTCCGGCGATCTCCCGTTGGATGAGTTGCACCTGCTGAAACTCGATTCCCCCTGGATTTGCGCTTCATTAATTATTCATGATCAGGTGGGAACGCCTGCTTACATCCCCCTGTGGCTGTTCTCTGAGCTTTCCGGTCACATTCTTTCCTGCCACGCTCTTTGGTTCATTTTGGTCATGCTCCTTCTGCTGTCAGAGGAGCAGAGAGTTGATCTTGTTGATTCTGGATACTGATAGTTTCTAGGTGATCTGGACAACCAAGGTAACGACCCTCAACGGCGGCGGAAAGGGAGCAGCCATTTGGCATTGCTCAGAAAATCCCACTCAGTTCCCAGGCCTCCTAGATGTGGAATCCTGGTCAGAGTTGTTCCCAGGTCAGAGAACGGAGATAGCCTGTGCATGGTGGGATATCTTTACCTAGAGCTTTCAGTGAGTCTCGACCTCAGCTACTCTTAGGATCGGGGGAGAAGCATGGAAAGGCCCGGTGCTCAGGCATCCGGAAAGAAGACGGGACGAATATTCTACCTCTGAAGTACATCCCAAATCTGGGAGTTTACTGCAGCTTTACTGGGTTCTACTTGGCGAATGAAAGTGTGCCTCGTTCATACGCACATCCGGAAACCACTTCATGGGGGGCGTCACAGTTTGAACCCCACACGTGGCATCGCGTTGAGCCAAATGGGGACTCGTGGTGCAAGCAACGCTCCCCACGTGTTAGCGTGCGTGAGATTCACTTGGTGGAATTTGACTAGGTGCGTGTTGGTAGAGTGGGGCTGAGGTTCTCTTGCCCCTGTGGATGTTTAAGAAGTCACAGGTCCTGTGAAGACCTGCGGTCCCCTCAGTCAACTCTGTTTCGGAGACATAATGACTTGGATTACTGACAAGTCAAGACATTTTCAAGCCCTTGGAAAATCAGTTACACACAAACACGGAATGAAAGTCAAAAGAGAGTACGTCATCATTTTGAGAATTTTATTCACTTCAAAACAAATTAAACACACCTATTTCCAACGGCATTCCAGAGCCCAGTTTTCCAGGCTGAGGAAACACCCCAAGAACGCTATGCGCAGAACGCTTCACAGCGTCCAAAACACTGCTGTCAGGGCGGGGCACAGCTGAAGGCCTGCATCTCTCAGGGTTCCCTAACTGTTCCCTGATTCAGCCATCTAGAGAGCAAACACACAGTCATTCCCCAGTTTCCTACTGACATCACAGCGGAAGTCTGACTCCCGCGCGTCGCCGTCACCCAGTTTCTGAGGCAACGAATCACTGGCACAGAAGCTTCTGGTGGCGGGTTTCCGGAGAGCCCTGCGAACTACAATGTCCCTCACCAGAATTCGATGAGGCAGAGTCTCTGCATGTGGTCCCTGCCTGGCCTGGGCTCCAACATCCGCAGAAGCACCACAGCCGGGGAGCTTGGGAGTCACCACACACAGTCTGCTCTCTGCTCTGTGCTCCTCAGTCCCACAGACCCCTCCAAGTCACGGGAGCTGGGTGCAATGGAGCCCCGGCCACCTGTAGTCTCACTCCAGGTCAGAATCGCTGTCCTCTGAGGAGGAGGAAACCTGAAGGTCCTCATAGAGGACACTCAGCGGGACAGGAACACAGGGAGCCTCAGACTTCTCTGAGACGTGAGGGCTGTGAGAGAGGAAGTCTCCCGGCTCCTCAGGAGAGGGAAACGAGGGAGCTGTCAGGAGGCTGGAGCTCCACCATCCGTTTTCCAGTCTCCGGAAGAGCATTCTGAGAGGCTGGGCCCCATCGTGGCTGGCCGCTGGGTGATGGGACATGGTGCAGGCCTGGGCAGTAGGCAGGTAAGGTCTGCTGCGCGGAGGCTGCCGGTCGCTGCTGGGCACCTGGGCGGGTGTCCCCCTGCTCATCTGGGGCGACGGACTTGGTCTGAGTTCGGTTGCAGCTGGCGGAGGTTGGAGAGTCTCCGGGGCCCCCAGCTCACCTCCCTGGATGGCATTTTCGGGCATCTGGAAGGGACCCGTTCTCGGTTTCTTGGGGAAGTTCAGGCAAGCCTGAGTCGGAGCCTGGGCAGGTCTCTTGGCTCCTGGCCTGAAACTGAGATTGGAGCCGAGGCCCAAGCTGTGTGTGTCGGCTGGTGGGCAGGGCTGTGAGGTCACCGCAGGACGTTTGTCTTGTGCCTGGGGGCTGATGACCCGGATCAGGCCGTGGGGCTTGGAGGCAGCCTGGGGAACTTCTCGGCGGCCACCCTGAGGCCTGCTGTGTGTCGGCTTCACCACGACGAGAGGCTCCGGGCCCTGCTGCCTGACTCCCGGCTGAGGGATGTCGGCCACAGCCCCTGTCTCTCGTTCCTTCGGTCGGAGACTTGACGAGGAGCTCGGACTGGCTTTTCTGAGGGGAGACAGCGAAGCCAAGACGGATACCGTGTCAGACATTTTGGTAGCTGAGCCATCAGTGAGGACAGGGTCCACGCGTGGCCTCTTATTGGCTGTGTGCACCGGCATTGGCCTGCTTGCAACCTGAAAGAAAGGAGACCACACACGTTAGAGGTTCCTCGGCATGGAGCCAACATGGAAATCAACCACATCCAATGACGAGGTGCACACAGCAGGAAATTCTTAATACGGTATGGACAGGCGGTCCTTGGAAGTAGGGACAGATCCTCAACGTGAGTGCTGATCGGGACAAGACCCATGAAAAATGCACTCTCGAGCTATGGTCTAAGAATACCATTTTTCTGAAGACTGTGTCTTGGGCATTCCCTGGATCAAAGCGCCTCCACTCAGCCTTCCGTGAAGTGGGACGGACTAATGCCCTTCTGAAGGCAGGTTGGTGGCTCAAGGGTTCCCAGGACGTCTTTTCTGAAAACATGCATGTTCCTGGGGTGAGCCTCCTCCATGTTTGGGGCCCCTGAGGGACTAATTTCCTCAGGCCACTAGGAAGATGTTGTTGGCAGGCTTGCCATCATTGCACGGAGAGAAAGCAACAGCAAATACGGCACCTTCAGATGCCTTCACCTGGAATCAAATGGACCTGGAAGGATCGTGGAGTCCCTGACCCCAAGAAGGCAGGGAAGAGGGGTTCCCCGATCCCCTCACGCACACGGGAACCTGAAAGGAAATCAACCAGGGTGACCTAGAGGAGAAAAAGACCAGGGGCCCAGGGTGACACTCACCCTCAGATAATCACAAGATTCCATGGATGCTTTTCGATTTGGCGGCTGCTTCTCCGGAGGTGTCCCGGAAAAGATCTGGAGGAGAGCCTTCCTCTGCGGGTCTTGTTGCCTGCAGAAGAGAAAAAGTTCAGGCCCTGCCCCCCGGTTCTCCCCAGGAGACAGGGAGAACCCTGGCTGGGGCCCAGTCCCGTTCTGTGTTTTGTGATACATAAATGGAACTTTTGTGCCCTTTCCGCCTCTGCACCTTCCCTCATGTGCCAACCTTCCCATCCTGCCGGTGGCCCTCTAGGCTTCCCAAGTAAGGACTGTCATTTGGATTCCGTTGCTTTTCCCCCTGTCATGGGGAACCTGCACGAAGCGCCCCCGCCTCTCCCCCGTCCCTGAATCTCCCAGAGCCAAAGGAGCTCCTGGGTGGGGAACCCAGGAGGACACGGAGCTCTGGTCTGTTTCTCTGCAGCGTTCCTTCCCTGTCCCGGAGACGGAAAGGCACAAGGTGTGCGGGTGCGGAGACACCGTGTCCTTAGGTGGCAGTACCCTAAGGATGGTGAAAACCCCTCCCACTGCTCACCTCGGTCTCTCTTCCTTCTCTCCCTTTTCCTTGTTCAAGGGCCCAGGGTTCCCTCGAACCTGGGGCTTCCATGGTTTCAGGTTTTCCTTTCCTTCCTTTCTCCCAAAGGTCTGGGGAACCAGGGCTCCGTTCTAGCACTTCATGGGGCACCTGGTACTTCTGGCCGTGTGCCCAAAGGCCCCGCAGTTTTTGCACTTGATCTGTGGGTGGAAATGAAGTGATGTCAGTGAATGAGCTGAAGCCACAGGCAGTGATCCAATGTCAACATTGAGACGGACTGTGAATTCAGAACTGAGTGAGGATTCCAAAGAGGGGACACCGGCATGGGGGCCCTGAAGTGGAGGGAGGGTTCGGTTACGATGTTCCCTCCCAAAGCCCATGTGACGGAGGAACTCTCAAAGGAACGACTCAGGGTTCTAGCGGGGACGATCGTGAACCCGATGTCCACAGCACAGCCCAACCTGGCTACACAGGATTCTGAGTGGAAAGGGAGGTTGCTCCCAAGAGTCTCTCCAGGGACCTGTCGGGCCGGGGAGGAGGTCCCAAGCCAGGCCCACCTTGGATGGGAAAAGCAACCCGGGTGGTGCTGGCAGAACTCTTTGGAATCCAACCCAGTCTCTGAGGACCGTGTGACACTCGCCCGCTCCTCCCCCCTCGATACCCAAAAGATTCCAGGGCTAGACATACCCTGGGATCCTCTTCATCGGGTGGGGGAGCCCTTGGCCCAACTGGGGCCCTCTGCTGCTTCTGGAGGGTCTGGGCTCTCACGAGTCTGTTTGCCCCACTTTTGGGGTCACGACGTGCCATCATCTTCGTCTCCTGGGCGTTTTATGGCCGCCTTTTTCCGGGGTTGATGGTTGGGTCACCTGAATCACACACAAACACACGAAAAGCGATGGTTAGGCACACTGGATATTCACACACCCACAAGAAACCCCCAGCTAATTCCATGACGGTGTGGTCATGAGGAGACCTCACCACCCGTCGGTCAAATCTGTGGATCACAATGTGGTGTGTGCATCCTCAGATATTGTGTGTTCCTCTGCCGTGACCACCTGGTCCAAGAGTAAACCTGGCCTGCCACACGGCCCACGGCCTAGGTATGTGGAGTTGGAGTTGAGATTTCAATCCCACCCAAACAACTGATTCTGGAGACTGGACTTAGGTCTCTCACCATTCACTCCAGTAGAAGACACAATGATTCTCTCTCCCCTGAGGGACAAAAGAATCGAAGCTACAGGGCATGGCCGATGTCACCCCTTGGCAGGTCTGCTTGAAGTCAGGGATAAGGGATGCTTCCTATCATAACTCAAATCGCTACTCTTGCCGTTTCACTAGGCAACTTCCAAACACAAATTCATCGAGAGAAGTTATCTCCCTCTCTACCACACTAGCAGGTGATGGTCTTTCCTGCTCTGTCTTTTTGGCTTTAGCTCCAGCCCCTCTTTATTTATTTTTCTGGTATTTTACACACGCCATACGAATTCATCTAAACAAACGCTGAACAAGTGGCATATGAATCTCTTGCATGGCTAAAGGGCAAACCACCCCTTTTCCAAAGTTCTTTTTCCATTTACCCACCAATTCAGCGTGCTGGAGTACATTTCTTTTTGCATTTCCATCTGGCTCTTATCCCGGGCACGGAGATGGAAATGTTTTCTCGCTTTCTGTTCCAAGAATTACGGATAAGGAGAACACATCCTACCCCATCAGCGAGCCCCAGTGTGATCTGTTTCTTTCACTCTCCTTTGTCTCTTTTCCCCCAACTCCTCAGGGATTAGGCGAAACAAACAGTCGTTCAGGGAAACTTACCTGAAATTACAGGTCTACTTGCTTTCCTCGGCTGGCGCTCAGATGGGCAGGTGCTGGAGCAGCCCTGCTGGAAGCGGTGCAGCCTTCAGGAAGCCGGAGGAAGGGGCAGAGAGGGACCTTTGCTTTCCAGGCTGCCTTTTATACTGCCTCTGGACCCCTGACACGAAACGGACCCTAACCTAATCAACTTAATCCCATTACATGACCTGGAAAGCTCTCTTTGCCCAGCCCCCTCTAAGACGATGTTCACTATGGACAGACATTCTAAGACCTACCTGTACAGCCGCAAGCTTTGAAGAATAGATGTTTCCCGTCAGGTATGTACTACTGGTGCATGTACCCCTGTCTTGTTTTACATCTTTTTTTTTTTTTTTTTTTTTTTTTTAAACAAGGTGCTAAAATAGACACAGTGTAATTGGACCATATTCACTCCATTTCAACGTAGGCCTCAGTGTCATCAAGGAGGTACACCTTGACATGCAATCTCGGTCGTTATCCATCTTCAGAGCTTCTCCTTCTTCCCCACGGTAAGTGTGTCAGCAGAAAACCCTGACCACACCCTCACGTGTTTTCTCCTCCAGGAGGCCCTTGGAAACCACCGTGAATTGGACTGCACTGGGAAACCCAGATGAAGAACGTCAACACCGCTTTGTCCTTCGGTGCCTGGCTCCTTTTTCAGCTCGTCCTGCGGCTCCAGGCATTATGCCTGAAGAGTCTCCAGGACACCGGTGGGGCTCTATTTCCTTGGGTCCCGTTGCCATTTCTCTGGATTTGCGAAGATCCAGCGGACTTTCTGTGGAACTCTCTTGTCGGGGAACTTGGGTGCCGCGTCCCCTCATTCTGCTCTTCGTCATCTGCACCTGCACAAGTTAGGGTCCACGTTCCCTGGGCGGGAAGAGACAGGCAGGAGTCAGAATGCTGAACCAGCACACTGGGGGCATTTTCTCACGTGGTCCAAGTGACCCCATGGTCTTCTAGAGCTTTGGAACCAGTCGCGTCCCACTTGACACTACACCCGACTCTCAGTTGCTGAATCTTGTTGGCCCTCCGGCGATCTCCCGTTGGATGAGTTGCACCTGCTGAAACTCGATTCCCCCTGGATTTGCGCTTCATTAATTATTCATGATCAGGTGGGAACGCCTGCTTACATCCCCCTGTGGCTGTTCTCTGAGCTTTCCGGTCACATCCTTTCCTGCCACGCTCTTTGGTTCATTTTGGTCATGCTCCTTCTGCTGTCAGAGGAGCAGAGAGTTGATCTTGTTGATTCTGGATACTGATAGTTTCTAGGTGATCTGGACAACCAAGGTAACGACCCTCAACGGCGGCGGAAAGGGAGCAGCCATTTGGCATTGCTCAGAAAATCCCACTCAGTTCCCAGGCCTCCTAGATGTGGAATCCTGGTCAGAGTTGTTCCCAGGTCAGAGAACGGAGATAGCCTGTGCATGGTGGGATATCTTTACCTAGAGCTTTCAGTGAGTCTCGACCTCAGCTACTCTTAGGATCGGGGGAGAAGCATGGAAAGGCCCGGTGCTCAGGCATCCGGAAAGAAGACGGGACGAATATTCTACCTCTGAAGTACATCCCAAATCTGGGAGTTTACTGCAGCTTTACTGGGTTCTACTTGGCGAATGAAAGTGTGCCTCGTTCATACGCACATCCGGAAACCACTTCATGGGGGGCGTCACAGTTTGAACCCCACACGTGGCATCGCGTTGAGCCAAATGGGGACTCGTGGTGCAAGCAACGCTCCCCACGTGTTAGCGTGCGTGAGATTCACTTGGTGGAATTTGACTAGGTGCGTGTTGGTAGAGTGGGGCTGAGGTTCTCTTGCCCCTGTGGATGTTTAAGAAGTCACAGGTCCTGTGAAGACCTGCGGTCCCCTCAGTCAACTCTGTTTCGGAGACATAATGACTTGGATTACTGACAAGTCAAGACATTTTCAAGCCCTTGGAAAATCAGTTACACACAAACACGGAATGAAAGTCAAAAGAGAGTACGTCATCATTTTGAGAATTTTATTCACTTCAAAACAAATTAAACACACCTATTTCCAACGGCATTCCAGAGCCCAGTTTTCCAGGCTGAGGAAACACCCCAAGAACGCTATGCGCAGAACGCTTCACAGCGTCCAAAACACTGCTGTCAGGGCGGGGCACAGCTGAAGGCCTGCATCTCTCAGGGTTCCCTAACTGTTCCCTGATTCAGCCATCTAGAGAGCAAACACACAGTCATTCCCCAGTTTCCTACTGACATCACAGCGGAAGTCTGACTCCCGCGCGTCGCCGTCACCCAGTTTCTGAGGCAACGAATCACTGGCACAGAAGCTTCTGGTGGCGGGTTTCCGGAGAGCCCTGCGAACTACAATGTCCCTCACCAGAATTCGATGAGGCAGAGTCTCTGCATGTGGTCCCTGCCTGGCCTGGGCTCCAACATCCGCAGAAGCACCACAGCCGGGGAGCTTGGGAGTCACCACACACAGTCTGCTCTCTGCTCTGTGCTCCTCAGTCCCACAGACCCCTCCAAGTCACGGGAGCTGGGTGCAATGGAGCCCCGGCCACCTGTAGTCTCACTCCAGGTCAGAATCGCTGTCCTCTGAGGAGGAGGAAACCTGAAGGTCCTCATAGAGGACACTCAGCGGGACAGGAACACAGGGAGCCTCAGACTTCTCTGAGACGTGAGGGCTGTGAGAGAGGAAGTCTCCCGGCTCCTCAGGAGAGGGAAACGAGGGAGCTGTCAGGAGGCTGGAGCTCCACCATCCGTTTTCCAGTCTCCGGAAGAGCATTCTGAGAGGCTGGGCCCCATCGTGGCTGGCCGCTGGGTGATGGGACATGGTGCAGGCCTGGGCAGTAGGCAGGTAAGGTCTGCTGCGCGGAGGCTGCCGGTCGCTGCTGGGCACCTGGGCGGGTGTCCCCCTGCTCATCTGGGGCGACGGACTTGGTCTGAGTTCGGTTGCAGCTGGCGGAGGTTGGAGAGTCTCCGGGGCCCCCAGCTCACCTCCCTGGATGGCATTTTCGGGCATCTGGAAGGGACCCGTTCTCGGTTTCTTGGGGAAGTTCAGGCAAGCCTGAGTCGGAGCCTGGGCAGGTCTCTTGGCTCCTGGCCTGAAACTGAGATTGGAGCCGAGGCCCAAGCTGTGTGTGTCGGCTGGTGGGCAGGGCTGTGAGGTCACCGCAGGACGTTTGTCTTGTGCCTGGGGGCTGATGACCCGGATCAGGCCGTGGGGCTTGGAGGCAGCCTGGGGAACTTCTCGGCGGCCACCCTGAGGCCTGCTGTGTGTCGGCTTCACCACGACGAGAGGCTCCGGGCCCTGCTGCCTGACTCCCGGCTGAGGGATGTCGGCCACAGCCCCTGTCTCTCGTTCCTTCGGTCGGAGACTTGACGAGGAGCTCGGACTGGCTTTTCTGAGGGGAGACAGCGAAGCCAAGACGGATACCGTGTCAGACATTTTGGTAGCTGAGCCATCAGTGAGGGCAGGGTCCACGCGTGGCCTCTTATTGGCTGTGTGCACCGGCATTGGCCTGCTTGCAACCTGAAAGAAAGGAGACCACACACGTTAGAGGTTCCTCGGCATGGAGCCAACATGGAAATCAACCACATCCAATGACGAGGTGCACACAGCAGGAAATTCTTAATACGGTATGGACAGGCGGTCCTTGGAAGTAGGGACAGATCCTCAACGTGAGTGCTGATCGGGACAAGACCCATGAAAAATGCACTCTCGAGCTATGGTCTAAGAATACCATTTTTCTGAAGACTGTGTCTTGGGCATTCCCTGGATCAAAGCGCCTCCACTCAGCCTTCCGTGAAGTGGGACGGACTAATGCCCTTCTGTAGGCAGGTTGGTGGCTCAAGGGTTCCCAGGACGTCTTTTCTGAAAACATGCATGTTCCTGGGGTGAGCCTCCTCCATGTTTGGGGCCCCTGAGGGACTAATTTCCTCAGGCCACTAGGAAGATGTTGTTGGCAGGCTTGCCATCATTGCACGGAAAGAAAGCAACAGCAAATACGGCACCTTCAGATGCCTTCACCTGGAATCAAATGGACCTGGAAGGATCGTGGAGTCCCTGACCCCAAGAAGGCAGGGAAGAGGGGTTCCCCGATCCCCTCACGCACACGGGAACCTGAAAGGAAATCAACCAGGGTGACCTAGAGGAGAAAAAGACCAGGGGCCCAGGGTGACACTCACCCTCAGATAATCACAAGATTCCATGGATGCTTTTCGATTTGGCGGCTGCTTCTCCGGAGGTGTCCCGGAAAAGATCTGGAGGAGAGCCTTCCTCTGCGGGTCTTGTTGCCTGCAGAAGAGAAAAAGTTCAGGCCCTGCCCCCCGGTTCTCCCCAGGAGACAGGGAGAACCCTGGCTGGGGCCCAGTCCCGTTCTGTGTTTTGTGATACATAAATGGAACTTTTGTGCCCTTTCCGCCTCTGCACCTTCCCTCATGTGCCAACCTTCCCATCCTGCCGGTGGCCCTCTAGGCTTCCCAAGTAAGGACTGTCATTTGGATTCCGTTGCTTTTCCCCCTGTCATGGGGAAGCTGCACGAAGCGCCCCCGCCTCTCCCCCGTCCCTGAATCTCCCAGAGCCAAAGGAGCTCCTGGGTGGGGAACCCAGGAGGACACGGAGCTCTGGTCTGTTTCTCTGCAGCGTTCCTTCCCTGTCCCGGAGACGGAAAGGCACACGGTGTGCGGGTGCAGAGACACCGTGTCCTTAGGTGGCAGTACCCTAAGGATGGTGAAAACCCCTCCCACTGCTCACCTCGGTCTCTCTTCCTTCTCTCCCTTTTCCTTGTTCAAGGGCCCAGGGTTCCCTCGAACCTGGGGCTTCCATGGTTTCAGGTTTTCCTTCCCTTTCTTTCTCCCAAAGGTCTGGGGAACCAGGGCTCCGTTCCAGCACTTCATGGGGCACCTGGTACTTCTGGCCGTGTGCCCAAAGGCCCCGCAGTTTTTGCACTTGATCTGTGGGTGGAAAGGAAGTGATGTCAGTGAATGAGCTGAAGCCACAGGCAGTGATCCAATGTCAACATTGAGACGGACTGTGAATTCAGAACTGAGTGAGGATTCCAAAGAGGGGACACCGGCATGGGGGCCCTGAAGTGGAGGGAGGGTTCGGTTACGATGTTCCCTCCCAAAGCCCATGTGACGGAGGAACTCTCAAAGGAAGGACTCAGGGTTCTAGCGGGGACGATCGTGAACCCGATGTCCACAGCACAGCCCAACCTGGCTACACAGGATTCTGAGTGGAAAGGGAGGTTGCTCCCAAGAGTCTCTCCAGGGACCTGTCGGGCCGGGGAGGAGGTCCCAAGCCAGGCCCACCTTGGATGGGAAAAGCAACCCGGGTGGTGCTGGCAGAACTCTTTGGAATCCAACCCAGTCTCTGAGGACCGTGTGACACTCGCCCGCTCCTCCCCCCTCGATACCCAAAAGATTCCAGGGCTAGACGTACCCTGGGATCCTCTTCATCGGGTGGGGGAGCCCTTGGCCCAACTGGGGCCCTCTGCTGCTTCTGGAGGGTCTGGGCTCTCACGAGTCTGTTTGCCCCACTTTTGGGGTCACGACGTGCCATCATCTTCGTCTCCTGGGCGTTTTATGGCCGCCTTTTTCCGGGGTTGATGGTTGGGTCACCTGAATCACACACAAACACACGAAAAGCGATGGTTAGGCACACTGGATATTCACACACCCACAAGAAACCCCCAGCTAATTCCATGACGGTGTGGTCATGAGGAGACCTCACCACCCGTCGGTCAAATCTGTGGATCACAATTTGGTGTGTGCATCCTCAGATATTGTGTGTTCCTCTGCCGTGACCACCTGGTCCAAGAGTAAACCTGGCCTGCCACACGGCCCACGGCCTAGGTATGTGGAGTTGGAGTTGAGATTTCAATCCCACCCAAACAACTGATTCTGGAGACTGGACTTAGGTCTCTCACCATTCACTCCAGTAGAAGACACAATGATTCTCTCTCCCCTGAGGGACAAAAGAATCGAAGCTACAGGGCATGGCCGATGTCACCCCTTGGCAGGTCTGCTTGAAGTCAGGGATAAGGGATGCTTCCTATCATAACTCAAATCGCTACTCTTGCCGTTTCACTAGGCAACTTCCAAACACAAATTCATCGAGAGAAGTTATCTCCCTCTCTACCACACTAGCAGGTGATGGTCTTTCCTGCTCTGTCTTTTTGGCTTTAGCTCCAGCCCCTCTTTATTTATTTTTCTGGTATTTTACACACGCCATACGAATTCATCTAAACAAACGCTGAACAAGTGGCATATGAATCTCTTGCATGGCTAAAGGGCAAACCACCCCTTTTCCAAAGTTCTTTTTCCATTTACCCACCAATTCAGCGTGCTGGAGTACATTTCTTTTTGCATTTCCATCTGGCTCTTATCCCGGGCACGGAGATGGAAATGTTTTCTCGCTTTCTGTTCCAAGAATTACGGATAAGGAGAACACATCCTACCCCATCAGCGAGCCCCAGTGTGATCTGTTTCTTTCACTCTCCTTTGTCTCTTTTCCCCCAACTCCTCAGGGATTAGGCGAAACAAACAGTCGTTCAGGGAAACTTACCTGAAATTACAGGTCTACTTGCTTTCCTCGGCTGGCGCTCAGATGAACAGGTGCGCTGGCGCTCAGATGGGCAGGTGCTGGAGCAGCCCTGCTGGAAGCGGTGCAGCCTTCAGGAAGCCGGAGGAAGGGGCAGAGAGGGACCTTTGCTTTCCAGGCTGCCTTTTATACTGCCTCTGGACCCCTGACGCGAAACGGACCCTAACCTAATCAACTGAATCCCATTACATGACCTGGAAAGCTCTGTTTGCCCAGCCCCCTCTAAGACGATGTTCACTATGGACAGACATTCTAAGACCTACCTGTACAGCCGCAAGCTTTGAAGAATAGATGTTTCCCGTCAGGTATGTACTACTGGTGCACGTACCCCTGTCTTGTTTTACATCTTTTTTTTTTTTTTTAAACAAGGTGCTAAAATAGACACAGTGTAATTGGACCATATTCACTCTATTTCAACGTAGGCCTCAGTGTCATCAAGGAGGTACACCTTGACATGCAATCTCGGTCGTTATCCATCTTCAGAGCTTCTCCTTCTTCCCCACGGTAAGTGTGTCAGCAGAAAACCCTGACCACACCCTCACGTGTTTTCTCCTCCAGGAGGCCCTTGGAAACCACCGTGAATTGGACTGCACTGGGAAACCCAGATGAAGAACGTCAACACCGCTTTGTCCTTCGGTGCCTGGCTCCTTTTTCAGCTCGTCCTGCGGCTCCAGGCATTATGCCTGAAGAGTCTCCAGGACACCGGTGGGGCTCTATTTCCTTGGGTCCCGTTGCCATTTCTCTGGATTTGCGAAGATCCAGCGGACTTTCTGTGGAACTCTCTTGTCGGGGAACTTGGGTGCCGCGTCCCCTCATTCTGCTCTTCGTCATCTGCACCTGCACAAGTTAGGGTCCACGTTCCCTGGGCGGGAAGAGACAGGCAGGAGTCAGAATGCTGAACCAGCACACTGGGGGCATTTTCTCACGTGGTCCAAGTGACCCCATGGTCTTCTAGAGCTTTGGAACCAGTCGCGTCCCACTTGACACTACACCCGACTCTCAGTTGCTGAATCTTGTTGGCCCTCCGGCGATCTCCCGTTGGATGAGTTGCACCTGCTGAAACTCGATTCCCCCTGGATTTGCGCTTCATTAATTATTCATGATCAGGTGGGAACGCCTGCTTACATCCCCCTGTGGCTGTTCTCTGAGCTTTCCGGTCACATCCTTTCCTGCCACGCTCTTTGGTTCATTTTGGTCATGCTCCTTCTGCTGTCAGAGGAGCAGAGAGTTGATCTTGTTGATTCTGGATACTGATAGTTTCTAGGTGATCTGGACAACCAAGGTAACGACCCTCAACGGCGGCGGAAAGGGAGCAGCCATTTGGCATTGCTCAGAAAATCCCACTCAGTTCCCAGGCCTCCTAGATGTGGAATCCTGGTCAGAGTTGTTCCCAGGTCAGAGAACGGAGATAGCCTGTGCATGGTGGGATATCTTTACCTAGAGCTTTCAGTGAGTCTCGACCTCAGCTACTCTTAGGATCGGGGGAGAAGCATGGAAAGGCCCGGTGCTCAGGCATCCGGAAAGAAGACGGGACGAATATTCTACCTCTGAAGTACATCCCAAATCTGGGAGTTTACTGCAGCTTTACTGGGTTCTACTTGGCGAATGAAAGTGTGCCTCGTTCATACGCACATCCGGAAACCACTTCATGGGGGGCGTCACAGTTTGAACCCCACACGTGGCATCGCGTTGAGCCAAATGGGGACTCGTGGTGCAAGCAACGCTCCCCACGTGTTAGCGTGCGTGAGATTCACTTGGTGGAATTTGACTAGGTGCGTGTTGGTAGAGTGGGGCTGAGGTTCTCTTGCCCCTGTGGATGTTTAAGAAGTCACAGGTCCTGCGAAGACCTGCGGTCCCCTCAGTCAACTCTGTTTCGGAGACATAATGACTTGGATTACTGACAAGTCAAGACATTTTCAAGCCCTTGGAAAATCAGTTACACACAAACACGGAATGAAAGTCAAAAGAGAGTACGTCATCTTTTTGAGAATTTTATTCACTTCAAAACAAATTAAACACACCTATTTCCAACGGCATTCCAGAGCCCAGTTTTCCAGGCTGAGGAAACACCCCAAGAACGCTATGCGCAGAACGCTTCACAGCGTCCAAAACACTGCTGTCAGGGCGGGGCACAGCTGAAGGCCTGCATCTCTCAGGGTTCCCTAACTGTTCCCTGATTCAGCCATCTAGAGAGCAAACACACAGTCATTCCCCAGTTTCCTACTGACATCACAGCGGAAGTCTGACTCCCGCGCGTCGCCGTCACCCAGTTTCTGAGGCAACGAATCACTGGCACAGAAGCTTCTGGTGGCGGGTTTCCGGAGAGCCCTGCGAACTACAATGTCCCTCACCAGAATTCGATGAGGCAGAGTCTCTGCATGTGGTCCCTGCCTGGCCTGGGCTCCAACATCCGCAGAAGCACCACAGCCGGGGAGCTTGGGAGTCACCACACACAGTCTGCTCTCTGCTCTGTGCTCCTCAGTCCCACAGACCCCTCCAAGTCACGGGAGCTGGGTGCAATGGAGCCCCGGCCACCTGTAGTCTCACTCCAGGTCAGAATCGCTGTCCTCTGAGGAGGAGGAAACCTGAAGGTCCTCATAGAGGACACTCAGCGGGACAGGAACACAGGGAGCCTCAGACTTCTCTGAGACGTGAGGGCTGTGAGAGAGGAAGTCTCCCGGCTCCTCAGGAGAGGGAAACGAGGGAGCTGTCAGGAGGCTGGAGCTCCACCATCCGTTTTCCAGTCTCCGGAAGAGCATTCTGAGAGGCTGGGCCCCATCGTGGCTGGCCGCTGGGTGATGGGACATGGTGCAGGCCTGGGCAGTAGGCAGGTAAGGTCTGCTGTCGGAGGCTTCCGGTCGCTGCTGGGCACCTGGGTGGGTGTCCCCCTGCTCATCTGGGGCGACGGACTTGGTCTGAGTTCGGTTGCAGCTGGCGGAGGTTGGAGAGTCTCCGGGGCCCCCAGCTCACCTCCCTGGATGGCATTTTCGGGCATCTGGAAGGGACCCGTTCTCGGTTTCTTGGGGAAGTTCAGGCAAGCCTGAGTCGGAGCCTGGGCAGGTCTCTTGGCTCCTGGCCTGAAACTGAGATTGGAGCCGAGGCCCAAGCTGTGTGTGTCGGCTGGTGGGCAGGGCTGTGAGGTCACCGCAGGACGTTTGTCTTGTGCCTGGGGGCTGATGACCCGGATCAGGCCGTGGGGCTTGGAGGCAGCCTGGGGAACTTCTCGGCGGCCACCCTGAGGCCTGCTGTGTGTCGGCTTCACCACGACGAGAGGCTCCGGGCCCTGCTGCCTGACTCCCGGCTGAGGGATGTCGGCCACAGCCCCTGTCTCTCGTTCCTTCGGTCGGAGACTTGACGAGGAGCTCGGACTGGCTTTTCTGAGGGGAGACAGCGAAGCCAAGACGGATACCGTGTCAGACATTTTGGTAGCTGAGCCATCAGTGAGGGCAGGGTCCACGCGTGGCCTCTTATTGGCTGTGTGCACCGGCATTGGCCTGCTTGCAACCTGAAAGAAAGGAGACCACACACGTTAGAGGTTCCTCGGCATGGAGCCAACATGGAAATCAACCACATCCAATGACGAGGTGCACACAGCAGGAAATTCTTAATACGGTATGGACAGGCGGTCCTTGGAAGTAGGGACAGATCCTCAACGTGAGTGCTGATCGGAACAAGACCCATGAGAAATGCACTCTCGAGCTATGGTCTAAGAATACCATTTTTCTGAAGACTGTGTCTTGGGCATTCACTGGATCAAAGCGCCTCCACTCAGCCTTCCGTGAAGTGGGACGGACTAATGCCCTTCTGAAGGCAGGTTGGTGGCTCAAGGGTTCCCAGGACGTCTTTTCTGAAAACATGCATGTTCCTGGGGTGAGCCTCCTCCATGTTTGGGGCCCCTGAGGGACTAATTTCCTCAGGCCACTAGGAAGATGTTGTTGGCAGGCTTGCCATCATTGCACGGAAAGAAAGCAACAGCAAATACGGCACCTTCAGATGCCTTCACCTGGAATCAAATGGACCTGGAAGGATCGTGGAGTCCCTGACCCCAAGAAGGCAGGGAAGAGGGGTTCCCCGATCCCCTCACGCACACGGGAACCTGAAAGGAAATCAACCAGGGTGACCTAGAGGAGAAAAAGACCAGGGGCCCAGGGTGACACTCACCCTCAGATAATCACAAGATTCCATGGATGCTTTTCGATTTGGCGGCTGCTTCTCCGGAGGTGCCCAGGAAAAGATCTGGAGGAGAGCCTTCCTCTGCGGGTCTTGTTGCCTGCAGAAGAGAAAAAGTTCAGGCCCTGCCCCCCGGTTCTCCCCAGGAGACAGGGAGAACCCTGGCTGGGGCCCAGTCCCGTTCTGTGTTTTGTGATACATAAATGGAACTTTTGTGCCCTTTCCGCCTCTGCACCTTCCCTCATGTGCCAACCTTCCCATCCTGCCGGTGGCCCTCTAGGCTTCCCAAGTAAGGACTGTCATTTGGATTCCGTTGCTTTTCCCCCTGTCATGGGGAAGCTGCACGAAGCGCCCCCGGCTCTCCCCCGTCCCTGAATCTCCCAGAGCCAAAGGAGCTCCTGGGTGGGGAACCCAGGAGGACACGGAGCTCTGGTCTGTTTCTCTGCAGCGTTCCTTCCCTGTCCCGGAGACGGAAAGGCACACGGTGTGCGGGTGCAGAGACACCGTGTCCTTAGCTGGCAGTACCCTAAGGATGGTGAAAACCCCTCCCACTGCTCACCTCGGTCTCTCTTCCTTCTCTCCCTTTTCCTTGTTCAAGGGCCCAGGGTTCCCTCGAACCTGGGGCTTCCATGGTTTCAGGTTTTCCTTCCCTTCCTTTCTCCCAAAGGTCTGGGGAACCAGGGCTCCGTTCCAGCACTTCATGGGGCACCTGGTACTTCTGGCCGTGTGCCCAAAGGCCCCGCAGTTTTTGCACTTGATCTGTGGGTGGAAAGGAAGTGATGTCAGTGAATGAGCTGAAGCCACAGGCAGTGATCCAATGTCAACATTGAGACGGACTGTGAATTCAGAACTGAGTGAGGATTCCAAAGAGGGGACACCGGCATGGGGGCCCTGAAGTGGAGGGAGGGTTCGGTTACGATGTTCCCTCCCAAAGCCCATGTGACGGAGGAACTCTCAAAGGAAGGACTCAGGGTTCTAGCGGGGACGATCGTGAACCCGATGTCCACAGCACAGCCCAACCTGGCTACACAGGATTCTGAGTGGAAAGGGAGGTTGCTCCCAAGAGTCTCTCCAGGGACCTGTCGGGCCGGGGAGGAGGTCCCAAGCCAGGCCCACCTTGGATGGGAAAAGCAACCCGGGTGGTGCTGGCAGAACTCTTTGGAATCCAACCCAGTCTCTGAGGACCGTGTGACACTCGCCCGCTCCTCCCCCCTCGATACCCAAAAGATTCCAGGGCTAGACGTACCCTGGGATCCTCTTCATCGGGTGGGGGAGCCCTTGGCCCAACTGGGGCCCTCTGCTGCTTCTGGAGGGTCTGGGCTCTCACGAGTCTGTTTGCCCCACTTTTGGGGTCACGACGTGCCATCATCTTCGTCTCCTGGGCGTTTTATGGCCGCCTTTTTCCGGGGTTGATGGTTGGGTCACCTGAATCACACACAAACACACGAAAAGCGATGGTTAGGCACACTGGATATTCACACACCCACAAGAAACCCCCAGCTAATTCCATGACGGTGTGGTCATGAGGAGACCTCACCACCCGTCGGTCAAATCCGTGGATCACAATGTGGAGTGTGCATCCTCAGATATTGTGTGTTCCTCTGCCGTGACCACCTGGTCCAAGAGTAAACCTGGCCTGCCACACGGCCCACGGCCTAGGTATGTGGAGTTGGAGTTGAGATTTCAATCCCACCCAAACAACTGATTCTGGAGACTGGACTTAGGTCTCTCACCATTCACTCCAGTAGAAGACACAATGATTCTCTCTCCCCTGAGGGACAAAAGAATCGAAGCTACAGGGCATGGCCGATGTCACCCCTTGGCAGGTCTGCTTGAAGTCAGGGATAAGGGATGCTTCCTATCATAACTCAAATCGCTACTCTTGTCGTTTCACTAGGCAACTTCCAAACATAAATTCATCGAGAGAAGTTATCTCCCTCTCTACCACACTAGCAGGTGATGGTCTTTCCTGCTCTGTCTTTTTGGCTTTAGCTCCAGCCCCTCTTTATTTATTTTTCTGGTATTTTACACACGCCATACGAATTCATCTAAACAAACGCTGAACAAGTGGCATATGAATCTCTTGCATGGCTAAAGGGCAAACCACCCCTTTTCCAAAGTTCTTTTTCCATTTACCCACCAATTCAGCGTGCTGGAGTACATTTCTTTTTGCATTTCCATCTGGCTCTTATCCCGGGCACGGAGATGGAAATGTTTTCTCGCTTTCTGTTCCAAGAATTACGGATAAGGAGAACACATCCTACCCCATCAGCGAGCCCCAGTGTGATCTGTTTCTTTCACTCTCCTTTGTCTCTTTTCCCCCAACTCCTCAGGGATTAGGCGAAACAAACAGTCGTTCAGGGAAACTTACCTGAAATTACAGGTCTACTTGCTTTCCTCGGCTGGCGCTCAGATGGGCAGGTGCTGGAGCAGCCCTGCTGGAAGCGGTGCAGCCTTCAGGAAGCCGGAGGAAGGGGCAGAGAGGGACCTTTGCTTTCCAGGCTGCCTTTTATACTGCCTCTGGACCCCTGACACGAAACGGACCCTAACCTAATCAACTTAATCCCATTACATGACCTGGAAAGCTCTCTTTGCCCAGCCCCCTCTAAGACGATGTTCACTATGGACAGACATTCTAAGACCTACCTGTACAGCCGCAAGCTTTGAAGAATAGATGTTTCCCGTCAGGTATGTACTACTGGTGCATGTACCCCTGTCTTGTTTTACATCTTTTTTTTTTTTTTTTTTTTTTTTTTTAAACAAGGTGCTAAAATAGACACAGTGTAATTGGACCATATTCACTCTATTTCAACGTAGGCCTCAGTGTCATCAAGGAGGTACACCTTGACATGCAATCTCGGTCGTTATCCATCTTCAGAGCTTCTCCTTCTTCCCCACGGTAAGTGTGTCAGCAGAAAACCCTGACCACACCCTCACGTGTTTTCTCCTCCTGGAGGCCCTTGGAAACCACCGTGAATTGGACTGCACTGGGAAACCCAGATGAAGAACGTCAACACCGCTTTGTCCTTCGGTGCCTGGCTCCTTTTTCAGCTCGTCCTGCGGCTCCAGGCATTATGCCTGAAGAGTCTCCAGGACACCGGTGGGGCTCTATTTCCTTGGGTCCCGTTGCCATTTCTCTGGATTTGCGAAGATCCAGCGGACTTTCTGTGGAACTCTCTTGTCGGGGAACTTGGGTGCCGCGTCCCCTCATTCTGCTCTTCGTCATCTGCACCTGCACAAGTTAGGGTCCACGTTCCCTGGGCGGGAAGAGACAGGCAGGAGTCAGAATGCTGAACCAGCACACTGGGGGCATTTTCTCACGTGGTCCAAGTGACCCCATGGTCTTCTAGAGCTTTGGAACCAGTCGCGTCCCACTTGACACTACACCCGACTCTCAGTTGCTGAATCTTGTTGGCCCTCCGGCGATCTCCCGTTGGATGAGTTGCACCTGCTGAAACTCGATTCCCCCTGGATTTGCGCTTCATTAATTATTCATGATCAGGTGGGAACGCCTGCTTACATCCCCCTGTGGCTGTTCTCTGAGCTTTCCGGTCACATCCTTTCCTGCCACGCTCTTTGGTTCATTTTGGTCATGCTCCTTCTGCTGTCAGAGGAGCAGAGAGTTGATCTTGTTGATTCTGGATACTGATAGTTTCTAGGTGATCTGGACAACCAAGGTAACGACCCTCAACGGCGGCGGAAAGGGAGCAGCCATTTGGCATTGCTCAGAAAATCCCACTCAGTTCCCAGGCCTCCTAGATGTGGAATCCTGGTCAGAGTTGTTCCCAGGTCAGAGAACGGAGATAGCCTGTGCATGGTGGGATATCTTTACCTAGAGCTTTCAGTGAGTCTCGACCTCAGCTACTCTTAGGATTGGGGGAGAAGCATGGAAAGGCCCGGTGCTCAGGCATCCGGAAAGAAGACGGGACGAATATTCTACCTCTGAAGTACATCCCAAATCTGGGAGTTTACTTCAGCTTTACTGGGTTCTACTTGGCGAATGAAAGTGTGCCTCGTTCATACGCACATCCGGAAACCACTTCATGGGGGGCGTCACAGTTTGAACCCCACACGTGGCATCACGTTGAGCCAAATGGGGACTCGTGGTGCAAGCAACGCTCCCCACGTGTTAGCGTGCGTGAGATTCACTTGGTGGAATTTGACTAGGTGCGTGTTGGTAGAGTGGGGCTGAGGTTCTCTTGCCCCTGTGGATGTTTAAGAAGTCACAGGTCCTGCGAAGACCTGCGGTCCCCTCAGTCAACTCTGTTTCGGAGACATAATGACTTGGATTACTGACAAGTCAAGACATTTTCAAGCCCTTGGAAAATCAGTTACACACAAACACGGAATGAAAGTCAAAAGAGAGTACGTCATCTTTTTGAGAATTTTATTCACTTCAAAACAAATTAAACACACCTATTTCCAACGGCATTCCAGAGCCCAGTTTTCCAGGCTGAGGAAACACCCCAAGAACGCTATGCGCAGAACGCTTCACAGCGTCCAAAACACTGCTGTCAGGGCGGGGCACAGCTGAAGGCCTGCATCTCTCAGGGTTCCCTAACTGTTCCCTGATTCAGCCATCTAGAGAGCAAACACACAGTCATTCCCCAGTTTCCTACTGACATCACAGCGGAAGTCTGACTCCCGCGCGTCGCCGTCACCCAGTTTCTGAGGCAACGAATCACTGGCACAGAAGCTTCTGGTGGCGGGTTTCCGGAGAGCCCTGCGAACTACAATGTCCCTCACCAGAATTCGATGAGGCAGAGTCTCTGCATGTGGTCCCTGCCTGGCCTGGGCTCCAACATCCACAGAAGCACCACAGCCGGGGAGCTTGGGAGTCACCACACACAGTCTGCTCTCTGCTCCGTGCTCCTCAGTCCCACAGACCCCTCCAAGTCACGGGAGCTGGGTGCAATGGAGCCCCGGCCACCTGTAGTCTCACTCCAGGTCAGAATCGCTGTCCTCTGAGGAGGAGGAAACCTGAAGGTCCTCATAGAGGACACTCAGCGGGACAGGAACACAGGGAGCCTCAGACTTCTCTGAGACGTGAGGGCTGTGAGAGAGGAAGTCTCCCAGCTCCTCAGGAGAGGGAAACGAGGGAGCTGTCAGGAGGCTGGAGCTCCACCATCCGTTTTCCAGTCTCCGGAAGAGCATTCTGAGAGGCTGGGCCCCATCGTGGCTGGCCGCTGGGTGATGGGACATGGTGCAGGCCTGGGCAGCAGGCAGGTAAGGTCTGCTGCGCGGAGGCTGCCGGTCGCTGCTGGGCACCTGGGCGGGTGTCCCCCTGCTCATCTGGGGCGACGGACTTGGTCTGAGTTCGGTTGCAGCTGGCGGAGGTTGGAGAGTCTCCGGGGCCCCCAGCTCACCTCCCTGGATGGCATTTTCGGGCATCTGGAAGGGACCCGTTCTCGGTTTCTTGGGGAAGTTCAGGCAAGCCTGAGTCGGAGCCTGGGCAGGTCTCTTGGCTCCTGGCCTGAAACTGAGATTGGAGCCGAGGCCCAAGCTGTGTGTGTCGGCTGGTGGGCAGGGCTGTGAGGTCACCGCAGGACGTTTGTCTTGTGCCTGGGGGCTGATGACCCGGATCAGGCCGTGGGGCTTGGAGGCAGCCTGGGGAACTTCTCGGCGGCCACCCTGAGGCCTGCTGTGTGTCGGCTTCACCACGACGAGAGGCTCCGGGCCCTGCTGCCTGACTCCGGGCTGAGGGATGTCGGCCACAGCCCCTGTCTCTCGTTCCTTCGGTCGGAGACTTGACGAGGAGCTCGGACTGGCTTTTCTGAGGGGAGACAGCGAAGCCAAGACGGATACCGTGTCAGACATTTTGGTAGCTGAGCCATCAGTGAGGGCAGGGTCCACGCGTGGCCTCTTATTGGCTGTGTGCACCGGCATTGGCCTGCTTGCAACCTGAAAGAAAGGAGACCACACACGTTAGAGGTTCCTCGGCATGGAGCCAACATGGAAATCAACCACATCCAATGACGAGGTGCACACAGCAGGAAATTCTTAATACGGTATGGACAGGCGGTCCTTGGAAGTAGGGACAGATCCTCAACGTGAGTGCTGATCGGGACAAGACCCATGAGAAATGCACTCTCGAGCTATGGTCTAAGAATACCATTTTTCTGAAGACTGTGTCTTGGGCATTCCCTGGATCAAAGCGCCTCCACTCAGCCTTCCGTGAAGTGGGACGGACTAATGCCCTTCTGAAGGCAGGTTGGTGGCTCAAGGGTTCCCAGGACGTCTTTTCTGAAAACATGCATGTTCCTGGGGTGAGCCTCCTCCATGTTTGGGGCCCCTGAGGGACTAATTTCCTCAGGCCACTAGGAAGATGTTGTTGGCAGGCTTGCCATCATTGCACGGACAGAAAGCAACAGCAAATACGGCACCTTCAGATGCCTTCACCTGGAATCAAATGGACCTGGAAGGATCGTGGAGTCCCTGACCCCAAGAAGGCAGGGAAGAGGGGTTCCCCGATCCCCTCACGCACACGGGAACCTGAAAGGAAATCAACCAGGGTGACCTAGAGGAGAAAAAGACCAGGGGCCCAGGGTGACACTCACCCTCAGATAATCACAAGATTCCATGGATGCTTTTCGATTTGGCGGCTGCTTCTCCGGAGGTGTCCCGGAAAAGATCTGGAGGAGAGCATTCCTCTGCCGGTCTTGTTGCCTGCAGAAGAGAAAAAGTTCAGGCCCTGCCCCCCGGTTCTCCCCAGGAGACAGGGAGAACCCTGGCTGGGGCCCAGTCCCGTTCTGTGTTTTGTGATACATAAATGGAACTTTTGTGCCCTTTCCGCCTCTGCACCTTCCCTCATGTGCCAACCTTCCCATCCTGCCGGTGGCCCTCTAGGCTTCCCAAGTAAGGACTGTCATTTGGATTCCGTTGCTTTTCCCCCTGTCATGGGGAACCTGCACGAAGCGCCCCCGCCTCTCCCCCGTCCCTGAATCTCCCAGAGCCAAAGGAGCTCCTGGGTGGGGAACCCAGGAGGACACGGAGCTCTGGTCTGTTTCTCTGCAGCGTTCCTTCCCTGTCCCGGAGACGGAAAGGCACACGGTGTGCGGGTGCAGAGACACCGTGTCCTTAGGTGGCAGTACCCTAAGGATGGTGAAAACCCCTCCCACTGCTCACCTCGGTCTCTCTTCCTTCTCTCCCTTTTCCTTGTTCAAGGGCCCAGGGTTCCCTCGAACCTGGGGCTTCCATGGTTTCAGGTTTTCCTTCCCTTCCTTTCTCCCAAAGGTCTGGGGAACCAGGGCTCCGTTCCAGCACTTCATGGGGCACCTGGTACTTCTGGCCGTGTGCCCAAAGGCCCCGCAGTTTTTGCACTTGATCTGTGGGTGGAAAGGAAGTGATGTCAGTGAATGAGCTGAAGCCACAGGCAGTGATCCAATGTCAACATTGAGACGGACTGTGAATTCAGAACTGAGTGAGGATTCCAAAGAGGGGACACCGGCATGGGGGCCCTGAAGTGGAGGGAGGGTTCGGTTACGATGTTCCCTCCCAAAGCCCATGTGACGGAGGAACTCTCAAAGGAAGGACTCAGGGTTCTAGCGGGGACGATCGTGAACCCGATGTCCACAGCACAGCCCAACCTGGCTACACAGGATTCTGAGTGGAAAGGGAGGTTCCTCCCAAGAGTCTCTCCAGGGACCTGTCGGGCCGGGGAGGAGGTCCCAAGCCAGGCCCACCTTGGATGGGAAAAGCAACCCGGGTGGTGCTGGCAGAACTCTTTGGAATCCAACCCAGTCTCTGAGGACCGTGTGACACTCGCCCGCTCCTCCCCCCTCGATACCCAAAAGATTCCAGGGCTAGACGTACCCTGGGATCCTCTTCATCGGGTGGGGGAGCCCTTGGCCCAACTGGGGCCCTCTGCTGCTTCTGGAGGGTCTGGGCTCTCACGAGTCTGTTTGCCCCACTTTTGGGGTCACGACGTGCCATCATCTTCGTCTCCTGGGCGTTTTATGGCCGCCTTTTTCCGGGGTTGATGGTTGGGTCACCTGAATCACACACAAACACACGAAAAGCGATGGTTAGGCACACTGGATATTCACACACCCACAAGAAACCCCCAGCTAATTCCATGACGGTGTGGTCATGAGGAGACCTCACCACCCGTCGGTCAAATCTGTGGATCACAATGTGGAGTGTGCATCCTCAGATATTGTGTGTTCCTCTGCCGTGACCACCTGGTCCAAGAGTAAACCTGGCCTGCCACACGGCCCACGGCCTAGGTATGTGGAGTTGGAGTTGAGATTTCAATCCCACCCAAACAACTGATTCTGGAGACTGGACTTAGGTCTCTCACCATTCACTCCAGTAGAAGACACAATGATTCTCTCTCCCCTGAGGGACAAAAGAATCGAAGCTACAGGGCATGGCCGATGTCACCCCTTGGCAGGTCTGCTTGAAGTCAGGGATAAGGGATGCTTCCTATCATAACTCAAATCGCTACTCTTGCCGTTTCACTAGGCAACTTCCAAACACAAATTCATCGAGAGAAGTTATCTCCCTCTCTACCACACTAGCAGGTGATGGTCTTTCCTGCTCTGTCTTTTTGGCTTTAGCTCCAGCCCCTCTTTATTTATTTTTCTGGTATTTTACACACGCCATACGAATTCATCTAAACAAACGCTGAACAAGTGGCATATGAATCTCTTGCATGGCTAAAGGGCAAACCACCCCTTTTCCAAAGTTCTTTTTCCATTTACCCACCAATTCAGCGTGCTGGAGTACATTTCTTTTTGCATTTCCATCTGGCTCTTATCCCGGGCACGGAGATGGAAATGTTTTCTCGCTTTCTGTTCCAAGAATTACGGATAAGGAGAACACATCCTACCCCATCAGCGAGCCCCAGTGTGAACTGTTTCTTTCACTCTCCTTTGTCTCTTTTCCCCCAACTCCTCAGGGATTAGGCGAAACAAACAGTCGTTCAGGGAAACTTACCTGAAATTACAGGTCTACTTTCTTTCCTCGGCTGGCGCTCAGATGAACAGGTGCGCTGGCGCTCAGATGGGCAGGTGCTGGAGCAGCCCTGCTGGAAGCGTTGCAGCCTTCAGGAAGCCGGAGGAAGGGGCAGAGAGGGACCTTTGCTTTCCAGGCTGCCTTTTATACTGCCTCTGGACCCCTGACGCGAAACGGACCCTAACCTAATCAACTGAATCCCATTACATGACCTGGAAATCTCTGTTTGCCCAGCCCCCTCTAAGACGATGTTCACTATGGACAGACATTCTAAAACCTACCTGTACAGCCGCAAGCTTTGAAGAATAGATGTTTCCCGTCAGGTATGTACTACTGGTGCACGTACCCCTGTCTTGTTTTACATTTTTTTTTTTTTTTAAACAAGGTGCTAAAATAGACACAGTGTAATTGGACCATATTCACTCTATTTCAACGTAGGCCTCAGTGTCATCAAGGAGGTACACCTTGACATGCAATCTCGGTCGTTATCCATCTTCAGAGCTTCTCCTTCTTCCCCACGGTAAGTGTGTCAGCAGAAAACCCTGACCACACCCTCACGTGTTTTCTCCTCCAGGAGGCCCTTGGAAACCACCGTGAATTGGACTGCACTGGGAAACCCAGATGAAGAACGTCAACACCGCTTTGTCCTTCGGTGCCTGGCTCCTTTTTCAGCTCCTCCTGCGGCTCCAGGCATTATGCCTGAAGAGTCTCCAGGACACCGGTGGGGCTCTATTTCCTTGGGTCCCGTTGCCATTTCTCTGGATTTGCGAAGATCCAGCGGACTTTCTGTGGAACTCTCTTGTCGGGGAACTTGGGTGCCGCGTCCCCTCATTCTGCTCTTCGTCATCTGCACCTGCACAAGTTAGGGTCCACGTTCCCTGGGCGGGAAGAGACAGGCAGGAGTCAGAATGCTGAACCAGCACACTGGGGGCATTTTCTCACGTGGTCCAAGTGACCCCATGGTCTTCTAGAGCTTTGGAACCAGTCGCGTCCCACTTGACACTACACCCGACTCTCAGTTGCTGAATCTTGTTGGCCCTCCGGCGATCTCCCGTTGGATGAGTTGCACCTGCTGAAACTCGATTCCCCCTGGATTTGCGCTTCATTAATTATTCATGATCAGGTGGGAACGCCTGCTTACATCCCCCTGTGGCTGTTCTCTGAGCTTTCCGGTCACATCCTTTCCTGCCACGCTCTTTGGTTCATTTTGGTCATGCTCCTTCTGCTGTCAGAGGAGCAGAGAGTTGATCTTGTTGATTCTGGATACTGATAGTTTCTAGGTGATCTGGACAACCAAGGTAACGACCCTCAACGGCGGCGGAAAGGGAGCAGCCATTTGGCATTGCTCAGAAAATCCCACTCAGTTCCCAGGCCTCCTAGATGTGGAATCCTGGTCAGAGTTGTTCCCAGGTCAGAGAACGGAGATAGCCTGTGCATGGTGGGATATCTTTACCTAGAGCTTTCAGTGAGTCTCGACCTCAGCTACTCTTAGGATCGGGGGAGAAGCATGGAAAGGCCCGGTGCTCAGGCATCCGGAAAGAAGACGGGACGAATATTCTACCTCTGAAGTACATCCCAAATCTGGGAGTTTACTGCAGCTTTACTGGGTTCTACTTGGCGAATGAAAGTGTGCCTCGTTCATACGCACATCCGGAAACCACTTCATGGGGGGCGTCACAGTTTGAACCCCACACGTGGCATCGCGTTGAGCCAAATGGGGACTCGTGGTGCAAGCAACGCTCCCCACGTGTTAGCGTGCGTGAGATTCACTTGGTGGAATTTGACTAGGTGCGTGTTGGTAGAGTGGGGCTGAGGTTCTCTTGCCCCTGTGGATGTTTAAGAAGTCACAGGTCCTGCGAAGACCTGCGGTCCCCTCAGTCAACTCTGTTTCGGAGACATAATGACTTGGATTACTGACAAGTCAAGACATTTTCAAGCCCTTGGAAAATCAGTTACACACAAACACGGAATGAAAGTCAAAAGAGAGTACGTCATCATTTTGAGAATTTTATTCACTTCAAAACAAATTAAACACACCTATTTCCAACGGCATTCCAGAGCCCAGTTTTCCAGGCTGAGGAAACACCCCAAGAACGCTATGCGCAGAACGCTTCACAGCGTCCAAAACACTGCTGTCAGGGCGGGGCACAGCTGAAGGCCTGCATCTCTCAGGGTTCCCTAACTGTTCCCTGATTCAGCCATCTAGAGAGCAAACACACAGTCATTCCCCAGTTTCCTACTGACATCACAGCGGAAGTCTGACTCCCGCGCGTCGCCGTCACCCAGTTTCTGAGGCAACGAATCACTGGCACAGAAGCTTCTGGTGGCGGGTTTCCGGAGAGCCCTGCGAACTACAATGTCCCTCACCAGAATTCGATGAGGCAGAGTCTCTGCATGTGGTCCCTGCCTGGCCTGGGCTCCAACATCCGCAGAAGCACCACAGCCGGGGAGCTTGGGAGTCACCACACACAGTCTGCTCTCTGCTCCGTGCTCCTCAGTCCCACAGACCCCTCCAAGTCACGGGAGCTGGGTGCAATGGAGCCCCGGCCACCTGTAGTCTCACTCCAGGTCAGAATCGCTGTCCTCTGAGGAGGAGGAAACCTGAAGGTCCTCATAGAGGACACTCAGCGGGACAGGAACACAGGGAGCCTCAGACTTCTCTGAGACGTGAGGGCTGTGAGAGAGGAAGTCTCCCGGCTCCTCAGGAGAGGGAAACGAGGGAGCTGTCAGGAGGCTGGAGCTCCACCATCCGTTTTCCAGTCTCCGGAAGAGCATTCTGAGAGGCTGGGCCCCATCGTGGCTGGCCGCTGGGTGATGGGACATGGTGCAGGCCTGGGCAGTAGGCAGGTAAGGTCTGCTGCGCGGAGGCTGCCGGTCGCTGCTGGGCACCTGGGCGGGTGTCCCCCTGCTCATCTGGGGCGACGGACTTGGTCTGAGTTCGGTTGCAGCTGGCGGAGGTTGGAGAGTCTCCGGGGCCCCCAGCTCACCTCCCTGGATGGCATTTTCGGGCATCTGGAAGGGACCCGTTCTCGGTTTCTTGGGGAAGTTCAGGCAAGCCTGAGTCGGAGCCTGGGCAGGTCTCTTGGCTCCTGGCCTGAAACTGAGATTGGAGCCGAGGCCCAAGCTGTGTGTGTCGGCTGGTGGGCAGGGCTGTGAGGTCACCGCAGGACGTTTGTCTTGTGCCTGGGGGCTGATGACCCGGATCAGGCCGTGGGGCTTGGAGGCAGCCTGGGGAACTTCTCGGCGGCCACCCTGAGGCCTGCTGTGTGTCGGCTTCACCACGACGAGAGGCTCCGGGCCCTGCTGCCTGACTCCCGGCTGAGGGATGTCGGCCACAGCCCCTGTCTCTCGTTCCTTCGGTCGGAGACTTGACGAGGAGCTCGGACTGGCTTTTCTGAGGGGAGACAGCGAAGCCAAGACGGATACCGTGTCAGACATTTTGGTAGCTGAGCCATCAGTGAGGGCAGGGTCCACGCGTGGCCTCTTATTGGCTGTGTGCACCGGCATTGGCCTGCTTGCAACCTGAAAGAAAGGAGACCACACACGTTAGAGGTTCCTCGGCATGGAGCCAACATGGAAATCAACCACATCCAATGACGAGGTGCACACAGCAGGAAATTCTTAATACGGTATGGACAGGCGGTCCTTGGAAGTAGGGACAGATCCTCAACGTGAGTGCTGATCGGGACAAGACCCATGAAAAATGCACTCTCGAGCTATGGTCTAAGAATACCATTTTTCTGAAGACTGTGTCTTGGGCATTCCCTGGATCAAAGCGCCTCCACTCAGCCTTCCGTGAAGTGGGACGGACTAATGCCCTTCTGAAGGCAGGTTGGTGGCTCAAGGGTTCCCAGGACGTCTTTTCTGAAAACATGCATGTTCCTGGGGTGAGCCTCCTCCATGTTTGGGGCCCCTGAGGGACTAATTTCCTCAGGCCACTAGGAAGATGTTGTTGGCAGGCTTGCCATCATTGCACGGACAGAAAGCAACAGCAAATACGGCACCTTCAGATGCCTTCACCTGGAATCAAATGGACCTGGAAGGATCGTGGAGTCCCTGACCCCAAGAAGGCAGGGAAGAGGGGTTCCCCGATCCCCTCACGCACACGGGAACCTGAAAGGAAATCAACCAGGGTGACCTAGAGGAGAAAAAGACCAGGGGCCCAGGGTGACACTCACCCTCAGATAATCACAAGATTCCATGGATGCTTTTCGATTTGGCGGCTGCTTCTCCGGAGGTGTCCCGGAAAAGATCTGGAGGAGAGCCTTCCTCTGCCGGTCTTGTTGCCTGCAGAAGAGAAAAAGTTCACGCCCTGCCCCCCGGTTCTCCCCAGGAGACAGGGAGAACCCTGGCTGGGGCCCAGTCCCGTTCTGTGTTTTGTGATACATAAATGGAACTTTTGTGCCCTTTCCGCCTCTGCACCTTCCCTCATGTGCCAACCTTCCCATCCTGCCGGTGGCCCTCTAGGCTTCCCAAGTAAGGACTGTCATTTGGATTCCGTTGCTTTTCCCCCTGTCATGGGGAAGCTGCACGAAGCGCTCCCGCCTCTCCCCCGTCCCTGAATCTCCCAGAGCCAAAGGAGCTCCTGGGTGGGGAACCCAGGAGGACACGGAGCTCTGGTCTGTTTCTCTGCAGCGTTCCTTCCCTGTCCCGGAGACGGAAAGGCACACGGTGTGCGGGTGCAGAGACACCGTGTCCTTAGCTGGCAGTACCCTAAGGATGGTGAAAACCCCTCCCACTGCTCACCTCGGTCTCTCTTCCTTCTCTCCCTTTTCCTTGTTCAAGGGCCCAGGGTTCCCTCGAACCTGGGGCTTCCATGGTTTCAGGTTTTCCTTCCCTTCCTTTCTCCCAAAGGTCTGGGGAACCAGGGCTCCGTTCCAGCACTTCATGGGGCACCTGGTACTTCTGGCCGTGTGCCCAAAGGCCCCGCAGTTTTTGCACTTGATCTGTGGGTGGAAAGGAAGTGATGTCAGTGAATGAGCTGAAGCCACAGGCAGTGATCCAATGTCAACATTGAGACGGACTGTGAATTCAGAACTGAGTGAGGATTCCAAAGAGGGGACACCGGCATGGGGGCCCTGAAGTGGAGGGAGGGTTCGGTTACGATGTTCCCTCCCAAAGCCCATGTGACGGAGGAACTCTCAAAGGAAGGACTCAGGGTTCTAGCGGGGACGATCGTGAACCCGATGTCCACAGCACAGCCCAACCTGGCTACACAGGATTCTGAGTGGAAAGGGAGGTTCCTCCCAAGAGTCTCTCCAGGGACCTGTCGGGCCGGGGAGGAGGTCCCAAGCCAGGCCCACCTTGGATGGGAAAAGCAACCCGGGTGGTGCTGGCAGAACTCTTTGGAATCCAACCCAGTCTCTGAGGACCGTGTGACACTCGCCCGCTCCTCCCCCCTCGATACCCAAAAGATTCCAGGGCTAGACGTACCCTGGGATCCTCTTCATCGGGTGGGGGAGCCCTTGGCCCAACTGGGGCCCTCTGCTGCTTCTGGAGGGTCTGGGCTCTCACGAGTCTGTTTGCCCCACTTTTGGGGTCACGACGTGCCATCATCTTCGTCTCCTGGGCGTTTTATGGCCGCCTTTTTCTGGGGTTGATGGTTGGGTCACCTGAATCACACACAAACACACGAAAAGCGATGGTTAGGCACACTGGATATTCACACACCCACAAGAAACCCCCAGCTAATTCCATGACGGTGTGGTCATGAGGAGACCTCACCACCCGTCGGTCAAATCTGTGGATCACAATGTGGAGTGTGCATCCTCAGATATTGTGTGTTCCTCTGCCGTGACCACCTGGTCCAAGAGTAAACCTGGCCTGCCACACGGCCCACGGCCTAGGTATGTGGAGTTGGAGTTGAGATTTCAATCCCACCCAAACAACTGATTCTGGAGACTGGACTTAGGTCTCTCACCATTCACTCCAGTAGAAGACACAATGATTCTCTCTCCCCTGAGGGACAAAAGAATCGAAGCTACAGGGCATGGCCGATGTCACCCCTTGGCAGGTCTGCTTGAAGTCAGGGATAAGGGATGCTTCCTATCATAACTCAAATCGCTACTCTTGCCGTTTCACTAGGCAACTTCCAAACACAAATTCATCGAGAGAAGTTATCTCCCTCTCTACCACACTAGCAGGTGATGGTCTTTCCTGCTCTGTCTTTTTGGCTTTAGCTCCAGCCCCTCTTTATTTATTTTTCTGGTATTTTACACACGCCATACGAATTCATCTAAACAAACGCTGAACAAGTGGCATATGAATCTCTTGCATGGCTAAAGGGCAAACCACCCCTTTTCCAAAGTTCTTTTTCCATTTACCCACCAATTCAGCGTGCTGGAGTACATTTCTTTTTGCATTTCCATCTGGCTCTTATCCCGGGCACGGAGATGGAAATGTTTTCTCGCTTTCTGTTCCAAGAATTACGGATAAGGAGAACACATCCTACCCCATCAGCGAGCCCCAGTGTGAACTGTTTCTTTCACTCTCCTTTGTCTCTTTTCCCCCAACTCCTCAGGGATTAGGCGAAACAAACAGTCGTTCAGGGAAACTTACCTGAAATTACAGGTCTACTTTCTTTCCTCGGCTGGCGCTCAGATGAACAGGTGCGCTGGCGCTCAGATGGGCAGGTGCTGGAGCAGCCCTGCTGGAAGCGTTGCAGCCTTCAGGAAGCCGGAGGAAGGGGCAGAGAGGGACCTTTGCTTTCCAGGCTGCCTTTTATACTGCCTCTGGACCCCTGACGCGAAACGGACCCTAACCTAATCAACTGAATCCCATTACATGACCTGGAAAGCTCTGTTTGCCCAGCCCCCTCTAAGACGATGTTCACTATGGACAGATATTCTAAAACCTACCTGTACAGCCGCAAGCTTTGAAGAATAGATGTTTCCCGTCAGGTATGTACTACTGGTGCACGTACCCCTGTCTTGTTTTACATCTTTTTTTTTTTTTTTAAACAAGGTGCTAAAATAGACACAGTGTAATTGGACCATATTCACTCTATTTCAACGTAGGCCTCAGTGTCATCAAGGAGGTACACCTTGACATGCAATCTCGGTCGTTATCCATCTTCAGAGCTTCTCCTTCTTCCCCACGGTAAGTGTGTCAGCAGAAAACCCTGACCACACCCTCACGTGTTTTCTCCTCCAGGAGGCCCTTGGAAACCACCGTGAATTGGACTGCACTGGGAAACCCAGATGAAGAACGTCAACACCGCTTTGTCCTTCGGTGCCTGGCTCCTTTTTCAGCTCGTCCTGCGGCTCCAGGCATTATGCCTGAAGAGTCTCCAGGACACCGGTGGGGCTCTATTTCCTTGGGTCCCGTTGCCATTTCTCTGGATTTGCGAAGATCCAGCGGACTTTCTGTGGAACTCTCTTGTCGGGGAACTTGGGTGCCGCGTCCCCTCATTCTGCTCTTCGTCATCTGCACCTGCACAAGTTAGGGTCCACGTTCCCTGGGCGGGAAGAGACAGGCAGGAGTCAGAATGCTGAACCAGCACACTGGGGGCATTTTCTCACGTGGTCCAAGTGACCCCATGGTCTTCTAGAGCTTTGGAACCAGTCGCGTCCCACTTGACACTACACCCGACTCTCAGTTGCTGAATCTTGTTGGCCCTCCGGCGATCTCCCGTTGGATGAGTTGCACCTGCTGAAACTCGATTCCCCCTGGATTTGCGCTTCATTAATTATTCATGATCAGGTGGGAACGTCTGCTTACATCCCCCTGTGGCTGTTCTCTGAGCTTTCCGGTCACATCCTTTCCTGCCACGCTCTTTGGTTCATTTTGGTCATGCTCCTTCTGCTGTCAGAGGAGCAGAGAGTTGATCTTGTTGATTCTGGATACTGATAGTTTCTAGGTGATCTGGACAACCAAGGTAACGACCCTCAACGGCGGCGGAAAGGGAGCAGCCATTTGGCATTGCTCAGAAAATCCCACTCAGTTCCCAGGCCTCCTAGATGTGGAATCCTGGTCAGAGTTGTTCCCAGGTCAGAGAACGGAGATAGCCTGTGCATGGTGGGATATCTTTACCTAGAGCTTTCAGTGAGTCTCGACCTCAGCTACTCTTAGGATCGGGGGAGAAGCATGGAAAGGCCCGGTGCTCAGGCATCCGGAAAGAAGACGGGATGAATATTCTACCTCTGAAGTACATCCCAAATCTGGGAGTTTACTGCAGCTTTACTGGGTTCTACTTGGCGAATGAAAGTGTGCCTCGTTCATACGCACATCCGGAAACCACTTCATGGGGGGCGTCACAGTTTGAACCCCACACGTGGCATCGCGTTGAGCCAAATGGGGACTCGTGGTGCAAGCAACGCTCCCCACGTGTTAGCGTGCGTGAGATTCACTTGGTGGAATTTGACTAGGTGCGTGTTGGTAGAGTGGGGCTGAGGTTCTCTTGCCCCTGTGGATGTTTAAGAAGTCACAGGTCCTGCGAAGACCTGCGGTCCCCTCAGTCAACTCTGTTTCGGAGACATAATGACTTGGATTACTGACAAGTCAAGACATTTTCAAGCCCTTGGAAAATCAGTTACACACAAACACGGAATGAAAGTCAAAAGAGAGTACGTCATCATTTTGAGAATTTTATTCACTTCAAAACAAATTAAACACACCTATTTCCAACGGCATTCCAGAGCCCAGTTTTCCAGGCTGAGGAAACACCCCAAGAACGCTATGCGCAGAACGCTTCACAGCGTCCAAAACACTGCTGTCAGGGCGGGGCACAGCTGAAGGCCTGCATCTCTCAGGGTTCCCTAACTGTTCCCTGATTCAGCCATCTAGAGAGCAAACACACAGTCATTCCCCAGTTTCCTACTGACATCACAGCGGAAGTCTGACTCCCGCGCGTCGCCGTCACCCAGTTTCTGAGGCAACGAATCACTGGCACAGAAGCTTCTGGTGGCGGGTTTCCGGAGAGCCCTGCGAACTACAATGTCCCTCACCAGAATTCGATGAGGCAGAGTCTCTGCATGTGGTCCCTGCCTGGCCTGGGCTCCAACATCCGCAGAAGCACCACAGCCGGGGAGCTTGGGAGTCACCACACACAGTCTGCTCTCTGCTCCGTGCTCCTCAGTCCCACAGACCCCTCCAAGTCACGGGAGCTGGGTGCAATGGAGCCCCGGCCACCTGTAGTCTCACTCCAGGTCAGAATCGCTGTCCTCTGAGGAGGAGGAAACCTGAAGGTCCTCATAGAGGACACTCAGCGGGACAGGAACACAGGGAGCCTCAGACTTCTCTGAGACGTGAGGGCTGTGAGAGAGGAAGTCTCCCGGCTCCTCAGGAGAGGGAAACGAGGGAGCTGTCAGGAGGCTGGAGCTCCACCATCCGTTTTCCAGTCTCCAGAAGAGCATTCTGAGAGGCTGGGCCCCATCGTGGCTGGCCGCTGGGTGATGGGACATGGTGCAGGCCTGGGCAGTAGGCAGGTAAGGTCTGCTGCGCGGAGGCTGCCGGTCGCTGCTGGGCACCTGGGCGGGTGTCCCCCTGCTCATCTGGGGCGACGGACTTGGTCTGAGTTCGGTTGCAGCTGGCGGAGGTTGGAGAGTCTCCGGGGCCCCCAGCTCACCTCCCTGGATGGCATTTTCGGGCATCTGGAAGGGACCCGTTCTCGGTTTCTTGGGGAAGTTCAGGCAAGCCTGAGTCGGAGCCTGGGCAGGTCTCTTGGCTCCTGGCCTGAAACTGAGATTGGAGCCGAGGCCCAAGCTGTGTGTGTCGGCTGGTGGGCAGGGCTGTGAGGTCACCGCAGGACGTTTGTCTTGTGCCTGGGGGCTGATGACCCGGATCAGGCCGTGGGGCTTGGAGGCAGCCTGGGGAACTTCTCGGCGGCCACCCTGAGGCCTGCTGTGTGTCGGCTTCACCACGACGAGAGGCTCCGGGCCCTGCTGCCTGACTCCCGGCTGAGGGATGTCGGCCACAGCCCCTGTCTCTCGTTCCTTCGGTCGGAGACTTGACGAGGAGCTCGGACTGGCTTTTCTGAGGGGAGACAGCGAAGCCAAGACGGATACCGTGTCAGACATTTTGGTAGCTGAGCCATCAGTGAGGGCAGGGTCCACGCGTGGCCTCTTATTGGCTGTGTGCACCGGCATTGGCCTGCTTGCAACCTGAAAGAAAGGAGACCACACACGTTAGAGGTTCCTCGGCATGGAGCCAACATGGAAATCAACCACATCCAATGACGAGGTGCACACAGCAGGAAATTCTTAATACGGTATGGACAGGCGGTCCTTGGAAGTAGGGACAGATCCTCAACGTGAGTGCTGATCGGGACAAGACCCATGAAAAATGCACTCTCGAGCTATGGTCTAAGAATACCATTTTTCTGAAGACTGTGTCTTGGGCATTCCCTGGATCAAAGCGCCTCCACTCAGCCTTCCGTGAAGTGGGACGGACTAATGCCCTTCTGAAGGCAGGTTGGTGGCTCAAGGGTTCCCAGGACGTCTTTTCTGAAAACATGCATGTTCCTGGGGTGAGCCTCCTCCATGTTTGGGGCCCCTGAGGGACTAATTTCCTCAGGCCACTAGGAAGATGTTGTTGGCAGGCTTGCCATCATTGCACGGACAGAAAGCAACAGCAAATACGGCACCTTCAGATGCCTTCACCTGGAATCAAATGGACCTGGAAGGATCGTGGAGTCCCTGACCCCAAGAAGGCAGGGAAGAGGGGTTCCCCGATCCCCTCACGCACACGGGAACCTGAAAGGAAATCAACCAGGGTGACCTAGAGGAGAAAAAGACCAGGGGCCCAGGGTGACACTCACCCTCAGATAATCACAAGATTCCATGGATGCTTTTCGATTTGGCGGCTGCTTCTCCGGAGGTGTCCCGGAAAAGATCTGGAGGAGAGCCTTCCTCTGCCGGTCTTGTTGCCTGCAGAAGAGAAAAAGTTCACGCCCTGCCCCCCGGTTCTCCCCAGGAGACAGGGAGAACCCTGGCTGGGGCCCAGTCCCGTTCTGTGTTTTGTGATACATAAATGGAACTTTTGTGCCCTTTCCGCCTCTGCACCTTCCCTCATGTGCCAACCTTCCCATCCTGCCGGTGGCCCTCTAGGCTTCCCAAGTAAGGACTGTCATTTGGATTCCGTTGCTTTTCCCCCTGTCATGGGGAACCTGCACGAAGCGCCCCCGCCTCTCCCCCGTCCCTGAATCTCCCAGAGCCAAAGGAGCTCCTGGGTGGGGAACCCAGGAGGACACGGAGCTCTGGTCTGTTTCTCTGCAGCGTTCCTTCCCTGTCCCGGAGACGGAAAGGCACACGGTGTGCGGGTGCAGAGACACCGTGTCCTTAGCTGGCAGTACCCTAAGGATGGTGAAAACCCCTCCCACTGCTCACCTCGGTCTCTCTTCCTTCTCTCCCTTTTCCTTGTTCAAGGGCCCAGGGTTCCCTCGAACCTGGGGCTTCCATGGTTTCAGGTTTTCCTTTCCTTCCTTTCTCCCAAAGGTCTGGGGAACCAGGGCTCCGTTCCAGCACTTCATGGGGCACCTGGTACTTCTGGCCGTGTGCCCAAAGGCCCCGCAGTTTTTGCACTTGATCTGTGGGTGGAAAGGAAGTGATGTCAGTGAATGAGCTGAAGCCACAGGCAGTGATCCAATGTCAACATTGAGACGGACTGTGAATTCAGAACTGAGTGAGGATTCCAAAGAGGGGACACCGGCATGGGGGCCCTGAAGTGGAGGGAGGGTTCGGTTACGATGTTCCCTCCCAAAGCCCATGTGACGGAGGAACTCTCAAAGGAAGGACTCAGGGTTCTAGCGGGGACGATCGTGAACCCGATGTCCACAGCACAGCCCAACCTGGCTACACAGGATTCTGAGTGGAAAGGGAGGTTGCTCCCAAGAGTCTCTCCAGGGACCTGTCGGGCCGGGGAGGAGGTCCCAAGCCAGGCCCACCTTGGATGGGAAAAGCAACCCGGGTGGTGCTGGCAGAACTCTTTGGAATCCAACCCAGTCTCTGAGGACCGTGTGACACTCGCCCGCTCCTCCCCCCTCGATACCCAAAAGATTCCAGGGCTAGACGTACCCTGGGATCCTCTTCATCGGGTGGGGGAGCCCTTGGCCCAACTGGGGCCCTCTGCTGCTTCTGGAGGGTCTGGGCTCTCACGAGTCTGTTTGCCCCACTTTTGGGGTCACGACGTGCCATCATCTTCGTCTCCTGGGCGTTTTATGGCCGCCTTTTTCCGGGGTTGATGGTTGGGTCACCTGAATCACACACAAACACACGAAAAGCGATGGTTAGGCACACTGGATATTCACACACCCACAAGAAACCCCCAGCTAATTCCATGACGGTGTGGTCATGAGGAGACCTCACCACCCGTCGGTCAAATCTGTGGATCACAATGTGGAGTGTGCATCCTCAGATATTGTGTGTTCCTCTGCCGTGACCACCTGGTCCAAGAGTAAACCTGGCCTGCCACACGGCCCACGGCCTAGGTATGTGGAGTTGGAGTTGAGATTTCAATCCCACCCAAACAACTGATTCTGGAGACTGGACTTAGGTCTCTCACCATTCACTCCAGTAGAAGACACAATGATTCTCTCTCCCCTGAGGGACAAAAGAATCGAAGCTACAGGGCATGGCCGATGTCACCCCTTGGCAGGTCTGCTTGAAGTCAGGGATAAGGGATGCTTCCTATCATAACTCAAATCGCTACTCTTGCCGTTTCACTAGGCAACTTCCAAACACAAATTCATCGAGAGAAGTTATCTCCCTCTCTACCACACTAGCAGGTGATGGTCTTTCCTGCTCTGTCTTTTTGGCTTTAGCTCCAGCCCCTCTTTATTTATTTTTCTGGTATTTTACACACGCCATACGAATTCATCTAAACAAACGCTGAACAAGTGGCATATGAATCTCTTGCATGGCTAAAGGGCAAACCACCCCTTTTCCAAAGTTCTTTTTCCATTTACCCACCAATTCAGCGTGCTGGAGTACATTTCTTTTTGCATTTCCATCTGGCTCTTATCCCGGGCACGGAGATGGAAATGTTTTCTCGCTTTCTGTCCCAAGAATTACGGATAAGGAGAACACATCCTACCCCATCAGCGAGCCCCAGTGTGAACTGTTTCTTTCACTCTCCTTTGTCTCTTTTCCCCCAACTCCTCAGGGATTAGGCGAAACAAACAGTCGTTCAGGGAAACTTACCTGAAATTACAGGTCTACTTTCTTTCCTCGGCTGGCGCTCAGATGAACAGGTGCGCTGGCGCTCAGATGGGCAGGTGCTGGAGCAGCCCTGCTGGAAGCGTTGCAGCCTTCAGGAAGCCGGAGGAAGGGGCAGAGAGGGACCTTTGCTTTCCAGGCTGCCTTTTATACTGCCTCTGGACCCCTGACGCGAAACGGACCCTAACCTAATCAACTGAATCCCATTACATGACCTGGAAAGCTCTGTTTGCCCAGCCCCCTCTAAGACGATGTTCACTATGGACAGACATTCTAAAACCTACCTGTACAGCCGCAAGCTTTGAAGAATAGATGTTTCCCGTCAGGTATGTACTACTGGTGCACGTACCCCTGTCTTGTTTTACATCTTTTTTTTTTTTTTTTTAAACAAGGTGCTAAAATAGACACAGTGTAATTGGACCATATTCACTCTATTTCAACGTAGGCCTCAGTGTCATCAAGGAGGTACACCTTGACATGCAATCTCGGTCGTTATCCATCTTCAGAGCTTCTCCTTCTTCCCCACGGTAAGTGTGTCAGCAGAAAACCCTGACCACACCCTCACGTGTTTTCTCCTCCAGGAGGCCCTTGGAAACCACCGTGAATTGGACTGCACTGGGAAACCCAGATGAAGAACGTCAACACCGCTTTGTCCTTCGGTGCCTGGCTCCTTTTTCAGCTCGTCCTGCGGCTCCAGGCATTATGCCTGAAGAGTCTCCAGGACACCGGTGGGGCTCTATTTCCTTGGGTCCCGTTGCCATTTCTCTGGATTTGCGAAGATCCAGCGGACTTTCTGTGGAACTCTCTTGTCGGGGAACTTGGGTGCCGCGTCCCCTCATTCTGCTCTTCGTCATCTGCACCTGCACAAGTTAGGGTCCACGTTCCCTGGGCGGGAAGAGACAGGCAGGAGTCAGAATGCTGAACCAGCACACTGGGGGCATTTTCTCACGTGGTCCAAGTGACCCCATGGTCTTCTAGAGCTTTGGAACCAGTCGCGTCCCACTTGACACTACACCCGACTCTCAGTTGCTGAATCTTGTTGGCCCTCCGGCGATCTCCCGTTGGATGAGTTGCACCTGCTGAAACTCGATTCCCCCTGGATTTGCGCTTCATTAATTATTCATGATCAGGTGGGAACGCCTGCTTACATCCCCCTGTGGCTGTTCTCTGAGCTTTCCGGTCACATCCTTTCCTGCCACGCTCTTTGGTTCATTTTGGTCATGCTCCTTCTGCTGTCAGAGGAGCAGAGAGTTGATCTTGTTGATTCTGGATACTGATAGTTTCTAGGTGATCTGGACAACCAAGGTAACGACCCTCAACGGCGGCGGAAAGGGAGCAGCCATTTGGCATTGCTCAGAAAATCCCACTCAGTTCCCAGGCCTCCTAGATGTGGAATCCTGGTCAGAGTTGTTCCCAGGTCAGAGAACGGAGATAGCCTGTGCATGGTGGGATATCTTTACCTAGAGCTTTCAGTGAGTCTCGACCTCAGCTACTCTTAGGATCGGGGGAGAAGCATGGAAAGGCCCGGTGCTCAGGCATCCGGAAAGAAGACGGGACGAATATTCTACCTCTGAAGTACATCCCAAATCTGGGAGTTTACTGCAGCTTTACTGGGTTCTACTTGGCGAATGAAAGTGTGCCTCGTTCATACGCACATCCGGAAACCACTTCATGGGGGGCGTCACAGTTTGAACCCCACACGTGGCATCGCGTTGAGCCAAATGGGGACTCGTGGTGCAAGCAACGCTCCCCACGTGTTAGCGTGCGTGAGATTCACTTGGTGGAATTTGACTAGGTGCGTGTTGGTAGAGTGGGGCTGAGGTTCTCTTGCCCCTGTGGATGTTTAAGAAGTCACAGGTCCTGCGAAGACCTGCGGTCCCCTCAGTCAACTCTGTTTCGGAGACATAATGACTTGGATTACTGACAAGTCAAGACATTTTCAAGCCCTTGGAAAATCAGTTACACACAAACACGGAATGAAAGTCAAAAGAGAGTACGTCATCATTTTGAGAATTTTATTCACTTCAAAACAAATTAAACACACCTATTTCCAACGGCATTCCAGAGCCCAGTTTTCCAGGCTGAGGAAACACCCCAAGAACGCTATGCGCAGAACGCTTCACAGCGTCCAAAACACTGCTGTCAGGGCGGGGCACAGCTGAAGGCCTGCATCTCTCAGGGTTCCCTAACTGTTCCCTGATTCAGCCATCTAGAGAGCAAACACACAGTCATTCCCCAGTTTCCTACTGACATCACAGCGGAAGTCTGACTCCCGCGCGTCGCCGTCACCCAGTTTCTGAGGCAACGAATCACTGGCACAGAAGCTTCTGGTGGCGGGTTTCCGGAGAGCCCTGCGAACTACAATGTCCCTCACCAGAATTCGATGAGGCAGAGTCTCTGCATGTGGTCCCTGCCTGGCCTGGGCTCCAACATCCACAGAAGCACCACAGCCGGGGAGCTTGGGAGTCACCACACACAGTCTGCTCTCTGCTCCGTGCTCCTCAGTCCCACAGACCCCTCCAAGTCACGGGAGCTGGGTGCAATGGAGCCCCGGCCACCTGTAGTCTCACTCCAGGTCAGAATCGCTGTCCTCTGAGGAGGAGGAAACCTGAAGGTCCTCATAGAGGACACTCAGCGGGACAGGAACACAGGGAGCCTCAGACTTCTCTGAGACGTGAGGGCTGTGAGAGAGGAAGTCTCCCGGCTCCTCAGGAGAGGGAAACGAGGGAGCTGTCAGGAGGCTGGAGCTCCACCATCCGTTTTCCAGTCTCCGGAAGAGCATTCTGAGAGGCTGGGCCCCATCGTGGCTGGCCGCTGGGTGATGGGACATGGTGCAGGCCTGGGCAGTAGGCAGGTAAGGTCTGCTGCGCGGAGGCTGCCGGTCGCTGCTGGGCACCTGGGCGGGTGTCCCCCTGCTCTGGGGCGACGGACTTGGTCTGAGTTCGGTTGCAGCTGGCGGAGGTTGGAGAGTCTCCGGGGCCCCCAGCTCACCTCCCTGGATGGCATTTTCGGGCATCTGGAAGGGACCCGTTCTCGGTTTCTTGGGGAAGTTCAGGCAAGCCTGAGTCGGAGCCTGGGCAGGTCTCTTGGCTCCTGGCCTGAAACTGAGATTGGAGCCGAGGCCCAAGCTGTGTGTGTCGGCTGGTGGGCAGGGCTGTGAGGTCACCGCAGGACGTTTGTCTTGTGCCTGGGGGCTGATGACCCGGATCAGGCCGTGGGGCTTGGAGGCAGCCTGGGGAACTTCTCGGCGGCCACCCTGAGGCCTGCTGTGTGTCGGCTTCACCACGACGAGAGGCTCCGGGCCCTGCTGCCTGACTCCCAGCTGAGGGATGTCGGCCACAGCCCCTGTCTCTCGTTCCTTCGGTCGGAGACTTGACGAGGAGCTCGGACTGGCTTTTCTGAGGGGAGACAGCGAAGCCAAGACGGATACCGTGTCAGACATTTTGGTAGCTGAGCCATCAGTGAGGGCAGGGTCCACGCGTGGCCTCTTATTGGCTGTGTGCACCGGCATTGGCCTGCTTGCAACCTGAAAGAAAGGAGACCACACACGTTAGAGGTTCCTCGGCATGGAGCCAACATGGAAATCAACCACATCCAATGACGAGGTGCACACAGCAGGAAATTCTTAATACGGTATGGACAGGCGGTCCTTGGAAGTAGGGACAGATCCTCAACGTGAGTGCTGATCGGGACAAGACCCATGAAAAATGCACTCTCGAGCTATGGTCTAAGAATACCATTTTTCTGAAGACTGTGTCTTGGGCATTCCCTGGATCAAAGCGCCTCCACTCAGCCTTCCGTGAAGTGGGACGGACTAATGCCCTTCTGAAGGCAGGTTGGTGGCTCAAGGGTTCCCAGGACGTCTTTTCTGAAAACATGCATGTTCCTGGGGTGAGCCTCCTCCATGTTTGGGGCCCCTGAGGGACTAATTTCCTCAGGCCACTAGGAAGATGTTGTTGGCAGGCTTGACATCATTGCACGGAGAGAAAGCAACAGCAAATACGGCACCTTCAGATGCCTTCACCTGGAATCAAATGGACCTGGAAGGATCGTGGAGTCCCTGACCCCAAGAAGGCAGGGAAGAGGGGTTCCCCGATCCCCTCACGCACACGGGAACCTGAAAGGAAATCAACCAGGGTGACCTAGAGGAGAAAAAGACCAGGGGCCCAGGGTGACACTCACCCTCAGATAATCACAAGATTCCATGGATGCTTTTCGATTTGGCGGCTGCTTCTCCGGAGGTGTCCCGGAAAAGATCTGGAGGAGAGCCTTCCTCTGCGGGTCTTGTTGCCTGCAGAAGAGAAAAAGTTCAGGCCCTGCCCCCCGGTTCTCCCCAGGAGACAGGGAGAACCCTGGCTGGGGCCCAGTCCCGTTCTGTGTTTTGTGATACATAAATGGAACTTTTGTGCCCTTTCCGCCTCTGCACCTTCCCTCATGTGCCAACCTTCCCATCCTGCCGGTGGCCCTCTAGGCTTCCCAAGTAAGGACTGTCATTTGGATTCCGTTGCTTTTCCCCCTGTCATGGGGAACCTGCACGAAGCGCCCCCACCTCTCCCCCGTCCCTGAATCTCCCAGAGCCAAAGGAGCTCCTGGGTGGGGAACCCAGGAGGACACGGAGCTCTGGTCTGTTTCTCTGCAGCGTTCCTTCCCTGTCCCGGAGACGGAAAGGCACACGGTGTGCGGGTGCAGAGACACCGTGTCCTTAGCTGGCAGTACCCTAAGGATGGTGAAAACCCCTCCCACTGCTCACCTCGGTCTCTCTTCCTTCTCTCCCTTTTCCTTGTTCAAGGGCCCAGGGTTCCCTCGAACCTGGGGCTTCCATGGTTTCAGGTTTTCCTTTCCTTCCTTTCTCCCAAAGGTCTGGGGAACCAGGGCTCCGTTCCAGCACTTCATGGGGCACCTGGTACTTCTGGCCGTGTGCCCAAAGGCCCCGCAGTTTTTGCACTTGATCTGTGGGTGGAAAGGAAGTGATGTCAGTGAATGAGCTGAAGCCACAGGCAGTGATCCAATGTCAACATTGAGACGGACTGTGAATTCAGAACTGAGTGAGGATTCCAAAGAGGGGACACCGGCATGGGGGCCCTGAAGTGGAGGGAGGGTTCGGTTACGATGTTCCCTCCCAAAGCCCATGTGACGGAGGAACTCTCAAAGGAAGGACTCAGGGTTCTAGCGGGGACGATCGTGAACCCGATGTCCACAGCACAGCCCAACCTGGCTACACAGGATTCTGAGTGGAAAGGGAGGTTGCTCCCAAGAGTCTCTCCAGGGACCTGTCGGGCCGGGGAGGAGGTCCCAAGCCAGGCCCACCTTGGATGGGAAAAGCAACCCGGGTGGTGCTGGCAGAACTCTTTGGAATCCAACCCAGTCTCTGAGGACCGTGTGACACTCGCCCGCTCCTCCCCCCTCAATACCCAAAAGATTCCAGGGCTAGACGTACCCTGGGATCCTCTTCATCGGGTGGGGGAGCCCTTGGCCCAACTGGGGCCCTCTACTGCTTCTGGAGGGTCTGGGCTCTCACGAGTCTGTTTGCCCCACTTTTGGGGTCACGACGTGCCATCATCTTCGTCTCCTGGGCGTTTTATGGCCGCCTTTTTCCGGGGTTGATGGTTGGGTCACCTGAATCACACACAAACACACGAAAAGCGATGGTTAGGCACACTGGATATTCACACACCCACAAGAAACCCCCAGCTAATTCCATGACGGTGTGGTCATGAGGAGACCTCACCACCCGTCGGTCAAATCTGTGGATCACAATGTGGTGTGTGCATCCTCAGATATTGTGTGTTCCTCTGCCGTGACCACCTGGTCCAAGAGTAAACCTGGCCTGCCACACGGCCCACGGCCTAGGTATGTGGAGTTGGAGTTGAGATTTCAATCCCACCCAAACAACTGATTCTGGAGACTGGACTTAGGTCTCTCACCATTCACTCCAGTAGAAGACACAATGATTCTCTCTCCCCTGAGGGACAAAAGAATCGAAGCTACAGGGCATGGCCGATGTCACCCCTTGGCAGGTCTGCTTGAAGTCAGGGATAAGGGATGCTTCCTATCATAACTCAAATCGCTACTCTTGCCGTTTCACTAGGCAACTTCCAAACACAAATTCATCGAGAGAAGTTATCTCCCTCTCTACCACACTAGCAGGTGATGGTCTTTCCTGCTCTGTCTTTTTGGCTTTAGCTCCAGCCCCTCTTTATTTATTTTTCTGGTATTTTACACACGCCATACGAATTCATCTAAACAAACGCTGAACAAGTGGCATATGAATCTCTTGCATGGCTAAAGGGCAAACCACCCCTTTTCCAAAGTTCTTTTTCCATTTACCCACCAATTCAGCGTGCTGGAGTACATTTCTTTTTGCATTTCCATCTGGCTCTTATCCCGGGCACGGAGATGGAAATGTTTTCTCGCTTTCTGTTCCAAGAATTACGGATAAGGAGAACACATCCTACCCCATCAGCGAGCCCCAGTGTGATCTGTTTCTTTCACTCTCCTTTGTCTCTTTTCCCCCAACTCCTCAGGGATTAGGCGAAACAAACAGTCGTTCAGAGAAACTTACCTGAAATTACAGGTCTACTTGCTTTCCTCGGCTGGCGCTCAGATGGGCAGGTGCTGGAGCAGCCCTGCTGGAAGCGGTGCAGCCTTCAGGAAGCCGGAGGAAGGGGCAGAGAGGGACCTTTGCTTTCCAGGCTGCCTTTTATACTGCCTCTGGACCCCTGACACGAAACGGACCCTAACCTAATCAACTTAATCCCATTACATGACCTGGAAAGCTCTCTTTGCCCAGCCCCCTCTAAGACGATGTTCACTATGGACAGACATTCTAAGACCTACCTGTACAGCCGCAAGCTTTGAAGAATAGATGTTTCCCGTCAGGTATGTACTACTGGTGCATGTACCCCTGTCTTGTTTTACATCTTTTTTTTTTTTTTTTTTTTTTTTTTTTTTAAACAAGGTGCTAAAATAGACACAGTGTAATTGGACCATATTCACTCTATTTCAACGTAGGCCTCAGTGTCATCAAGGAGGTACACCTTGACATGCAATCTCGGTCGTTATCCATCTTCAGAGCTTCTCCTTCTTCCCCACGGTAAGTGTGTCAGCAGAAAACCCTGACCACACCCTCACGTGTTTTCTCCTCCAGGAGGCCCTTGGAAACCACCGTGAATTGGACTGCACTGGGAAACCCAGATGAAGAACGTCAACACCGCTTTGTCCTTCGGTGCCTGGCTCCTTTTTCAGCTCGTCCTGCGGCTCCAGGCATTATGCCTGAAGAGTCTCCAGGACACCGGTGGGGCTCTATTTCCTTGGGTCCCGTTGCCATTTCTCTGGATTTGCGAAGATCCAGCGGACTTTCTGTGGAACTCTCTTGTCGGGGAACTTGGGTGCCGCGTCCCCTCATTCTGCTCTTCGTCATCTGCACCTGCACAAGTTAGGGTCCACGTTCCCTGGGCGGGAAGAGACAGGCAGGAGTCAGAATGCTGAACCAGCACACTGGGGGCATTTTCTCACGTGGTCCAAGTGACCCCATGGTCTTCTAGAGCTTTGGAACCAGTCGCGTCCCACTTGACACTACACCCGACTCTCAGTTGCTGAATCTTGTTGGCCCTCCGGCGATCTCCCGTTGGATGAGTTGCACCTGCTGAAACTCGATTCCCCCTGGATTTGCGCTTCATTAATTATTCATGATCAGGTGGGAACGCCTGCTTACATCCCCCTGTGGCTGTTCTCTGAGCTTTCCGGTCACATTCTTTCCTGCCACGCTCTTTGGTTCATTTTGGTCATGCTCCTTCTGCTGTCAGAGGAGCAGAGAGTTGATCTTGTTGATTCTGGATACTGATAGTTTCTAGGTGATCTGGACAACCAAGGTAACGACCCTCAACGGCGGTGGAAAGGGAGCAGCCATTTGGCATTGCTCAGAAAATCCCACTCAGTTCCCAGGCCTCCTAGATGTGGAATCCTGGTCAGAGTTGTTCCCAGGTCAGAGAACGGAGATAGCCTGTGCATGGTGGGATATCTTTACCTAGAGCTTTCAGTGAGTCTCGACCTCAGCTACTCTTAGGATCGGGGGAGAAGCATGGAAAGGCCCGGTGCTCAGGCATCCGGAAAGAAGACGGGACGAATATTCTACCTCTGAAGTACATCCCAAATCTGGGAGTTTACTGCAGCTTTACTGGGTTCTACTTGGCGAATGAAAGTGTGCCTCGTTCATACGCACATCCGGAAACCACTTCATGGTGGGCGTCACAGTTTGAACCCCACACGTGGCATCGCGTTGAGCCAAATGGGGACTCGTGGTGCAAGCAACGCTCCCCACGTGTTAGCGTGCGTGAGATTCACTTGGTGGAATTTGACTAGGTGCGTGTTGGTAGAGTGGGGCTGAGGTTCTCTTGCCCCTGTGGATGTTTAAGAAGTCACAGGTCCTGCGAAGACCTGCGGTCCCCTCAGTCAACTCTGTTTCGGAGACATAATGACTTGGATTACTGACAAGTCAAGACATTTTCAAGCCCTTGGAAAATCAGTTACACACAAACACGGAATGAAAGTCAAAAGAGAGTACGTCATCATTTTGAGAATTTTATTCACTTCAAAACAAATTAAACACACCTATTTCCAACGGCATTCCAGAGCCCAGTTTTCCAGGCTGAGGAAACACCCCAAGAACGCTATGCGCAGAACGCTTCACAGCGTCCAAAACACTGCTGTCAGGGCGGGGCACAGCTGAAGGCCTGCATCTCTCAGGGTTCCCTAACTGTTCCCTGATTCAGCCATCTAGAGAGCAAACACACAGTCATTCCCCAGTTTCCTACTGACATCACAGCGGAAGTCTGACTCCCGCGCGTCGCCGTCACCCAGTTTCTGAGGCAACGAATCACTGGCACAGAAGCTTCTGGTGGCGGGTTTCCGGAGAGCCCTGCGAACTACAATGTCCCTCACCAGAATTCGATGAGGCAGAGTCTCTGCATGTGGTCCCTGCCTGGCCTGGGCTCCAAAATCCGCAGAAGCACCACAGCCGGGGAGCTTGGGAGTCACCACACACAGTCTGCTCTCTGCTCCGTGCTCCTCAGTCCCACAGACCCCTCCAAGTCACGGGAGCTGGGTGCAATGGAGCCCCGGCCACCTGTAGTCTCACTCCAGGTCAGAATCGCTGTCCTCTGAGGAGGAGGAAACCTGAAGGTCCTCATAGAGGACACTCAGCGGGACAGGAACACAGGGAGCCTCAGACTTCTCTGAGACGTGAGGGCTGTGAGAGAGGAAGTCTCCCGGCTCCTCAGGAGAGGGAAACGAGGGAGCTGTCAGGAGGCTGGAGCTCCACCATCCGTTTTCCAGTCTCCGGAAGAGCATTCTGAGAGGCTGGGCCCCATCGTGGCTGGCCGCTGGGTGATGGGACATGGTGCAGGCCTGGGCAGTAGGCAGGTAAGGTCTGCTGCGCGGAGGCTGCCGGTCGCTGCTGGGCACCTGGGCGGGTGTCCCCCTGCTCATCTGGGGCGACGGACTTGGTCTGAGTTCGGTTGCAGCTGGCGGAGGTTGGAGAGTCTCCGGGGCCCCCAGCTCACCTCCCTGGATGGCATTTTCGGGCATCTGGAAGGGACCCGTTCTCGGTTTCTTGGGGAAGTTCAGGCAAGCCTGAGTCGGAGCCTGGGCAGGTCTCTTGGCTCCTGGCCTGAAACTGAGATTGGAGCCGAGGCCCAAGCTGTGTGTGTCGGCTGGTGGGCAGGGCTGTGAGGTCACCGCAGGACGTTTGTCTTGTGCCTGGGGGCTGATGACCCGGATCAGGCCGTGGGGCTTGGAGGCAGCCTGGGGAACTTCTCGGCGGCCACCCTGAGGCCTGCTGTGTGTCGGCTTCACCACGACGAGAGGCTCCGGGCCCTGCTGCCTGACTCCCGGCTGAGGGATGTCGGCCACAGCCCCTGTCTCTCGTTCCTTCGGTCGGAGACTTGACGAGGAGCTCGGACTGGCTTTTCTGAGGGGAGACAGCGAAGCCAAGACGGATACCGTGTCAGACATTTTGGTAGCTGAGCCATCAGTGAGGGCAGGGTCCACGCGTGGCCTCTTATTGGCTGTGTGCACCGGCATTGGCCTGCTTGCAACCTGAAAGAAAGGAGACCACACACGTTAGAGGTTCCTCGGCATGGAGCCAACATGGAAATCAACCACATCCAATGACGAGGTGCACACAGCAGGAAATTCTTAATACGGTATGGACAGGCGGTCCTTGGAAGTAGGGACAGATCCTCAACGTGAGTGCTGATCGGGACAAGACCCATGAAAAATGCACTCTCGAGCTATGGTCTAAGAATACCATTTTTCTGAAGACTGTGTCTTGGGCATTCCCTGGATCAAAGCGCCTCCACTCAGCCTTCCGTGAAGTGGGACGGACTAATGCCCTTCTGAAGGCAGGTTGGTGGCTCAAGGGTTCCCAGGACGTCTTTTCTGAAAACATGCATGTTCCTGGGGTGAGCCTCCTCCATGTTTGGGGCCCCTGAGGGACTAATTTCCTCAGGCCACTAGGAAGATGTTGTTGGCAGGCTTGCCATCATTGCACGGAAAGAAAGCAACAGCAAATACGGCACCTTCAGATGCCTTCACCTGGAATCAAATGGACCTGGAAGGATCGTGGAGTCCCTGACCCCAAGAAGGCAGGGAAGAGGGGTTCCCCGATCCCCTCACGCACACGGGAACCTGAAAGGAAATCAACCAGGGTGACCTAGAGGAGAAAAAGACCAGGGGCCCAGGGTGACACTCACCCTCAGATAATCACAAGATTCCATGGATGCTTTTCGATTTGGCGGCTGCTTCTCCGGAGGTGTCCCGGAAAAGATCTGGAGGAGAGCCTTCCTCTGCGGGTCTTGTTGCCTGCAGAAGAGAAAAAGTTCAGGCCCTGCCCCCCGGTTCTCCCCAGGAGACAGGGAGAACCCTGTCTGGGGCCCAGTCCCGTTCTGTGTTTTGTGATACATAAATGGAACTTTTGTGCCCTTTCCGCCTCTGCACCTTCCCTCATGTGCCAACCTTCCCATCCTGCCGGTGGCCCTCTAGGCTTCCCAAGTAAGGACTGTCATTTGGATTCCGTTGCTTTTCCCCCTGTCATGGGGAACCTGCACGAAGCGCCCCCGCCTCTCCCCCGTCCCTGAATCTCCCAGAGCCAAAGGAGCTCCTGGGTGGGGAACCCAGGAGGACACGGAGCTCTGGTCTGTTTCTCTGCAGCGTTCCTTCCCTGTCCCGGAGACGGAAAGGCACACGGTGTGCGGGTGCAGAGACACCGTGTCCTTAGCTGGCAGTACCCTAAGGATGGTGAAAACCCCTCCCACTGCTCACCTCGGTCTCTCTTCCTTCTCTCCCTTTTCCTTGTTCAAGGGCCCAGGGTTCCCTCGAACCTGGGGCTTCCATGGTTTCAGGTTTTCCTTTCCTTCCTTTCTCCCAAAGGTCTGGGGAACCAGGGCTCCGTTCCAGCACTTCATGGGGCACCTGGTACTTCTGGCCGTGTGCCCAAAGGCCCCGCAGTTTTTGCACTTGATCTGTGGGTGGAAAGGAAGTGATGTCAGTGAATGAGCTGAAGCCACAGGCAGTGATCCAATGTCAACATTGAGACGGACTGTGAATTCAGAACTGAGTGAGGATTCCAAAGAGGGGACACCGGCATGGGGGCCCTGAAGTGGAGGGAGGGTTCGGTTACGATGTTCCCTCCCAAAGCCCATGTGACGGAGGAACTCTCAAAGGAAGGACTCAGGGTTCTAGCGGGGACGATCGTGAACCCGATGTCCACAGCACAGCCCAACCTGGCTACACAGGATTCTGAGTGGAAAGGGAGGTTGCTCCCAAGAGTCTCTCCAGGGACCTGTCGGGCCGGGGAGGAGGTCCCAAGCCAGGCCCACCTTGGATGGGAAAAGCAACCCGGGTGGTGCTGGCAGAACTCTTTGGAATCCAACCCAGTCTCTGAGGACCGTGTGACACTCGCCCGCTCCTCCCCCCTCGATACCCAAAAGATTCCAGGGCTAGACGTACCCTGGGATCCTCTTCATCGGGTGGGGGAGCCCTTGGCCCAACTGGGGCCCTCTGCTGCTTCTGGAGGGTCTGGGCTCTCACGAGTCTGTTTGCCCCACTTTTGGGGTCACGACGTGCCATCATCTTCGTCTCCTGGGCGTTTTATGGCCGCCTTTTTCCGGGGTTGATGGTTGGGTCACCTGAATCACACACAAACACACGAAAAGCGATGGTTAGGCACACTGGATATTCACACACCCACAAGAAACCCCCAGCTAATTCCATGACGGTGTGGTCATGAGGAGACCTCACCACCCGTCGGTCAAATCTGTGGATCACAATGTGGTGTGTGCATCCTCAGATATTGTGTGTTCCTCTGCCGTGACCACCTGGTCCAAGAGTAAACCTGGCCTGCCACACGGCCCACGGCCTAGGTATGTGGAGTTGGAGTTGAGATTTCAATCCCACCCAAACAACTGATTCTGGAGACTGGACTTAGGTCTCTCACCATTCACTCCAGTAGAAGACACAATGATTCTCTCTCCCCTGAGGGACAAAAGAATCGAAGCTACAGGGCATGGCCGATGTCACCCCTTGGCAGGTCTGCTTGAAGTCAGGGATAAGGGATGCTTCCTATCATAACTCAAATCGCTACTCTTGCCGTTTCACTAGGCAACTTCCAAACACAAATTCATCGAGAGAAGTTATCTCCCTCTCTACCACACTAGCAGGTGATGGTCTTTCCTGCTCTGTCTTTTTGGCTTTAGCTCCAGCCCCTCTTTATTTATTTTTCTGGTATTTTACACACGCCATACGAATTCATCTAAACAAACGCTGAACAAGTGGCATATGAATCTCTTGCATGGCTAAAGGGCAAACCACCCCTTTTCCAAAGTTCTTTTTCCATTTACCCACCAATTCAGCGTGCTGGAGTACATTTCTTTTTGCATTTCCATCTGGCTCTTATCCCGGGCACGGAGATGGAAATGTTTTCTCGCTTTCTGTTCCAAGAATTACGGATAAGGAGAACACATCCTACCCCATCAGCGAGCCCCAGTGTGATCTGTTTCTTTCACTCTCCTTTGTCTCTTTTCCCCCAACTCCTCAGGGATTAGGCGAAACAAACAGTCGTTCAGGGAAACTTACCTGAAATTACAGGTCTACTTGCTTTCCTCGGCTGGCGCTCAGATGGGCAGGTGCTGGAGCAGCCCTGCTGGAAGTGGTGCAGCCTTCAGGAAGCCGGAGGAAGGGGCAGAGAGGGACCTTTGCTTTCCAGGCTGCCTTTTATACTGCCTCTGGACCCCTGACACGAAACGGACCCTAACCTAATCAACTTAATCCCATTACATGACCTGGAAAGCTCTCTTTGCCCAGCCCCCTCTAAGACGATGTTCACTATGGACAGACATTCTAAGACCTACCTGTACAGCCGCAAGCTTTGAAGAATAGATGTTTCCCGTCAGGTATGTACTACTGGTGCATGTACCCCTGTCTTGTTTTACATCTTTTTTTTTTTTTTTTTTTAAACAAGGTGCTAAAATAGACACAGTGTAATTGGACCATATTCACTCTATTTCAACGTAGGCCTCAGTGTCATCAAGGAGGTACACCTTGACATGCAATCTCGGTCGTTATCCATCTTCAGAGCTTCTCCTTCTTCCCCACGGTAAGTGTGTCAGCAGAAAACCCTGACCACACCCTCACGTGTTTTCTCCTCCAGGAGGCCCTTGGAAACCACCGTGAATTGGACTGCACTGGGAAACCCAGATGAAGAACGTCAACACCGCTTTGTCCTTCGGTGCCTGGCTCCTTTTTCAGCTCGTCCTGCGGCTCCAGGCATTATGCCTGAAGAGTCTCCAGGACACCGGTGGGGCTCTATTTCCTTGGGTCCCGTTGCCATTTCTCTGGATTTGCGAAGATCCAGCGGACTTTCTGTGGAACTCTCTTGTCGGGGAACTTGGGTGCCGCGTCCCCTCATTCTGCTCTTCGTCATCTGCACCTGCACAAGTTAGGGTCCACGTTCCCTGGGCGGGAAGAGACAGGCAGGAGTCAGAATGCTGAACCAGCACACTGGGGGCATTTTCTCACGTGGTCCAAGTGACCCCATGGTCTTCTAGAGCTTTGGAACCAGTCGCGTCCCACTTGACACTACACCCGACTCTCAGTTGCTGAATCTTGTTGGCCCTCCGGCGATCTCCCGTTGGATGAGTTGCACCTGCTGAAACTCGATTCCCCCTGGATTTGCGCTTCATTAATTATTCATGATCAGGTGGGAACGCCTGCTTACATCCCCCTGTGGCTGTTCTCTGAGCTTTCCGGTCACATCCTTTCCTGCCACGCTCTTTGGTTCATTTTGGTCATGCTCCTTCTGCTGTCAGAGGAGCAGAGAGTTGATCTTGTTGATTCTGGATACTGATAGTTTCTAGGTGATCTGGACAACCAAGGTAACGACCCTCAACGGCGGCGGAAAGGGAGCAGCCATTTGGCATTGCTCAGAAAATCCCACTCAGTTCCCAGGCCTCCTAGATGTGGAATCCTGGTCAGAGTTGTTCCCAGGTCAGAGAACGGAGATAGCCTGTGCATGGTGGGATATCTTTACCTAGAGCTTTCAGTGAGTCTCGACCTCAGCTACTCTTAGGATCGGGGGAGAAGCATGGAAAGGCCCGGTGCTCAGGCATCCGGAAAGAAGACGGGACGAATATTCTACCTCTGAAGTACATCCCAAATCTGGGAGTTTACTGCAGCTTTACTGGGTTCTACTTGGCGAATGAAAGTGTGCCTCGTTCATACGCACATCCGGAAACCACTTCATGGGGGGCGTCACAGTTTGAACCCCACACGTGGCATCGCGTTGAGCCAAATGGGGACTCGTGGTGCAAGCAACGCTCCCCACGTGTTAGCGTGCGTGAGATTCACTTGGTGGAATTTGACTAGGTGCGTGTTGGTAGAGTGGGGCTGAGGTTCTCTTGCCCCTGTGGATGTTTAAGAAGTCACAGGTCCTGCGAAGACCTGCGGTCCCCTCAGTCAACTCTGTTTCGGAGACATAATGACTTGGATTACTGACAAGTCAAGACATTTTCAAGCCCTTGGAAAATCAGTTACACACAAACACGGAATGAAAGTCAAAAGAGAGTACGTCATCATTTTGAGAATTTTATTCACTTCAAAACAAATTAAACACACCTATTTCCAACGGCATTCCAGAGCCCAGTTTTCCAGGCTGAGGAAACACCCCAAGAACGCTATGCGCAGAACGCTTCACAGCGTCCAAAACACTGCTGTCAGGGCGGGGCACAGCTGAAGGCCTGCATCTCTCAGGGTTCCCTAACTGTTCCCTGATTCAGCCATCTAGAGAGCAAACACACAGTCATTCCCCAGTTTCCTACTGACATCACAGCGGAAGTCTGACTCCCGCGCGTCGCCGTCACCCAGTTTCTGAGGCAACGAATCACTGGCACAGAAGCTTCTGGTGGCGGGTTTCCGGAGAGCCCTGCGAACTACAATGTCCCTCACCAGAATTCGATGAGGCAGAGTCTCTGCATGTGGTCCCTGCCTGGCCTGGGCTCCAAAATCCGCAGAAGCACCACAGCCGGGGAGCTTGGGAGTCACCACACACAGTCTGCTCTCTGCTCCGTGCTCCTCAGTCCCACAGACCCCTCCAAGTCACGGGAGCTGGGTGCAATGGAGCCCCGGCCACCTGTAGTCTCACTCCAGGTCAGAATCGCTGTCCTCTGAGGAGGAGGAAACCTGAAGGTCCTCATAGAGGACACTCAGCGGGACAGGAACACAGGGAGCCTCAGACTTCTCTGAGACGTGAGGGCTGTGAGAGAGGAAGTCTCCCGGCTCCTCAGGAGAGGGAAACGAGGGAGCTGTCAGGAGGCTGGAGCTCCACCATCCGTTTTCCAGTCTCCGGAAGAGCATTCTGAGAGGCTGGGCCCCATCGTGGCTGGCCGCTGGGTGATGGGACATGGTGCAGGCCTGGGCAGTAGGCAGGTAAGGTCTGCTGCGCGGAGGCTGCCGGTCGCTGCTGGGCACCTGGGCGGGTGTCCCCCTGCTCATCTGGGGCGACGGACTTGGTCTGAGTTCGGTTGCAGCTGGCGGAGGTTGGAGAGTCTCCGGGGCCCCCAGCTCACCTCCCTGGATGGCATTTTCGGGCATCTGGAAGGGACCCGTTCTCGGTTTCTTGGGGAAGTTCAGGCAAGCCTGAGTCGGAGCCTGGGCAGGTCTCTTGGCTCCTGGCCTGAAACTGAGATTGGAGCCGAGGCCCAAGCTGTGTGTGTCGGCTGGTGGGCAGGGCTGTGAGGTCACCGCAGGACGTTTGTCTTGTGCCTGGGGGCTGATGACCCGGATCAGGCCGTGGGGCTTGGAGGCAGCCTGGGGAACTTCTCGGCGGCCACCCTGAGGCCTGCTGTGTGTCGGCTTCACCACGACGAGAGGCTCCGGGCCCTGCTGCCTGACTCCCGGCTGAGGGATGTCGGCCACAGCCCCTGTCTCTCGTTCCTTCGGTCGGAGACTTGACGAGGAGCTCGGACTGGCTTTTCTGAGGGGAGACAGCGAAGCCAAGACGGATACCGTGTCAGACATTTTGGTAGCTGAGCCATCAGTGAGGGCAGGGTCCACGCGTGGCCTCTTATTGGCTGTGTGCACCGGCATTGGCCTGCTTGCAACCTGAAAGAAAGGAGACCACACACGTTAGAGGTTCCTCGGCATGGAGCCAACATGGAAATCAACCACATCCAATGACGAGGTGCACACAGCAGGAAATTCTTAATACGGTATGGACAGGCGGTCCTTGGAAGTAGGGACAGATCCTCAACGTGAGTGCTGATCGGGACAAGACCCATGAAAAATGCACTCTCGAGCTATGGTCTAAGAATACCATTTTTCTGAAGACTGTGTCTTGGGCATTCCCTGGATCAAAGCGCCTCCACTCAGCCTTCCGTGAAGTGGGACGGACTAATGCCCTTCTGAAGGCAGGTTGGTGGCTCAAGGGTTCCCAGGACGTCTTTTCTGAAAACATGCATGTTCCTGGGGTGAGCCTCCTCCATGTTTGGGGCCCCTGAGGGACTAATTTCCTCAGGCCACTAGGAAGATGTTGTTGGCAGGCTTGCCATCATTGCACGGAGAGAAAGCAACAGCAAATACGGCACCTTCAGATGCCTTCACCTGGAATCAAATGGACCTGGAAGGATCGTGGAGTCCCTGACCCCAAGAAGGCAGGGAAGAGGGGTTCCCCGATCCCCTCACGCACACGGGAACCTGAAAGGAAATCAACCAGGGTGACCTAGAGGAGAAAAAGACCAGGGGCCCAGGGTGACACTCACCCTCAGATAATCACAAGATTCCATGGATGCTTTTCGATTTGGCGGCTGCTTCTCCGGAGGTGTCCCGGAAAAGATCTGGAGGAGAGCCTTCCTCTGCGGGTCTTGTTGCCTGCAGAAGAGAAAAAGTTCAGGCCCTGCCCCCCGGTTCTCCCCAGGAGACAGGGAGAACCCTGTCTGGGGCCCAGTCCCGTTCTGTGTTTTGTGATACATAAATGGAACTTTTGTGCCCTTTCCGCCTCTGCACCTTCCCTCATGTGCCAACCTTCCCATCCTGCCGGTGGCCCTCTAGGCTTCCCAAGTAAGGACTGTCATTTGGATTCCGTTGCTTTTCCCCCTGTCATGGGGAACCTGCACGAAGCGCCCCCGCCTCTCCCCCGTCCCTGAATCTCCCAGAGCCAAAGGAGCTCCTGGGTGGGGAACCCAGGAGGACACGGAGCTCTGGTCTGTTTCTCTGCAGCGTTCCTTCCCTGTCCCGGAGACGGAAAGGCACACGGTGTGCGGGTGCGGAGACACCGTGTCCTTAGGTGGCAGTACCCTAAGGATGGTGAAAACCCCTCCCACTGCTCACCTCGGTCTCTCTTCCTTCTCTCCCTTTTCCTTGTTCAAGGGCCCAGGGTTCCCTCGAACCTGGGGCTTCCATGGTTTCAGGTTTTCCTTCCCTTCCTTTCTCCCAAAGGTCTGGGGAACCAGGGCTCCGTTCCAGCACTTCATGGGGCACCTGGTACTTCTGGCCGTGTGCCCAAAGGCCCCGCAGTTTTTGCACTTGATCTGTGGGTGGAAAGGAAGTGATGTCAGTGAATGAGCTGAAGCCACAGGCAGTGATCCAATGTCAACATTGAGACGGACTGTGAATTCAGAACTGAGTGAGGATTCCAAAGAGGGGACACCGGCATGGGGGCCCTGAAGTGGAGGGAGGGTTCGGTTACGATGTTCCCTCCCAAAGCCCATGTGACGGAGGAACTCTCAAAGGAAGGACTCAGGGTTCTAGCGGGGACGATCGTGAACCCGATGTCCACAGCACAGCCCAACCTGGCTACACAGGATTCTGAGTGGAAAGGGAGGTTGCTCCCAAGAGTCTCTCCAGGGACCTGTCGGGCCGGGGAGGAGGTCCCAAGCCAGGCCCACCTTGGATGGGAAAAGCAACCCGGGTGGTGCTGGCAGAACTCTTTGGAATCCAACCCAGTCTCTGAGGACCGTGTGACACTCGCCCGCTCCTCCCCCCTCGATACCCAAAAGATTCCAGGGCTAGACGTACCCTGGGATCCTCTTCATCGGGTGGGGGAGCCCTTGGCCCAACTGGGGCCCTCTGCTGCTTCTGGAGGGTCTGGGCTCTCACGAGTCTGTTTGCCCCACTTTTGGGGTCACGACGTGCCATCATCTTCGTCTCCTGGGCGTTTTATGGCCGCCTTTTTCCGGGGTTGATGGTTGGGTCACCTGAATCACACACAAACACACGAAAAGCGATGGTTAGGCACACTGGATATTCACACACCCACAAGAAACCCCCAGCTAATTCCATGACGGTGTGGTCATGAGGAGACCTCACCACCCGTCGGTCAAATCTGTGGATCACAATGTGGTGTGTGCATCCTCAGATATTGTGTGTTCCTCTGCCGTGACCACCTGGTCCAAGAGTAAACCTGGCCTGCCACACGGCCCACGGCCTAGGTATGTGGAGTTGGAGTTGAGATTTCAATCCCACCCAAACAACTGATTCTGGAGACTGGACTTAGGTCTCTCACCATTCACTCCAGTAGAAGACACAATGATTCTCTCTCCCCTGAGGGACAAAAGAATCGAAGCTACAGGGCATGGCCGATGTCACCCCTTGGCAGGTCTGCTTGAAGTCAGGGATAAGGGATGCTTCCTATCATAACTCAAATCGCTACTCTTGCCGTTTCACTAGGCAACTTCCAAACACAAATTCATCGAGAGAAGTTATCTCCCTCTCTACCACACTAGCAGGTGATGGTCTTTCCTGCTCTGTCTTTTTGGCTTTAGCTCCAGCCCCTCTTTATTTATTTTTCTGGTATTTTACACACGCCATACGAATTCATCTAAACAAACGCTGAACAAGTGGCATATGAATCTCTTGCATGGCTAAAGGGCAAACCACCCCTTTTCCAAAGTTCTTTTTCCATTTACCCACCAATTCAGCGTGCTGGAGTACATTTCTTTTTGCATTTCCATCTGGCTCTTATCCCGGGCACGGAGATGGAAATGTTTTCTCGCTTTCTGTTCCAAGAATTACGGATAAGGAGAACACATCCTACCCCATCAGCGAGCCCCAGTGTGAACTGTTTCTTTCACTCTCCTTTGTCTCTTTTCCCCCAACTCCTCAGGGATTAGGCGAAACAAACAGTCGTTCAGGGAAACTTACCTGAAATTACAGGTCTACTTTCTTTCCTCGGCTGGCGCTCAGATGAACAGGTGCGCTGGCGCTCAGATGGGCAGGTGCTGGAGCAGCCCTGCTGGAAGCGTTGCAGCCTTCAGGAAGCCGGAGGAAGGGGCAGAGAGGGACCTTTGCTTTCCAGGCTGCCTTTTATACTGCCTCTGGACCCCTGACGCGAAACGGACCCTAACCTAATCAACTGAATCCCATTACATGACCTGGAAAGCTCTGTTTGCCCAGCCCCCTCTAAGACGATGTTCACTATGGACAGACATTCTAAAACCTACCTGTACAGCCGCAAGCTTTGAAGAATAGATGTTTCCCGTCAGGTATGTACTACTGGTGCACGTACCCCTGTCTTGTTTTACATCTTTTTTTTTTTTTTTTTAAACAAGGTGCTAAAATAGACACAGTGTAATTGGACCATATTCACTCTATTTCAACGTAGGCCTCAGTGTCATCAAGGAGGTACACCTTGACATGCAATCTCGGTCGTTATCCATCTTCAGAGCTTCTCCTTCTTCCCCACGGTAAGTGTGTCAGCAGAAAACCCTGACCACACCCTCACGTGTTTTCTCCTCCAGGAGGCCCTTGGAAACCACCGTGAATTGGACTGCACTGGGAAACCCAGATGAAGAACGTCAACACCGCTTTGTCCTTCGGTGCCTGGCTCCTTTTTCAGCTCGTCCTGCGGCTCCAGGCATTATGCCTGAAGAGTCTCCAGGACACCGGTGGGGCTCTATTTCCTTGGGTCCCGTTGCCATTTCTCTGGATTTGCGAAGATCCAGCGGACTTTCTGTGGAACTCTCTTGTCGGGGAACTTGGGTGCCGCGTCCCCTCATTCTGCTCTTCGTCATCTGCACCTGCACAAGTTAGGGTCCACGTTCCCTGGGCGGGAAGAGACAGGCAGGAGTCAGAATGCTGAACCAGCACACTGGGGGCATTTTCTCACGTGGTCCAAGTGACCCCATGGTCTTCTAGAGCTTTGGAACCAGTCGCGTCCCACTTGACACTACACCCGACTCTCAGTTGCTGAATCTTGTTGGCCCTCCGGCGATCTCCCGTTGGATGAGTTGCACCTGCTGAAACTCGATTCCCCCTGGATTTGCGCTTCATTAATTATTCATGATCAGGTGGGAACGCCTGCTTACATCCCCCTGTGGCTGTTCTCTGAGCTTTCCGGTCACATCCTTTCCTGCCACGCTCTTTGGTTCATTTTGGTCATGCTCCTTCTGCTGTCAGAGGAGCAGAGAGTTGATCTTGTTGATTCTGGATACTGATAGTTTCTAGGTGATCTGGACAACCAAGGTAACGACCCTCAACGGCGGCGGAAAGGGAGCAGCCATTTGGCATTGCTCAGAAAATCCCACTCAGTTCCCAGGCCTCCTAGATGTGGAATCCTGGTCAGAGTTGTTCCCAGGTCAGAGAACGGAGATAGCCTGTGCATGGTGGGATATCTTTACCTAGAGCTTTCAGTGAGTCTCGACCTCAGCTACTCTTAGGATCGGGGGAGAAGCATGGAAAGGCCCGGTGCTCAGGCATCCGGAAAGAAGACGGGACGAATATTCTACCTCTGAAGTACATCCCAAATCTGGGAGTTTACTGCAGCTTTACTGGGTTCTACTTGGCGAATGAAAGTGTGCCTCGTTCATACGCACATCCGGAAACCACTTCATGGGGGGCGTCACAGTTTGAACCCCACACGTGGCATCGCGTTGAGCCAAATGGGGACTCGTGGTGCAAGCAACGCTCCCCACGTGTTAGCGTGCGTGAGATTCACTTGGTGGAATTTGACTAGGTGCGTGTTGGTAGAGTGGGGCTGAGGTTCTCTTGCCCCTGTGGATGTTTAAGAAGTCACAGGTCCTGCGAAGACCTGCGGTCCCCTCAGTCAACTCTGTTTCGGAGACATAATGACTTGGATTACTGACAAGTCAAGACATTTTCAAGCCCTTGGAAAATCAGTTACACACAAACACGGAATGAAAGTCAAAAGAGAGTACGTCATCTTTTTGAGAATTTTATTCACTTCAAAACAAATTAAACACACCTATTTCCAACGGCATTCCAGAGCCCAGTTTTCCAGGCTGAGGAAACACCCCAAGAACGCTATGCGCAGAACGCTTCACAGCGTCCAAAACACTGCTGTCAGGGCGGGGCACAGCTGAAGGCCTGCATCTCTCAGGGTTCCCTAACTGTTCCCTGATTCAGCCATCTAGAGAGCAAACACACAGTCATTCCCCAGTTTCCTACTGACATCACAGCGGAAGTCTGACTCCCGCGCGTCGCCGTCACCCAGTTTCTGAGGCAACGAATCACTGGCACAGAAGCTTCTGGTGGCGGGTTTCCGGAGAGCCCTGCGAACTACAATGTCCCTCACCAGAATTCGATGAGGCAGAGTCTCTGCATGTGGTCCCTGCCTGGCCTGGGCTCCAAAATCCGCAGAAGCACCACAGCCGGGGAGCTTGGGAGTCACCACACACAGTCTGCTCTCTGCTCCGTGCTCCTCAGTCCCACAGACCCCTCCAAGTCACGGGAGCTGGGTGCAATGGAGCCCCGGCCACCTGTAGTCTCACTCCAGGTCAGAATCGCTGTCCTCTGAGGAGGAGGAAACCTGAAGGTCCTCATAGAGGACACTCAGCGGGACAGGAACACAGGGAGCCTCAGACTTCTCTGAGACGTGAGGGCTGTGAGAGAGGAAGTCTCCCGGCTCCTCAGGAGAGGGAAACGAGGGAGCTGTCAGGAGGCTGGAGCTCCACCATCCGTTTTCCAGTCTCCGGAAGAGCATTCTGAGAGGCTGGGCCCCATCGTGGCTGGCCGCTGGGTGATGGGACATGGTGCAGGCCTGGGCAGTAGGCAGGTAAGGTCTGCTGCGCGGAGGCTGCCGGTCGCTGCTGGGCACCTGGGCGGGTGTCCCCCTGCTCATCTGGGGCGACGGACTTGGTCTGAGTTCGGTTGCAGCTGGCGGAGGTTGGAGAGTCTCCGGGGCCCCCAGCTCACCTCCCTGGATGGCATTTTCGGGCATCTGGAAGGGACCCGTTCTCGGTTTCTTGGGGAAGTTCAGGCAAGCCTGAGTCGGAGCCTGGGCAGGTCTCTTGGCTCCTGGCCTGAAACTGAGATTGGAGCCGAGGCCCAAGCTGTGTGTGTCGGCTGGTGGGCAGGGCTGTGAGGTCACCGCAGGACGTTTGTCTTGTGCCTGGGGGCTGATGACCCGGATCAGGCCGTGGGGCTTGGAGGCAGCCTGGGGAACTTCTCGGCGGCCACCCTGAGGCCTGCTGTGTGTCGGCTTCACCACGACGAGAGGCTCCGGGCCCTGCTGCCTGACTCCCGGCTGAGGGATGTCGGCCACAGCCCCTGTCTCTCGTTCCTTCGGTCGGAGACTTGACGAGGAGCTCGGACTGGCTTTTCTGAGGGGAGACAGCGAAGCCAAGACGGATACCGTGTCAGACATTTTGGTAGCTGAGCCATCAGTGAGGGCAGGGTCCACGCGTGGCCTCTTATTGGCTGTGTGCACCGGCATTGGCCTGCTTGCAACCTGAAAGAAAGGAGACCACACACGTTAGAGGTTCCTCGGCATGGAGCCAACATGGAAATCAACCACATCCAATGACGAGGTGCACACAGCAGGAAATTCTTAATACGGTATGGACAGGCGGTCCTTGGAAGTAGGGACAGATCCTCAACGTGAGTGCTGATCGGGACAAGACCCATGAAAAATGCACTCTCGAGCTATGGTCTAAGAATACCATTTTTCTGAAGACTGTGTCTTGGGCATTCCCTGGATCAAAGCGCCTCCACTCAGCCTTCCGTGAAGTGGGACGGACTAATGCCCTTCTGAAGGCAGGTTGGTGGCTCAAGGGTTCCCAGGACGTCTTTTCTGAAAACATGCATGTTCCTGGGGTGAGCCTCCTCCATGTTTGGGGCCCCTGAGGGACTAATTTCCTCAGGCCACTAGGAAGATGTTGTTGGCAGGCTTGCCATCATTGCACGGACAGAAAGCAACAGCAAATACGGCACCTTCAGATGCCTTCACCTGGAATCAAATGGACCTGGAAGGATCGTGGAGTCCCTGACCCCAAGAAGGCAGGGAAGAGGGGTTCCCCGATCCCCTCACGCACACGGGAACCTGAAAGGAAATCAACCAGGGTGACCTAGAGGAGAAAAAGACCAGGGGCCCAGGGTGACACTCACCCTCAGATAATCACAAGATTCCATGGATGCTTTTCGATTTGGCGGCTGCTTCTCCGGAGGTGTCCCGGAAAAGATCTGGAGGAGAGCCTTCCTCTGCGGGTCTTGTTGCCTGCAGAAGAGAAAAAGTTCAGGCCCTGCCCCCCGGTTCTCCCCAGGAGACAGGGAGAACCCTGGCTGGGGCCCAGTCCCGTTCTGTGTTTTGTGATACATAAATGGAACTTTTGTGCCCTTTCCGCCTCTGCACCTTCCCTCATGTGCCAACCTTCCCATCCTGCCGGTGGCCCTCTAGGCTTCCCAAGTAAGGACTGTCATTTGGATTCCGTTGCTTTTCCCCCTGTCATGGGGAAGCTGCACGAAGCGCCCCCGCCTCTCCCCCGTCCCTGAATCTCCCAGAGCCAAAGGAGCTCCTGGGTGGGGAACCCAGGAGGACACGGAGCTCTGGTCTGTTTCTCTGCAGCGTTCCTTCCCTGTCCCGGAGACGGAAAGGCACACGGTGTGCGGGTGCAGAGACACCGTGTCCTTAGCTGGCAGTACCCTAAGGATGGTGAAAACCCCTCCCACTGCTCACCTCGGTCTCTCTTCCTTCTCTCCCTTTTCCTTGTTCAAGGGCCCAGGGTTCCCTCGAACCTGGGGCTTCCATGGTTTCAGGTTTTCCTTTCCTTCCTTTCTCCCAAAGGTCTGGGGAACCAGGGCTCCGTTCCAGCACTTCATGGGGCACCTGGTACTTCTGGCCGTGTGCCCAAAGGCCCCGCAGTTTTTGCACTTGATCTGTGGGTGGAAAGGAAGTGATGTCAGTGAATGAGCTGAAGCCACAGGCAGTGATCCAATGTCAACATTGAGACGGACTGTGAATTCAGAACTGAGTGAGGATTCCAAAGAGGGGACACCGGCATGGGGGCCCTGAAGTGGAGGGAGGGTTCGGTTACGATGTTCCCTCCCAAAGCCCATGTGACGGAGGAACTCTCAAAGGAAGGACTCAGGGTTCTAGCGGGGACGATCGTGAACCCGATGTCCACAGCACAGCCCAACCTGGCTACACAGGATTCTGAGTGGAAAGGGAGGTTCCTCCCAAGAGTCTCTCCAGGGACCTGTCGGGCCGGGGAGGAGTTCCCAAGCCAGGCCCACCTTGGATGGGAAAAGCAACCCGGGTGGTGCTGGCAGAACTCTTTGGAATCCAACCCAGTCTCTGAGGACCGTGTGACACTCGCCCGCTCCTCCCCCCTCGATACCCAAAAGATTCCAGGGCTAGACGTACCCTGGGATCCTCTTCATCGGGTGGGGGAGCCCTTGGCCCAACTGGGGCCCTCTGCTGCTTCTGGAGGGTCTGGGCTCTCACGAGTCTGTTTGCCCCACTTTTGGGGTCACGACGTGCCATCATCTTCGTCTCCTGGGCGTTTTATGGCCGCCTTTTTCCGGGGTTGATGGTTGGGTCACCTGAATCACACACAAACACACGAAAAGCGATGGTTAGGCACACTGGATATTCACACACCCACAAGAAACCCCCAGCTAATTCCATGACGGTGTGGTCATGAGGAGACCTCACCACCCGTCGGTCAAATCTGTGGATCACAATGTGGAGTGTGCATCCTCAGATATTGTGTGTTCCTCTGCCGTGACCACCTGGTCCAAGAGTAAACCTGGCCTGCCACACGGCCCACGGCCTAGGTATGTGGAGTTGGAGTTGAGATTTCAATCCCACCCAAACAACTGATTCTGGAGACTGGACTTAGGTCTCTCACCATTCACTCCAGTAGAAGACACAATGATTCTCTCTCCCCTGAGGGACAAAAGAATCGAAGCTACAGGGCATGGCCGATGTCACCCCTTGGCAGGTCTGCTTGAAGTCAGGGATAAGGGATGCTTCCTATCATAACTCAAATCGCTACTCTTGCCGTTTCACTAGGCAACTTCCAAACACAAATTCATCGAGAGAAGTTATCTCCCTCTCTACCACACTAGCAGGTGATGGTCTTTCCTGCTCTGTCTTTTTGGCTTTAGCTCCAGCCCCTCTTTATTTATTTTTCTGGTATTTTACACACGCCATACGAATTCATCTAAACAAACGCTGAACAAGTGGCATATGAATCTCTTGCATGGCTAAAGGGCAAACCACCCCTTTTCCAAAGTTCTTTTTCCATTTACCCACCAATTCAGCGTGCTGGAGTACATTTCTTTTTGCATTTCCATCTGGCTCTTATCCCGGGCACGGAGATGGAAATGTTTTCTCGCTTTCTGTTCCAAGAATTACGGATAAGGAGAACACATCCTACCCCATCAGCGAGCCCCAGTGTGATCTGTTTCTTTCACTCTCCTTTGTCTCTTTTCCCCCAACTCCTCAGGGATTAGGCGAAACAAACAGTCGTTCAGGGAAACTTACCTGAAATTACAGGTCTACTTGCTTTCCTCGGCTGGCGCTCAGATGGGCAGGTGCTGGAGCAGCCCTGCTGGAAGCGGTGCAGCCTTCAGGAAGCCGGAGGAAGGGGCAGAGAGGGACCTTTGCTTTCCAGGCTGCCTTTTATACTGCCTCTGGACCCCTGACACGAAACGGACCCTAACCTAATCAACTGAATCCCATTACATGACCTGGAAAGCTCTCTTTGCCCAGCCCCCTCTAAGACGATGTTCACTATGGACAGACATTCTAAGACCTACCTGTACAGCCGCAAGCTTTGAAGAATAGATGTTTCCCGTCAGGTATGTACTACTGGTGCATGTACCCCTGTCTTGTTTTACATCATTTTTTTTTTTTTTTTTAAACAAGGTGCTAAAATAGACACAGTGTAATTGGACCATATTCACTCTATTTCAACGTAGGCCTCAGTGTCATCAAGGAGGTACACCTTGACATGCAATCTCGGTCGTTATCCATCTTCAGAGCTTCTCCTTCTTCCCCACGGTAAGTGTGTCAGCAGAAAACCCTGACCACACCCTCACGTGTTTTCTCCTCCAGGAGGCCCTTGGAAACCACCGTGAATTGGACTGCACTGGGAAACCCAGATGAAGAACGTCAACACCGCTTTGTCCTTCGGTGCCTGGCTCCTTTTTCAGCTCGTCCTGCGGCTCCAGGCGTTATGCCTGAAGAGTCTCCAGGACACCGGTGGGGCTCTATTTCCTTGGGTCCCGTTGCCATTTCTCTGGATTTGCGAAGATCCAGCGGACTTTCTGTGGAACTCTCTTGTCGGGGAACTTGGGTGCCGCGTCCCCTCATTCTGCTCTTCGTCATCTGCACCTGCACAAGTTAGGGTCCACGTTCCCTGGGCGGGAAGAGACAGGCAGGAGTCAGAATGCTGAACCAGCACACTGGGGGCATTTTCTCACGTGGTCCAAGTGACCCCATGGTCTTCTAGAGCTTTGGAACCAGTCGCGTCCCACTTGACACTACACCCGACTCTCAGTTGCTGAATCTTGTTGGCCCTCCGGCGATCTCCCGTTGGATGAGTTGCACCTGCTGAAACTCGATTCCCCCTGGATTTGCGCTTCATTAATTATTCATGATCAGGTGGGAACGCCTGCTTACATCCCCCTGTGGCTGTTCTCTGAGCTTTCCGGTCACATCCTTTCCTGCCACGCTCTTTGGTTCATTTTGGTCATGCTCCTTCTGCTGTCAGAGGAGCAGAGAGTTGATCTTGTTGATTCTGGATACTGATAGTTTCTAGGTGATCTGGACAACCAAGGTAACGACCCTCAACGGCGGCGGAAAGGGAGCAGCCATTTGGCATTGCTCAGAAAATCCCACTCAGTTCCCAGGCCTCCTAGATGTGGAATCCTGGTCAGAGTTGTTCCCAGGTCAGAGAACGGAGATAGCCTGTGCATGGTGGGATATCTTTACCTAGAGCTTTCAGTGAGTCTCGACCTCAGCTACTCTTAGGATCGGGGGAGAAGCATGGAAAGGCCCGGTGCTCAGGCATCCGGAAAGAAGACGGGACGAATATTCTACCTCTGAAGTACATCCCAAATCTGGGAGTTTACTGCAGCTTTACTGGGTTCTACTTGGCGAATGAAAGTGTGCCTCGTTCATACGCACATCCGGAAACCACTTCATGGGGGGCGTCACAGTTTGAACCCCACACGTGGCATCGCGTTGAGCCAAATGGGGACTCGTGGTGCAAGCAACGCTCCCCACGTGTTAGCGTGCGTGAGATTCACTTGGTGGAATTTGACTAGGTGCGTGTTGGTAGAGTGGGGCTGAGGTTCTCTTGCCCCTGTGGATGTTTAAGAAGTCACAGGTCCTGCGAAGACCTGCGGTCCCCTCAGTCAACTCTGTTTCGGAGACATAATGACTTGGATTACTGACAAGTCAAGACATTTTCAAGCCCTTGGAAAATCAGTTACACACAAACACGGAATGAAAGTCAAAAGAGAGTACGTCATCATTTTGAGAATTTTATTCACTTCAAAACAAATTAAACACACCTATTTCCAACGGCATTCCAGAGCCCAGTTTTCCAGGCTGAGGAAACACCCCAAGAACGCTATGCGCAGAACGCTTCACAGCGTCCAAAACACTGCTGTCAGGGCGGGGCACAGCTGAAGGCCTGCATCTCTCAGGGTTCCCTAACTGTTCCCTGATTCAGCCATCTAGAGAGCAAACACACAGTCATTCCCCAGTTTCCTACTGACATCACAGCGGAAGTCTGACTCCCGCGCGTCGCCGTCACCCAGTTTCTGAGGCAACGAATCACTGGCACAGAAGCTTCTGGTGGCGGGTTTCCGGAGAGCCCTGCGAACTACAATGTCCCTCACCAGAATTCGATGAGGCAGAGTCTCTGCATGTGGTCCCTGCCTGGCCTGGGCTCCAACATCCGCAGAAGCACCACAGCCGGGGAGCTTGGGAGTCACCACACACAGTCTGCTCTCTGCTCCGTGCTCCTCAGTCCCACAGACCCCTCCAAGTCACGGGAGCTGGGTGCAATGGAGCCCCGGCCACCTGTAGTCTCACTCCAGGTCAGAATCGCTGTCCTCTGAGGAGGAGGAAACCTGAAGGTCCTCATAGAGGACACTCAGCGGGACAGGAACACAGGGAGCCTCAGACTTCTCTGAGACGTGAGGGCTGTGAGAGAGGAAGTCTCCCGGCTCCTCAGGAGAGGGAAACGAGGGAGCTGTCAGGAGGCTGGAGCTCCACCATCCGTTTTCCAGTCTCCGGAAGAGCATTCTGAGAGGCTGGGCCCCATCGTGGCTGGCCGCTGGGTGATGGGACATGGTGCAGGCCTGGGCAGTAGGCAGGTAAGGTCTGCTGCGCGGAGGCTGCCGGTCGCTGCTGGGCACCTGGGCGGGTGTCCCCCTGCTCATCTGGGGCGACGGACTTGGTCTGAGTTCGGTTGCAGCTGGCGGAGGTTGGAGAGTCTCCGGGGCCCCCAGCTCACCTCCCTGGATGGCATTTTCGGGCATCTGGAAGGGACCCGTTCTCGGTTTCTTGGGGAAGTTCAGGCAAGCCTGAGTCGGAGCCTGGGCAGGTCTCTTGGCTCCTGGCCTGAAACTGAGATTGGAGCCGAGGCCCAAGCTGTGTGTGTCGGCTGGTGGGCAGGGCTGTGAGGTCACCGCAGGACGTTTGTCTTGTGCCTGGGGGCTGATGACCCGGATCAGGCCGTGGGGCTTGGAGGCAGCCTGGGGAACTTCTCGGCGGCCACCCTGAGGCCTGCTGTGTGTCGGCTTCACCACGACGAGAGGCTCCGGGCCCTGCTGCCTGACTCCCGGCTGAGGGATGTCGGCCACAGCCCCTGTCTCTCGTTCCTTCGGTCGGAGACTTGACGAGGAGCTCGGACTGGCTTTTCTGAGGGGAGACAGCGAAGCCAAGACGGATACCGTGTCAGACATTTTGGTAGCTGAGCCATCAGTGAGGGCAGGGTCCACGCGTGGCCTCTTATTGGCTGTGTGCACCGGCATTGGCCTGCTTGCAACCTGAAAGAAAGGAGACCACACACGTTAGAGGTTCCTCGGCATGGAGCCAACATGGAAATCAACCACATCCAATGACGAGGTGCACACAGCAGGAAATTCTTAATACGGTATGGACAGGCGGTCCTTGGAAGTAGGGACAGATCCTCAACGTGAGTGCTGATCGGGACAAGACCCATGAAAAATGCACTCTCGAGCTATGGTCTAAGAATACCATTTTTCTGAAGACTGTGTCTTGGGCATTCCCTGGATCAAAGCGCCTCCACTCAGCCTTCCGTGAAGTGGGACGGACTAATGCCCTTCTGAAGGCAGGTTGGTGGCTCAAGGGTTCCCAGGACGTCTTTTCTGAAAACATGCATGTTCCTGGGGTGAGCCTCCTCCATGTTTGGGGCCCCTGAGGGACTAATTTCCTCAGGCCACTAGGAAGATGTTGTTGGCAGGCTTGCCATCATTGCACGGACAGAAAGCAACAGCAAATACGGCACCTTCAGATGCCTTCACCTGGAATCAAATGGACCTGGAAGGATCGTGGAGTCCCTGACCCCAAGAAGGCAGGGAAGAGGGGTTCCCCGATCCCCTCACGCACACGGGAACCTGAAAGGAAATCAACCAGGGTGACCTAGAGGAGAAAAAGACCAGGGGCCCAGGGTGACACTCACCCTCAGATAATCACAAGATTCCATGGATGCTTTTCGATTTGGCGGCTGCTTCTCCGGAGGTGTCCCGGAAAAGATCTGGAGGAGAGCCTTCCTCTGCGGGTCTTGTTGCCTGCAGAAGAGAAAAAGTTCAGGCCCTGCCCCCCGGTTCTCCCCAGGAGACAGGGAGAACCCTGGCTGGGGCCCAGTCCCGTTCTGTGTTTTGTGATACATAAATGGAACTTTTGTGCCCTTTCCGCCTCTGCACCTTCCCTCATGTGCCAACCTTCCCATCCTGCCGGTGGCCCTCTAGGCTTCCCAAGTAAGGACTGTCATTTGGATTCCGTTGCTTTTCCCCCTGTCATGGGGAACCTGCACGAAGCGCCCCCGCCTCTCCCCCGTCCCTGAATCTCCCAGAGCCAAAGGAGCTCCTGGGTGGGGAACCCAGGAGGACACGGAGCTCTGGTCTGTTTCTCTGCAGCGTTCCTTCCCTGTCCCGGAGACGGAAAGGCACACGGTGTGCGGGTGCAGAGACACCGTGTCCTTAGCTGGCAGTACCCTAAGGATGGTGAAAACCCCTCCCACTGCTCACCTCGGTCTCTCTTCCTTCTCTCCCTTTTCCTTGTTCAAGGGCCCAGGGTTCCCTCGAACCTGGGGCTTCCATGGTTTCAGGTTTTCCTTCCCTTCCTTTCTCCCAAAGGTCTGGGGAACCAGGGCTCCGTTCCAGCACTTCATGGGGCACCTGGTACTTCTGGCCGTGTGCCCAAAGGCCCCGCAGTTTTTGCACTTGATCTGTGGGTGGAAAGGAAGTGATGTCAGTGAATGAGCTGAAGCCACAGGCAGTGATCCAATGTCAACATTGAGACGGACTGTGAATTCAGAACTGAGTGAGGATTCCAAAGAGGGGACACCGGCATGGGGGCCCTGAAGTGGAGGGAGGGTTCGGTTACGATGTTCCCTCCCAAAGCCCATGTGACGGAGGAACTCTCAAAGGAAGGACTCAGGGTTCTAGCGGGGACGATCGTGAACCCGATGTCCACAGCACAGCCCAACCTGGCTACACAGGATTCTGAGTGGAAAGGGAGGTTGCTCCCAAGAGTCTCTCCAGGGACCTGTCGGGCCGGGGAGGAGGTCCCAAGCCAGGCCCACCTTGGATGGGAAAAGCAACCCGGGTGGTGCTGGCAGAACTCTTTGGAATCCAACCCAGTCTCTGAGGACCGTGTGACACTCGCCCGCTCCTCCCCCCTCGATACCCAAAAGATTCCAGGGCTAGACGTACCCTGGGATCCTCTTCATCGGGTGGGGGAGCCCTTGGCCCAACTGGGGCCCTCTGCTGCTTCTGGAGGGTCTGGGCTCTCACGAGTCTGTTTGCCCCACTTTTGGGGTCACGACGTGCCATCATCTTCGTCTCCTGGGCGTTTTATGGCCGCCTTTTTCCGGGGTTGATGGTTGGGTCACCTGAATCACACACAAACACACGAAAAGCGATGGTTAGGCACACTGGATATTCACACACCCACAAGAAACCCCCAGCTAATTCCATGACGGTGTGGTCATGAGGAGACCTCACCACCCGTCGGTCAAATCTGTGGATCACAATGTGGAGTGTGCATCCTCAGATATTGTGTGTTCCTCTGCCGTGACCACCTGGTCCAAGAGTAAACCTGGCCTGCCACACGGCCCACGGCCTAGGTATGTGGAGTTGGAGTTGAGATTTCAATCCCACCCAAACAACTGATTCTGGAGACTGGACTTAGGTCTCTCACCATTCACTCCAGTAGAAGACACAATGATTCTCTCTCCCCTGAGGGACAAAAGAATCGAAGCTACAGGGCATGGCCGATGTCACCCCTTGGCAGGTCTGCTTGAAGTCAGGGATAAGGGATGCTTCCTATCATAACTCAAATCGCTACTCTTGCCGTTTCACTAGGCAACTTCCAAACACAAATTCATCGAGAGAAGTTATCTCCCTCTCTACCACACTAGCAGGTGATGGTCTTTCCTGCTCTGTCTTTTTGGCTTTAGCTCCAGCCCCTCTTTATTTATTTTTCTGGTATTTTACACACGCCATACGAATTCATCTAAACAAACGCTGAACAAGTGGCATATGAATCTCTTGCATGGCTAAAGGGCAAACCACCCCTTTTCCAAAGTTCTTTTTCCATTTACCCACCAATTCAGCGTGCTGGAGTACATTTCTTTTTGCATTTCCATCTGGCTCTTATCCCGGGCACGGAGATGGAAATGTTTTCTCGCTTTCTGTTCCAAGAATTACGGATAAGGAGAACACATCCTACCCCATCAGCGAGCCCCAGTGTGAACTGTTTCTTTCACTCTCCTTTGTCTCTTTTCCCCCAACTCCTCAGGGATTAGGCGAAACAAACAGTCGTTCAGGGAAACTTACCTGAAATTACAGGTCTACTTTCTTTCCTCGGCTGGCGCTCAGATGAACAGGTGCGCTGGCGCTCAGATGGGCAGGTGCTGGAGCAGCCCTGCTGGAAGCGTTGCAGCCTTCAGGAAGCCGGAGGAAGGGGCAGAGAGGGACCTTTGCTTTCCAGGCTGCCTTTTATACTGCCTCTGGACCCCTGACGCGAAACGGACCCTAACCTAATCAACTGAATCCCATTACATGACCTGGAAAGCTCTGTTTGCCCAGCCCCCTCTAAGACGATGTTCACTATGGACAGACATTCTAAAACCTACCTGTACAGCCGCAAGCTTTGAAGAATAGATGTTTCCCGTCAGGTATGTACTACTGGTGCACGTACCCCTGTCTTGTTTTACATCTTTTTTTTTTTTTTTTAAACAAGGTGCTAAAATAGACACAGTGTAATTGGACCATATTCACTCTATTTCAACGTAGGCCTCAGTGTCATCAAGGAGGTACACCTTGACATGCAATCTCGGTCGTTATCCATCTTCAGAGCTTCTCCTTCTTCCCCACGGTAAGTGTGTCAGCAGAAAACCCTGACCACACCCTCACGTGTTTTCTCCTCCAGGAGGCCCTTGGAAACCACCGTGAATTGGACTGCACTGGGAAACCCAGATGAAGAACGTCAACACCGCTTTGTCCTTCGGTGCCTGGCTCCTTTTTCAGCTCGTCCTGCGGCTCCAGGCATTATGCCTGAAGAGTCTCCAGGACACCGGTGGGGCTCTATTTCCTTGGGTCCCGTTGCCATTTCTCTGGATTTGCGAAGATCCAGCGGACTTTCTGTGGAACTCTCTTGTCGGGGAACTTGGGTGCCGCGTCCCCTCATTCTGCTCTTCGTCATCTGCACCTGCACAAGTTAGGGTCCACGTTCCCTGGGCGGGAAGAGACAGGCAGGAGTCAGAATGCTGAACCAGCACACTGGGGGCATTTTCTCACGTGGTCCAAGTGACCCCATGGTCTTCTAGAGCTTTGGAACCAGTCGCGTCCCACTTGACACTACACCCGACTCTCAGTTGCTGAATCTTGTTGGCCCTCCGGCGATCTCCCGTTGGATGAGTTGCACCTGCTGAAACTCGATTCCCCCTGGATTTGCGCTTCATTAATTATTCATGATCAGGTGGGAACGCCTGCTTACATCCCCCTGTGGCTGTTCTCTGAGCTTTCCGGTCACATCCTTTCCTGCCACGCTCTTTGGTTCATTTTGGTCATGCTCCTTCTGCTGTCAGAGGAGCAGAGAGTTGATCTTGTTGATTCTGGATACTGATAGTTTCTAGGTGATCTGGACAACCAAGGTAACGACCCTCAACGGCGGCGGAAAGGGAGCAGCCATTTGGCATTGCTCAGAAAATCCCACTCAGTTCCCAGGCCTCCTAGATGTGGAATCCTGGTCAGAGTTGTTCCCAGGTCAGAGAACGGAGATAGCCTGTGCATGGTGGGATATCTTTACCTAGAGCTTTCAGTGAGTCTCGACCTCAGCTACTCTTAGGATCGGGGGAGAAGCATGGAAAGGCCCGGTGCTCAGGCATCCGGAAAGAAGACGGGACGAATATTCTACCTCTGAAGTACATCCCAAATCTGGGAGTTTACTGCAGCTTTACTGGGTTCTACTTGGCGAATGAAAGTGTGCCTCGTTCATACGCACATCCGGAAACCACTTCATGGGGGGCGTCACAGTTTGAACCCCACACGTGGCATCGCGTTGAGCCAAATGGGGACTCGTGGTGCAAGCAACGCTCCCCACGTGTTAGCGTGCGTGAGATTCACTTGGTGGAATTTGACTAGGTGCGTGTTGGTAGAGTGGGGCTGAGGTTCTCTTGCCCCTGTGGATGTTTAAGAAGTCACAGGTCCTGCGAAGACCTGCGGTCCCCTCAGTCAACTCTGTTTCGGAGACATAATGACTTGGATTACTGACAAGTCAAGACATTTTCAAGCCCTTGGAAAATCAGTTACACACAAACACGGAATGAAAGTCAAAAGAGAGTACGTCATCATTTTGAGAATTTTATTCACTTCAAAACAAATTAAACACACCTATTTCCAACGGCATTCCAGAGCCCAGTTTTCCAGGCTGAGGAAACACCCCAAGAACGCTATGCGCAGAACGCTTCACAGCGTCCAAAACACTGCTGTCAGGGCGGGGCACAGCTGAAGGCCTGCATCTCTCAGGGTTCCCTAACTGTTCCCTGATTCAGCCATCTAGAGAGCAAACACACAGTCATTCCCCAGTTTCCTACTGACATCACAGCGGAAGTCTGACTCCCGCGCGTCGCCGTCACCCAGTTTCTGAGGCAACGAATCACTGGCACAGAAGCTTCTGGTGGCGGGTTTCCGGAGAGCCCTGCGAACTACAATGTCCCTCACCAGAATTCGATGAGGCAGAGTCTCTGCATGTGGTCCCTGCCTGGCCTGGGCTCCAACATCCGCAGAAGCACCACAGCCGGGGAGCTTGGGAGTCACCACACACAGTCTGCTCTCTGCTCCGTGCTCCTCAGTCCCACAGACCCCTCCAAGTCACGGGAGCTGGGTGCAATGGAGCCCCGGCCACCTGTAGTCTCACTCCAGGTCAGAATCGCTGTCCTCTGAGGAGGAGGAAACCTGAAGGTCCTCATAGAGGACACTCAGCGGGACAGGAACACAGGGAGCCTCAGACTTCTCTGAGACGTGAGGGCTGTGAGAGAGGAAGTCTCCCGGCTCCTCAGGAGAGGGAAACGAGGGAGCTGTCAGGAGGCTGGAGCTCCACCATCCGTTTTCCAGTCTCCGGAAGAGCATTCTGAGAGGCTGGGCCCCATCGTGGCTGGCCGCTGGGTGATGGGACATGGTGCAGGCCTGGGCAGTAGGCAGGTAAGGTCTGCTGCGCGGAGGCTGCCGGTCGCTGCTGGGCACCTGGGCGGGTGTCCCCCTGCTCATCTGGGGCGACGGACTTGGTCTGAGTTCGGTTGCAGCTGGCGGAGGTTGGAGAGTCTCCGGGGCCCCCAGCTCACCTCCCTGGATGGCATTTTCGGGCATCTGGAAGGGACCCGTTCTCGGTTTCTTGGGGAAGTTCAGGCAAGCCTGAGTCGGAGCCTGGGCAGGTCTCTTGGCTCCTGGCCTGAAACTGAGATTGGAGCCGAGGCCCAAGCTGTGTGTGTCGGCTGGTGGGCAGGGCTGTGAGGTCACCGCAGGACGTTTGTCTTGTGCCTGGGGGCTGATGACCCGGATCAGGCCGTGGGGCTTGGAGGCAGCCTGGGGAACTTCTCGGCGGCCACCCTGAGGCCTGCTGTGTGTCGGCTTCACCACGACGAGAGGCTCCGGGCCCTGCTGCCTGACTCCCGGCTGAGGGATGTCGGCCACAGCCCCTGTCTCTCGTTCCTTCGGTCGGAGACTTGACGAGGAGCTCGGACTGGCTTTTCTGAGGGGAGACAGCGAAGCCAAGACGGATACCGTGTCAGACATTTTGGTAGCTGAGCCATCAGTGAGGGCAGGGTCCACGCGTGGCCTCTTATTGGCTGTGTGCACCGGCATTGGCCTGCTTGCAACCTGAAAGAAAGGAGACCACACACGTTAGAGGTTCCTCGGCATGGAGCCAACATGGAAATCAACCACATCCAATGACGAGGTGCACACAGCAGGAAATTCTTAATACGGTATGGACAGGCGGTCCTTGGAAGTAGGGACAGATCCTCAACGTGAGTGCTGATCGGGACAAGACCCATGAAAAATGCACTCTCGAGCTATGGTCTAAGAATACCATTTTTCTGAAGACTGTGTCTTGGGCATTCCCTGGATCAAAGCGCCTCCACTCAGCCTTCCGTGAAGTGGGACGGACTAATGCCCTTCTGAAGGCAGGTTGGTGGCTCAAGGGTTCCCAGGACGTCTTTTCTGAAAACATGCATGTTCCTGGGGTGAGCCTCCTCCATGTTTGGGGCCCCTGAGGGACTAATTTCCTCAGGCCACTAGGAAGATGTTGTTGGCAGGCTTGCCATCATTGCACGGACAGAAAGCAACAGCAAATACGGCACCTTCAGATGCCTTCACCTGGAATCAAATGGACCTGGAAGGATCGTGGAGTCCCTGACCCCAAGAAGGCAGGGAAGAGGGGTTCCCCGATCCCCTCACGCACACGGGAACCTGAAAGGAAATCAACCAGGGTGACCTAGAGGAGAAAAAGACCAGGGGCCCAGGGTGACACTCACCCTCAGATAATCACAAGATTCCATGGATGCTTTTCGATTTGGCGGCTGCTTCTCCGGAGGTGTCCCGGAAAAGATCTGGAGGAGAGCCTTCCTCTGCGGGTCTTGTTGCCTGCAGAAGAGAAAAAGTTCAGGCCCTGCCCCCCGGTTCTCCCCAGGAGACAGGGAGAACCCTGGCTGGGGCCCAGTCCCGTTCTGTGTTTTGTGATACATAAATGGAACTTTTGTGCCCTTTCCGCCTCTGCACCTTCCCTCATGTGCCAACCTTCCCATCCTGCCGGTGGCCCTCTAGGCTTCCCAAGTAAGGACTGTCATTTGGATTCCGTTGCTTTTCCCCCTGTCATGGGGAACCTGCACGAAGCGCCCCCGCCTCTCCCCCGTCCCTGAATCTCCCAGAGCCAAAGGAGCTCCTGGGTGGGGAACCCAGGAGGACACGGAGCTCTGGTCTGTTTCTCTGCAGCGTTCCTTCCCTGTCCCGGAGACGGAAAGGCACACGGTGTGCGGGTGCAGAGACACCGTGTCCTTAGCTGGCAGTACCCTAAGGATGGTGAAAACCCCTCCCACTGCTCACCTCGGTCTCTCTTCCTTCTCTCCCTTTTCCTTGTTCAAGGGCCCAGGGTTCCCTCGAACCTGGGGCTTCCATGGTTTCAGGTTTTCCTTTCCTTCCTTTCTCCCAAAGGTCTGGGGAACCAGGGCTCCGTTCCAGCACTTCATGGGGCACCTGGTACTTCTGGCCGTGTGCCCAAAGGCCCCGCAGTTTTTGCACTTGATCTGTGGGTGGAAAGGAAGTGATGTCAGTGAATGAGCTGAAGCCACAGGCAGTGATCCAATGTCAACATTGAGACGGACTGTGAATTCAGAACTGAGTGAGGATTCCAAAGAGGGGACACCGGCATGGGGGCCCTGAAGTGGAGGGAGGGTTCGGTTACGATGTTCCCTCCCAAAGCCCATGTGACGGAGGAACTCTCAAAGGAAGGACTCAGGGTTCTAGCGGGGACGATCGTGAACCCGATGTCCACAGCACAGCCCAACCTGGCTACACAGGATTCTGAGTGGAAAGGGAGGTTGCTCCCAAGAGTCTCTCCAGGGACCTGTCGGGCCGGGGAGGAGGTCCCAAGCCAGGCCCACCTTGGATGGGAAAAGCAACCCGGGTGGTGCTGGCAGAACTCTTTGGAATCCAACCCAGTCTCTGAGGACCGTGTGACACTCGCCCGCTCCTCCCCCCTCGATACCCAAAAGATTCCAGGGCTAGACGTACCCTGGGATCCTCTTCATCGGGTGGGGGAGCCCTTGGCCCAACTGGGGCCCTCTGCTGCTTCTGGAGGGTCTGGGCTCTCACGAGTCTGTTTGCCCCACTTTTGGGGTCACGACGTGCCATCATCTTCGTCTCCTGGGCGTTTTATGGCCGCCTTTTTCCGGGGTTGATGGTTGGGTCACCTGAATCACACACAAACACACGAAAAGCGATGGTTAGGCACACTGGATATTCACACACCCACAAGAAACCCCCAGCTAATTCCATGACGGTGTGGTCATGAGGAGACCTCACCACCCGTCGGTCAAATCTGTGGATCACAATGTGGAGTGTGCATCCTCAGATATTGTGTGTTCCTCTGCCGTGACCACCTGGTCCAAGAGTAAACCTGGCCTGCCACACGGCCCACGGCCTAGGTATGTGGAGTTGGAGTTGAGATTTCAATCCCACCCAAACAACTGATTCTGGAGACTGGACTTAGGTCTCTCACCATTCACTCCAGTAGAAGACACAATGATTCTCTCTCCCCTGAGGGACAAAAGAATCGAAGCTACAGGGCATGGCCGATGTCACCCCTTGGCAGGTCTGCTTGAAGTCAGGGATAAGGGATGCTTCCTATCATAACTCAAATCGCTACTCTTGCCGTTTCACTAGGCAACTTCCAAACACAAATTCATCGAGAGAAGTTATCTCCCTCTCTACCACACTAGCAGGTGATGGTCTTTCCTGCTCTGTCTTTTTGGCTTTAGCTCCAGCCCCTCTTTATTTATTTTTCTGGTATTTTACACACGCCATACGAATTCATCTAAACAAACGCTGAACAAGTGGCATATGAATCTCTTGCATGGCTAAAGGGCAAACCACCCCTTTTCCAAAGTTCTTTTTCCATTTACCCACCAATTCAGCGTGCTGGAGTACATTTCTTTTTGCATTTCCATCTGGCTCTTATCCCGGGCACGGAGATGGAAATGTTTTCTCGCTTTCTGTTCCAAGAATTACGGATAAGGAGAACACATCCTACCCCATCAGCGAGCCCCAGTGTGATCTGTTTCTTTCACTCTCCTTTGTCTCTTTTCCCCCAACTCCTCAGGGATTAGGCGAAACAAACAGTCGTTCAGGGAAACTTACCTGAAATTACAGGTCTACTTGCTTTCCTCGGCTGGCGCTCAGATGAACAGGTGCGCTGGCGCTCAGATGGGCAGGTGCCGGAGCAGCCCTGCTGGAAGCGGTGCAGCCTTCAGGAAGCCGGAGGAAGGGGCAGAGAGGGACCTTTGCTTTCCAGGCTGCCTTTTATACTGCCTCTGGACCCCTGACGCGAAACGGACCCTAACCTAATCAACTGAATCCCATTACATGACCTGGAAAGCTCTGTTTGCCCAGCCCCCTCTAAGACGATGTTCACTATGGACAGACATTCTAAAACCTACCTGTACAGCCGCAAGCTTTGAAGAATAGATGTTTCCCGTCAGGTATGTACTACTGGTGCACGTACCCCTGTCTTGTTTTACATTTTTTTTTTTTTTTTTAAACAAGGTGCTAAAATAGACACAGTGTAATTGGACCATATTCACTCTATTTCAACGTAGGCCTCAGTGTCATCAAGGAGGTACACCTTGACATGCAATCTCGGTCGTTATCCATCTTCAGAGCTTCTCCTTCTTCCCCACGGTAAGTGTGTCAGCAGAAAACCCTGACCACACCCTCACGTGTTTTCTCCTCCAGGAGGCCCTTGGAAACCACCGTGAATTGGACTGCACTGGGAAACCCAGATGAAGAACGTCAACACCGCTTTGTCCTTCGGTGCCTGGCTCCTTTTTCAGCTCGTCCTGCGGCTCCAGGCATTATGCCTGAAGAGTCTCCAGGACACCGGTGGGGCTCTATTTCCTTGGGTCCCGTTGCCATTTCTCTGGATTTGCGAAGATCCAGCGGACTTTCTGTGGAACTCTCTTGTCGGGGAACTTGGGTGCCGCGTCCCCTCATTCTGCTCTTCGTCATCTGCACCTGCACAAGTTAGGGTCCACGTTCCCTGGGCGGGAAGAGACAGGCAGGAGTCAGAATGCTGAACCAGCACACTGGGGGCATTTTCTCACGTGGTCCAAGTGACCCCATGGTCTTCTAGAGCTTTGGAACCAGTCGCGTCCCACTTGACACTACACCCGACTCTCAGTTGCTGAATCTTGTTGGCCCTCCGGCGATCTCCCGTTGGATGAGTTGCACCTGCTGAAACTCGATTCCCCCTGGATTTGCGCTTCATTAATTATTCATGATCAGGTGGGAACGCCTGCTTACATCCCCCTGTGGCTGTTCTCTGAGCTTTCCGGTCACATCCTTTCCTGCCACGCTCTTTGGTTCATTTTGGTCATGCTCCTTCTGCTGTCAGAGGAGCAGAGAGTTGATCTTGTTGATTCTGGATACTGATAGTTTCTAGGTGATCTGGACAACCAAGGTAACGACCCTCAACGGCGGCGGAAAGGGAGCAGCCATTTGGCATTGCTCAGAAAATCCCACTCAGTTCCCAGGCCTCCTAGATGTGGAATCCTGGTCAGAGTTGTTCCCAGGTCAGAGAACGGAGATAGCCTGTGCATGGTGGGATATCTTTACCTAGAGCTTTCAGTGAGTCTCGACCTCAGCTACTCTTAGGATCGGGGGAGAAGCATGGAAAGGCCCGGTGCTCAGGCATCCGGAAAGAAGACGGGACGAATATTCTACCTCTGAAGTACATCCCAAATCTGGGAGTTTACTGCAGCTTTACTGGGTTCTACTTGGCGAATGAAAGTGTGCCTCGTTCATACGCACATCCGGAAACCACTTCATGGGGGGCGTCACAGTTTGAACCCCACACGTGGCATCGCGTTGAGCCAAATGGGGACTCGTGGTGCAAGCAACGCTCCCCACGTGTTAGCGTGCGTGAGATTCACTTGGTGGAATTTGACTAGGTGCGTGTTGGTAGAGTGGGGCTGAGGTTCTCTTGCCCCTGTGGATGTTTAAGAAGTCACAGGTCCTGCGAAGACCTGCGGTCCCCTCAGTCAACTCTGTTTCGGAGACATAATGACTTGGATTACTGACAAGTCAAGACATTTTCAAGCCCTTGGAAAATCAGTTACACACAAACACGGAATGAAAGTCAAAAGAGAGTACGTCATCATTTTGAGAATTTTATTCACTTCAAAACAAATTAAACACACCTATTTCCAACGGCATTCCAGAGCCCAGTTTTCCAGGCTGAGGAAACACCCCAAGAACGCTATGCGCAGAACGCTTCACAGCGTCCAAAACACTGCTGTCAGGGCGGGGCACAGCTGAAGGCCTGCATCTCTCAGGGTTCCCTAACTGTTCCCTGATTCAGCCATCTAGAGAGCAAACACACAGTCATTCCCCAGTTTCCTACTGACATCACAGCGGAAGTCTGACTCCCGCGCGTCGCCGTCACCCAGTTTCTGAGGCAACGAATCACTGGCACAGAAGCTTCTGGTGGCGGGTTTCCGGAGAGCCCTGCGAACTACAATGTCCCTCACCAGAATTCGATGAGGCAGAGTCTCTGCATGTGGTCCCTGCCTGGCCTGGGCTCCAACATCCGCAGAAGCACCACAGCCGGGGAGCTTGGGAGTCACCACACACAGTCTGCTCTCTGCTCCGTGCTCCTCAGTCCCACAGACCCCTCCAAGTCACGGGAGCTGGGTGCAATGGAGCCCCGGCCACCTGTAGTCTCACTCCAGGTCAGAATCGCTGTCCTCTGAGGAGGAGGAAACCTGAAGGTCCTCATAGAGGACACTCAGCGGGACAGGAACACAGGGAGCCTCAGACTTCTCTGAGACGTGAGGGCTGTGAGAGAGGAAGTCTCCCGGCTCCTCAGGAGAGGGAAACGAGGGAGCTGTCAGGAGGCTGGAGCTCCACCATCCGTTTTCCAGTCTCCGGAAGAGCATTCTGAGAGGCTGGGCCCCATCGTGGCTGGCCGCTGGGTGATGGGACATGGTGCAGGCCTGGGCAGTAGGCAGGTAAGGTCTGCTGCGCGGAGGCTGCCGGTCGCTGCTGGGCACCTGGGCGGGTGTCCCCCTGCTCATCTGGGGCGACGGACTTGGTCTGAGTTCGGTTGCAGCTGGCGGAGGTTGGAGAGTCTCCGGGGCCCCCAGCTCACCTCCCTGGATGGCATTTTCGGGCATCTGGAAGGGACCCGTTCTCGGTTTCTTGGGGAAGTTCAGGCAAGCCTGAGTCGGAGCCTGGGCAGGTCTCTTGGCTCCTGGCCTGAAACTGAGATTGGAGCCGAGGCCCAAGCTGTGTGTGTCGGCTGGTGGGCAGGGCTGTGAGGTCACCGCAGGACGTTTGTCTTGTGCCTGGGGGCTGATGACCCGGATCAGGCCGTGGGGCTTGGAGGCAGCCTGGGGAACTTCTCGGCGGCCACCCTGAGGCCTGCTGTGTGTCGGCTTCACCACGACGAGAGGCTCCGGGCCCTGCTGCCTGACTCCCGGCTGAGGGATGTCGGCCACAGCCCCTGTCTCTCGTTCCTTCGGTCGGAGACTTGACGAGGAGCTCGGACTGGCTTTTCTGAGGGGAGACAGCGAAGCCAAGACGGATACCGTGTCAGACATTTTGGTAGCTGAGCCATCAGTGAGGGCAGGGTCCACGCGTGGCCTCTTATTGGCTGTGTGCACCGGCATTGGCCTGCTTGCAACCTGAAAGAAAGGAGACCACACACGTTAGAGGTTCCTCGGCATGGAGCCAACATGGAAATCAACCACATCCAATGACGAGGTGCACACAGCAGGAAATTCTTAATACGGTATGGACAGGCGGTCCTTGGAAGTAGGGACAGATCCTCAACGTGAGTGCTGATCGGGACAAGACCCATGAAAAATGCACTCTCGAGCTATGGTCTAAGAATACCATTTTTCTGAAGACTGTGTCTTGGGCATTCCCTGGATCAAAGCGCCTCCACTCAGCCTTCCGTGAAGTGGGACGGACTAATGCCCTTCTGAAGGCAGGTTGGTGGCTCAAGGGTTCCCAGGACGTCTTTTCTGAAAACATGCATGTTCCTGGGGTGAGCCTCCTCCATGTTTGGGGCCCCTGAGGGACTAATTTCCTCAGGCCACTAGGAAGATGTTGTTGGCAGGCTTGCCATCATTGCACGGACAGAAAGCAACAGCAAATACGGCACCTTCAGATGCCTTCACCTGGAATCAAATGGACCTGGAAGGATCGTGGAGTCCCTGACCCCAAGAAGGCAGGGAAGAGGGGTTCCCCGATCCCCTCACGCACACGGGAACCTGAAAGGAAATCAACCAGGGTGACCTAGAGGAGAAAAAGACCAGGGGCCCAGGGTGACACTCACCCTCAGATAATCACAAGATTCCATGGATGCTTTTCGATTTGGCGGCTGCTTCTCCGGAGGTGTCCCGGAAAAGATCTGGAGGAGAGCCTTCCTCTGCCGGTCTTGTTGCCTGCAGAAGAGAAAAAGTTCAGGCCCTGCCCCCCGGTTCTCCCCAGGAGACAGGGAGAACCCTGTCTGGGGCCCAGTCCCGTTCTGTGTTTTGTGATACATAAATGGAACTTTTGTGCCCTTTCCGCCTCTGCACCTTCCCTCATGTGCCAACCTTCCCATCCTGCCGGTGGCCCTCTAGGCTTCCCAAGTAAGGACTGTCATTTGGATTCCGTTGCTTTTCCCCCTGTCATGGGGAACCTGCACGAAGCGCCCCCGCCTCTCCCCCGTCCCTGAATCTCCCAGAGCCAAAGGAGCTCCTGGGTGGGGAACCCAGGAGGACACGGAGCTCTGGTCTGTTTCTCTGCAGCGTTCCTTCCCTGTCCCGGAGACGGAAAGGCACACGGTGTGCGGGTGCAGAGACACCGTGTCCTTAGCTGGCAGTACCCTAAGGATGGTGAAAACCCCTCCCACTGCTCACCTCGGTCTCTCTTCCTTCTCTCCCTTTTCCTTGTTCAAGGGCCCAGGGTTCCCTCGAACCTGGGGCTTCCATGGTTTCAGGTTTTCCTTTCCTTCCTTTCTCCCAAAGGTCTGGGGAACCAGGGCTCCGTTCCAGCACTTCATGGGGCACCTGGTACTTCTGGCCGTGTGCCCAAAGGCCCCGCAGTTTTTGCACTTGATCTGTGGGTGGAAAGGAAGTGATGTCAGTGAATGAGCTGAAGCCACAGGCAGTGATCCAATGTCAACATTGAGACGGACTGTGAATTCAGAACTGAGTGAGGATTCCAAAGAGGGGACACCGGCATGGGGGCCCTGAAGTGGAGGGAGGGTTCGGTTACGATGTTCCCTCCCAAAGCCCATGTGACGGAGGAACTCTCAAAGGAAGGACTCAGGGTTCTAGCGGGGACGATCGTGAACCCGATGTCCACAGCACAGCCCAACCTGGCTACACAGGATTCTGAGTGGAAAGGGAGGTTGCTCCCAAGAGTCTCTCCAGGGACCTGTCGGGCCGGGGAGGAGGTCCCAAGCCAGGCCCACCTTGGATGGGAAAAGCAACCCGGGTGGTGCTGGCAGAACTCTTTGGAATCCAACCCAGTCTCTGAGGACCGTGTGACACTCGCCCGCTCCTCCCCCCTCGATACCCAAAAGATTCCAGGGCTAGACGTACCCTGGGATCCTCTTCATCGGGTGGGGGAGCCCTTGGCCCAACTGGGGCCCTCTGCTGCTTCTGGAGGGTCTGGGCTCTCACGAGTCTGTTTGCCCCACTTTTGGGGTCACGACGTGCCATCATCTTCGTCTCCTGGGCGTTTTATGGCCGCCTTTTTCCGGGGTTGATGGTTGGGTCACCTGAATCACACACAAACACACGAAAAGCGATGGTTAGGCACACTGGATATTCACACACCCACAAGAAACCCCCAGCTAATTCCATGACGGTGTGGTCATGAGGAGACCTCACCACCCGTCGGTCAAATCTGTGGATCACAATGTGGAGTGTGCATCCTCAGATATTGTGTGTTCCTCTGCCGTGACCACCTGGTCCAAGAGTAAACCTGGCCTGCCACACGGCCCACGGCCTAGGTATGTGGAGTTGGAGTTGAGATTTCAATCCCACCCAAACAACTGATTCTGGAGACTGGACTTAGGTCTCTCACCATTCACTCCAGTAGAAGACACAATGATTCTCTCTCCCCTGAGGGACAAAAGAATCGAAGCTACAGGGCATGGCCGATGTCACCCCTTGGCAGGTCTGCTTGAAGTCAGGGATAAGGGATGCTTCCTATCATAACTCAAATCGCTACTCTTGCCGTTTCACTAGGCAACTTCCAAACACAAATTCATCGAGAGAAGTTATCTCCCTCTCTACCACACTAGCAGGTGATGGTCTTTCCTGCTCTGTCTTTTTGGCTTTAGCTCCAGCCCCTCTTTATTTATTTTTCTGGTATTTTACACACGCCATACGAATTCATCTAAACAAACGCTGAACAAGTGGCATATGAATCTCTTGCATGGCTAAAGGGCAAACCACCCCTTTTCCAAAGTTCTTTTTCCATTTACCCACCAATTCAGCGTGCTGGAGTACATTTCTTTTTGCATTTCCATCTGGCTCTTATCCCGGGCACGGAGATGGAAATGTTTTCTCGCTTTCTGTTCCAAGAATTACGGATAAGGAGAACACATCCTACCCCATCAGCGAGCCCCAGTGTGAACTGTTTCTTTCACTCTCCTTTGTCTCTTTTCCCCCAACTCCTCAGGGATTAGGCGAAACAAACAGTCGTTCAGGGAAACTTACCTGAAATTACAGGTCTACTTTCTTTCCTCGGCTGGCGCTCAGATGAACAGGTGCGCTGGCGCTCAGATGGGCAGGTGCTGGAGCAGCCCTGCTGGAAGCGTTGCAGCCTTCAGGAAGCCGGAGGAAGGGGCAGAGAGGGACCTTTGCTTTCCAGGCTGCCTTTTATACTGCCTCTGGACCCCTGACGCGAAACGGACCCTAATCTAATCAACTGAATCCCATTACATGACCTGGAAAGCTCTGTTTGCCCAGCCCCCTCTAAGACGATGTTCACTATGGACAGACATTCTAAAACCTACCTGTACAGCCGCAAGCTTTGAAGAATAGATGTTTCCCGTCAGGTATGTACTACTGGTGCACGTACCCCTGTCTTGTTTTACATCTTTTTTTTTTTTTTTTAAACAAGGTGCTAAAATAGACACAGTGTAATTGGACCATATTCACTCTATTTCAACGTAGGCCTCAGTGTCATCAAGGAGGTACACCTTGACATGCAATCTCGGTCGTTATCCATCTTCAGAGCTTCTCCTTCTTCCCCACGGTAAGTGTGTCAGCAGAAAACCCTGACCACACCCTCACGTGTTTTCTCCTCCAGGAGGCCCTTGGAAACCACCGTGAATTGGACTGCACTGGGAAACCCAGATGAAGAACGTCAACACCGCTTTGTCCTTCGGTGCCTGGCTCCTTTTTCAGCTCGTCCTGCGGCTCCAGGCATTATGCCTGAAGAGTCTCCAGGACACCGGTGGGGCTCTATTTCCTTGGGTCCCGTTGCCATTTCTCTGGATTTGCGAAGATCCAGCGGACTTTCTGTGGAACTCTCTTGTCGGGGAACTTGGGTGCCGCGTCCCCTCATTCTGCTCTTCGTCATCTGCACCTGCACAAGTTAGGGTCCACGTTCCCTGGGCGGGAAGAGACAGGCAGGAGTCAGAATGCTGAACCAGCACACTGGGGGCATTTTCTCACGTGGTCCAAGTGACCCCATGGTCTTCTAGAGCTTTGGAACCAGTCGCGTCCCACTTGACACTACACCCGACTCTCAGTTGCTGAATCTTGTTGGCCCTCCGGCGATCTCCCGTTGGATGAGTTGCACCTGCTGAAACTCGATTCCCCCTGGATTTGCGCTTCATTAATTATTCATGATCAGGTGGGAACGCCTGCTTACATCCCCCTGTGGCTGTTCTCTGAGCTTTCCGGTCACATCCTTTCCTGCCACGCTCTTTGGTTCATTTTGGTCATGCTCCTTCTGCTGTCAGAGGAGCAGAGAGTTGATCTTGTTGATTCTGGATACTGATAGTTTCTAGGTGATCTGGACAACCAAGGTAACGACCCTCAACGGCGGCGGAAAGGGAGCAGCCATTTGGCATTGCTCAGAAAATCCCACTCAGTTCCCAGGCCTCCTAGATGTGGAATCCTGGTCAGAGTTGTTCCCAGGTCAGAGAACGGAGATAGCCTGTGCATGGTGGGATATCTTTACCTAGAGCTTTCAGTGAGTCTCGACCTCAGCTACTCTTAGGATCGGGGGAGAAGCATGGAAAGGCCCGGTGCTCAGGCATCCGGAAAGAAGACGGGACGAATATTCTACCTCTGAAGTACATCCCAAATCTGGGAGTTTACTGCAGCTTTACTGGGTTCTACTTGGCGAATGAAAGTGTGCCTCGTTCATACGCACATCCGGAAACCACTTCATGGGGGGCGTCACAGTTTGAACCCCACACGTGGCATCGCGTTGAGCCAAATGGGGACTCGTGGTGCAAGCAACGCTCCCCACGTGTTAGCGTGCGTGAGATTCACTTGGTGGAATTTGACTAGGTGCGTGTTGGTAGAGTGGGGCTGAGGTTCTCTTGCCCCTGTGGATGTTTAAGAAGTCACAGGTCCTGCGAAGACCTGCGGTCCCCTCAGTCAACTCTGTTTCGGAGACATAATGACTTGGATTACTGACAAGTCAAGACATTTTCAAGCCCTTGGAAAATCAGTTACACACAAACACGGAATGAAAGTCAAAAGAGAGTACGTCATCTTTTTGAGAATTTTATTCACTTCAAAACAAATTAAACACACCTATTTCCAACGGCATTCCAGAGCCCAGTTTTCCAGGCTGAGGAAACACCCCAAGAACGCTATGCGCAGAACGCTTCACAGCGTCCAAAACACTGCTGTCAGGGCGGGGCACAGCTGAAGGCCTGCATCTCTCAGGGTTCCCTAACTGTTCCCTGATTCAGCCATCTAGAGAGCAAACACACAGTCATTCCCCAGTTTCCTACTGACATCACAGCGGAAGTCTGACTCCCGCGCGTCGCCGTCACCCAGTTTCTGAGGCAACGAATCACTGGCACAGAAGCTTCTGGTGGCGGGTTTCCGGAGAGCCCTGCGAACTACAATGTCCCTCACCAGAATTCGATGAGGCAGAGTCTCTGCATGTGGTCCCTGCCTGGCCTGGGCTCCAACATCCGCAGAAGCACCACAGCCGGGGAGCTTGGGAGTCACCACACACAGTCTGCTCTCTGCTCCGTGCTCCTCAGTCCCACAGACCCCTCCAAGTCACGGGAGCTGGGTGCAATGGAGCCCCGGCCACCTGTAGTCTCACTCCAGGTCAGAATCGCTGTCCTCTGAGGAGGAGGAAACCTGAAGGTCCTCATAGAGGACACTCAGCGGGACAGGAACACAGGGAGCCTCAGACTTCTCTGAGACGTGAGGGCTGTGAGAGAGGAAGTCTCCCGGCTCCTCAGGAGAGGGAAACGAGGGAGCTGTCAGGAGGCTGGAGCTCCACCATCCGTTTTCCAGTCTCCGGAAGAGCATTCTGAGAGGCTGGGCCCCATCGTGGCTGGCCGCTGGGTGATGGGACATGGTGCAGGCCTGGGCAGTAGGCAGGTAAGGTCTGCTGCGCGGAGGCTTCCGGTCGCTGCTGGGCACCTGGGCGGGTGTCCCCCTGCTCATCTGGGGCGACGGACTTGGTCTGAGTTCGGTTGCAGCTGGCGGAGGTTGGAGAGTCTCCGGGGCCCCCAGCTCACCTCCCTGGATGGCATTTTCGGGCATCTGGAAGGGACCCGTTCTCGGTTTCTTGGGGAAGTTCAGGCAAGCCTGAGTCGGAGCCTGGGCAGGTCTCTTGGCTCCTGGCCTGAAACTGAGATTGGAGCCGAGGCCCAAGCTGTGTGTGTCGGCTGGTGGGCAGGGCTGTGAGGTCACCGCAGGACGTTTGTCTTGTGCCTGGGGGCTGATGACCCGGATCAGGCCGTGGGGCTTGGAGGCAGCCTGGGGAACTTCTCGGCGGCCACCCTGAGGCCTGCTGTGTGTCGGCTTCACCACGACGAGAGGCTCCGGGCCCTGCTGCCTGACTCCCGGCTGAGGGATGTCGGCCACAGCCCCTGTCTCTCGTTCCTTCGGTCGGAGACTTGACGAGGAGCTCGGACTGGCTTTTCTGAGGGGAGACAGCGAAGCCAAGACGGATACCGTGTCAGACATTTTGGTAGCTGAGCCATCAGTGAGGACAGGGTCCACGCGTGGCCTCTTATTGGCTGTGTGCACCGGCATTGGCCTGCTTGCAACCTGAAAGAAAGGAGACCACACACGTTAGAGGTTCCTCGGCATGGAGCCAACATGGAAATCAACCACATCCAATGACGAGGTGCACACAGCAGGAAATTCTTAATACGGTATGGACAGGCGGTCCTTGGAAGTAGGGACAGATCCTCAACGTGAGTGCTGATCGGGACAAGACCCATGAAAAATGCACTCTCGAGCTATGGTCTAAGAATACCATTTTTCTGAAGACTGTGTCTTGGGCATTCCCTGGATCAAAGCGCCTCCACTCAGCCTTCCGTGAAGTGGGACGGACTAATGCCCTTCTGAAGGCAGGTTGGTGGCTCAAGGGTTCCCAGGACGTCTTTTCTGAAAACATGCATGTTCCTGGGGTGAGCCTCCTCCATGTTTGGGGCCCCTGAGGGACTAATTTCCTCAGGCCACTAGGAAGATGTTGTTGGCAGGCTTGCCATCATTGCACGGACAGAAAGCAACAGCAAATACGGCACCTTCAGATGCCTTCACCTGGAATCAAATGGACCTGGAAGGATCGTGGAGTCCCTGACCCCAAGAAGGCAGGGAAGAGGGGTTCCCCGATCCCCTCACGCACACGGGAACCTGAAAGGAAATCAACCAGGGTGACCTAGAGGAGAAAAAGACCAGGGGCCCAGGGTGACACTCACCCTCAGATAATCACAAGATTCCATGGATGCTTTTCGATTTGGCGGCTGCTTCTCCGGAGGTGTCCCGGAAAAGATCTGGAGGAGAGCCTTCCTCTGCGGGTCTTGTTGCCTGCAGAAGAGAAAAAGTTCAGGCCCTGCCCCCCGGTTCTCCCCAGGAGACAGGGAGAACCCTGGCTGGGGCCCAGTCCCGTTCTGTGTTTTGTGATACATAAATGGAACTTTTGTGCCCTTTCCGCCTCTGCACCTTCCCTCATGTGCCAACCTTCCCATCCTGCCGGTGGCCCTCTAGGCTTCCCAAGTAAGGACTGTCATTTGGATTCCGTTGCTTTTCCCCCTGTCATGGGGAAGCTGCACGAAGCGCCCCCGCCTCTCCCCCGTCCCTGAATCTCCCAGAGCCAAAGGAGCTCCTGGGTGGGGAACCCAGGAGGACACGGAGCTCTGGTCTGTTTCTCTGCAGCGTTCCTTCCCTGTCCCGGAGACGGAAAGGCACACGGTGTGCGGGTGCAGAGACACCGTGTCCTTAGCTGGCAGTACCCTAAGGATGGTGAAAACCCCTCCCACTGCTCACCTCGGTCTCTCTTCCTTCTCTCCCTTTTCCTTGTTCAAGGGCCCAGGGTTCCCTCGAACCTGGGGCTTCCATGGTTTCAGGTTTTCCTTTCCTTCCTTTCTCCCAAAGGTCTGGGGAACCAGGGCTCCGTTCCAGCACTTCATGGGGCACCTGGTACTTCTGGCCGTGTGCCCAAAGGCCCCGCAGTTTTTGCACTTGATCTGTGGGTGGAAAGGAAGTGATGTCAGTGAATGAGCTGAAGCCACAGGCAGTGATCCAATGTCAACATTGAGACGGACTGTGAATTCAGAACTGAGTGAGGATTCCAAAGAGGGGACACCGGCATGGGGGCCCTGAAGTGGAGGGAGGGTTCGGTTACGATGTTCCCTCCCAAAGCCCATGTGACGGAGGAACTCTCAAAGGAAGGACTCAGGGTTCTAGCGGGGACGATCGTGAACCCGATGTCCACAGCACAGCCCAACCTGGCTACACAGGATTCTGAGTGGAAAGGGAGGTTGCTCCCAAGAGTCTCTCCAGGGACCTGTCGGGCCGGGGAGGAGGTCCCAAGCCAGGCCCACCTTGGATGGGAAAAGCAACCCGGGTGGTGCTGGCAGAACTCTTTGGAATCCAACCCAGTCTCTGAGGACCGTGTGACACTCGCCCGCTCCTCCCCCCTCGATACCCAAAAGATTCCAGGGCTAGACGTACCCTGGGATCCTCTTCATCGGGTGGGGGAGCCCTTGGCCCAACTGGGGCCCTCTGCTGCTTCTGGAGGGTCTGGGCTCTCACGAGTCTGTTTGCCCCACTTTTGGGGTCACGACGTGCCATCATCTTCGTCTCCTGGGCGTTTTATGGCCGCCTTTTTCCGGGGTTGATGGTTGGGTCACCTGAATCACACACAAACACACGAAAAGCGATGGTTAGGCACACTGGATATTCACACACCCACAAGAAACCCCCAGCTAATTCCATGACGGTGTGGTCATGAGGAGACCTCACCACCCGTCGGTCAAATCTGTGGATCACAATGTGGAGTGTGCATCCTCAGATATTGTGTGTTCCTCTGCCGTGACCACCTGGTCCAAGAGTAAACCTGGCCTGCCACACGGCCCACGGCCTAGGTATGTGGAGTTGGAGTTGAGATTTCAATCCCACCCAAACAACTGATTCTGGAGACTGGACTTAGGTCTCTCACCATTCACTCCAGTAGAAGACACAATGATTCTCTCTCCCCTGAGGGACAAAAGAATCGAAGCTACAGGGCATGGCCGATGTCACCCCTTGGCAGGTCTGCTTGAAGTCAGGGATAAGGGATGCTTCCTATCATAACTCAAATCGCTACTCTTGCCGTTTCACTAGGCAACTTCCAAACACAAATTCATCGAGAGAAGTTATCTCCCTCTCTACCACACTAGCAGGTGATGGTCTTTCCTGCTCTGTCTTTTTGGCTTTAGCTCCAGCCCCTCTTTATTTATTTTTCTGGTATTTTACACACGCCATACGAATTCATCTAAACAAACGCTGAACAAGTGGCATATGAATCTCTTGCATGGCTAAAGGGCAAACCACCCCTTTTCCAAAGTTCTTTTTCCATTTACCCACCAATTCAGCGTGCTGGAGTACATTTCTTTTTGCATTTCCATCTGGCTCTTATCCCGGGCACGGAGATGGAAATGTTTTCTCGCTTTCTGTTCCAAGAATTACGGATAAGGAGAACACATCCTACCCCATCAGCGAGCCCCAGTGTGATCTGTTTCTTTCACTCTCCTTTGTCTCTTTTCCCCCAACTCCTCAGGGATTAGGCGAAACAAACAGTCGTTCAGGGAAACTTACCTGAAATTACAGGTCTACTTTCTTTCCTCGGCTGGCGCTCAGATGAACAGGTGCGCTGGCGCTCAGATGGGCAGGTGCCGGAGCAGCCCTGCTGGAAGCGGTGCAGCCTTCAGGAAGCCGGAGGAAGGGGCAGAGAGGGACCTTTGCTTTCCAGGCTGCCTTTTATACTGCCTCTGGACCCCTGACGCGAAACGGACCCTAACCTAATCAACTGAATCCCATTACATGACCTGGAAAGCTCTGTTTGCCCAGCCCCCTCTAAGACGATGTTCACTATGGACAGACATTCTAAAACCTACCTGTACAGCCGCAAGCTTTGAAGAATAGATGTTTCCCGTCAGGTATGTACTACTGGTGCACGTACCCCTGTCTTGTTTTACATTTTTTTTTTTTTTTAAACAAGGTGCTAAAATAGACACAGTGTAATTGGACCATATTCACTCTATTTCAACGTAGGCCTCAGTGTCATCAAGGAGGTACACCTTGACATGCAATCTCGGTCGTTATCCATCTTCAGAGCTTCTCCTTCTTCCCCACGGTAAGTGTGTCAGCAGAAAACCCTGACCACACCCTCACGTGTTTTCTCCTCCAGGAGGCCCTTGGAAACCACCGTGAATTGGACTGCACTGGGAAACCCAGATGAAGAACGTCAACACCGCTTTGTCCTTCGGTGCCTGGCTCCTTTTTCAGCTCGTCCTGCGGCTCCAGGCATTATGCCTGAAGAGTCTCCAGGACACCGGTGGGGCTCTATTTCCTTGGGTCCCGTTGCCATTTCTCTGGATTTGCGAAGATCCAGCGGACTTTCTGTGGAACTCTCTTGTCGGGGAACTTGGGTGCCGCGTCCCCTCATTCTGCTCTTCGTCATCTGCACCTGCACAAGTTAGGGTCCACGTTCCCTGGGCGGGAAGAGACAGGCAGGAGTCAGAATGCTGAACCAGCACACTGGGGGCATTTTCTCACGTGGTCCAAGTGACCCCATGGTCTTCTAGAGCTTTGGAACCAGTCGCGTCCCACTTGACACTACACCCGACTCTCAGTTGCTGAATCTTGTTGGCCCTCCGGCGATCTCCCGTTGGATGAGTTGCACCTGCTGAAACTCGATTCCCCCTGGATTTGCGCTTCATTAATTATTCATGATCAGGTGGGAACGCCTGCTTACATCCCCCTGTGGCTGTTCTCTGAGCTTTCCGGTCACATCCTTTCCTGCCACGCTCTTTGGTTCATTTTGGTCATGCTCCTTCTGCTGTCAGAGGAGCAGAGAGTTGATCTTGTTGATTCTGGATACTGATAGTTTCTAGGTGATCTGGACAACCAAGGTAACGACCCTCAACGGCGGCGGAAAGGGAGCAGCCATTTGGCATTGCTCAGAAAATCCCACTCAGTTCCCAGGCCTCCTAGATGTGGAATCCTGGTCAGAGTTGTTCCCAGGTCAGAGAACGGAGATAGCCTGTGCATGGTGGGATATCTTTACCTAGAGCTTTCAGTGAGTCTCGACCTCAGCTACTCTTAGGATCGGGGGAGAAGCATGGAAAGGCCCGGTGCTCAGGCATCCGGAAAGAAGACGGGACGAATATTCTACCTCTGAAGTACATCCCAAATCTGGGAGTTTACTGCAGCTTTACTGGGTTCTACTTGGCGAATGAAAGTGTGCCTCGTTCATACGCACATCCGGAAACCACTTCATGGGGGGCGTCACAGTTTGAACCCCACACGTGGCATCGCGTTGAGCCAAATGGGGACTCGTGGTGCAAGCAACGCTCCCCACGTGTTAGCGTGCGTGAGATTCACTTGGTGGAATTTGACTAGGTGCGTGTTGGTAGAGTGGGGCTGAGGTTCTCTTGCCCCTGTGGATGTTTAAGAAGTCACAGGTCCTGCGAAGACCTGCGGTCCCCTCAGTCAACTCTGTTTCGGAGACATAATGACTTGGATTACTGACAAGTCAAGACATTTTCAAGCCCTTGGAAAATCAGTTACACACAAACACGGAATGAAAGTCAAAAGAGAGTACGTCATCTTTTTGAGAATTTTATTCACTTCAAAACAAATTAAACACACCTATTTCCAACGGCATTCCAGAGCCCAGTTTTCCAGGCTGAGGAAACACCCCAAGAACGCTATGCGCAGAACGCTTCACAGCGTCCAAAACACTGCTGTCAGGGCGGGGCACAGCTGAAGGCCTGCATCTCTCAGGGTTCCCTAACTGTTCCCTGATTCAGCCATCTAGAGAGCAAACACACAGTCATTCCCCAGTTTCCTACTGACATCACAGCGGAAGTCTGACTCCCGCGCGTCGCCGTCACCCAGTTTCTGAGGCAACGAATCACTGGCACAGAAGCTTCTGGTGGCGGGTTTCCGGAGAGCCCTGCGAACTACAATGTCCCTCACCAGAATTCGATGAGGCAGAGTCTCTGCATGTGGTCCCTGCCTGGCCTGGGCTCCAACATCCGCAGAAGCACCACAGCCGGGGAGCTTGGGAGTCACCACACACAGTCTGCTCTCTGCTCCGTGCTCCTCAGTCCCACAGACCCCTCCAAGTCACGGGAGCTGGGTGCAATGGAGCCCCGGCCACCTGTAGTCTCACTCCAGGTCAGAATCGCTGTCCTCTGAGGAGGAGGAAACCTGAAGGTCCTCATAGAGGACACTCAGCGGGACAGGAACACAGGGAGCCTCAGACTTCTCTGAGACGTGAGGGCTGTGAGAGAGGAAGTCTCCCGGCTCCTCAGGAGAGGGAAACGAGGGAGCTGTCAGGAGGCTGGAGCTCCACCATCCGTTTTCCAGTCTCCGGAAGAGCATTCTGAGAGGCTGGGCCCCATCGTGGCTGGCCGCTGGGTGATGGGACATGGTGCAGGCCTGGGCAGTAGGCAGGTAAGGTCTGCTGCGCGGAGGCTGCCGGTCGCTGCTGGGCACCTGGGCGGGTGTCCCCCTGCTCATCTGGGGCGACGGACTTGGTCTGAGTTCGGTTGCAGCTGGCGGAGGTTGGAGAGTCTCCGGGGCCCCCAGCTCACCTCCCTGGATGGCATTTTCGGGCATCTGGAAGGGACCCGTTCTCGGTTTCTTGGGGAAGTTCAGGCAAGCCTGAGTCGGAGCCTGGGCAGGTCTCTTGGCTCCTGGCCTGAAACTGAGATTGGAGCCGAGGCCCAAGCTGTGTGTGTCGGCTGGTGGGCAGGGCTGTGAGGTCACCGCAGGACGTTTGTCTTGTGCCTGGGGGCTGATGACCCGGATCAGGCCGTGGGGCTTGGAGGCAGCCTGGGGAACTTCTCGGCGGCCACCCTGAGGCCTGCTGTGTGTCGGCTTCACCACGACGAGAGGCTCCGGGCCCTGCTGCCTGACTCCCGGCTGAGGGATGTCGGCCACAGCCCCTGTCTCTCGTTCCTTCGGTCGGAGACTTGACGAGGAGCTCGGACTGGCTTTTCTGAGGGGAGACAGCGAAGCCAAGACGGATACCGTGTCAGACATTTTGGTAGCTGAGCCATCAGTGAGGGCAGGGTCCACGCGTGGCCTCTTATTGGCTGTGTGCACCGGCATTGGCCTGCTTGCAACCTGAAAGAAAGGAGACCACACACGTTAGAGGTTCCTCGGCATGGAGCCAACATGGAAATCAACCACATCCAATGACGAGGTGCACACAGCAGGAAATTCTTAATACGGTATGGACAGGCGGTCCTTGGAAGTAGGGACAGATCCTCAACGTGAGTGCTGATCGGGACAAGACCCATGAAAAATGCACTCTCGAGCTATGGTCTAAGAATACCATTTTTCTGAAGACTGTGTCTTGGGCATTCCCTGGATCAAAGCGCCTCCACTCAGCCTTCCGTGAAGTGGGACGGACTAATGCCCTTCTGAAGGCAGGTTGGTGGCTCAAGGGTTCCCAGGACGTCTTTTCTGAAAACATGCATGTTCCTGGGGTGAGCCTCCTCCATGTTTGGGGCCCCTGAGGGACTAATTTCCTCAGGCCACTAGGAAGATGTTGTTGGCAGGCTTGCCATCATTGCACGGACAGAAAGCAACAGCAAATACGGCACCTTCAGATGCCTTCACCTGGAATCAAATGGACCTGGAAGGATCGTGGAGTCCCTGACCCCAAGAAGGCAGGGAAGAGGGGTTCCCCGATCCCCTCACGCACACGGGAACCTGAAAGGAAATCAACCAGGGTGACCTAGAGGAGAAAAAGACCAGGGGCCCAGGGTGACACTCACCCTCAGATAATCACAAGATTCCATGGATGCTTTTCGATTTGGCGGCTGCTTCTCCGGAGGTGTCCCGGAAAAGATCTGGAGGAGAGCCTTCCTCTGCCGGTCTTGTTGCCTGCAGAAGAGAAAAAGTTCAGGCCCTGCCCCCCGGTTCTCCCCAGGAGACAGGGAGAACCCTGTCTGGGGCCCAGTCCCGTTCTGTGTTTTGTGATACATAAATGGAACTTTTGTGCCCTTTCCGCCTCTGCACCTTCCCTCATGTGCCAACCTTCCCATCCTGCCGGTGGCCCTCTAGGCTTCCCAAGTAAGGACTGTCATTTGGATTCCGTTGCTTTTCCCCCTGTCATGGGGAAGCTGCACGAAGCGCCCCCGCCTCTCCCCCGTCCCTGAATCTCCCAGAGCCAAAGGAGCTCCTGGGTGGGGAACCCAGGAGGACACGGAGCTCTGGTCTGTTTCTCTGCAGCGTTCCTTCCCTGTCCCGGAGACGGAAAGGCACACGGTGTGCGGGTGCAGAGACACCGTGTCCTTAGCTGGCAGTACCCTAAGGATGGTGAAAACCCCTCCCACTGCTCACCTCGGTCTCTCTTCCTTCTCTCCCTTTTCCTTGTTCAAGGGCCCAGGGTTCCCTCGAACCTGGGGCTTCCATGGTTTCAGGTTTTCCTTTCCTTCCTTTCTCCCAAAGGTCTGGGGAACCAGGGCTCCGTTCCAGCACTTCATGGGGCACCTGGTACTTCTGGCCGTGTGCCCAAAGGCCCCGCAGTTTTTGCACTTGATCTGTGGGTGGAAAGGAAGTGATGTCAGTGAATGAGCTGAAGCCACAGGCAGTGATCCAATGTCAACATTGAGACGGACTGTGAATTCAGAACTGAGTGAGGATTCCAAAGAGGGGACACCGGCATGGGGGCCCTGAAGTGGAGGGAGGGTTCGGTTACGATGTTCCCTCCCAAAGCCCATGTGACGGAGGAACTCTCAAAGGAAGGACTCAGGGTTCTAGCGGGGACGATCGTGAACCCGATGTCCACAGCACAGCCCAACCTGGCTACACAGGATTCTGAGTGGAAAGGGAGGTTGCTCCCAAGAGTCTCTCCAGGGACCTGTCGGGCCGGGGAGGAGGTCCCAAGCCAGGCCCACCTTGGATGGGAAAAGCAACCCGGGTGGTGCTGGCAGAACTCTTTGGAATCCAACCCAGTCTCTGAGGACCGTGTGACACTCGCCCGCTCCTCCCCCCTCGATACCCAAAAGATTCCAGGGCTAGACGTACCCTGGGATCCTCTTCATCGGGTGGGGGAGCCCTTGGCCCAACTGGGGCCCTCTGCTGCTTCTGGAGGGTCTGGGCTCTCACGAGTCTGTTTGCCCCACTTTTGGGGTCACGACGTGCCATCATCTTCGTCTCCTGGGCGTTTTATGGCCGCCTTTTTCCGGGGTTGATGGTTGGGTCACCTGAATCACACACAAACACACGAAAAGCGATGGTTAGGCACACTGGATATTCACACACCCACAAGAAACCCCCAGCTAATTCCATGACGGTGTGGTCATGAGGAGACCTCACCACCCGTCGGTCAAATCTGTGGATCACAATGTGGAGTGTGCATCCTCAGATATTGTGTGTTCCTCTGCCGTGACCACCTGGTCCAAGAGTAAACCTGGCCTGCCACACGGCCCACGGCCTAGGTATGTGGAGTTGGAGTTGAGATTTCAATCCCACCCAAACAACTGATTCTGGAGACTGGACTTAGGTCTCTCACCATTCACTCCAGTAGAAGACACAATGATTCTCTCTCCCCTGAGGGACAAAAGAATCGAAGCTACAGGGCATGGCCGATGTCACCCCTTGGCAGGTCTGCTTGAAGTCAGGGATAAGGGATGCTTCCTATCATAACTCAAATCGCTACTCTTGCCGTTTCACTAGGCAACTTCCAAACACAAATTCATCGAGAGAAGTTATCTCCCTCTCTACCACACTAGCAGGTGATGGTCTTTCCTGCTCTGTCTTTTTGGCTTTAGCTCCAGCCCCTCTTTATTTATTTTTCTGGTATTTTACACACGCCATACGAATTCATCTAAACAAACGCTGAACAAGTGGCATATGAATCTCTTGCATGGCTAAAGGGCAAACCACCCCTTTTCCAAAGTTCTTTTTCCATTTACCCACCAATTCAGCGTGCTGGAGTACATTTCTTTTTGCATTTCCATCTGGCTCTTATCCCGGGCACGGAGATGGAAATGTTTTCTCGCTTTCTGTTCCAAGAATTACGGATAAGGAGAACACATCCTACCCCATCAGCGAGCCCCAGTGTGAACTGTTTCTTTCACTCTCCTTTGTCTCTTTTCCCCCAACTCCTCAGGGATTAGGCGAAACAAACAGTCGTTCAGGGAAACTTACCTGAAATTACAGGTCTACTTTCTTTCCTCGGCTGGCGCTCAGATGAACAGGTGCGCTGGCGCTCAGATGGGCAGGTGCTGGAGCAGCCCTGCTGGAAGCGTTGCAGCCTTCAGGAAGCCGGAGGAAGGGGCAGAGAGGGACCTTTGCTTTCCAGGCTGCCTTTTATACTGCCTCTGGACCCCTGACGCGAAACGGACCCTAACCTAATCAACTGAATCCCATTACATGACCTGGAAAGCTCTGTTTGCCCAGCCCCCTCTAAGACGATGTTCACTATGGACAGACATTCTAAAACCTACCTGTACAGCCGCAAGCTTTGAAGAATAGATGTTTCCCGTCAGGTATGTACTACTGGTGCACGTACCCCTGTCTTGTTTTACATCTTTTTTTTTTTTTTTAAACAAGGTGCTAAAATAGACACAGTGTAATTGGACCATATTCACTCTATTTCAACGTAGGCCTCAGTGTCATCAAGGAGGTACACCTTGACATGCAATCTCGGTCGTTATCCATCTTCAGAGCTTCTCCTTCTTCCCCACGGTAAGTGTGTCAGCAGAAAACCCTGACCACACCCTCACGTGTTTTCTCCTCCAGGAGGCCCTTGGAAACCACCGTGAATTGGACTGCACTGGGAAACCCAGATGAAGAACGTCAACACCGCTTTGTCCTTCGGTGCCTGGCTCCTTTTTCAGCTCGTCCTGCGGCTCCAGGCATTATGCCTGAAGAGTCTCCAGGACACCGGTGGGGCTCTATTTCCTTGGGTCCCGTTGCCATTTCTCTGGATTTGCGAAGATCCAGCGGACTTTCTGTGGAACTCTCTTGTCGGGGAACTTGGGTGCCGCGTCCCCTCATTCTGCTCTTCGTCATCTGCACCTGCACAAGTTAGGGTCCACGTTCCCTGGGCGGGAAGAGACAGGCAGGAGTCAGAATGCTGAACCAGCACACTGGGGGCATTTTCTCACGTGGTCCAAGTGACCCCATGGTCTTCTAGAGCTTTGGAACCAGTCGCGTCCCACTTGACACTACACCCGACTCTCAGTTGCTGAATCTTGTTGGCCCTCCGGCGATCTCCCGTTGGATGAGTTGCACCTGCTGAAACTCGATTCCCCCTGGATTTGCGCTTCATTAATTATTCATGATCAGGTGGGAACGCCTGCTTACATCCCCCTGTGGCTGTTCTCTGAGCTTTCCGGTCACATCCTTTCCTGCCACGCTCTTTGGTTCATTTTGGTCATGCTCCTTCTGCTGTCAGAGGAGCAGAGAGTTGATCTTGTTGATTCTGGATACTGATAGTTTCTAGGTGATCTGGACAACCAAGGTAACGACCCTCAACGGTGGCGGAAAGGGAGCAGCCATTTGGCATTGCTCAGAAAATCCCACTCAGTTCCCAGGCCTCCTAGATGTGGAATCCTGGTCAGAGTTGTTCCCAGGTCAGAGAACGGAGATAGCCTGTGCATGGTGGGATATCTTTACCTAGAGCTTTCAGTGAGTCTCGACCTCAGCTACTCTTAGGATCGGGGGAGAAGCATGGAAAGGCCCGGTGCTCAGGCATCCGGAAAGAAGACGGGACGAATATTCTACCTCTGAAGTACATCCCAAATCTGGGAGTTTACTTCAGCTTTACTGGGTTCTACTTGACGAATGAAAGTGTGCCTCGTTCATACGCACATCCGGAAACCACTTCATGGGGGGCGTCACAGTTTGAACCCCACACGTGGCATCGCGTTGAGCCAAATGGGGACTCGTGGTGCAAGCAACGCTCCCCACGTGTTAGCGTGCGTGAGATTCACTTGGTGGAATTTGACTAGGTGCGTGTTGGTAGAGTGGGGCTGAGGTTCTCTTGCCCCTGTGGATATTTAAGAAGTCACAGGTCCTGTGAAGACCTGCGGTCCCCTCAGTCAACTCTGTTTCGGAGACATAATGACTTGGATTACTGACAAGTCAAGACATTTTCAAGCCCTTGGAAAATCAGTTACACACAAACACGGAATGAAAGTCAAAAGAGAGTACGTCATCATTTTGAGAATTTTATTCACTTCAAAACAAATTAAACACACCTATTTCCAACGGCATTCCAGAGCCCAGTTTTCCAGGCTGAGGAAACACCCCAAGAACGCTATGCGCAGAACGCTTCACAGCGTCCAAAACACTGCTGTCAGGGCGGGGCACAGCTGAAGGCCTGCATCTCTCAGGGTTCCCTAACTGTTCCCTGATTCAGCCATCTAGAGAGCAAACACACAGTCATTCCCCAGTTTCCTACTGACATCACAGCGGAAGTCTGACTCCCGCGCGTCGCCGTCACCCAGTTTCTGAGGCAACGAATCACTGGCACAGAAGCTTCTGGTGGCGGGTTTCCGGAGAGCCCTGCGAACTACAATGTCCCTCACCAGAATTCGATGAGGCAGAGTCTCTGCATGTGGTCCCTGCCTGGCCTGGGCTCCAAAATCCGCAGAAGCACCACAGCCGGGGAGCTTGGGAGTCACCACACACAGTCTGCTCTCTGCTCCGTGCTCCTCAGTCCCACAGACCCCTCCAAGTCACGGGAGCTGGGTGCAATGGAGCCCCGGCCACCTGTAGTCTCACTCCAGGTCAGAATCGCTGTCCTCTGAGGAGGAGGAAACCTGAAGGTCCTCATAGAGGACACTCAGCGGGACAGGAACACAGGGAGCCTCAGACTTCTCTGAGACGTGAGGGCTGTGAGAGAGGAAGTCTCCCGGCTCCTCAGGAGAGGGAAACGAGGGAGCTGTCAGGAGGCTGGAGCTCCACCATCCGTTTTCCAGTCTCCGGAAGAGCATTCTGAGAGGCTGGGCCCCATCGTGGCTGGCCGCTGGGTGATGGGACATGGTGCAGGCCTGGGCAGTAGGCAGGTAAGGTCTGCTGCGCGGAGGCTGCCGGTCGCTGCTGGGCACCTGGGCGGGTGTCCCCCTGCTCATCTGGGGCGACGGACTTGGTCTGAGTTCGGTTGCAGCTGGCGGAGGTTGGAGAGTCTCCGGGGCCCCCAGCTCACCTCCCTGGATGGCATTTTCGGGCATCTGGAAGGGACCCGTTCTCGGTTTCTTGGGGAAGTTCAGGCAAGCCTGAGTCGGAGCCTGGGCAGGTCTCTTGGCTCCTGGCCTGAAACTGAGATTGGAGCCGAGGCCCAAGCTGTGTGTGTCGGCTGGTGGGCAGGGCTGTGAGGTCACCGCAGGACGTTTGTCTTGTGCCTGGGGGCTGATGACCCGGATCAGGCCGTGGGGCTTGGAGGCAGCCTGGGGAACTTCTCGGCGGCCACCCTGAGGCCTGCTGTGTGTCGGCTTCACCACGACGAGAGGCTCCGGGCCCTGCTGCCTGACTCCCGGCTGAGGGATGTCGGCCACAGCCCCTGTCTCTCGTTCCTTCGGTCGGAGACTTGACGAGGAGCTCGGACTGGCTTTTCTGAGGGGAGACAGCGAAGCCAAGACGGATACCGTGTCAGACATTTTGGTAGCTGAGCCATCAGTGAGGGCAGGGTCCACGCGTGGCCTCTTATTGGCTGTGTGCACCGGCATTGGCCTGCTTGCAACCTGAAAGAAAGGAGACCACACACGTTAGAGGTTCCTCGGCATGGAGCCAACATGGAAATCAACCACATCCAATGACGAGGTGCACACAGCAGGAAATTCTTAATACGGTATGGACAGGCGGTCCTTGGAAGTAGGGACAGATCCTCAACGTGAGTGCTGATCGGGACAAGACCCATGAAAAATGCACTCTCGAGCTATGGTCTAAGAATACCATTTTTCTGAAGACTGTGTCTTGGGCATTCCCTGGATCAAAGCGCCTCCACTCAGCCTTCCGTGAAGTGGGACGGACTAATGCCCTTCTGAAGGCAGGTTGGTGGCTCAAGGGTTCCCAGGACGTCTTTTCTGAAAACATGCATGTTCCTGGGGTGAGCCTCCTCCATGTTTGGGGCCCCTGAGGGACTAATTTCCTCAGGCCACTAGGAAGATGTTGTTGGCAGGCTTGCCATCATTGCACGGACAGAAAGCAACAGCAAATACGGCACCTTCAGATGCCTTCACCTGGAATCAAATGGACCTGGAAGGATCGTGGAGTCCCTGACCCCAAGAAGGCAGGGAAGAGGGGTTCCCCGATCCCCTCACGCACACGGGAACCTGAAAGGAAATCAACCAGGGTGACCTAGAGGAGAAAAAGACCAGGGGCCCAGGGTGACACTCACCCTCAGATAATCACAAGATTCCATGGATGCTTTTCGATTTGGCGGCTGCTTCTCCGGAGGTGTCCCGGAAAAGATCTGGAGGAGAGCCTTCCTCTGCCGGTCTTGTTGCCTGCAGAAGAGAAAAAGTTCAGGCCCTGCCCCCCGGTTCTCCCCAGGAGACAGGGAGAACCCTGTCTGGGGCCCAGTCCCGTTCTGTGTTTTGTGATACATAAATGGAACTTTTGTGCCCTTTCCGCCTCTGCACCTTCCCTCATGTGCCAACCTTCCCATCCTGCCGGTGGCCCTCTAGGCTTCCCAAGTAAGGACTGTCATTTGGATTCCGTTGCTTTTCCCCCTGTCATGGGGAAGCTGCACGAAGCGCCCCCGCCTCTCCCCCGTCCCTGAATCTCCCAGAGCCAAAGGAGCTCCTGGGTGGGGAACCCAGGAGGACACGGAGCTCTGGTCTGTTTCTCTGCAGCGTTCCTTCCCTGTCCCGGAGACGGAAAGGCACACGGTGTGCGGGTGCAGAGACACCGTGTCCTTAGCTGGCAGTACCCTAAGGATGGTGAAAACCCCTCCCACTGCTCACCTCGGTCTCTCTTCCTTCTCTCCCTTTTCCTTGTTCAAGGGCCCAGGGTTCCCTCGAACCTGGGGCTTCCATGGTTTCAGGTTTTCCTTTCCTTCCTTTCTCCCAAAGGTCTGGGGAACCAGGGCTCCGTTCCAGCACTTCATGGGGCACCTGGTACTTCTGGCCGTGTGCCCAAAGGCCCCGCAGTTTTTGCACTTGATCTGTGGGTGGAAAGGAAGTGATGTCAGTGAATGAGCTGAAGCCACAGGCAGTGATCCAATGTCAACATTGAGACGGACTGTGAATTCAGAACTGAGTGAGGATTCCAAAGAGGGGACACCGGCATGGGGGCCCTGAAGTGGAGGGAGGGTTCGGTTACGATGTTCCCTCCCAAAGCCCATGTGACGGAGGAACTCTCAAAGGAAGGACTCAGGGTTCTAGCGGGGACGATCGTGAACCCGATGTCCACAGCACAGCCCAACCTGGCTACACAGGATTCTGAGTGGAAAGGGAGGTTGCTCCCAAGAGTCTCTCCAGGGACCTGTCGGGCCGGGGAGGAGGTCCCAAGCCAGGCCCACCTTGGATGGGAAAAGCAACCCGGGTGGTGCTGGCAGAACTCTTTGGAATCCAACCCAGTCTCTGAGGACCGTGTGACACTCGCCCGCTCCTCCCCCCTCGATACCCAAAAGATTCCAGGGCTAGACGTACCCTGGGATCCTCTTCATCGGGTGGGGGAGCCCTTGGCCCAACTGGGGCCCTCTGCTGCTTCTGGAGGGTCTGGGCTCTCACGAGTCTGTTTGCCCCACTTTTGGGGTCACGACGTGCCATCATCTTCGTCTCCTGGGCGTTTTATGGCCGCCTTTTTCCGGGGTTGATGGTTGGGTCACCTGAATCACACACAAACACACGAAAAGCGATGGTTAGGCACACTGGATATTCACACACCCACAAGAAACCCCCAGCTAATTCCATGACGGTGTGGTCATGAGGAGACCTCACCACCCGTCGGTCAAATCTGTGGATCACAATGTGGAGTGTGCATCCTCAGATATTGTGTGTTCCTCTGCCGTGACCACCTGGTCCAAGAGTAAACCTGGCCTGCCACACGGCCCACGGCCTAGGTATGTGGAGTTGGAGTTGAGATTTCAATCCCACCCAAACAACTGATTCTGGAGACTGGACTTAGGTCTCTCACCATTCACTCCAGTAGAAGACACAATGATTCTCTCTCCCCTGAGGGACAAAAGAATCGAAGCTACAGGGCATGGCCGATGTCACCCCTTGGCAGGTCTGCTTGAAGTCAGGGATAAGGGATGCTTCCTATCATAACTCAAATCGCTACTCTTGCCGTTTCACTAGGCAACTTCCAAACACAAATTCATCGAGAGAAGTTATCTCCCTCTCTACCACACTAGCAGGTGATGGTCTTTCCTGCTCTGTCTTTTTGGCTTTAGCTCCAGCCCCTCTTTATTTATTTTTCTGGTATTTTACACACGCCATACGAATTCATCTAAACAAACGCTGAACAAGTGGCATATGAATCTCTTGCATGGCTAAAGGGCAAACCACCCCTTTTCCAAAGTTCTTTTTCCATTTACCCACCAATTCAGCGTGCTGGAGTACATTTCTTTTTGCATTTCCATCTGGCTCTTATCCCGGGCACGGAGATGGAAATGTTTTCTCGCTTTCTGTTCCAAGAATTACGGATAAGGAGAACACATCCTACCCCATCAGCGAGCCCCAGTGTGAACTGTTTCTTTCACTCTCCTTTGTCTCTTTTCCCCCAACTCCTCAGGGATTAGGCGAAACAAACAGTCGTTCAGGGAAACTTACCTGAAATTACAGGTCTACTTTCTTTCCTCGGCTGGCGCTCAGATGAACAGGTGCGCTGGCGCTCAGATGGGCAGGTGCTGGAGCAGCCCTGCTGGAAGCGTTGCAGCCTTCAGGAAGCCGGAGGAAGGGGCAGAGAGGGACCTTTGCTTTCCAGGCTGCCTTTTATACTGCCTCTGGACCCCTGACGCGAAACGGACCCTAACCTAATCAACTGAATCCCATTACATGACCTGGAAAGCTCTGTTTGCCCAGCCCCCTCTAAGACGATGTTCACTATGGACAGACATTCTAAAACCTACCTGTACAGCCGCAAGCTTTGAAGAATAGATGTTTCCCGTCAGGTATGTACTACTGGTGCACGTACCCCTGTCTTGTTTTACATCTTTTTTTTTTTTTTTTAAACAAGGTGCTAAAATAGACACAGTGTAATTGGACCATATTCACTCTATTTCAACGTAGGCCTCAGTGTCATCAAGGAGGTACACCTTGACATGCAATCTCGGTCGTTATCCATCTTCAGAGCTTCTCCTTCTTCCCCACGGTAAGTGTGTCAGCAGAAAACCCTGACCACACCCTCACGTGTTTTCTCCTCCAGGAGGCCCTTGGAAACCACCGTGAATTGGACTGCACTGGGAAACCCAGATGAAGAACGTCAACACCGCTTTGTCCTTCGGTGCCTGGCTCCTTTTTCAGCTCGTCCTGCGGCTCCAGGCATTATGCCTGAAGAGTCTCCAGGACACCGGTGGGGCTCTATTTCCTTGGGTCCCGTTGCCATTTCTCTGGATTTGCGAAGATCCAGCGGACTTTCTGTGGAACTCTCTTGTCGGGGAACTTGGGTGCCGCGTCCCCTCATTCTGCTCTTCGTCATCTGCACCTGCACAAGTTAGGGTCCACGTTCCCTGGGCGGGAAGAGACAGGCAGGAGTCAGAATGCTGAACCAGCACACTGGGGGCATTTTCTCACGTGGTCCAAGTGACCCCATGGTCTTCTAGAGCTTTGGAACCAGTCGCGTCCCACTTGACACTACACCCGACTCTCAGTTGCTGAATCTTGTTGGCCCTCCGGCGATCTCCCGTTGGATGAGTTGCACCTGCTGAAACTCGATTCCCCCTGGATTTGCGCTTCATTAATTATTCATGATCAGGTGGGAACGCCTGCTTACATCCCCCTGTGGCTGTTCTCTGAGCTTTCCGGTCACATCCTTTCCTGCCACGCTCTTTGGTTCATTTTGGTCATGCTCCTTCTGCTGTCAGAGGAGCAGAGAGTTGATCTTGTTGATTCTGGATACTGATAGTTTCTAGGTGATCTGGACAACCAAGGTAACGACCCTCAACGGCGGCGGAAAGGGAGCAGCCATTTGGCATTGCTCAGAAAATCCCACTCAGTTCCCAGGCCTCCTAGATGTGGAATCCTGGTCAGAGTTGTTCCCAGGTCAGAGAACGGAGATAGCCTGTGCATGGTGGGATATCTTTACCTAGAGCTTTCAGTGAGTCTCGACCTCAGCTACTCTTAGGATCGGGGGAGAAGCATGGAAAGGCCCGGTGCTCAGGCATCCGGAAAGAAGACGGGACGAATATTCTACCTCTGAAGTACATCCCAAATCTGGGAGTTTACTGCAGCTTTACTGGGTTCTACTTGGCGAATGAAAGTGTGCCTCGTTCATACGCACATCCGGAAACCACTTCATGGGGGGCGTCACAGTTTGAACCCCACACGTGGCATCGCGTTGAGCCAAATGGGGACTCGTGGTGCAAGCAACGCTCCCCACGTGTTAGCGTGCGTGAGATTCACTTGGTGGAATTTGACTAGGTGCGTGTTGGTAGAGTGGGGCTGAGGTTCTCTTGCCCCTGTGGATGTTTAAGAAGTCACAGGTCCTGCGAAGACCTGCGGTCCCCTCAGTCAACTCTGTTTCGGAGACATAATGACTTGGATTACTGACAAGTCAAGACATTTTCAAGCCCTTGGAAAATCAGTTACACACAAACACGGAATGAAAGTCAAAAGAGAGTACGTCATCTTTTTGAGAATTTTATTCACTTCAAAACAAATTAAACACACCTATTTCCAACGGCATTCCAGAGCCCAGTTTTCCAGGCTGAGGAAACACCCCAAGAACGCTATGCGCAGAACGCTTCACAGCGTCCAAAACACTGCTGTCAGGGCGGGGCACAGCTGAAGGCCTGCATCTCTCAGGGTTCCCTAACTGTTCCCTGATTCAGCCATCTAGAGAGCAAACACACAGTCATTCCCCAGTTTCCTACTGACATCACAGCGGAAGTCTGACTCCCGCGCGTCGCCGTCACCCAGTTTCTGAGGCAACGAATCACTGGCACAGAAGCTTCTGGTGGCGGGTTTCCGGAGAGCCCTGCGAACTACAATGTCCCTCACCAGAATTCGATGAGGCAGAGTCTCTGCATGTGGTCCCTGCCTGGCCTGGGCTCCAACATCCGCAGAAGCACCACAGCCGGGGAGCTTGGGAGTCACCACACACAGTCTGCTCTCTGCTCCGTGCTCCTCAGTCCCACAGACCCCTCCAAGTCACGGGAGCTGGGTGCAATGGAGCCCCGGCCACCTGTAGTCTCACTCCAGGTCAGAATCGCTGTCCTCTGAGGAGGAGGAAACCTGAAGGTCCTCATAGAGGACACTCAGCGGGACAGGAACACAGGGAGCCTCAGACTTCTCTGAGACGTGAGGGCTGTGAGAGAGGAAGTCTCCCGGCTCCTCAGGAGAGGGAAACGAGGGAGCTGTCAGGAGGCTGGAGCTCCACCATCCGTTTTCCAGTCTCCGGAAGAGCATTCTGAGAGGCTGGGCCCCATCGTGGCTGGCCGCTGGGTGATGGGACATGGTGCAGGCCTGGGCAGTAGGCAGGTAAGGTCTGCTGCGCGGAGGCTGCCGGTCGCTGCTGGGCACCTGGGCGGGTGTCCCCCTGCTCATCTGGGGCGACGGACTTGGTCTGAGTTCGGTTGCAGCTGGCGGAGGTTGGAGAGTCTCCGGGGCCCCCAGCTCACCTCCCTGGATGGCATTTTCGGGCATCTGGAAGGGACCCGTTCTCGGTTTCTTGGGGAAGTTCAGGCAAGCCTGAGTCGGAGCCTGGGCAGGTCTCTTGGCTCCTGGCCTGAAACTGAGATTGGAGCCGAGGCCCAAGCTGTGTGTGTCGGCTGGTGGGCAGGGCTGTGAGGTCACCGCAGGACGTTTGTCTTGTGCCTGGGGGCTGATGACCCGGATCAGGCCGTGGGGCTTGGAGGCAGCCTGGGGAACTTCTCGGCGGCCACCCTGAGGCCTGCTGTGTGTCGGCTTCACCACGACGAGAGGCTCCGGGCCCTGCTGCCTGACTCCCGGCTGAGGGATGTCGGCCACAGCCCCTGTCTCTCGTTCCTTCGGTCGGAGACTTGACGAGGAGCTCGGACTGGCTTTTCTGAGGGGAGACAGCGAAGCCAAGACGGATACCGTGTCAGACATTTTGGTAGCTGAGCCATCAGTGAGGGCAGGGTCCACGCGTGGCCTCTTATTGGCTGTGTGCACCGGCATTGGCCTGCTTGCAACCTGAAAGAAAGGAGACCACACACGTTAGAGGTTCCTCGGCATGGAGCCAACATGGAAATCAACCACATCCAATGACGAGGTGCACACAGCAGGAAATTCTTAATACGGTATGGACAGGCGGTCCTTGGAAGTAGGGACAGATCCTCAACGTGAGTGCTGATCGGGACAAGACCCATGAAAAATGCACTCTCGAGCTATGGTCTAAGAATACCATTTTTCTGAAGACTGTGTCTTGGGCATTCCCTGGATCAAAGCGCCTCCACTCAGCCTTCCGTGAAGTGGGACGGACTAATGCCCTTCTGAAGGCAGGTTGGTGGCTCAAGGGTTCCCAGGACGTCTTTTCTGAAAACATGCATGTTCCTGGGGTGAGCCTCCTCCATGTTTGGGGCCCCTGAGGGACTAATTTCCTCAGGCCACTAGGAAGATGTTGTTGGCAGGCTTGCCATCATTGCACGGACAGAAAGCAACAGCAAATACGGCACCTTCAGATGCCTTCACCTGGAATCAAATGGACCTGGAAGGATCGTGGAGTCCCTGACCCCAAGAAGGCAGGGAAGAGGGGTTCCCCGATCCCCTCACGCACACGGGAACCTGAAAGGAAATCAACCAGGGTGACCTAGAGGAGAAAAAGACCAGGGGCCCAGGGTGACACTCACCCTCAGATAATCACAAGATTCCATGGATGCTTTTCGATTTGGCGGCTGCTTCTCCGGAGGTGTCCCGGAAAAGATCTGGAGGAGAGCCTTCCTCTGCGGGTCTTGTTGCCTGCAGAAGAGAAAAAGTTCAGGCCCTGCCCCCCGGTTCTCCCCAGGAGACAGGGAGAACCCTGTCTGGGGCCCAGTCCCGTTCTGTGTTTTGTGATACATAAATGGAACTTTTGTGCCCTTTCCGCCTCTGCACCTTCCCTCATGTGCCAACCTTCCCATCCTGCCGGTGGCCCTCTAGGCTTCCCAAGTAAGGACTGTCATTTGGATTCCGTTGCTTTTCCCCCTGTCATGGGGAAGCTGCACGAAGCGCCCCCGCCTCTCCCCCGTCCCTGAATCTCCCAGAGCCAAAGGAGCTCCTGGGTGGGGAACCCAGGAGGACACGGAGCTCTGGTCTGTTTCTCTGCAGCGTTCCTTCCCTGTCCCGGAGACGGAAAGGCACACGGTGTGCGGGTGCAGAGACACCGTGTCCTTAGCTGGCAGTACCCTAAGGATGGTGAAAACCCCTCCCACTGCTCACCTCGGTCTCTCTTCCTTCTCTCCCTTTTCCTTGTTCAAGGGCCCAGGGTTCCCTCGAACCTGGGGCTTCCATGGTTTCAGGTTTTCCTTTCCTTCCTTTCTCCCAAAGGTCTGGGGAACCAGGGCTCCGTTCCAGCACTTCATGGGGCACCTGGTACTTCTGGCCGTGTGCCCAAAGGCCCCGCAGTTTTTGCACTTGATCTGTGGGTGGAAAGGAAGTGATGTCAGTGAATGAGCTGAAGCCACAGGCAGTGATCCAATGTCAACATTGAGACGGACTGTGAATTCAGAACTGAGTGAGGATTCCAAAGAGGGGACACCGGCATGGGGGCCCTGAAGTGGAGGGAGGGTTCGGTTACGATGTTCCCTCCCAAAGCCCATGTGACGGAGGAACTCTCAAAGGAAGGACTCAGGGTTCTAGCGGGGACGATCGTGAACCCGATGTCCACAGCACAGCCCAACCTGGCTACACAGGATTCTGAGTGGAAAGGGAGGTTGCTCCCAAGAGTCTCTCCAGGGACCTGTCGGGCCGGGGAGGAGGTCCCAAGCCAGGCCCACCTTGGATGGGAAAAGCAACCCGGGTGGTGCTGGCAGAACTCTTTGGAATCCAACCCAGTCTCTGAGGACCGTGTGACACTCGCCCGCTCCTCCCCCCTCGATACCCAAAAGATTCCAGGGCTAGACGTACCCTGGGATCCTCTTCATCGGGTGGGGGAGCCCTTGGCCCAACTGGGGCCCTCTGCTGCTTCTGGAGGGTCTGGGCTCTCACGAGTCTGTTTGCCCCACTTTTGGGGTCACGACGTGCCATCATCTTCGTCTCCTGGGCGTTTTATGGCCGCCTTTTTCCGGGGTTGATGGTTGGGTCACCTGAATCACACACAAACACACGAAAAGCGATGGTTAGGCACACTGGATATTCACACACCCACAAGAAACCCCCAGCTAATTCCATGACGGTGTGGTCATGAGGAGACCTCACCACCCGTCGGTCAAATCTGTGGATCACAATGTGGAGTGTGCATCCTCAGATATTGTGTGTTCCTCTGCCGTGACCACCTGGTCCAAGAGTAAACCTGGCCTGCCACACGGCCCACGGCCTAGGTATGTGGAGTTGGAGTTGAGATTTCAATCCCACCCAAACAACTGATTCTGGAGACTGGACTTAGGTCTCTCACCATTCACTCCAGTAGAAGACACAATGATTCTCTCTCCCCTGAGGGACAAAAGAATCGAAGCTACAGGGCATGGCCGATGTCACCCCTTGGCAGGTCTGCTTGAAGTCAGGGATAAGGGATGCTTCCTATCATAACTCAAATCGCTACTCTTGCCGTTTCACTAGGCAACTTCCAAACACAAATTCATCGAGAGAAGTTATCTCCCTCTCTACCACACTAGCAGGTGATGGTCTTTCCTGCTCTGTCTTTTTGGCTTTAGCTCCAGCCCCTCTTTATTTATTTTTCTGGTATTTTACACACGCCATACGAATTCATCTAAACAAACGCTGAACAAGTGGCATATGAATCTCTTGCATGGCTAAAGGGCAAACCACCCCTTTTCCAAAGTTCTTTTTCCATTTACCCACCAATTCAGCGTGCTGGAGTACATTTCTTTTTGCATTTCCATCTGGCTCTTATCCCGGGCACGGAGATGGAAATGTTTTCTCGCTTTCTGTTCCAAGAATTACGGATAAGGAGAACACATCCTACCCCATCAGCGAGCCCCAGTGTGATCTGTTTCTTTCACTCTCCTTTGTCTCTTTTCCCCCAACTCCTCAGGGATTAGGCGAAACAAACAGTCGTTCAGGGAAACTTACCTGAAATTACAGGTCTACTTGCTTTCCTCGGCTGGCGCTCAGATGGGCAGGTGCTGGAGCAGCCCTGCTGGAAGCGGTGCAGCCTTCAGGAAGCCGGAGGAAGGGGCAGAGAGGGACCTTTGCTTTCCAGGCTGCCTTTTATACTGCCTCTGGACCCCTGACACGAAACGGACCCTAACCTAATCAACTGAATCCCATTACATGACCTGGAAAGCTCTCTTTGCCCAGCCCCCTCTAAGACGATGTTCACTATGGACAGACATTCTAAGACCTACCTGTACAGCCGCAAGCTTTGAAGAATAGATGTTTCCCGTCAGGTATGTACTACTGGTGCATGTACCCCTGTCTTGTTTTACATCATTTTTTTTTTTTTTTTAAACAAGGTGCTAAAATAGACACAGTGTAATTGGACCATATTCACTCTATTTCAACGTAGGCCTCAGTGTCATCAAGGAGGTACACCTTGACATGCAATCTCGGTCGTTATCCATCTTCAGAGCTTCTCCTTCTTCCCCACGGTAAGTGTGTCAGCAGAAAACCCTGACCACACCCTCACGTGTTTTCTCCTCCAGGAGGCCCTTGGAAACCACCGTGAATTGGACTGCACTGGGAAACCCAGATGAAGAACGTCAACACCGCTTTGTCCTTCGGTGCCTGGCTCCTTTTTCAGCTCGTCCTGCGGCTCCAGGCGTTATGCCTGAAGAGTCTCCAGGACACCGGTGGGGCTCTATTTCCTTGGGTCCCGTTGCCATTTCTCTGGATTTGCGAAGATCCAGCGGACTTTCTGTGGAACTCTCTTGTCGGGGAACTTGGGTGCCGCGTCCCCTCATTCTGCTCTTCGTCATCTGCACCTGCACAAGTTAGGGTCCACGTTCCCTGGGCGGGAAGAGACAGGCAGGAGTCAGAATGCTGAACCAGCACACTGGGGGCATTTTCTCACGTGGTCCAAGTGACCCCATGGTCTTCTAGAGCTTTGGAACCAGTCGCGTCCCACTTGACACTACACCCGACTCTCAGTTGCTGAATCTTGTTGGCCCTCCGGCGATCTCCCGTTGGATGAGTTGCACCTGCTGAAACTCGATTCCCCCTGGATTTGCGCTTCATTAATTATTCATGATCAGGTGGGAACGCCTGCTTACATCCCCCTGTGGCTGTTCTCTGAGCTTTCCGGTCACATCCTTTCCTGCCACGCTCTTTGGTTCATTTTGGTCATGCTCCTTCTGCTGTCAGAGGAGCAGAGAGTTGATCTTGTTGATTCTGGATACTGATAGTTTCTAGGTGATCTGGACAACCAAGGTAACGACCCTCAACGGCGGCGGAAAGGGAGCAGCCATTTGGCATTGCTCAGAAAATCCCACTCAGTTCCCAGGCCTCCTAGATGTGGAATCCTGGTCAGAGTTGTTCCCAGGTCAGAGAACGGAGATAGCCTGTGCATGGTGGGATATCTTTACCTAGAGCTTTCAGTGAGTCTCGACCTCAGCTACTCTTAGGATCGGGGGAGAAGCATGGAAAGGCCCGGTGCTCAGGCATCCGGAAAGAAGACGGGACGAATATTCTACCTCTGAAGTACATCCCAAATCTGGGAGTTTACTGCAGCTTTACTGGGTTCTACTTGGCGAATGAAAGTGTGCCTCGTTCATACGCACATCCGGAAACCACTTCATGGGGGGCGTCACAGTTTGAACCCCACACGTGGCATCGCGTTGAGCCAAATGGGGACTCGTGGTGCAAGCAACGCTCCCCACGTGTTAGCGTGCGTGAGATTCACTTGGTGGAATTTGACTAGGTGCGTGTTGGTAGAGTGGGGCTGAGGTTCTCTTGCCCCTGTGGATGTTTAAGAAGTCACAGGTCCTGCGAAGACCTGCGGTCCCCTCAGTCAACTCTGTTTCGGAGACATAATGACTTGGATTACTGACAAGTCAAGACATTTTCAAGCCCTTGGAAAATCAGTTACACACAAACACGGAATGAAAGTCAAAAGAGAGTACGTCATCATTTTGAGAATTTTATTCACTTCAAAACAAATTAAACACACCTATTTCCAACGGCATTCCAGAGCCCAGTTTTCCAGGCTGAGGAAACACCCCAAGAACGCTATGCGCAGAACGCTTCACAGCGTCCAAAACACTGCTGTCAGGGCGGGGCACAGCTGAAGGCCTGCATCTCTCAGGGTTCCCTAACTGTTCCCTGATTCAGCCATCTAGAGAGCAAACACACAGTCATTCCCCAGTTTCCTACTGACATCACAGCGGAAGTCTGACTCCCGCGCGTCGCCGTCACCCAGTTTCTGAGGCAACGAATCACTGGCACAGAAGCTTCTGGTGGCGGGTTTCCGGAGAGCCCTGCGAACTACAATGTCCCTCACCAGAATTCGATGAGGCAGAGTCTCTGCATGTGGTCCCTGCCTGGCCTGGGCTCCAACATCCGCAGAAGCACCACAGCCGGGGAGCTTGGGAGTCACCACACACAGTCTGCTCTCTGCTCCGTGCTCCTCAGTCCCACAGACCCCTCCAAGTCACGGGAGCTGGGTGCAATGGAGCCCCGGCCACCTGTAGTCTCACTCCAGGTCAGAATCGCTGTCCTCTGAGGAGGAGGAAACCTGAAGGTCCTCATAGAGGACACTCAGCGGGACAGGAACACAGGGAGCCTCAGACTTCTCTGAGACGTGAGGGCTGTGAGAGAGGAAGTCTCCCGGCTCCTCAGGAGAGGGAAACGAGGGAGCTGTCAGGAGGCTGGAGCTCCACCATCCGTTTTCCAGTCTCCGGAAGAGCATTCTGAGAGGCTGGGCCCCATCGTGGCTGGCCGCTGGGTGATGGGACATGGTGCAGGCCTGGGCAGTAGGCAGGTAAGGTCTGCTGCGCGGAGGCTGCCGGTCGCTGCTGGGCACCTGGGCGGGTGTCCCCCTGCTCATCTGGGGCGACGGACTTGGTCTGAGTTCGGTTGCAGCTGGCGGAGGTTGGAGAGTCTCCGGGGCCCCCAGCTCACCTCCCTGGATGGCATTTTCGGGCATCTGGAAGGGACCCGTTCTCGGTTTCTTGGGGAAGTTCAGGCAAGCCTGAGTCGGAGCCTGGGCAGGTCTCTTGGCTCCTGGCCTGAAACTGAGATTGGAGCCGAGGCCCAAGCTGTGTGTGTCGGCTGGTGGGCAGGGCTGTGAGGTCACCGCAGGACGTTTGTCTTGTGCCTGGGGGCTGATGACCCGGATCAGGCCGTGGGGCTTGGAGGCAGCCTGGGGAACTTCTCGGCGGCCACCCTGAGGCCTGCTGTGTGTCGGCTTCACCACGACGAGAGGCTCCGGGCCCTGCTGCCTGACTCCCGGCTGAGGGATGTCGGCCACAGCCCCTGTCTCTCGTTCCTTCGGTCGGAGACTTGACGAGGAGCTCGGACTGGCTTTTCTGAGGGGAGACAGCGAAGCCAAGACGGATACCGTGTCAGACATTTTGGTAGCTGAGCCATCAGTGAGGGCAGGGTCCACGCGTGGCCTCTTATTGGCTGTGTGCACCGGCATTGGCCTGCTTGCAACCTGAAAGAAAGGAGACCACACACGTTAGAGGTTCCTCGGCATGGAGCCAACATGGAAATCAACCACATCCAATGACGAGGTGCACACAGCAGGAAATTCTTAATACGGTATGGACAGGCGGTCCTTGGAAGTAGGGACAGATCCTCAACGTGAGTGCTGATCGGGACAAGACCCATGAAAAATGCACTCTCGAGCTATGGTCTAAGAATACCATTTTTCTGAAGACTGTGTCTTGGGCATTCCCTGGATCAAAGCGCCTCCACTCAGCCTTCCGTGAAGTGGGACGGACTAATGCCCTTCTGAAGGCAGGTTGGTGGCTCAAGGGTTCCCAGGACGTCTTTTCTGAAAACATGCATGTTCCTGGGGTGAGCCTCCTCCATGTTTGGGGCCCCTGAGGGACTAATTTCCTCAGGCCACTAGGAAGATGTTGTTGGCAGGCTTGCCATCATTGCACGGACAGAAAGCAACAGCAAATACGGCACCTTCAGATGCCTTCACCTGGAATCAAATGGACCTGGAAGGATCGTGGAGTCCCTGACCCCAAGAAGGCAGGGAAGAGGGGTTCCCCGATCCCCTCACGCACACGGGAACCTGAAAGGAAATCAACCAGGGTGACCTAGAGGAGAAAAAGACCAGGGGCCCAGGGTGACACTCACCCTCAGATAATCACAAGATTCCATGGATGCTTTTCGATTTGGCGGCTGCTTCTCCGGAGGTGTCCCGGAAAAGATCTGGAGGAGAGCCTTCCTCTGCGGGTCTTGTTGCCTGCAGAAGAGAAAAAGTTCAGGCCCTGCCCCCCGGTTCTCCCCAGGAGACAGGGAGAACCCTGGCTGGGGCCCAGTCCCGTTCTGTGTTTTGTGATACATAAATGGAACTTTTGTGCCCTTTCCGCCTCTGCACCTTCCCTCATGTGCCAACCTTCCCATCCTGCCGGTGGCCCTCTAGGCTTCCCAAGTAAGGACTGTCATTTGGATTCCGTTGCTTTTCCCCCTGTCATGGGGAAGCTGCACGAAGCGCCCCCGCCTCTCCCCCGTCCCTGAATCTCCCAGAGCCAAAGGAGCTCCTGGGTGGGGAACCCAGGAGGACACGGAGCTCTGGTCTGTTTCTCTGCAGCGTTCCTTCCCTGTCCCGGAGACGGAAAGGCACACGGTGTGCGGGTGCAGAGACACCGTGTCCTTAGCTGGCAGTACCCTAAGGATGGTGAAAACCCCTCCCACTGCTCACCTCGGTCTCTCTTCCTTCTCTCCCTTTTCCTTGTTCAAGGGCCCAGGGTTCCCTCGAACCTGGGGCTTCCATGGTTTCAGGTTTTCCTTTCCTTCCTTTCTCCCAAAGGTCTGGGGAACCAGGGCTCCGTTCCAGCACTTCATGGGGCACCTGGTACTTCTGGCCGTGTGCCCAAAGGCCCCGCAGTTTTTGCACTTGATCTGTGGGTGGAAAGGAAGTGATGTCAGTGAATGAGCTGAAGCCACAGGCAGTGATCCAATGTCAACATTGAGACGGACTGTGAATTCAGAACTGAGTGAGGATTCCAAAGAGGGGACACCGGCATGGGGGCCCTGAAGTGGAGGGAGGGTTCGGTTACGATGTTCCCTCCCAAAGCCCATGTGACGGAGGAACTCTCAAAGGAAGGACTCAGGGTTCTAGCGGGGACGATCGTGAACCCGATGTCCACAGCACAGCCCAACCTGGCTACACAGGATTCTGAGTGGAAAGGGAGGTTGCTCCCAAGAGTCTCTCCAGGGACCTGTCGGGCCGGGGAGGAGGTCCCAAGCCAGGCCCACCTTGGATGGGAAAAGCAACCCGGGTGGTGCTGGCAGAACTCTTTGGAATCCAACCCAGTCTCTGAGGACCGTGTGACACTCGCCCGCTCCTCCCCCCTCGATACCCAAAAGATTCCAGGGCTAGACGTACCCTGGGATCCTCTTCATCGGGTGGGGGAGCCCTTGGCCCAACTGGGGCCCTCTGCTGCTTCTGGAGGGTCTGGGCTCTCACGAGTCTGTTTGCCCCACTTTTGGGGTCACGACGTGCCATCATCTTCGTCTCCTGGGCGTTTTATGGCCGCCTTTTTCCGGGGTTGATGGTTGGGTCACCTGAATCACACACAAACACACGAAAAGCGATGGTTAGGCACACTGGATATTCACACACCCACAAGAAACCCCCAGCTAATTCCATGACGGTGTGGTCATGAGGAGACCTCACCACCCGTCGGTCAAATCTGTGGATCACAATGTGGTGTGTGCATCCTCAGATATTGTGTGTTCCTCTGCCGTGACCACCTGGTCCAAGAGTAAACCTGGCCTGCCACACGGCCCACGGCCTAGGTATGTGGAGTTGGAGTTGAGATTTCAATCCCACCCAAACAACTGATTCTGGAGACTGGACTTAGGTCTCTCACCATTCACTCCAGTAGAAGACACAATGATTCTCTCTCCCCTGAGGGACAAAAGAATCGAAGCTACAGGGCATGGCCGATGTCACCCCTTGGCAGGTCTGCTTGAAGTCAGGGATAAGGGATGCTTCCTATCATAACTCAAATCGCTACTCTTGCCGTTTCACTAGGCAACTTCCAAACACAAATTCATCGAGAGAAGTTATCTCCCTCTCTACCACACTAGCAGGTGATGGTCTTTCCTGCTCTGTCTTTTTGGCTTTAGCTCCAGCCCCTCTTTATTTATTTTTCTGGTATTTTACACACGCCATACGAATTCATCTAAACAAACGCTGAACAAGTGGCATATGAATCTCTTGCATGGCTAAAGGGCAAACCACCCCTTTTCCAAAGTTCTTTTTCCATTTACCCACCAATTCAGCGTGCTGGAGTACATTTCTTTTTGCATTTCCATCTGGCTCTTATCCCGGGCACGGAGATGGAAATGTTTTCTCGCTTTCTGTTCCAAGAATTACGGATAAGGAGAACACATCCTACCCCATCAGCGAGCCCCAGTGTGATCTGTTTCTTTCACTCTCCTTTGTCTCTTTTCCCCCAACTCCTCAGGGATTAGGCGAAACAAACAGTCGTTCAGAGAAACTTACCTGAAATTACAGGTCTACTTGCTTTCCTCAGCTGGCGCTCAGATGGGCAGGTGCTGGAGCAGCCCTGCTGGAAGCGGTGCAGCCTTCAGGAAGCCGGAGGAAGGGGCAGAGAGGGACCTTTGCTTTCCAGGCTGCCTTTTATACTGCCTCTGGACCCCTGACACGAAACGGACCCTAACCTAATCAACTGAATCCCATTACATGACCTGGAAAGCTCTCTTTGCCCAGCCCCCTCTAAGACGATGTTCACTATGGACAGACATTCTAAGACCTACCTGTACAGCCGCAAGCTTTGAAGAATAGATGTTTCCCGTCAGGTATGTACTACTGGTGCATGTACCCCTGTCTTGTTTTACATCATTTTTTTTTTTTTTTTAAACAAGGTGCTAAAATAGACACAGTGTAATTGGACCATATTCACTCTATTTCAACGTAGGCCTCAGTGTCATCAAGGAGGTACACCTTGACATGCAATCTCGGTCGTTATCCATCTTCAGAGCTTCTCCTTCTTCCCCACGGTAAGTGTGTCAGCAGAAAACCCTGACCACACCCTCACGTGTTTTCTCCTCCAGGAGGCCCTTGGAAACCACCGTGAATTGGACTGCACTGGGAAACCCAGATGAAGAACGTCAACACCGCTTTGTCCTTCGGTGCCTGGCTCCTTTTTCAGCTCGTCCTGCAGCTCCAGGCATTATGCCTGAAGAGTCTCCAGGACACCGGTGGGGCTCTATTTCCTTGGGTCCCGTTGCCATTTCTCTGGATTTGCGAAGATCCAGCGGACTTTCTGTGGAACTCTCTTGTCGGGGAACTTGGGTGCCGCGTCCCCTCATTCTGCTCTTCGTCATCTGCACCTGCACAAGTTAGGGTCCACGTTCCCTGGGCGGGAAGAGACAGGCAGGAGTCAGAATGCTGAACCAGCACACTGGGGGCATTTTCTCACGTGGTCCAAGTGACCCCATGGTCTTCTAGAGCTTTGGAACCAGTCGCGTCCCACTTGACACTACACCCGACTCTCAGTTGCTGAATCTTGTTGGCCCTCCGGCGATCTCCCGTTGGATGAGTTGCACCTGCTGAAACTCGATTCCCCCTGGATTTGCGCTTCATTAATTATTCATGATCAGGTGGGAACGCCTGCTTACATCCCCCTGTGGCTGTTCTCTGAGCTTTCCGGTCACATTCTTTCCTGCCACGCTCTTTGGTTCATTTTGGTCATGCTCCTTCTGCTGTCAGAGGAGCAGAGAGTTGATCTTGTTGATTCTGGATACTGATAGTTTCTAGGTGATCTGGACAACCAAGGTAACGACCCTCAACGGCGGCGGAAAGGGAGCAGCCATTTGGCATTGCTCAGAAAATCCCACTCAGTTCCCAGGCCTCCTAGATGTGGAATCCTGGTCAGAGTTGTTCCCAGGTCAGAGAACGGAGATAGCCTGTGCATGGTGGGATATCTTTACCTAGAGCTTTCAGTGAGTCTCGACCTCAGCTACTCTTAGGATCGGGGGAGAAGCATGGAAAGGCCCGGTGCTCAGGCATCCGGAAAGAAGACGGGACGAATATTCTACCTCTGAAGTACATCCCAAATCTGGGAGTTTACTGCAGCTTTACTGGGTTCTACTTGGCGAATGAAAGTGTGCCTCGTTCATACGCACATCCGGAAACCACTTCATGGTGGGCGTCACAGTTTGAACCCCACACGTGGCATCGCGTTGAGCCAAATGGGGACTCGTGGTGCAAGCAACGCTCCCCACGTGTTAGCGTGCGTGAGATTCACTTGGTGGAATTTGACTAGGTGCGTGTTGGTAGAGTGGGGCTGAGGTTCTCTTGCCCCTGTGGATGTTTAAGAAGTCACAGGTCCTGCGAAGACCTGCGGTCCCCTCAGTCAACTCTGTTTCGGAGACATAATGACTTGGATTACTGACAAGTCAAGACATTTTCAAGCCCTTGGAAAATCAGTTACACACAAACACGGAATGAAAGTCAAAAGAGAGTACGTCATCATTTTGAGAATTTTATTCACTTCAAAACAAATTAAACACACCTATTTCCAACGGCATTCCAGAGCCCAGTTTTCCAGGCTGAGGAAACACCCCAAGAACGCTATGCGCAGAACGCTTCACAGCGTCCAAAACACTGCTGTCAGGGCGGGGCACAGCTGAAGGCCTGCATCTCTCAGGGTTCCCTAACTGTTCCCTGATTCAGCCATCTAGAGAGCAAACACACAGTCATTCCCCAGTTTCCTACTGACATCACAGCGGAAGTCTGACTCCCGCGCGTCGCCGTCACCCAGTTTCTGAGGCAACGAATCACTGGCACAGAAGCTTCTGGTGGCGGGTTTCCGGAGAGCCCTGCGAACTACAATGTCCCTCACCAGAATTCGATGAGGCAGAGTCTCTGCATGTGGTCCCTGCCTGGCCTGGGCTCCAACATCCACAGAAGCACCACAGCCGGGGAGCTTGGGAGTCACCACACACAGTCTGCTCTCTGCTCCGTGCTCCTCAGTCCCACAGACCCCTCCAAGTCACGGGAGCTGGGTGCAATGGAGCCCCGGCCACCTGTAGTCTCACTCCAGGTCAGAATCGCTGTCCTCTGAGGAGGAGGAAACCTGAAGGTCCTCATAGAGGACACTCAGCGGGACAGGAACACAGGGAGCCTCAGACTTCTCTGAGACGTGAGGGCTGTGAGAGAGGAAGTCTCCCGGCTCCTCAGGAGAGGGAAACGAGGGAGCTGTCAGGAGGCTGGAGCTCCACCATCCGTTTTCCAGTCTCCGGAAGAGCATTCTGAGAGGCTGGGCCCCATCGTGGCTGGCCGCTGGGTGATGGGACATGGTGCAGGCCTGGGCAGTAGGCAGGTAAGGTCTGCTGCGCGGAGGCTGCCGGTCGCTGCTGGGCACCTGGGCGGGTGTCCCCCTGCTCATCTGGGGCGACGGACTTGGTCTGAGTTCGGTTGCAGCTGGCGGAGGTTGGAGAGTCTCCGGGGCCCCCAGCTCACCTCCCTGGATGGCATTTTCGGGCATCTGGAAGGGACTCGTTCTCGGTTTCTTGGGGAAGTTCAGGCAAGCCTGAGTCGGAGCCTGGGCAGGTCTCTTGGCTCCTGGCCTGAAACTGAGATTGGAGCCGAGGCCCAAGCTGTGTGTGTCGGCTGGTGGGCAGGGCTGTGAGGTCACCGCAGGACGTTTGTCTTGTGCCTGGGGGCTGATGACCCGGATCAGGCCGTGGGGCTTGGAGGCAGCCTGGGGAACTTCTCGGCGGCCACCCTGAGGCCTGCTGTGTGTCGGCTTCACCACGACGAGAGGCTCCGGGCCCTGCTGCCTGACTCCCAGCTGAGGGATGTCGGCCACAGCCCCTGTCTCTCGTTCCTTCGGTCGGAGACTTGACGAGGAGCTCGGACTGGCTTTTCTGAGGGGAGACAGCGAAGCCAAGACGGATACCGTGTCAGACATTTTGGTAGCTGAGCCATCAGTGAGGGCAGGGTCCACGCGTGGCCTCTTATTGGCTGTGTGCACCGGCATTGGCCTGCTTGCAACCTGAAAGAAAGGAGACCACACACGTTAGAGGTTCCTCGGCATGGAGCCAACATGGAAATCAACCACATCCAATGACGAGGTGCACACAGCAGGAAATTCTTAATACGGTATGGACAGGCGGTCCTTGGAAGTAGGGACAGATCCTCAACGTGAGTGCTGATCGGGACAAGACCCATGAAAAATGCACTCTCGAGCTATGGTCTAAGAATACCATTTTTCTGAAGACTGTGTCTTGGGCATTCCCTGGATCAAAGCGCCTCCACTCAGCCTTCCGTGAAGTGGGACGGACTAATGCCCTTCTGAAGGCAGGTTGGTGGCTCAAGGGTTCCCAGGACGTCTTTTCTGAAAACATGCATGTTCCTGGGGTGAGCCTCCTCCATGTTTGGGGCCCCTGAGGGACTAATTTCCTCAGGCCACTAGGAAGATGTTGTTGGCAGGCTTGACATCATTGCACGGAGAGAAAGCAACAGCAAATACGGCACCTTCAGATGCCTTCACCTGGAATCAAATGGACCTGGAAGGATCGTGGAGTCCCTGACCCCAAGAAGGCAGGGAAGAGGGGTTCCCCGATCCCCTCACGCACACGGGAACCTGAAAGGAAATCAACCAGGGTGACCTAGAGGAGAAAAAGACCAGGGGCCCAGGGTGACACTCACCCTCAGATAATCACAAGATTCCATGGATGCTTTTCGATTTGGCGGCTGCTTCTCCGGAGGTGTCCCGGAAAAGATCTGGAGGAGAGCCTTCCTCTGCGGGTCTTGTTGCCTGCAGAAGAGAAAAAGTTCAGGCCCTGCCCCCCAGTTCTCCCCAGGAGACAGGGAGAACCCTGGCTGGGGCCCAGTCCCGTTCTGTGTTTTGTGATACATAAATGGAACTTTTGTGCCCTTTCCGCCTCTGCACCTTCCCTCATGTGCCAACCTTCCCATCCTGCCGGTGGCCCTCTAGGCTTCCCAAGTAAGGACTGTCATTTGGATTCCGTTGCTTTTCCCCCTGTCATGGGGAAGCTGCACGAAGCGCCCCCGCCTCTCCCCCGTCCCTGAATCTCCCAGAGCCAAAGGAGCTCCTGGGTGGGGAACCCAGGAGGACACGGAGCTCTGGTCTGTTTCTCTGCAGCGTTCCTTCCCTGTCCCGGAGACGGAAAGGCACACGGTGTGCGGGTGCAGAGACACCGTGTCCTTAGCTGGCAGTACCCTAAGGATGGTGAAAACCCCTCCCACTGCTCACCTCGGTCTCTCTTCCTTCTCTCCCTTTTCCTTGTTCAAGGGCCCAGGGTTCCCTCGAACCTGGGGCTTCCATGGTTTCAGGTTTTCCTTTCCTTCCTTTCTCCCAAAGGTCTGGGGAACCAGGGCTCCGTTCCAGCACTTCATGGGGCACCTGGTACTTCTGGCCGTGTGCCCAAAGGCCCCGCAGTTTTTGCACTTGATCTGTGGGTGGAAAGGAAGTGATGTCAGTGAATGAGCTGAAGCCACAGGCAGTGATCCAATGTCAACATTGAGACGGACTGTGAATTCAGAACTGAGTGAGGATTCCAAAGAGGGGACACCGGCATGGGGGCCCTGAAGTGGAGGGAGGGTTCGGTTACGATGTTCCCTCCCAAAGCCCATGTGACGGAGGAACTCTCAAAGGAAGGACTCAGGGTTCTAGCGGGGACGATCGTGAACCCGATGTCCACAGCACAGCCCAACCTGGCTACACAGGATTCTGAGTGGAAAGGGAGGTTGCTCCCAAGAGTCTCTCCAGGGACCTGTCGGGCCGGGGAGGAGGTCCCAAGCCAGGCCCACCTTGGATGGGAAAAGCAACCCGGGTGGTGCTGGCAGAACTCTTTGGAATCCAACCCAGTCTCTGAGGACCGTGTGACACTCGCCCGCTCCTCCCCCCTCGATACCCAAAAGATTCCAGGGCTAGACGTACCCTGGGATCCTCTTCATCGGGTGGGGGAGCCCTTGGCCCAACTGGGGCCCTCTACTGCTTCTGGAGGGTCTGGGCTCTCACGAGTCTGTTTGCCCCACTTTTGGGGTCACGACGTGCCATCATCTTCGTCTCCTGGGCGTTTTATGGCCGCCTTTTTCCGGGGTTGATGGTTGGGTCACCTGAATCACACACAAACACACGAAAAGCGATGGTTAGGCACACTGGATATTCACACACCCACAAGAAACCCCCAGCTAATTCCATGACGGTGTGGTCATGAGGAGACCTCACCACCCGTCGGTCAAATCTGTGGATCACAATGTGGTGTGTGCATCCTCAGATATTGTGTGTTCCTCTGCCGTGACCACCTGGTCCAAGAGTAAACCTGGCCTGCCACACGGCCCACGGCCTAGGTATGTGGAGTTGGAGTTGAGATTTCAATCCCACCCAAACAACTGATTCTGGAGACTGGACTTAGGTCTCTCACCATTCACTCCAGTAGAAGACACAATGATTCTCTCTCCCCTGAGGGACAAAAGAATCGAAGCTACAGGGCATGGCCGATGTCACCCCTTGGCAGGTCTGCTTGAAGTCAGGGATAAGGGATGCTTCCTATCATAACTCAAATCGCTACTCTTGCCGTTTCACTAGGCAACTTCCAAACACAAATTCATCGAGAGAAGTTATCTCCCTCTCTACCACACTAGCAGGTGATGGTCTTTCCTGCTCTGTCTTTTTGGCTTTAGCTCCAGCCCCTCTTTATTTATTTTTCTGGTATTTTACACACGCCATACGAATTCATCTAAACAAACGCTGAACAAGTGGCATATGAATCTCTTGCATGGCTAAAGGGCAAACCACCCCTTTTCCAAAGTTCTTTTTCCATTTACCCACCAATTCAGCGTGCTGGAGTACATTTCTTTTTGCATTTCCATCTGGCTCTTATCCCGGGCACGGAGATGGAAATGTTTTCTCGCTTTCTGTTCCAAGAATTACGGATAAGGAGAACACATCCTACCCCATCAGCGAGCCCCAGTGTGATCTGTTTCTTTCACTCTCCTTTGTCTCTTTTCCCCCAACTCCTCAGGGATTAGGCGAAACAAACAGTCGTTCAGAGAAACTTACCTGAAATTACAGGTCTACTTGCTTTCCTCGGCTGGCGCTCAGATGGGCAGGTGCTGGAGCAGCCCTGCTGGAAGCGGTGCAGCCTTCAGGAAGCCGGAGGAAGGGGCAGAGAGGGACCTTTGCTTTCCAGGCTGCCTTTTATACTGCCTCTGGACCCCTGACACGAAACGGACCCTAACCTAATCAACTGAATCCCATTACATGACCTGGAAAGCTCTCTTTGCCCAGCCCCCTCTAAGACGATGTTCACTATGGACAGACATTCTAAGACCTACCTGTACAGCCGCAAGCTTTGAAGAATAGATGTTTCCCGTCAGGTATGTACTACTGGTGCATGTACCCCTGTCTTGTTTTACATCTTTTTTTTTTTTTTTTTTTTTTTTTTTAAACAAGGTGCTAAAATAGACACAGTGTAATTGGACCATATTCACTCTATTTCAACGTAGGCCTCAGTGTCATCAAGGAGGTACACCTTGACATGCAATCTCGGTCGTTATCCATCTTCAGAGCTTCTCCTTCTTCCCCACGGTAAGTGTGTCAGCAGAAAACCCTGACCACACCCTCACGTGTTTTCTCCTCCAGGAGGCCCTTGGAAACCACCGTGAATTGGACTGCACTGGGAAACCCAGATGAAGAACGTCAACACCGCTTTGTCCTTCGGTGCCTGGCTCCTTTTTCAGCTCGTCCTGCGACTCCAGGCATTATGCCTGAAGAGTCTCCAGGACACCGGTGGGGCTCTATTTCCTTGGGTCCCGTTGCCATTTCTCTGGATTTGCGAAGATCCAGCGGACTTTCTGTGGAACTCTCTTGTCGGGGAACTTGGGTGCCGCGTCCCCTCATTCTGCTCTTCGTCATCTGCACCTGCACAAGTTAGGGTCCACGTTCCCTGGGCGGGAAGAGACAGGCAGGAGTCAGAATGCTGAACCAGCACACTGGGGGCATTTTCTCACGTGGTCCAAGTGACCCCATGGTCTTCTAGAGCTTTGGAACCAGTCGCGTCCCACTTGACACTACACCCGACTCTCAGTTGCTGAATCTTGTTGGCCCTCCGGCGATCTCCCGTTGGATGAGTTGCACCTGCTGAAACTCGATTCCCCCTGGATTTGCGCTTCATTAATTATTCATGATCAGGTGGGAACGCCTGCTTACATCCCCCTGTGGCTGTTCTCTGAGCTTTCCGGTCACATTCTTTCCTGCCACGCTCTTTGGTTCATTTTGGTCATGCTCCTTCTGCTGTCAGAGGAGCAGAGAGTTGATCTTGTTGATTCTGGATACTGATAGTTTCTAGGTGATCTGGACAACCAAGGTAACGACCCTCAACGGCGGTGGAAAGGGAGCAGCCATTTGGCATTGCTCAGAAAATCCCACTCAGTTCCCAGGCCTCCTAGATGTGGAATCCTGGTCAGAGTTGTTCCCAGGTCAGAGAACGGAGATAGCCTGTGCATGGTGGGATATCTTTACCTAGAGCTTTCAGTGAGTCTCGACCTCAGCTACTCTTAGGATCGGGGGAGAAGCATGGAAAGGCCCGGTGCTCAGGCATCCGGAAAGAAGACGGGACGAATATTCTACCTCTGAAGTACATCCCAAATCTGGGAGTTTACTGCAGCTTTACTGGGTTCTACTTGGCGAATGAAAGTGTGCCTCGTTCATACGCACATCCGGAAACCACTTCATGGTGGGCGTCACAGTTTGAACCCCACACGTGGCATCGCGTTGAGCCAAATGGGGACTCGTGGTGCAAGCAACGCTCCCCACGTGTTAGCGTGCGTGAGATTCACTTGGTGGAATTTGACTAGGTGCGTGTTGGTAGAGTGGGGCTGAGGTTCTCTTGCCCCTGTGGATGTTTAAGAAGTCACAGGTCCTGCGAAGACCTGCGGTCCCCTCAGTCAACTCTGTTTCGGAGACATAATGACTTGGATTACTGACAAGTCAAGACATTTTCAAGCCCTTGGAAAATCAGTTACACACAAACACGGAATGAAAGTCAAAAGAGAGTACGTCATCATTTTGAGAATTTTATTCACTTCAAAACAAATTAAACACACCTATTTCCAACGGCATTCCAGAGCCCAGTTTTCCAGGCTGAGGAAACACCCCAAGAACGCTATGCGCAGAACGCTTCACAGCGTCCAAAACACTGCTGTCAGGGCGGGGCACAGCTGAAGGCCTGCATCTCTCAGGGTTCCCTAACTGTTCCCTGATTCAGCCATCTAGAGAGCAAACACACAGTCATTCCCCAGTTTCCTACTGACATCACAGCGGAAGTCTGACTCCAGCGCGTCGCCGTCACCCAGTTTCTGAGGCAACGAATCACTGGCACAGAAGCTTCTGGTGGCGGGTTTCCGGAGAGCCCTGCGAACTACAATGTCCCTCACCAGAATTCGATGAGGCAGAGTCTCTGCATGTGGTCCCTGCCTGGCCTGGGCTCCAAAATCCGCAGAAGCACCACAGCCGGGGAGCTTGGGAGTCACCACACACAGTCTGCTCTCTGCTCCGTGCTCCTCAGTCCCACAGACCCCTCCAAGTCACGGGAGCTGGGTGCAATGGAGCCCCGGCCACCTGTAGTCTCACTCCAGGTCAGAATCGCTGTCCTCTGAGGAGGAGGAAACCTGAAGGTCCTCATAGAGGACACTCAGCGGGACAGGAACACAGGGAGCCTCAGACTTCTCTGAGACGTGAGGGCTGTGAGAGAGGAAGTCTCCCGGCTCCTCAGGAGAGGGAAACGAGGGAGCTGTCAGGAGGCTGGAGCTCCACCATCCGTTTTCCAGTCTCCGGAAGAGCATTCTGAGAGGCTGGGCCCCATCGTGGCTGGCCGCTGGGTGATGGGACATGGTGCAGGCCTGGGCAGTAGGCAGGTAAGGTCTGCTGCGCGGAGGCTGCCGGTCGCTGCTGGGCACCTGGGCGGGTGTCCCCCTGCTCATCTGGGGCGACGGACTTGGTCTGAGTTCGGTTGCAGCTGGCGGAGGTTGGAGAGTCTCCGGGGCCCCCAGCTCACCTCCCTGGATGGCATTTTCGGGCATCTGGAAGGGACCCGTTCTCGGTTTCTTGGGGAAGTTCAGGCAAGCCTGAGTCGGAGCCTGGGCAGGTCTCTTGGCTCCTGGCCTGAAACTGAGATTGGAGCCGAGGCCCAAGCTGTGTGTGTCGGCTGGTGGGCAGGGCTGTGAGGTCACCGCAGGACGTTTGTCTTGTGCCTGGGGGCTGATGACCCGGATCAGGCCGTGGGGCTTGGAGGCAGCCTGGGGAACTTCTCGGCGGCCACCCTGAGGCCTGCTGTGTGTCGGCTTCACCACGACGAGAGGCTCCGGGCCCTGCTGCCTGACTCCCGGCTGAGGGATGTCGGCCACAGCCCCTGTCTCTCGTTCCTTCGGTCGGAGACTTGACGAGGAGCTCGGACTGGCTTTTCTGAGGGGAGACAGCGAAGCCAAGACGGATACCGTGTCAGACATTTTGGTAGCTGAGCCATCAGTGAGGGCAGGGTCCACGCGTGGCCTCTTATTGGCTGTGTGCACCGGCATTGGCCTGCTTGCAACCTGAAAGAAAGGAGACCACACACGTTAGAGGTTCCTCGGCATGGAGCCAACATGGAAATCAACCACATCCAATGACGAGGTGCACACAGCAGGAAATTCTTAATACGGTATGGACAGGCGGTCCTTGGAAGTAGGGACAGATCCTCAACGTGAGTGCTGATCGGGACAAGACCCATGAAAAATGCACTCTCGAGCTATGGTCTAAGAATACCATTTTTCTGAAGACTGTGTCTTGGGCATTCCCTGGATCAAAGCGCCTCCACTCAGCCTTCCGTGAAGTGGGACGGACTAATGCCCTTCTGAAGGCAGGTTGGTGGCTCAAGGGTTCCCAGGACGTCTTTTCTGAAAACATGCATGTTCCTGGGGTGAGCCTCCTCCATGTTTGGGGCCCCTGAGGGACTAATTTCCTCAGGCCACTAGGAAGATGTTGTTGGCAGGCTTGCCATCATTGCACGGAGAGAAAGCAACAGCAAATACGGCACCTTCAGATGCCTTCACCTGGAATCAAATGGACCTGGAAGGATCGTGGAGTCCCTGACCCCAAGAAGGCAGGGAAGAGGGGTTCCCCGATCCCCTCACGCACACGGGAACCTGAAAGGAAATCAACCAGGGTGACCTAGAGGAGAAAAAGACCAGGGGCCCAGGGTGACACTCACCCTCAGATAATCACAAGATTCCATGGATGCTTTTCGATTTGGCGGCTGCTTCTCCGGAGGTGTCCCGGAAAAGATCTGGAGGAGAGCCTTCCTCTGCGGGTCTTGTTGCCTGCAGAAGAGAAAAAGTTCAGGCCCTGCCCCCCGGTTCTCCCCAGGAGACAGGGAGAACCCTGGCTGGGGCCCAGTCCCGTTCTGTGTTTTGTGATACATAAATGGAACTTTTGTGCCCTTTCCGCCTCTGCACCTTCCCTCATGTGCCAACCTTCCCATCCTGCCGGTGGCCCTCTAGGCTTCCCAAGTAAGGACTGTCATTTGGATTCCGTTGCTTTTCCCCCTGTCATGGGGAACCTGCACGAAGCGCCCCCGCCTCTCCCCCGTCCCTGAATCTCCCAGAGCCAAAGGAGCTCCTGGGTGGGGAACCCAGGAGGACACGGAGCTCTGGTCTGTTTCTCTGCAGCGTTCCTTCCCTGTCCCGGAGACGGAAAGGCACACGGTGTGCGGGTGCAGAGACACCGTGTCCTTAGCTGGCAGTACCCTAAGGATGGTGAAAACCCCTCCCACTGCTCACCTCGGTCTCTCTTCCTTCTCTCCCTTTTCCTTGTTCAAGGGCCCAGGGTTCCCTCGAACCTGGGGCTTCCATGGTTTCAGGTTTTCCTTTCCTTCCTTTCTCCCAAAGGTCTGGGGAACCAGGGCTCCGTTCCAGCACTTCATGGGGCACCTGGTACTTCTGGCCGTGTGCCCAAAGGCCCCGCAGTTTTTGCACTTGATCTGTGGGTGGAAAGGAAGTGATGTCAGTGAATGAGCTGAAGCCACAGGCAGTGATCCAATGTCAACATTGAGACGGACTGTGAATTCAGAACTGAGTGAGGATTCCAAAGAGGGGACACCGGCATGGGGGCCCTGAAGTGGAGGGAGGGTTCGGTTACGATGTTCCCTCCCAAAGCCCATGTGACGGAGGAACTCTCAAAGGAAGGACTCAGGGTTCTAGCGGGGACGATCGTGAACCCGATGTCCACAGCACAGCCCAACCTGGCTACACAGGATTCTGAGTGGAAAGGGAGGTTGCTCCCAAGAGTCTCTCCAGGGACCTGTCGGGCCGGGGAGGAGGTCCCAAGCCAGGCCCACCTTGGATGGGAAAAGCAACCCGGGTGGTGCTGGCAGAACTCTTTGGAATCCAACCCAGTCTCTGAGGACCGTGTGACACTCGCCCGCTCCTCCCCCCTCGATACCCAAAAGATTCCAGGGCTAGACGTACCCTGGGATCCTCTTCATCGGGTGGGGGAGCCCTTGGCCCAACTGGGGCCCTCTGCTGCTTCTGGAGGGTCTGGGCTCTCACGAGTCTGTTTGCCCCACTTTTGGGGTCACGACGTGCCATCATCTTCGTCTCCTGGGCGTTTTATGGCCGCCTTTTTCCGGGGTTGATGGTTGGGTCACCTGAATCACACACAAACACACGAAAAGCGATGGTTAGGCACACTGGATATTCACACACCCACAAGAAACCCCCAGCTAATTCCATGACGGTGTGGTCATGAGGAGACCTCACCACCCGTCGGTCAAATCTGTGGATCACAATGTGGTGTGTGCATCCTCAGATATTGTGTGTTCCTCTGCCGTGACCACCTGGTCCAAGAGTAAACCTGGCCTGCCACACGGCCCACGGCCTAGGTATGTGGAGTTGGAGTTGAGATTTCAATCCCACCCAAACAACTGATTCTGGAGACTGGACTTAGGTCTCTCACCATTCACTCCAGTAGAAGACACAATGATTCTCTCTCCCCTGAGGGACAAAAGAATCGAAGCTACAGGGCATGGCCGATGTCACCCCTTGGCAGGTCTGCTTGAAGTCAGGGATAAGGGATGCTTCCTATCATAACTCAAATCGCTACTCTTGCCGTTTCACTAGGCAACTTCCAAACACAAATTCATCGAGAGAAGTTATCTCCCTCTCTACCACACTAGCAGGTGATGGTCTTTCCTGCTCTGTCTTTTTGGCTTTAGCTCCAGCCCCTCTTTATTTATTTTTCTGGTATTTTACACACGCCATACGAATTCATCTAAACAAACGCTGAACAAGTGGCATATGAATCTCTTGCATGGCTAAAGGGCAAACCACCCCTTTTCCAAAGTTCTTTTTCCATTTACCCACCAATTCAGCGTGCTGGAGTACATTTCTTTTTGCATTTCCATCTGGCTCTTATCCCGGGCACGGAGATGGAAATGTTTTCTCGCTTTCTGTTCCAAGAATTACGGATAAGGAGAACACATCCTACCCCATCAGCGAGCCCCAGTGTGATCTGTTTCTTTCACTCTCCTTTGTCTCTTTTCCCCCAACTCCTCAGGGATTAGGCGAAACAAACAGTCGTTCAGGGAAACTTACCTGAAATTACAGGTCTACTTGCTTTCCTCGGCTGGCGCTCAGATGGGCAGGTGCTGGAGCAGCCCTGCTGGAAGTGGTGCAGCCTTCAGGAAGCCGGAGGAAGGGGCAGAGAGGGACCTTTGCTTTCCAGGCTGCCTTTTATACTGCCTCTGGACCCCTGACACGAAACGGACCCTAACCTAATCAACTTAATCCCATTACATGACCTGGAAAGCTCTCTTTGCCCAGCCCCCTCTAAGACGATGTTCACTATGGACAGACATTCTAAGACCTACCTGTACAGCCGCAAGCTTTGAAGAATAGATGTTTCCCGTCAGGTATGTACTACTGGTGCATGTACCCCTGTCTTGTTTTACATCTTTTTTTTTTTTTTTTTTTTAAACAAGGTGCTAAAATAGACACAGTGTAATTGGACCATATTCACTCTATTTCAACGTAGGCCTCAGTGTCATCAAGGAGGTACACCTTGACATGCAATCTCGGTCGTTATCCATCTTCAGAGCTTCTCCTTCTTCCCCACGGTAAGTGTGTCAGCAGAAAACCCTGACCACACCCTCACGTGTTTTCTCCTCCAGGAGGCCCTTGGAAACCACCGTGAATTGGACTGCACTGGGAAACCCAGATGAAGAACGTCAACACCGCTTTGTCCTTCGGTGCCTGGCTCCTTTTTCAGCTCGTCCTGCGGCTCCAGGCATTATGCCTGAAGAGTCTCCAGGACACCGGTGGGGCTCTATTTCCTTGGGTCCCGTTGCCATTTCTCTGGATTTGCGAAGATCCAGCGGACTTTCTGTGGAACTCTCTTGTCGGGGAACTTGGGTGCCGCGTCCCCTCATTCTGCTCTTCGTCATCTGCACCTGCACAAGTTAGGGTCCACGTTCCCTGGGCGGGAAGAGACAGGCAGGAGTCAGAATGCTGAACCAGCACACTGGGGGCATTTTCTCACGTGGTCCAAGTGACCCCATGGTCTTCTAGAGCTTTGGAACCAGTCGCGTCCCACTTGACACTACACCCGACTCTCAGTTGCTGAATCTTGTTGGCCCTCCGGCGATCTCCCGTTGGATGAGTTGCACCTGCTGAAACTCGATTCCCCCTGGATTTGCGCTTCATTAATTATTCATGATCAGGTGGGAACGCCTGCTTACATCCCCCTGTGGCTGTTCTCTGAGCTTTCCGGTCACATCCTTTCCTGCCACGCTCTTTGGTTCATTTTGGTCATGCTCCTTCTGCTGTCAGAGGAGCAGAGAGTTGATCTTGTTGATTCTGGATACTGATAGTTTCTAGGTGATCTGGACAACCAAGGTAACGACCCTCAACGGCGGCGGAAAGGGAGCAGCCATTTGGCATTGCTCAGAAAATCCCACTCAGTTCCCAGGCCTCCTAGATGTGGAATCCTGGTCAGAGTTGTTCCCAGGTCAGAGAACGGAGATAGCCTGTGCATGGTGGGATATCTTTACCTAGAGCTTTCAGTGAGTCTCGACCTCAGCTACTCTTAGGATCGGGGGAGAAGCATGGAAAGGCCCGGTGCTCAGGCATCCGGAAAGAAGACGGGACGAATATTCTACCTCTGAAGTACATCCCAAATCTGGGAGTTTACTGCAGCTTTACTGGGTTCTACTTGGCGAATGAAAGTGTGCCTCGTTCATACGCACATCCGGAAACCACTTCATGGGGGGCGTCACAGTTTGAACCCCACACGTGGCATCGCGTTGAGCCAAATGGGGACTCGTGGTGCAAGCAACGCTCCCCACGTGTTAGCGTGCGTGAGATTCACTTGGTGGAATTTGACTAGGTGCGTGTTGGTAGAGTGGGGCTGAGGTTCTCTTGCCCCTGTGGATGTTTAAGAAGTCACAGGTCCTGCGAAGACCTGCGGTCCCCTCAGTCAACTCTGTTTCGGAGACATAATGACTTGGATTACTGACAAGTCAAGACATTTTCAAGCCCTTGGAAAATCAGTTACACACAAACACGGAATGAAAGTCAAAAGAGAGTACGTCATCATTTTGAGAATTTTATTCACTTCAAAACAAATTAAACACACCTATTTCCAACGGCATTCCAGAGCCCAGTTTTCCAGGCTGAGGAAACACCCCAAGAACGCTATGCGCAGAACGCTTCACAGCGTCCAAAACACTGCTGTCAGGGCGGGGCACAGCTGAAGGCCTGCATCTCTCAGGGTTCCCTAACTGTTCCCTGATTCAGCCATCTAGAGAGCAAACACACAGTCATTCCCCAGTTTCCTACTGACATCACAGCGGAAGTCTGACTCCCGCGCGTCGCCGTCACCCAGTTTCTGAGGCAACGAATCACTGGCACAGAAGCTTCTGGTGGCGGGTTTCCGGAGAGCCCTGCGAACTACAATGTCCCTCACCAGAATTCGATGAGGCAGAGTCTCTGCATGTGGTCCCTGCCTGGCCTGGGCTCCAACATCCGCAGAAGCACCACAGCCGGGGAGCTTGGGAGTCACCACACACAGTCTGCTCTCTGCTCCGTGCTCCTCAGTCCCACAGACCCCTCCAAGTCACGGGAGCTGGGTGCAATGGAGCCCCGGCCACCTGTAGTCTCACTCCAGGTCAGAATCGCTGTCCTCTGAGGAGGAGGAAACCTGAAGGTCCTCATAGAGGACACTCAGCGGGACAGGAACACAGGGAGCCTCAGACTTCTCTGAGACGTGAGGGCTGTGAGAGAGGAAGTCTCCCGGCTCCTCAGGAGAGGGAAACGAGGGAGCTGTCAGGAGGCTGGAGCTCCACCATCCGTTTTCCAGTCTCCGGAAGAGCATTCTGAGAGGCTGGGCCCCATCGTGGCTGGCCGCTGGGTGATGGGACATGGTGCAGGCCTGGGCAGTAGGCAGGTAAGGTCTGCTGCGCGGAGGCTGCCGGTCGCTGCTGGGCACCTGGGCGGGTGTCCCCCTGCTCATCTGGGGCGACGGACTTGGTCTGAGTTCGGTTGCAGCTGGCGGAGGTTGGAGAGTCTCCGGGGCCCCCAGCTCACCTCCCTGGATGGCATTTTCGGGCATCTGGAAGGGACCCGTTCTCGGTTTCTTGGGGAAGTTCAGGCAAGCCTGAGTCGGAGCCTGGGCAGGTCTCTTGGCTCCTGGCCTGAAACTGAGATTGGAGCCGAGGCCCAAGCTGTGTGTGTCGGCTGGTGGGCAGGGCTGTGAGGTCACCGCAGGACGTTTGTCTTGTGCCTGGGGGCTGATGACCCGGATCAGGCCGTGGGGCTTGGAGGCAGCCTGGGGAACTTCTCGGCGGCCACCCTGAGGCCTGCTGTGTGTCGGCTTCACCACGACGAGAGGCTCCGGGCCCTGCTGCCTGACTCCCGGCTGAGGGATGTCGGCCACAGCCCCTGTCTCTCGTTCCTTCGGTCGGAGACTTGACGAGGAGCTCGGACTGGCTTTTCTGAGGGGAGACAGCGAAGCCAAGACGGATACCGTGTCAGACATTTTGGTAGCTGAGCCATCAGTGAGGGCAGGGTCCACGCGTGGCCTCTTATTGGCTGTGTGCACCGGCATTGGCCTGCTTGCAACCTGAAAGAAAGGAGACCACACACGTTAGAGGTTCCTCGGCATGGAGCCAACATGGAAATCAACCACATCCAATGACGAGGTGCACACAGCAGGAAATTCTTAATACGGTATGGACAGGCGGTCCTTGGAAGTAGGGACAGATCCTCAACGTGAGTGCTGATCGGGACAAGACCCATGAAAAATGCACTCTCGAGCTATGGTCTAAGAATACCATTTTTCTGAAGACTGTGTCTTGGGCATTCCCTGGATCAAAGCGCCTCCACTCAGCCTTCCGTGAAGTGGGACGGACTAATGCCCTTCTGAAGGCAGGTTGGTGGCTCAAGGGTTCCCAGGACGTCTTTTCTGAAAACATGCATGCTCCTGGGGTGAGCCTCCTCCATGTTTGGGGCCCCTGAGGGACTAATTTCCTCAGGCCACTAGGAAGATGTTGTTGGCAGGCTTGCCATCATTGCACGGAGAGAAAGCAACAGCAAATACGGCACCTTCAGATGCCTTCACCTGGAATCAAATGGACCTGGAAGGATCGTGGAGTCCCTGACCCCAAGAAGGCAGGGAAGAGGGGTTCCCCGATCCCCTCACGCACACGGGAACCTGAAAGGAAATCAACCAGGGTGACCTAGAGGAGAAAAAGACCAGGGGCCCAGGGTGACACTCACCCTCAGATAATCACAAGATTCCATGGATGCTTTTCGATTTGGCGGCTGCTTCTCCGGAGGTGTCCCGGAAAAGATCTGGAGGAGAGCCTTCCTCTGCGGGTCTTGTTGCCTGCAGAAGAGAAAAAGTTCAGGCCCTGCCCCCCGGTTCTCCCCAGGAGACAGGGAGAACCCTGGCTGGGGCCCAGTCCCGTTCTGTGTTTTGTGATACATAAATGGAACTTTTGTGCCCTTTCCGCCTCTGCACCTTCCCTCATGTGCCAACCTTCCCATCCTGCCGGTGGCCCTCTAGGCTTCCCAAGTAAGGACTGTCATTTGGATTCCGTTGCTTTTCCCCCTGTCATGGGGAACCTGCACGAAGCGCCCCCGCCTCTCCCCCGTCCCTGAATCTCCCAGAGCCAAAGGAGCTCCTGGGTGGGGAACCCAGGAGGACACGGAGCTCTGGTCTGTTTCTCTGCAGCGTTCCTTCCCTGTCCCGGAGACGGAAAGGCACACGGTGTGCGGGTGCAGAGACACCGTGTCCTTAGCTGGCAGTACCCTAAGGATGGTGAAAACCCCTCCCACTGCTCACCTCGGTCTCTCTTCCTTCTCTCCCTTTTCCTTGTTCAAGGGCCCAGGGTTCCCTCGAACCTGGGGCTTCCATGGTTTCAGGTTTTCCTTTCCTTCCTTTCTCCCAAAGGTCTGGGGAACCAGGGCTCCGTTCCAGCACTTCATGGGGCACCTGGTACTTCTGGCCGTGTGCCCAAAGGCCCCGCAGTTTTTGCACTTGATCTGTGGGTGGAAAGGAAGTGATGTCAGTGAATGAGCTGAAGCCACAGGCAGTGATCCAATGTCAACATTGAGACGGACTGTGAATTCAGAACTGAGTGAGGATTCCAAAGAGGGGACACCGGCATGGGGGCCCTGAAGTGGAGGGAGGGTTCGGTTACGATGTTCCCTCCCAAAGCCCATGTGACGGAGGAACTCTCAAAGGAAGGACTCAGGGTTCTAGCGGGGACGATCGTGAACCCGATGTCCACAGCACAGCCCAACCTGGCTACACAGGATTCTGAGTGGAAAGGGAGGTTGCTCCCAAGAGTCTCTCCAGGGACCTGTCGGGCCGGGGAGGAGGTCCCAAGCCAGGCCCACCTTGGATGGGAAAAGCAACCCGGGTGGTGCTGGCAGAACTCTTTGGAATCCAACCCAGTCTCTGAGGACCGTGTGACACTCGCCCGCTCCTCCCCCCTCGATACCCAAAAGATTCCAGGGCTAGACGTACCCTGGGATCCTCTTCATCGGGTGGGGGAGCCCTTGGCCCAACTGGGGCCCTCTGCTGCTTCTGGAGGGTCTGGGCTCTCACGAGTCTGTTTGCCCCACTTTTGGGGTCACGACGTGCCATCATCTTCGTCTCCTGGGCGTTTTATGGCCGCCTTTTTCCGGGGTTGATGGTTGGGTCACCTGAATCACACACAAACACACGAAAAGCGATGGTTAGGCACACTGGATATTCACACACCCACAAGAAACCCCCAGCTAATTCCATGACGGTGTGGTCATGAGGAGACCTCACCACCCGTCGGTCAAATCTGTGGATCACAATGTGGTGTGTGCATCCTCAGATATTGTGTGTTCCTCTGCCGTGACCACCTGGTCCAAGAGTAAACCTGGCCTGCCACACGGCCCACGGCCTAGGTATGTGGAGTTGGAGTTGAGATTTCAATCCCACCCAAACAACTGATTCTGGAGACTGGACTTAGGTCTCTCACCATTCACTCCAGTAGAAGACACAATGATTCTCTCTCCCCTGAGGGACAAAAGAATCGAAGCTACAGGGCATGGCCGATGTCACCCCTTGGCAGGTCTGCTTGAAGTCAGGGATAAGGGATGCTTCCTATCATAACTCAAATCGCTACTCTTGCCGTTTCACTAGGCAACTTCCAAACACAAATTCATCGAGAGAAGTTATCTCCCTCTCTACCACACTAGCAGGTGATGGTCTTTCCTGCTCTGTCTTTTTGGCTTTAGCTCCAGCCCCTCTTTATTTATTTTTCTGGTATTTTACACACGCCATACGAATTCATCTAAACAAACGCTGAACAAGTGGCATATGAATCTCTTGCATGGCTAAAGGGCAAACCACCCCTTTTCCAAAGTTCTTTTTCCATTTACCCACCAATTCAGCGTGCTGGAGTACATTTCTTTTTGCATTTCCATCTGGCTCTTATCCCGGGCACGGAGATGGAAATGTTTTCTCGCTTTCTGTTCCAAGAATTACGGATAAGGAGAACACATCCTACCCCATCAGCGAGCCCCAGTGTGATCTGTTTCTTTCACTCTCCTTTGTCTCTTTTCCCCCAACTCCTCAGGGATTAGGCGAAACAAACAGTCGTTCAGGGAAACTTACCTGAAATTACAGGTCTACTTGCTTTCCTCGGCTGGCGCTCAGATGGGCAGGTGCTGGAGCAGCCCTGCTGGAAGCGGTGCAGCATTCAGGAAGCCGGAGGAAGGGGCAGAGAGGGACCTTTGCTTTCCAGGCTGCCTTTTATACTGCCTCTGGACCCCTGACACGAAACGGACCCTAACCTAATCAACTTAATCCCATTACATGACCTGGAAAGCTCTCTTTGCCCAGCCCCCTCTAAGACGATGTTCACTATGGACAGACATTCTAAGACCTACCTGTACAGCCGCAAGCTTTGAAGAATAGATGTTTCCCGTCAGGTATGTACTACTGGTGCATGTACCCCTGTCTTGTTTTACATCTTTTTTTTTTTTTTTTTTTTAAACAAGGTGCTAAAATAGACACAGTGTAATTGGACCATATTCACTCTATTTCAACGTAGGCCTCAGTGTCATCAAGGAGGTACACCTTGACATGCAATCTCGGTCGTTATCCATCTTCAGAGCTTCTCCTTCTTCCCCACGGTAAGTGTGTCAGCAGAAAACCCTGACCACACCCTCACGTGTTTTCTCCTCCAGGAGGCCCTTGGAAACCACCGTGAATTGGACTGCACTGGGAAACCCAGATGAAGAACGTCAACACCGCTTTGTCCTTCGGTGCCTGGCTCCTTTTTCAGCTCGTCCTGCGGCTCCAGGCATTATGCCTGAAGAGTCTCCAGGACACCGGTGGGGCTCTATTTCCTTGGGTCCCGTTGCCATTTCTCTGGATTTGCGAAGATCCAGCGGACTTTCTGTGGAACTCTCTTGTCGGGGAACTTGGGTGCCGCGTCCCCTCATTCTGCTCTTCGTCATCTGCACCTGCACAAGTTAGGGTCCACGTTCCCTGGGCGGGAAGAGACAGGCAGGAGTCAGAATGCTGAACCAGCACACTGGGGGCATTTTCTCACGTGGTCCAAGTGACCCCATGGTCTTCTAGAGCTTTGGAACCAGTCGCGTCCCACTTGACACTACACCCGACTCTCAGTTGCTGAATCTTGTTGGCCCTCCGGCGATCTCCCGTTGGATGAGTTGCACCTGCTGAAACTCGATTCCCCCTGGATTTGCGCTTCATTAATTATTCATGATCAGGTGGGAACGCCTGCTTACATCCCCCTGTGGCTGTTCTCTGAGCTTTCCGGTCACATCCTTTCCTGCCACGCTCTTTGGTTCATTTTGGTCATGCTCCTTCTGCTGTCAGAGGAGCAGAGAGTTGATCTTGTTGATTCTGGATACTGATAGTTTCTAGGTGATCTGGACAACCAAGGTAACGACCCTCAACGGCGGCGGAAAGGGAGCAGCCATTTGGCATTGCTCAGAAAATCCCACTCAGTTCCCAGGCCTCCTAGATGTGGAATCCTGGTCAGAGTTGTTCCCAGGTCAGAGAACGGAGATAGCCTGTGCATGGTGGGATATCTTTACCTAGAGCTTTCAGTGAGTCTCGACCTCAGCTACTCTTAGGATCGGGGGAGAAGCATGGAAAGGCCCGGTGCTCAGGCATCCGGAAAGAAGACGGGACGAATATTCTACCTCTGAAGTACATCCCAAATCTGGGAGTTTACTGCAGCTTTACTGGGTTCTACTTGGCGAATGAAAGTGTGCCTCGTTCATACGCACATCCGGAAACCACTTCATGGGGGGCGTCACAGTTTGAACCCCACACGTGGCATCGCGTTGAGCCAAATGGGGACTCGTGGTGCAAGCAACGCTCCCCACGTGTTAGCGTGCGTGAGATTCACTTGGTGGAATTTGACTAGGTGCGTGTTGGTAGAGTGGGGCTGAGGTTCTCTTGCCCCTGTGGATGTTTAAGAAGTCACAGGTCCTGCGAAGACCTGCGGTCCCCTCAGTCAACTCTGTTTCGGAGACATAATGACTTGGATTACTGACAAGTCAAGACATTTTCAAGCCCTTGGAAAATCAGTTACACACAAACACGGAATGAAAGTCAAAAGAGAGTACGTCATCATTTTGAGAATTTTATTCACTTCAAAACAAATTAAACACACCTATTTCCAACGGCATTCCAGAGCCCAGTTTTCCAGGCTGAGGAAACACCCCAAGAACGCTATGCGCAGAACGCTTCACAGCGTCCAAAACACTGCTGTCAGGGCGGGGCACAGCTGAAGGCCTGCATCTCTCAGGGTTCCCTAACTGTTCCCTGATTCAGCCATCTAGAGAGCAAACACACAGTCATTCCCCAGTTTCCTACTGACATCACAGCGGAAGTCTGACTCCCGCGCGTCGCCGTCACCCAGTTTCTGAGGCAACGAATCACTGGCACAGAAGCTTCTGGTGGCGGGTTTCCGGAGAGCCCTGCGAACTACAATGTCCCTCACCAGAATTCGATGAGGCAGAGTCTCTGCATGTGGTCCCTGCCTGGCCTGGGCTCCAACATCCGCAGAAGCACCACAGCCGGGGAGCTTGGGAGTCACCACACACAGTCTGCTCTCTGCTCCGTGCTCCTCAGTCCCACAGACCCCTCCAAGTCACGGGAGCTGGGTGCAATGGAGCCCCGGCCACCTGTAGTCTCACTCCAGGTCAGAATCGCTGTCCTCTGAGGAGGAGGAAACCTGAAGGTCCTCATAGAGGACACTCAGCGGGACAGGAACACAGGGAGCCTCAGACTTCTCTGAGACGTGAGGGCTGTGAGAGAGGAAGTCTCCCGGCTCCTCAGGAGAGGGAAACGAGGGAGCTGTCAGGAGGCTGGAGCTCCACCATCCGTTTTCCAGTCTCCGGAAGAGCATTCTGAGAGGCTGGGCCCCATCGTGGCTGGCCGCTGGGTGATGGGACATGGTGCAGGCCTGGGCAGTAGGCAGGTAAGGTCTGCTGCGCGGAGGCTGCCGGTCGCTGCTGGGCACCTGGGCGGGTGTCCCCCTGCTCATCTGGGGCGACGGACTTGGTCTGAGTTCGGTTGCAGCTGGCGGAGGTTGGAGAGTCTCCGGGGCCCCCAGCTCACCTCCCTGGATGGCATTTTCGGGCATCTGGAAGGGACCCGTTCTCGGTTTCTTGGGGAAGTTCAGGCAAGCCTGAGTCGGAGCCTGGGCAGGTCTCTTGGCTCCTGGCCTGAAACTGAGATTGGAGCCGAGGCCCAAGCTGTGTGTGTCGGCTGGTGGGCAGGGCTGTGAGGTCACCGCAGGACGTTTGTCTTGTGCCTGGGGGCTGATGACCCGGATCAGGCCGTGGGGCTTGGAGGCAGCCTGGGGAACTTCTCGGCGGCCACCCTGAGGCCTGCTGTGTGTCGGCTTCACCACGACGAGAGGCTCCGGGCCCTGCTGCCTGACTCCCGGCTGAGGGATGTCGGCCACAGCCCCTGTCTCTCGTTCCTTCGGTCGGAGACTTGACGAGGAGCTCGGACTGGCTTTTCTGAGGGGAGACAGCGAAGCCAAGACGGATACCGTGTCAGACATTTTGGTAGCTGAGCCATCAGTGAGGGCAGGGTCCACGCGTGGCCTCTTATTGGCTGTGTGCACCGGCATTGGCCTGCTTGCAACCTGAAAGAAAGGAGACCACACACGTTAGAGGTTCCTCGGCATGGAGCCAACATGGAAATCAACCACATCCAATGACGAGGTGCACACAGCAGGAAATTCTTAATACGGTATGGACAGGCGGTCCTTGGAAGTAGGGACAGATCCTCAACGTGAGTGCTGATCGGGACAAGACCCATGAAAAATGCACTCTCGAGCTATGGTCTAAGAATACCATTTTTCTGAAGACTGTGTCTTGGGCATTCCCTGGATCAAAGCGCCTCCACTCAGCCTTCCGTGAAGTGGGACGGACTAATGCCCTTCTGAAGGCAGGTTGGTGGCTCAAGGGTTCCCAGGACGTCTTTTCTGAAAACATGCATGTTCCTGGGGTGAGCCTCCTCCATGTTTGGGGCCCCTGAGGGACTAATTTCCTCAGGCCACTAGGAAGATGTTGTTGGCAGGCTTGCCATCATTGCACGGAGAGAAAGCAACAGCAAATACGGCACCTTCAGATGCCTTCACCTGGAATCAAATGGACCTGGAAGGATCGTGGAGTCCCTGACCCCAAGAAGGCAGGGAAGAGGGGTTCCCCGATCCCCTCACGCACACGGGAACCTGAAAGGAAATCAACCAGGGTGACCTAGAGGAGAAAAAGACCAGGGGCCCAGGGTGACACTCACCCTCAGATAATCACAAGATTCCATGGATGCTTTTCGATTTGGCGGCTGCTTCTCCGGAGGTGTCCCGGAAAAGATCTGGAGGAGAGCATTCCTCTGCCGGTCTTGTTGCCTGCAGAAGAGAAAAAGTTCAGGCCCTGCCCCCCGGTTCTCCCCAGGAGACAGGGAGAACCCTGGCTGGGGCCCAGTCCCGTTCTGTGTTTTGTGATACATAAATGGAACTTTTGTGCCCTTTCCGCCTCTGCACCTTCCCTCATGTGCCAACCTTCCCATCCTGCCGGTGGCCCTCTAGGCTTCCCAAGTAAGGACTGTCATTTGGATTCCGTTGCTTTTCCCCCTGTCATGGGGAACCTGCACGAAGCGCCCCCGCCTCTCCCCCGTCCCTGAATCTCCCAGAGCCAAAGGAGCTCCTGGGTGGGGAACCCAGGAGGACACGGAGCTCTGGTCTGTTTCTCTGCAGCGTTCCTTCCCTGTCCCGGAGACGGAAAGGCACACGGTGTGCGGGTGCAGAGACACCGTGTCCTTAGGTGGCAGTACCCTAAGGATGGTGAAAACCCCTCCCACTGCTCACCTCGGTCTCTCTTCCTTCTCTCCCTTTTCCTTGTTCAAGGGCCCAGGGTTCCCTCGAACCTGGGGCTTCCATGGTTTCAGGTTTTCCTTCCCTTCCTTTCTCCCAAAGGTCTGGGGAACCAGGGCTCCGTTCCAGCACTTCATGGGGCACCTGGTACTTCTGGCCGTGTGCCCAAAGGCCCCGCAGTTTTTGCACTTGATCTGTGGGTGGAAAGGAAGTGATGTCAGTGAATGAGCTGAAGCCACAGGCAGTGATCCAATGTCAACATTGAGACGGACTGTGAATTCAGAACTGAGTGAGGATTCCAAAGAGGGGAAACCGGCATGGGGGCCCTGAAGTGGAGGGAGGGTTCGGTTACGATGTTCCCTCCCAAAGCCCATGTGACGGAGGAACTCTCAAAGGAAGGACTCAGGGTTCTAGCGGGGACGATCGTGAACCCGATGTCCACAGCACAGCCCAACCTGGCTACACAGGATTCTGAGTGGAAAGGGAGGTTCCTCCCAAGAGTCTCTCCAGGGACCTGTCGGGCCGGGGAGGAGGTCCCAAGCCAGGCCCACCTTGGATGGGAAAAGCAACCCGGGTGGTGCTGGCAGAACTCTTTGGAATCCAACCCAGTCTCTGAGGACCGTGTGACACTCGCCCGCTCCTCCCCCCTCGATACCCAAAAGATTCCAGGGCTAGACGTACCCTGGGATCCTCTTCATCGGGTGGGGGAGCCCTTGGCCCAACTGGGGCCCTCTGCTGCTTCTGGAGGGTCTGGGCTCTCACGAGTCTGTTTGCCCCACTTTTGGGGTCACGACGTGCCATCATCTTCGTCTCCTGGGCGTTTTATGGCCGCCTTTTTCCGGGGTTGATGGTTGGGTCACCTGAATCACACACAAACACACGAAAAGCGATGGTTAGGCACACTGGATATTCACACACCCACAAGAAACCCCCAGCTAATTCCATGACGGTGTGGTCATGAGGAGACCTCACCACCCGTCGGTCAAATCTGTGGATCACAATGTGGTGTGTGCATCCTCAGATATTGTGTGTTCCTCTGCCGTGACCACCTGGTCCAAGAGTAAACCTGGCCTGCCACACGGCCCACGGCCTAGGTATGTGGAGTTGGAGTTGAGATTTCAATCCCACCCAAACAACTGATTCTGGAGACTGGACTTAGGTCTCTCACCATTCACTCCAGTAGAAGACACAATGATTCTCTCTCCCCTGAGGGACAAAAGAATCGAAGCTACAGGGCATGGCCGATGTCACCCCTTGGCAGGTCTGCTTGAAGTCAGGGATAAGGGATGCTTCCTATCATAACTCAAATCGCTACTCTTGCCGTTTCACTAGGCAACTTCCAAACACAAATTCATCGAGAGAAGTTATCTCCCTCTCTACCACACTAGCAGGTGATGGTCTTTCCTGCTCTGTCTTTTTGGCTTTAGCTCCAGCCCCTCTTTATTTATTTTTCTGGTATTTTACACACGCCATACGAATTCATCTAAACAAACGCTGAACAAGTGGCATATGAATCTCTTGCATGGCTAAAGGGCAAACCACCCCTTTTCCAATGTTCTTTTTCCATTTACCCACCAATTCAGCGTGCTGGAGTACATTTCTTTTTGCATTTCCATCTGGCTCTTATCCCGGGCACGGAGATGGAAATGTTTTCTCGCTTTCTGTTCCAAGAATTACGGATAAGGAGAACACATCCTACCCCATCAGCGAGCCCCAGTGTGATCTGTTTCTTTCACTCTCCTTTGTCTCTTTTCCCCAACTCCTCAGGGATTAGGCGAAACAAACAGTCGTTCAGGGAAACTTACCTGAAATTACAGGTCTACTTGCTTTCCTCGGCTGGCGCTCAGATGGGCAGGTGCTGGAGCAGCCCTGCTGGAAGCGGTGCAGCCTTCAGGAAGCCGGAGGAAGGGGCAGAGAGGGACCTTTGCTTTCCAGGCTGCCTTTTATACTGCCTCTGGACCCCTGACACGAAACGGACCCTAACCTAATCAACTTAATCCCATTACATGACCTGGAAAGCTCTCTTTGCCCAGCCCCCTCTAAGACGATGTTCACTATGGACAGACATTCTAAGACCTACCTGTACAGCCGCAAGCTTTGAAGAATAGATGTTTCCCGTCAGGTATGTACTACTGGTGCATGTACCCCTGTCTTGTTTTACATCTTTTTTTTTTTTTTTTTTTTTTAAACAAGGTGCTAAAATAGACACAGTGTAATTGGACCATATTCACTCTATTTCAACGTAGGCCTCAGTGTCATCAAGGAGGTACACCTTGACATGCAATCTCGGTCGTTATCCATCTTCAGAGCTTCTCCTTCTTCCCCACGGTAAGTGTGTCAGCAGAAAACCCTGACCACACCCTCACGTGTTTTCTCCTCCAGGAGGCCCTTGGAAACCACCGTGAATTGGACTGCACTGGGAAACCCAGATGAAGAACGTCAACACCGCTTTGTCCTTCGGTGCCTGGCTCCTTTTTCAGCTCGTCCTGCGGCTCCAGGCGTTATGCCTGAAGAGTCTCCAGGACACCGGTGGGGCTCTATTTCCTTGGGTCCCGTTGCCATTTCTCTGGATTTGCGAAGATCCAGCGGACTTTCTGTGGAACTCTCTTGTCGGGGAACTTGGGTGCCACGTCCCCTCATTCTGCTCTTCGTCATCTGCACCTGCACAAGTTAGGGTCCACGTTCCCTGGGCGGGAAGAGACAGGCAGGAGTCAGAATGCTGAACCAGCACACTGGGGGCATTTTCTCACGTGGTCCAAGTGACCCCATGGTCTTCTAGAGCTTTGGAACCAGTCGCGTCCCACTTGACACTACACCCGACTCTCAGTTGCTGAATCTTGTTGGCCCGGGCCAACAAGATTCAGCAACTGAGAGTCGGGTTTGTAGTGTCAAGCTGGGACGCGACTGGTTCCAAGCTCTAGAAGACCCTGGAGTCCACTTGGATCCAGTGAGAACCCTGCTACATCCCCCAGTGTGCTGGTCTCAGCCATTCTGATCCTGCCTCGCTCTTTGGTTCATTTTGGTCATGCTCCTTCTGCTGTCAGAGGAGCAGAGAGTTGATCTTGTTGATTCTGGATACTGATAGTTTCTAGGTGATCTGGACAACCAAGGTAACGACCTCAACGGCGGCGGAAAGGGAGCAGCCATTTGGCATTGCTCAGAAAATCCCACTCAGTTCCCAGGCCTCCTAGATGTGGAATCCTGGTCAGAGTTGTTCCCAGGTCAGAGAACGGAGATAGCCTGTGCATGGTGGATATCTTTACCTAGAGCTTTCAGTGAGTCTCGACCTCAGCTACTCTTAGGATCGGGGGAGAAGCATGGAAAGGCCCGGTGCTCAGGCATCCGGAAAGAAGACGGGACGAATATTCTACCTCTGAAGTACATCCAAATCTGGGAGTTTACTGCAGCTTTACTGGGTTCTACTTGGCGAATGAAAGTGTGGCCTCGTTCATACGCACATCCGGAAACCACTTCATGGGGGGCGTCACAGTTTGAACCCCACACGTGGCATCGCGTTGAGCCAAATGGGGACTCGTGGTGCAAGCAACGCTCCCCACGTGTTAGCGTGCGTGAGATTCACTTGGTGGAATTTGACTAGGTGCGTGTTGGTAGAGTGGGGCTGAGGTTCTCTTGCCCCTGTGGATGTTTAAGAAGTCACAGGTCCTGCGAAGACCTGCGGTCCCTCAGTCAACTCTGTTTCGGAGACATAATGACTTGGATTACTGACAAGTCAAGACATTTTCAAGCCCTTGGAAAATCAGTTACACACAAACACGGAATGAAAGTCAAAAGAGAGTACGTCATCTTTTTGAGAATTTTATTCACTTCAAAACAAATTAAACACACCTATTTCCAACGGCATTCCAGAGCCCAGTTTTCCAGGCTGAGGAAACACCCCAAGAACGCTATGCGCAGAACGCTTCACAGCGTCCAAACACTGCTGTCAGGGCGGGGCACAGCTGAAGGCCTGCATCTCTCAGGGTTCCCTAACTGTTCCCTGATTCAGCCATCTAGAGAGCAAACACACAGTCATTCCCCAGTTTCCTACTGACATCACAGCGGAAGTCTGACTCCCGCGCGTCGCCGTCACCCAGTTTCTGAGGCAACGAATCACTGGCACAGAAGCTTCTGGTGGCGGGTTTCCGGAGAGCCCTGCGAACTACAATGTCCCTCACCAGAATTCGATGAGGCAGAGTCTCTGCATGTGGTCCCTGCCTGGCCTGGGCTCCAAAATCCGCAGAAGCACCACAGCCGGGGAGCTTGGGAGTCACCACACACAGTCTGCTCTCTGCTCTGTGCTCCTCAGTCCCACAGACCCCTCCAAGTCACGGGAGCTGGGTGCAATGGAGCCCCGGCCACCTGTAGTCTCACTCCAGGTCAGAATCGCTGTCCTCTGAGGAGGAGGAAACCTGAAGGTCCTCATAGAGGACACTCAGCGGGACAGGAACACAGGGAGCCTCAGACTTCTCTGAGACGTGAGGGCTGTGAGAGAGGAAGTCTCCCGGCTCCTCAGGAGAGGGAAACGAGGGAGCTGTCAGGAGGCTGGAGCTCCACCATCCGTTTTCCAGTCTCCGGAAGAGCATTCTGAGAGGCTGGGCCCCATCGTGGCTGGCCGCTGGGTGATGGGACATGGTGCAGGCCTGGGCAGTAGGCAGGTAAGGTCTGCTGCGCGGAGGCTTCCGGTCGCTGCTGGGCACCTGGGCGGGTGTCCCCCTGCTCATCTGGGGCGACGGACTTGGTCTGAGTTCGGTTGCAGCTGGCGGAGGTTGGAGAGTCTCCGGGGCCCCCAGCTCACCTCCCTGGATGGCATTTTCGGGCATCTGGAAGGGACCCGTTCTCGGTTTCTTGGGGAAGTTCAGGCAAGCCTGAGTCGGAGCCTGGGCAGGTCTCTTGGCTCCTGGCCTGAAACTGAGATTGGAGCCGAGGCCCAAGCTGTGTGTGTCGGCTGGTGGGCAGGGCTGTGAGGTCACCGCAGGACGTTTGTCTTGTGCCTGGGGGCTGATGACCCGGATCAGGCCGTGGGGCTTGGAGGCAGCCTGGGGAACTTCTCGGCGGCCACCCTGAGGCCTGCTGTGTGTCGGCTTCACCACGACGAGAGGCTCCGGGCCCTGCTGCCTGACTCCCGGCTGAGGGATGTCGGCCACAGCCCCTGTCTCTCGTTCCTTCGGTCGGAGACTTGACGAGGAGCTCGGACTGGCTTTTCTGAGGGGAGACAGCGAAGCCAAGACGGATACCGTGTCAGACATTTTGGTAGCTGAGCCATCAGTGAGGGCAGGGTCCACGCGTGGCCTCTTATTGGCTGTGTGCACCGGCATTGGCCTGCTTGCAACCTGAAAGAAAGGAGACCACACACGTTAGAGGTTCCTCGGCATGGAGCCAACATGGAAATCAACCACATCCAATGACGAGGTGCACACAGCAGGAAATTCTTAATACGGTATGGACAGGCGGTCCTTGGAAGTAGGGACAGATCCTCAACGTGAGTGCTGATCGGAACAAGACCCATGAGAAATGCACTCTCGAGCTATGGTCTAAGAATACCATTTTTCTGAAGACTGTGTCTTGGGCATTCCCTGGATCAAAGCGCCTCCACTCAGCCTTCCGTGAAGTGGGACGGACTAATGCCCTTCTGAAGGCAGGTTGGTGGCTCAAGGGTTCCCAGGACGTCTTTTCTGAAAACATGCATGTTCCTGGGGTGAGCCTCCTCCATGTTTGGGGCCCCTGAGGGACTAATTTCCTCAGGCCACTAGGAAGATGTTGTTGGCAGGCTTGCCATCATTGCACGGACAGAAAGCAACAGCAAATACGGCACCTTCAGATGCCTTCACCTGGAATCAAATGGACCTGGAAGGATCGTGGAGTCCCTGACCCCAAGAAGGCAGGGAAGAGGGGTTCCCCGATCCCCTCACGCACACGGGAACCTGAAAGGAAATCAACCAGGGTGACCTAGAGGAGAAAAAGACCAGGGGCCCAGGGTGACACTCACCCTCAGATAATCACAAGATTCCATGGATGCTTTTCGATTTGGCGGCTGCTTCTCCGGAGGTGTCCCGGAAAAGATCTGGAGGAGAGCCTTCCTCTGCGGGTCTTGTTGCCTGCAGAAGAGAAAAAGTTCAGGCCCTGCCCCCCGGTTCTCCCCAGGAGACAGGGAGAACCCTGGCTGGGGCCCAGTCCCGTTCTGTGTTTTGTGATACATAAATGGAACTTTTGTGCCCTTTCCGCCTCTGCACCTTCCCTCATGTGCCAACCTTCCCATCCTGCCGGTGGCCCTCTAGGCTTCCCAAGTAAGGACTGTCATTTGGATTCCGTTGCTTTTCCCCCTGTCATGGGGAACCTGCACGAAGCGCCCCCGCCTCTCCCCCGTCCCTGAATCTCCCAGAGCCAAAGGAGCTCCTGGGTGGGGAACCCAGGAGGACACGGAGCTCTGGTCTGTTTCTCTGCAGCGTTCCTTCCCTGTCCCGGAGACGGAAAGGCACACGGTGTGCGGGTGCAGAGACACCGTGTCCTTAGCTGGCAGTACCCTAAGGATGGTGAAAACCCCTCCCACTGCTCACCTCGGTCTCTCTTCCTTCTCTCCCTTTTCCTTGTTCAAGGGCCCAGGGTTCCCTCGAACCTGGGGCTTCCATGGTTTCAGGTTTTCCTTCCCTTCCTTTCTCCCAAAGGTCTGGGGAACCAGGGCTCCGTTCCAGCACTTCATGGGGCACCTGGTACTTCTGGCCGTGTGCCCAAAGGCCCCGCAGTTTTTGCACTTGATCTGTGGGTGGAAAGGAAGTGATGTCAGTGAATGAGCTGAAGCCACAGGCAGTGATCCAATGTCAACATTGAGACGGACTGTGAATTCAGAACTGAGTGAGGATTCCAAAGAGGGGACACCGGCATGGGGGCCCTGAAGTGGAGGGAGGGTTCGGTTACGATGTTCCCTCCCAAAGCCCATGTGACGGAGGAACTCTCAAAGGAAGGACTCAGGGTTCTAGCGGGGACGATCGTGAACCCGATGTCCACAGCACAGCCCAACCTGGCTACACAGGATTCTGAGTGGAAAGGGAGGTTCCTCCCAAGAGTCTCTCCAGGGACCTGTCGGGCCGGGGAGGAGGTCCCAAGCCAGGCCCACCTTGGATGGGAAAAGCAACCCGGGTGGTGCTGGCAGAACTCTTTGGAATCCAACCCAGTCTCTGAGGACCGTGTGACACTCGCCCGCTCCTCCCCCCTCGATACCCAAAAGATTCCAGGGCTAGACGTACCCTGGGATCCTCTTCATCGGGTGGGGGAGCCCTTGGCCCAACTGGGGCCCTCTGCTGCTTCTGGAGGGTCTGGGCTCTCACGAGTCTGTTTGCCCCACTTTTGGGGTCACGACGTGCCATCATCTTCGTCTCCTGGGCGTTTTATGGCCGCCTTTTTCCGGGGTTGATGGTTGGGTCACCTGAATCACACACAAACACACGAAAAGCGATGGTTAGGCACACTGGATATTCACACACCCACAAGAAACCCCCAGCTAATTCCATGACGGTGTGGTCATGAGGAGACCTCACCACCCGTCGGTCAAATCTGTGGATCACAATGTGGTGTGTGCATCCTCAGATATTGTGTGTTCCTCTGCCGTGACCACCTGGTCCAAGAGTAAACCTGGCCTGCCACACGGCCCACGGCCTAGGTATGTGGAGTTGGAGTTGAGATTTCAATCCCACCCAAACAACTGATTCTGGAGACTGGACTTAGGTCTCTCACCATTCACTCCAGTAGAAGACACAATGATTCTCTCTCCCCTGAGGGACAAAAGAATCGAAGCTACAGGGCATGGCCGATGTCACCCCTTGGCAGGTCTGCTTGAAGTCAGGGATAAGGGATGCTTCCTATCATAACTCAAATCGCTACTCTTGCCGTTTCACTAGGCAACTTCCAAACACAAATTCATCGAGAGAAGTTATCTCCCTCTCTACCACACTAGCAGGTGATGGTCTTTCCTGCTCTGTCTTTTTGGCTTTAGCTCCAGCCCCTCTTTATTTATTTTTCTGGTATTTTACACACGCCATACGAATTCATCTAAACAAACGCTGAACAAGTGGCATATGAATCTCTTGCATGGCTAAAGGGCAAACCACCCCTTTTCCAAAGTTCTTTTTCCATTTACCCACCAATTCAGCGTGCTGGAGTACATTTCTTTTTGCATTTCCATCTGGCTCTTATCCCGGGCACGGAGATGGAAATGTTTTCTCGCTTTCTGTTCCAAGAATTACGGATAAGGAGAACACATCCTACCCCATCAGCGAGCCCCAGTGTGATCTGTTTCTTTCACTCTCCTTTGTCTCTTTTCCCCCAACTCCTCAGGGATTAGGCGAAACAAACAGTCGTTCAGGGAAACTTACCTGAAATTACAGGTCTACTTGCTTTCCTCGGCTGGCGCTCAGATGGGCAGGTGCTGGAGCAGCCCTGCTGGAAGCGGTGCAGCCTTCAGGAAGCCGGAGGAAGGGGCAGAGAGGGACCTTTGCTTTCCAGGCTGCCTTTTATACTGCCTCTGGACCCCTGACACGAAACGGACCCTAACCTAATCAACTTAATCCCATTACATGACCTGGAAAGCTCTCTTTGCCCAGCCCCCTCTAAGACGATGTTCACTATGGACAGACATTCTAAGACCTACCTGTACAGCCGCAAGCTTTGAAGAATAGATGTTTCCCGTCAGGTATGTACTACTGGTGCATGTACCCCTGTCTTGTTTTACATCTTTTTTTTTTTTTTTTTTTTTAAACAAGGTGCTAAAATAGACACAGTGTAATTGGACCATATTCACTCTATTTCAACGTAGGCCTCAGTGTCATCAAGGAGGTACACCTTGACATGCAATCTCGGTCGTTATCCATCTTCAGAGCTTCTCCTTCTTCCCCACGGTAAGTGTGTCAGCAGAAAACCCTGACCACACCCTCACGTGTTTTCTCCTCCAGGAGGCCCTTGGAAACCACCGTGAATTGGACTGCACTGGGAAACCCAGATGAAGAACGTCAACACCGCTTTGTCCTTCGGTGCCTGGCTCCTTTTTCAGCTCGTCCTGCGGCTCCAGGCGTTATGCCTGAAGAGTCTCCAGGACACCGGTGGGGCTCTATTTCCTTGGGTCCCGTTGCCATTTCTCTGGATTTGCGAAGATCCAGCGGACTTTCTGTGGAACTCTCTTGTCGGGGAACTTGGGTGCCACGTCCCCTCATTCTGCTCTTCGTCATCTGCACCTGCACAAGTTAGGGTCCACGTTCCCTGGGCGGGAAGAGACAGGCAGGAGTCAGAATGCTGAACCAGCACACTGGGGGCATTTTCTCACGTGGTCCAAGTGACCCCATGGTCTTCTAGAGCTTTGGAACCAGTCGCGTCCCACTTGACACTACACCCGACTCTCAGTTGCTGAATCTTGTTGGCCCTCCGGCGATCTCCCGTTGGATGAGTTGCACCTGCTGAAACTCGATTCCCCCTGGATTTGCGCTTCATTAATTATTCATGATCAGGTGGGAACGCCTGCTTACATCCCCCTGTGGCTGTTCTCTGAGCTTTCCGGTCACATTCTTTCCTGCCACGCTCTTTGGTTCATTTTGGTCATGCTCCTTCTGCTGTCAGAGGAGCAGAGAGTTGATCTTGTTGATTCTGGATACTGATAGTTTCTAGGTGATCTGGACAACCAAGGTAACGACCCTCAACGGCGGCGGAAAGGGAGCAGCCATTTGGCATTGCTCAGAAAATCCCACTCAGTTCCCAGGCCTCCTAGATGTGGAATCCTGGTCAGAGTTGTTCCCAGGTCAGAGAACGGAGATAGCCTGTGCATGGTGGGATATCTTTACCTAGAGCTTTCAGTGAGTCTCGACCTCAGCTACTCTTAGGATCGGGGGAGAAGCATGGAAAGGCCCGGTGCTCAGGCATCCGGAAAGAAGACGGGACGAATATTCTACCTCTGAAGTACATCCCAAATCTGGGAGTTTACTGCAGCTTTACTGGGTTCTACTTGGCGAATGAAAGTGTGCCTCGTTCATACGCACATCCGGAAACCACTTCATGGGGGGCGTCACAGTTTGAACCCCACACGTGGCATCGCGTTGAGCCAAATGGGGACTCGTGGTGCAAGCAACGCTCCCCACGTGTTAGCGTGCGTGAGATTCACTTGGTGGAATTTGACTAGGTGCGTGTTGGTAGAGTGGGGCTGAGGTTCTCTTGCCCCTGTGGATGTTTAAGAAGTCACAGGTCCTGCGAAGACCTGCGGTCCCCTCAGTCAACTCTGTTTCGGAGACATAATGACTTGGATTACTGACAAGTCAAGACATTTTCAAGCCCTTGGAAAATCAGTTACACACAAACACGGAATGAAAGTCAAAAGAGAGTACGTCATCTTTTTGAGAATTTTATTCACTTCAAAACAAATTAAACACACCTATTTCCAACGGCATTCCAGAGCCCAGTTTTCCAGGCTGAGGAAACACCCCAAGAACGCTATGCGCAGAACGCTTCACAGCGTCCAAAACACTGCTGTCAGGGCGGGGCACAGCTGAAGGCCTGCATCTCTCAGGGTTCCCTAACTGTTCCCTGATTCAGCCATCTAGAGAGCAAACACACAGTCATTCCCCAGTTTCCTACTGACATCACAGCGGAAGTCTGACTCCCGCGCGTCGCCGTCACCCAGTTTCTGAGGCAACGAATCACTGGCACAGAAGCTTCTGGTGGCGGGTTTCCGGAGAGCCCTGCGAACTACAATGTCCCTCACCAGAATTCGATGAGGCAGAGTCTCTGCATGTGGTCCCTGCCTGGCCTGGGCTCCAAAATCCGCAGAAGCACCACAGCCGGGGAGCTTGGGAGTCACCACACACAGTCTGCTCTCTGCTCTGTGCTCCTCAGTCCCACAGACCCCTCCAAGTCACGGGAGCTGGGTGCAATGGAGCCCCGGCCACCTGTAGTCTCACTCCAGGTCAGAATCGCTGTCCTCTGAGGAGGAGGAAACCTGAAGGTCCTCATAGAGGACACTCAGCGGGACAGGAACACAGGGAGCCTCAGACTTCTCTGAGACGTGAGGGCTGTGAGAGAGGAAGTCTCCCGGCTCCTCAGGAGAGGGAAACGAGGGAGCTGTCAGGAGGCTGGAGCTCCACCATCCGTTTTCCAGTCTCCGGAAGAGCATTCTGAGAGGCTGGGCCCCATCGTGGCTGGCCGCTGGGTGATGGGACATGGTGCAGGCCTGGGCAGTAGGCAGGTAAGGTCTGCTGCGCGGAGGCTTCCGGTCGCTGCTGGGCACCTGGGCGGGTGTCCCCCTGCTCATCTGGGGCGACGGACTTGGTCTGAGTTCGGTTGCAGCTGGCGGAGGTTGGAGAGTCTCCGGGGCCCCCAGCTCACCTCCCTGGATGGCATTTTCGGGCATCTGGAAGGGACCCGTTCTCGGTTTCTTGGGGAAGTTCAGGCAAGCCTGAGTCGGAGCCTGGGCAGGTCTCTTGGCTCCTGGCCTGAAACTGAGATTGGAGCCGAGGCCCAAGCTGTGTGTGTCGGCTGGTGGGCAGGGCTGTGAGGTCACCGCAGGACGTTTGTCTTGTGCCTGGGGGCTGATGACCCGGATCAGGCCGTGGGGCTTGGAGGCAGCCTGGGGAACTTCTCGGCGGCCACCCTGAGGCCTGCTGTGTGTCGGCTTCACCACGACGAGAGGCTCCGGGCCCTGCTGCCTGACTCCCGGCTGAGGGATGTCGGCCACAGCCCCTGTCTCTCGTTCCTTCGGTCGGAGACTTGACGAGGAGCTCGGACTGGCTTTTCTGAGGGGAGACAGCGAAGCCAAGACGGATACCGTGTCAGACATTTTGGTAGCTGAGCCATCAGTGAGGGCAGGGTCCACGCGTGGCCTCTTATTGGCTGTGTGCACCGGCATTGGCCTGCTTGCAACCTGAAAGAAAGGAGACCACACACGTTAGAGGTTCCTCGGCATGGAGCCAACATGGAAATCAACCACATCCAATGACGAGGTGCACACAGCAGGAAATTCTTAATACGGTATGGACAGGCGGTCCTTGGAAGTAGGGACAGATCCTCAACGTGAGTGCTGATCGGAACAAGACCCATGAGAAATGCACTCTCGAGCTATGGTCTAAGAATACCATTTTTCTGAAGACTGTGTCTTGGGCATTCCCTGGATCAAAGCGCCTCCACTCAGCCTTCCGTGAAGTGGGACGGACTAATGCCCTTCTGAAGGCAGGTTGGTGGCTCAAGGGTTCCCAGGACGTCTTTTCTGAAAACATGCATGTTCCTGGGGTGAGCCTCCTCCATGTTTGGGGCCCCTGAGGGACTAATTTCCTCAGGCCACTAGGAAGATGTTGTTGGCAGGCTTGCCATCATTGCACGGACAGAAAGCAACAGCAAATACGGCACCTTCAGATGCCTTCACCTGGAATCAAATGGACCTGGAAGGATCGTGGAGTCCCTGACCCCAAGAAGGCAGGGAAGAGGGGTTCCCCGATCCCCTCACGCACACGGGAACCTGAAAGGAAATCAACCAGGGTGACCTAGAGGAGAAAAAGACCAGGGGCCCAGGGTGACACTCACCCTCAGATAATCACAAGATTCCATGGATGCTTTTCGATTTGGCGGCTGCTTCTCCGGAGGTGTCCCGGAAAAGATCTGGAGGAGAGCCTTCCTCTGCGGGTCTTGTTGCCTGCAGAAGAGAAAAAGTTCAGGCCCTGCCCCCCGGTTCTCCCCAGGAGACAGGGAGAACCCTGGCTGGGGCCCAGTCCCGTTCTGTGTTTTGTGATACATAAATGGAACTTTTGTGCCCTTTCCGCCTCTGCACCTTCCCTCATGTGCCAACCTTCCCATCCTGCCGGTGGCCCTCTAGGCTTCCCAAGTAAGGACTGTCATTTGGATTCCGTTGCTTTTCCCCCTGTCATGGGGAACCTGCACGAAGCGCCCCCGCCTCTCCCCCGTCCCTGAATCTCCCAGAGCCAAAGGAGCTCCTGGGTGGGGAACCCAGGAGGACACGGAGCTCTGGTCTGTTTCTCTGCAGCGTTCCTTCCCTGTCCCGGAGACGGAAAGGCACACGGTGTGCGGGTGCAGAGACACCGTGTCCTTAGCTGGCAGTACCCTAAGGATGGTGAAAACCCCTCCCACTGCTCACCTCGGTCTCTCTTCCTTCTCTCCCTTTTCCTTGTTCAAGGGCCCAGGGTTCCCTCGAACCTGGGGCTTCCATGGTTTCAGGTTTTCCTTCCCTTCCTTTCTCCCAAAGGTCTGGGGAACCAGGGCTCCGTTCCAGCACTTCATGGGGCACCTGGTACTTCTGGCCGTGTGCCCAAAGGCCCCGCAGTTTTTGCACTTGATCTGTGGGTGGAAAGGAAGTGATGTCAGTGAATGAGCTGAAGCCACAGGCAGTGATCCAATGTCAACATTGAGACGGACTGTGAATTCAGAACTGAGTGAGGATTCCAAAGAGGGGACACCGGCATGGGGGCCCTGAAGTGGAGGGAGGGTTCGGTTACGATGTTCCCTCCCAAAGCCCATGTGACGGAGGAACTCTCAAAGGAAGGACTCAGGGTTCTAGCGGGGACGATCGTGAACCCGATGTCCACAGCACAGCCCAACCTGGCTACACAGGATTCTGAGTAGAAAGGGAGGTTGCTCCCAAGAGTCTCTCCAGGGACCTGTCGGGCCGGGGAGGAGGTCCCAAGCCAGGCCCACCTTGGATGGGAAAAGCAACCCGGGTGGTGCTGGCAGAACTCTTTGGAATCCAACCCAGTCTCTGAGGACCGTGTGACACTCGCCCGCTCCTCCCCCCTCGATACCCAAAAGATTCCAGGGCTAGACGTACCCTGGGATCCTCTTCATCGGGTGGGGGAGCCCTTGGCCCAACTGGGGCCCTCTGCTGCTTCTGGAGGGTCTGGGCTCTCACGAGTCTGTTTGCCCCACTTTTGGGGTCACGACGTGCCATCATCTTCGTCTCCTGGGCGTTTTATGGCCGCCTTTTTCCGGGGTTGATGGTTGGGTCACCTGAATCACACACAAACACACGAAAAGCGATGGTTAGGCACACTGGATATTCACACACCCACAAGAAACCCCCAGCTAATTCCATGACGGTGTGGTCATGAGGAGACCTCACCACCCGTCGGTCAAATCTGTGGATCACAATGTGGTGTGTGCATCCTCAGATATTGTGTGTTCCTCTGCCGTGACCACCTGGTCCAAGAGTAAACCTGGCCTGCCACACGGCCCACGGCCTAGGTATGTGGAGTTGGAGTTGAGATTTCAATCCCACCCAAACAACTGATTCTGGAGACTGGACTTAGGTCTCTCACCATTCACTCCAGTAGAAGACACAATGATTCTCTCTCCCCTGAGGGACAAAAGAATCGAAGCTACAGGGCATGGCCGATGTCACCCCTTGGCAGGTCTGCTTGAAGTCAGGGATAAGGGATGCTTCCTATCATAACTCAAATCGCTACTCTTGCCGTTTCACTAGGCAACTTCCAAACACAAATTCATCGAGAGAAGTTATCTCCCTCTCTACCACACTAGCAGGTGATGGTCTTTCCTGCTCTGTCTTTTTGGCTTTAGCTCCAGCCCCTCTTTATTTATTTTTCTGGTATTTTACACACGCCATACGAATTCATCTAAACAAACGCTGAACAAGTGGCATATGAATCTCTTGCATGGCTAAAGGGCAAACCACCCCTTTTCCAAAGTTCTTTTTCCATTTACCCACCAATTCAGCGTGCTGGAGTACATTTCTTTTTGCATTTCCATCTGGCTCTTATCCCGGGCACGGAGATGGAAATGTTTTCTCGCTTTCTGTTCCAAGAATTACGGATAAGGAGAACACATCCTACCCCATCAGCGAGCCCCAGTGTGATCTGTTTCTTTCACTCTCCTTTGTCTCTTTTCCCCCAACTCCTCAGGGATTAGGCGAAACAAACAGTCGTTCAGGGAAACTTACCTGAAATTACAGGTCTACTTGCTTTCCTCGGCTGGCGCTCAGATGGGCAGGTGCTGGAGCAGCCCTGCTGGAAGCGGTGCAGCCTTCAGGAAGCCGGAGGAAGGGGCAGAGAGGGACCTTTGCTTTCCAGGCTGCCTTTTATACTGCCTCTGGACCCCTGACACGAAACGGACCCTAACCTAATCAACTTAATCCCATTACATGACCTGGAAAGCTCTCTTTGCCCAGCCCCCTCTAAGACGATGTTCACTATGGACAGACATTCTAAGACCTACCTGTACAGCCGCAAGCTTTGAAGAATAGATGTTTCCCGTCAGGTATGTACTACTGGTGCATGTACCCCTGTCTTGTTTTACATCTTTTTTTTTTTTTTTTTTTTTAAACAAGGTGCTAAAATAGACACAGTGTAATTGGACCATATTCACTCTATTTCAACGTAGGCCTCAGTGTCATCAAGGAGGTACACCTTGACATGCAATCTCGGTCGTTATCCATCTTCAGAGCTTCTCCTTCTTCCCCACGGTAAGTGTGTCAGCAGAAAACCCTGACCACACCCTCACGTGTTTTCTCCTCCAGGAGGCCCTTGGAAACCACCGTGAATTGGACTGCACTGGGAAACCCAGATGAAGAACGTCAACACCGCTTTGTCCTTCGGTGCCTGGCTCCTTTTTCAGCTCGTCCTGCGGCTCCAGGCGTTATGCCTGAAGAGTCTCCAGGACACCGGTGGGGCTCTATTTCCTTGGGTCCCGTTGCCATTTCTCTGGATTTGCGAAGATCCAGCGGACTTTCTGTGGAACTCTCTTGTCGGGGAACTTGGGTGCCGCGTCCCCTCATTCTGCTCTTCGTCATCTGCACCTGCACAAGTTAGGGTCCACGTTCCCTGGGCGGGAAGAGACAGGCAGGAGTCAGAATGCTGAACCAGCACACTGGGGGCATTTTCTCACGTGGTCCAAGTGACCCCATGGTCTTCTAGAGCTTTGGAACCAGTCGCGTCCCACTTGACACTACACCCGACTCTCAGTTGCTGAATCTTGTTGGCCCTCCGGCGATCTCCCGTTGGATGAGTTGCACCTGCTGAAACTCGATTCCCCCTGGATTTGCGCTTCATTAATTATTCATGATCAGGTGGGAACGCCTGCTTACATCCCCCTGTGGCTGTTCTCTGAGCTTTCCGGTCACATTCTTTCCTGCCACGCTCTTTGGTTCATTTTGGTCATGCTCCTTCTGCTGTCAGAGGAGCAGAGAGTTGATCTTGTTGATTCTGGATACTGATAGTTTCTAGGTGATCTGGACAACCAAGGTAACGACCCTCAACGGCGGCGGAAAGGGAGCAGCCATTTGGCATTGCTCAGAAAATCCCACTCAGTTCCCAGGCCTCCTAGATGTGGAATCCTGGTCAGAGTTGTTCCCAGGTCAGAGAACGGAGATAGCCTGTGCATGGTGGGATATCTTTACCTAGAGCTTTCAGTGAGTCTCGACCTCAGCTACTCTTAGGATCGGGGGAGAAGCATGGAAAGGCCCGGTGCTCAGGCATCCGGAAAGAAGACGGGACGAATATTCTACCTCTGAAGTACATCCCAAATCTGGGAGTTTACTTCAGCTTTACTGGGTTCTACTTGACGAATGAAAGTGTGCCTCGTTCATACGCACATCCGGAAACCACTTCATGGGGGGCGTCACAGTTTGAACCCCACACGTGGCATCGCGTTGAGCCAAATGGGGACTCGTGGTGCAAGCAACGCTCCCCACGTGTTAGCGTGCGTGAGATTCACTTGGTGGAATTTGACTAGGTGCGTGTTGGTAGAGTGGGGCTGAGGTTCTCTTGCCCCTGTGGATGTTTAAGAAGTCACAGGTCCTGCGAAGACCTGCGGTCCCCTCAGTCAACTCTGTTTCGGAGACATAATGACTTGGATTACTGACAAGTCAAGACATTTTCAAGCCCTTGGAAAATCAGTTACACACAAACACGGAATGAAAGTCAAAAGAGAGTACGTCATCTTTTTGAGAATTTTATTCACTTCAAAACAAATTAAACACACCTATTTCCAACGGCATTCCAGAGCCCAGTTTTCCAGGCTGAGGAAACACCCCAAGAACGCTATGCGCAGAACGCTTCACAGCGTCCAAAACACTGCTGTCAGGGCGGGGCACAGCTGAAGGCCTGCATCTCTCAGGGTTCCCTAACTGTTCCCTGATTCAGCCATCTAGAGAGCAAACACACAGTCATTCCCCAGTTTCCTACTGACATCACAGCGGAAGTCTGACTCCCGCGCGTCGCCGTCACCCAGTTTCTGAGGCAACGAATCACTGGCACAGAAGCTTCTGGTGGCGGGTTTCCGGAGAGCCCTGCGAACTACAATGTCCCTCACCAGAATTCGATGAGGCAGAGTCTCTGCATGTGGTCCCTGCCTGGCCTGGGCTCCAAAATCCGCAGAAGCACCACAGCCGGGGAGCTTGGGAGTCACCACACACAGTCTGCTCTCTGCTCTGTGCTCCTCAGTCCCACAGACCCCTCCAAGTCACGGGAGCTGGGTGCAATGGAGCCCCGGCCACCTGTAGTCTCACTCCAGGTCAGAATCGCTGTCCTCTGAGGAGGAGGAAACCTGAAGGTCCTCATAGAGGACACTCAGCGGGACAGGAACACAGGGAGCCTCAGACTTCTCTGAGACGTGAGGGCTGTGAGAGAGGAAGTCTCCCGGCTCCTCAGGAGAGGGAAACGAGGGAGCTGTCAGGAGGCTGGAGCTCCACCATCCGTTTTCCAGTCTCCGGAAGAGCATTCTGAGAGGCTGGGCCCCATCGTGGCTGGCCGCTGGGTGATGGGACATGGTGCAGGCCTGGGCAGTAGGCAGGTAAGGTCTGCTGCGCGGAGGCTTCCGGTCGCTGCTGGGCACCTGGGCGGGTGTCCCCCTGCTCATCTGGGGCGACGGACTTGGTCTGAGTTCGGTTGCAGCTGGCGGAGGTTGGAGAGTCTCCGGGGCCCCCAGCTCACCTCCCTGGATGGCATTTTCGGGCATCTGGAAGGGACCCGTTCTCGGTTTCTTGGGGAAGTTCAGGCAAGCCTGAGTCGGAGCCTGGGCAGGTCTCTTGGCTCCTGGCCTGAAACTGAGATTGGAGCCGAGGCCCAAGCTGTGTGTGTCGGCTGGTGGGCAGGGCTGTGAGGTCACCGCAGGACGTTTGTCTTGTGCCTGGGGGCTGATGACCCGGATCAGGCCGTGGGGCTTGGAGGCAGCCTGGGGAACTTCTCGGCGGCCACCCTGAGGCCTGCTGTGTGTCGGCTTCACCACGACGAGAGGCTCCGGGCCCTGCTGCCTGACTCCCGGCTGAGGGATGTCGGCCACAGCCCCTGTCTCTCGTTCCTTCGGTCGGAGACTTGACGAGGAGCTCGGACTGGCTTTTCTGAGGGGAGACAGCGAAGCCAAGACGGATACCGTGTCAGACATTTTGGTAGCTGAGCCATCAGTGAGGGCAGGGTCCACGCGTGGCCTCTTATTGGCTGTGTGCACCGGCATTGGCCTGCTTGCAACCTGAAAGAAAGGAGACCACACACGTTAGAGGTTCCTCGGCATGGAGCCAACATGGAAATCAACCACATCCAATGACGAGGTGCACACAGCAGGAAATTCTTAATACGGTATGGACAGGCGGTCCTTGGAAGTAGGGACAGATCCTCAACGTGAGTGCTGATCGGAACAAGACCCATGAGAAATGCACTCTCGAGCTATGGTCTAAGAATACCATTTTTCTGAAGACTGTGTCTTGGGCATTCCCTGGATCAAAGCGCCTCCACTCAGCCTTCCGTGAAGTGGGACGGACTAATGCCCTTCTGAAGGCAGGTTGGTGGCTCAAGGGTTCCCAGGACGTCTTTTCTGAAAACATGCATGTTCCTGGGGTGAGCCTCCTCCATGTTTGGGGCCCCTGAGGGACTAATTTCCTCAGGCCACTAGGAAGATGTTGTTGGCAGGCTTGCCATCATTGCACGGACAGAAAGCAACAGCAAATACGGCACCTTCAGATGCCTTCACCTGGAATCAAATGGACCTGGAAGGATCGTGGAGTCCCTGACCCCAAGAAGGCAGGGAAGAGGGGTTCCCCGATCCCCTCACGCACACGGGAACCTGAAAGGAAATCAACCAGGGTGACCTAGAGGAGAAAAAGACCAGGGGCCCAGGGTGACACTCACCCTCAGATAATCACAAGATTCCATGGATGCTTTTCGATTTGGCGGCTGCTTCTCCGGAGGTGTCCCGGAAAAGATCTGGAGGAGAGCCTTCCTCTGCGGGTCTTGTTGCCTGCAGAAGAGAAAAAGTTCAGGCCCTGCCCCCCGGTTCTCCCCAGGAGACAGGGAGAACCCTGGCTGGGGCCCAGTCCCGTTCTGTGTTTTGTGATACATAAATGGAACTTTTGTGCCCTTTCCGCCTCTGCACCTTCCCTCATGTGCCAACCTTCCCATCCTGCCGGTGGCCCTCTAGGCTTCCCAAGTAAGGACTGTCATTTGGATTCCGTTGCTTTTCCCCCTGTCATGGGGAACCTGCACGAAGCGCCCCCGCCTCTCCCCCGTCCCTGAATCTCCCAGAGCCAAAGGAGCTCCTGGGTGGGGAACCCAGGAGGACACGGAGCTCTGGTCTGTTTCTCTGCAGCGTTCCTTCCCTGTCCCGGAGACGGAAAGGCACACGGTGTGCGGGTGCAGAGACACCGTGTCCTTAGCTGGCAGTACCCTAAGGATGGTGAAAACCCCTCCCACTGCTCACCTCGGTCTCTCTTCCTTCTCTCCCTTTTCCTTGTTCAAGGGCCCAGGGTTCCCTCGAACCTGGGGCTTCCATGGTTTCAGGTTTTCCTTCCCTTCCTTTCTCCCAAAGGTCTGGGGAACCAGGGCTCCGTTCCAGCACTTCATGGGGCACCTGGTACTTCTGGCCGTGTGCCCAAAGGCCCCGCAGTTTTTGCACTTGATCTGTGGGTGGAAAGGAAGTGATGTCAGTGAATGAGCTGAAGCCACAGGCAGTGATCCAATGTCAACATTGAGACGGACTGTGAATTCAGAACTGAGTGAGGATTCCAAAGAGGGGACACCGGCATGGGGGCCCTGAAGTGGAGGGAGGGTTCGGTTACGATGTTCCCTCCCAAAGCCCATGTGACGGAGGAACTCTCAAAGGAAGGACTCAGGGTTCTAGCGGGGACGATCGTGAACCCGATGTCCACAGCACAGCCCAACCTGGCTACACAGGATTCTGAGTGGAAAGGGAGGTTCCTCCCAAGAGTCTCTCCAGGGACCTGTCGGGCCGGGGAGGAGGTCCCAAGCCAGGCCCACCTTGGATGGGAAAAGCAACCCGGGTGGTGCTGGCAGAACTCTTTGGAATCCAACCCAGTCTCTGAGGACCGTGTGACACTCGCCCGCTCCTCCCCCCTCGATACCCAAAAGATTCCAGGGCTAGACGTACCCTGGGATCCTCTTCATCGGGTGGGGGAGCCCTTGGCCCAACTGGGGCCCTCTGCTGCTTCTGGAGGGTCTGGGCTCTCACGAGTCTGTTTGCCCCACTTTTGGGGTCACGACGTGCCATCATCTTCGTCTCCTGGGCGTTTTATGGCCGCCTTTTTCCGGGGTTGATGGTTGGGTCACCTGAATCACACACAAACACACGAAAAGCGATGGTTAGGCACACTGGATATTCACACACCCACAAGAAACCCCCAGCTAATTCCATGACGGTGTGGTCATGAGGAGACCTCACCACCCGTCGGTCAAATCTGTGGATCACAATGTGGTGTGTGCATCCTCAGATATTGTGTGTTCCTCTGCCGTGACCACCTGGTCCAAGAGTAAACCTGGCCTGCCACACGGCCCACGGCCTAGGTATGTGGAGTTGGAGTTGAGATTTCAATCCCACCCAAACAACTGATTCTGGAGACTGGACTTAGGTCTCTCACCATTCACTCCAGTAGAAGACACAATGATTCTCTCTCCCCTGAGGGACAAAAGAATCGAAGCTACAGGGCATGGCCGATGTCACCCCTTGGCAGGTCTGCTTGAAGTCAGGGATAAGGGATGCTTCCTATCATAACTCAAATCGCTACTCTTGCCGTTTCACTAGGCAACTTCCAAACACAAATTCATCGAGAGAAGTTATCTCCCTCTCTACCACACTAGCAGGTGATGGTCTTTCCTGCTCTGTCTTTTTGGCTTTAGCTCCAGCCCCTCTTTATTTATTTTTCTGGTATTTTACACACGCCATACGAATTCATCTAAACAAACGCTGAACAAGTGGCATATGAATCTCTTGCATGGCTAAAGGGCAAACCACCCCTTTTCCAAAGTTCTTTTTCCATTTACCCACCAATTCAGCGTGCTGGAGTACATTTCTTTTTGCATTTCCATCTGGCTCTTATCCCGGGCACGGAGATGGAAATGTTTTCTCGCTTTCTGTTCCAAGAATTACGGATAAGGAGAACACATCCTACCCCATCAGCGAGCCCCAGTGTGATCTGTTTCTTTCACTCTCCTTTGTCTCTTTTCCCCCAACTCCTCAGGGATTAGGCGAAACAAACAGTCGTTCAGGGAAACTTACCTGAAATTACAGGTCTACTTGCTTTCCTCGGCTGGCGCTCAGATGGGCAGGTGCTGGAGCAGCCCTGCTGGAAGCGGTGCAGCCTTCAGGAAGCCGGAGGAAGGGGCAGAGAGGGACCTTTGCTTTCCAGGCTGCCTTTTATACTGCCTCTGGACCCCTGACACGAAACGGACCCTAACCTAATCAACTTAATCCCATTACATGACCTGGAAAGCTCTCTTTGCCCAGCCCCCTCTAAGACGATGTTCACTATGGACAGACATTCTAAGACCTACCTGTACAGCCGCAAGCTTTGAAGAATAGATGTTTCCCGTCAGGTATGTACTACTGGTGCATGTACCCCTGTCTTGTTTTACATCTTTTTTTTTTTTTTTTTTTTTAAACAAGGTGCTAAAATAGACACAGTGTAATTGGACCATATTCACTCTATTTCAACGTAGGCCTCAGTGTCATCAAGGAGGTACACCTTGACATGCAATCTCGGTCGTTATCCATCTTCAGAGCTTCTCCTTCTTCCCCACGGTAAGTGTGTCAGCAGAAAACCCTGACCACACCCTCACGTGTTTTCTCCTCCAGGAGGCCCTTGGAAACCACCGTGAATTGGACTGCACTGGGAAACCCAGATGAAGAACGTCAACACCGCTTTGTCCTTCGGTGCCTGGCTCCTTTTTCAGCTCGTCCTGCGGCTCCAGGCGTTATGCCTGAAGAGTCTCCAGGACACCGGTGGGGCTCTATTTCCTTGGGTCCCGTTGCCATTTCTCTGGATTTGCGAAGATCCAGCGGACTTTCTGTGGAACTCTCTTGTCGGGGAACTTGGGTGCCACGTCCCCTCATTCTGCTCTTCGTCATCTGCACCTGCACAAGTTAGGGTCCACGTTCCCTGGGCGGGAAGAGACAGGCAGGAGTCAGAATGCTGAACCAGCACACTGGGGGCATTTTCTCACGTGGTCCAAGTGACCCCATGGTCTTCTAGAGCTTTGGAACCAGTCGCGTCCCACTTGACACTACACCCGACTCTCAGTTGCTGAATCTTGTTGGCCCTCCGGCGATCTCCCGTTGGATGAGTTGCACCTGCTGAAACTCGATTCCCCCTGGATTTGCGCTTCATTAATTATTCATGATCAGGTGGGAACGCCTGCTTACATCCCCCTGTGGCTGTTCTCTGAGCTTTCCGGTCACATTCTTTCCTGCCACGCTCTTTGGTTCATTTTGGTCATGCTCCTTCTGCTGTCAGAGGAGCAGAGAGTTGATCTTGTTGATTCTGGATACTGATAGTTTCTAGGTGATCTGGACAACCAAGGTAACGACCCTCAACGGCGGCGGAAAGGGAGCAGCCATTTGGCATTGCTCAGAAAATCCCACTCAGTTCCCAGGCCTCCTAGATGTGGAATCCTGGTCAGAGTTGTTCCCAGGTCAGAGAACGGAGATAGCCTGTGCATGGTGGGATATCTTTACCTAGAGCTTTCAGTGAGTCTCGACCTCAGCTACTCTTAGGATCGGGGGAGAAGCATGGAAAGGCCCGGTGCTCAGGCATCCGGAAAGAAGACGGGACGAATATTCTACCTCTGAAGTACATCCCAAATCTGGGAGTTTACTGCAGCTTTACTGGGTTCTACTTGGCGAATGAAAGTGTGCCTCGTTCATACGCACATCCGGAAACCACTTCATGGGGGGCGTCACAGTTTGAACCCCACACGTGGCATCGCGTTGAGCCAAATGGGGACTCGTGGTGCAAGCAACGCTCCCCACGTGTTAGCGTGCGTGAGATTCACTTGGTGGAATTTGACTAGGTGCGTGTTGGTAGAGTGGGGCTGAGGTTCTCTTGCCCCTGTGGATGTTTAAGAAGTCACAGGTCCTGCGAAGACCTGCGGTCCCCTCAGTCAACTCTGTTTCGGAGACATAATGACTTGGATTACTGACAAGTCAAGACATTTTCAAGCCCTTGGAAAATCAGTTACACACAAACACGGAATGAAAGTCAAAAGAGAGTACGTCATCTTTTTGAGAATTTTATTCACTTCAAAACAAATTAAACACACCTATTTCCAACGGCATTCCAGAGCCCAGTTTTCCAGGCTGAGGAAACACCCCAAGAACGCTATGCGCAGAACGCTTCACAGCGTCCAAAACACTGCTGTCAGGGCGGGGCACAGCTGAAGGCCTGCATCTCTCAGGGTTCCCTAACTGTTCCCTGATTCAGCCATCTAGAGAGCAAACACACAGTCATTCCCCAGTTTCCTACTGACATCACAGCGGAAGTCTGACTCCCGCGCGTCGCCGTCACCCAGTTTCTGAGGCAACGAATCACTGGCACAGAAGCTTCTGGTGGCGGGTTTCCGGAGAGCCCTGCGAACTACAATGTCCCTCACCAGAATTCGATGAGGCAGAGTCTCTGCATGTGGTCCCTGCCTGGCCTGGGCTCCAAAATCCGCAGAAGCACCACAGCCGGGGAGCTTGGGAGTCACCACACACAGTCTGCTCTCTGCTCTGTGCTCCTCAGTCCCACAGACCCCTCCAAGTCACGGGAGCTGGGTGCAATGGAGCCCCGGCCACCTGTAGTCTCACTCCAGGTCAGAATCGCTGTCCTCTGAGGAGGAGGAAACCTGAAGGTCCTCATAGAGGACACTCAGCGGGACAGGAACACAGGGAGCCTCAGACTTCTCTGAGACGTGAGGGCTGTGAGAGAGGAAGTCTCCCGGCTCCTCAGGAGAGGGAAACGAGGGAGCTGTCAGGAGGCTGGAGCTCCACCATCCGTTTTCCAGTCTCCGGAAGAGCATTCTGAGAGGCTGGGCCCCATCGTGGCTGGCCGCTGGGTGATGGGACATGGTGCAGGCCTGGGCAGTAGGCAGGTAAGGTCTGCTGCGCGGAGGCTTCCGGTCGCTGCTGGGCACCTGGGCGGGTGTCCCCCTGCTCATCTGGGGCGACGGACTTGGTCTGAGTTCGGTTGCAGCTGGCGGAGGTTGGAGAGTCTCCGGGGCCCCCAGCTCACCTCCCTGGATGGCATTTTCGGGCATCTGGAAGGGACCCGTTCTCGGTTTCTTGGGGAAGTTCAGGCAAGCCTGAGTCGGAGCCTGGGCAGGTCTCTTGGCTCCTGGCCTGAAACTGAGATTGGAGCCGAGGCCCAAGCTGTGTGTGTCGGCTGGTGGGCAGGGCTGTGAGGTCACCGCAGGACGTTTGTCTTGTGCCTGGGGGCTGATGACCCGGATCAGGCCGTGGGGCTTGGAGGCAGCCTGGGGAACTTCTCGGCGGCCACCCTGAGGCCTGCTGTGTGTCGGCTTCACCACGACGAGAGGCTCCGGGCCCTGCTGCCTGACTCCCGGCTGAGGGATGTCGGCCACAGCCCCTGTCTCTCGTTCCTTCGGTCGGAGACTTGACGAGGAGCTCGGACTGGCTTTTCTGAGGGGAGACAGCGAAGCCAAGACGGATACCGTGTCAGACATTTTGGTAGCTGAGCCATCAGTGAGGGCAGGGTCCACGCGTGGCCTCTTATTGGCTGTGTGCACCGGCATTGGCCTGCTTGCAACCTGAAAGAAAGGAGACCACACACGTTAGAGGTTCCTCGGCATGGAGCCAACATGGAAATCAACCACATCCAATGACGAGGTGCACACAGCAGGAAATTCTTAATACGGTATGGACAGGCGGTCCTTGGAAGTAGGGACAGATCCTCAACGTGAGTGCTGATCGGAACAAGACCCATGAGAAATGCACTCTCGAGCTATGGTCTAAGAATACCATTTTTCTGAAGACTGTGTCTTGGGCATTCCCTGGATCAAAGCGCCTCCACTCAGCCTTCCGTGAAGTGGGACGGACTAATGCCCTTCTGAAGGCAGGTTGGTGGCTCAAGGGTTCCCAGGACGTCTTTTCTGAAAACATGCATGTTCCTGGGGTGAGCCTCCTCCATGTTTGGGGCCCCTGAGGGACTAATTTCCTCAGGCCACTAGGAAGATGTTGTTGGCAGGCTTGCCATCATTGCACGGACAGAAAGCAACAGCAAATACGGCACCTTCAGATGCCTTCACCTGGAATCAAATGGACCTGGAAGGATCGTGGAGTCCCTGACCCCAAGAAGGCAGGGAAGAGGGGTTCCCCGATCCCCTCACGCACACGGGAACCTGAAAGGAAATCAACCAGGGTGACCTAGAGGAGAAAAAGACCAGGGGCCCAGGGTGACACTCACCCTCAGATAATCACAAGATTCCATGGATGCTTTTCGATTTGGCGGCTGCTTCTCCGGAGGTGTCCCGGAAAAGATCTGGAGGAGAGCCTTCCTCTGCGGGTCTTGTTGCCTGCAGAAGAGAAAAAGTTCAGGCCCTGCCCCCCGGTTCTCCCCAGGAGACAGGGAGAACCCTGGCTGGGGCCCAGTCCCGTTCTGTGTTTTGTGATACATAAATGGAACTTTTGTGCCCTTTCCGCCTCTGCACCTTCCCTCATGTGCCAACCTTCCCATCCTGCCGGTGGCCCTCTAGGCTTCCCAAGTAAGGACTGTCATTTGGATTCCGTTGCTTTTCCCCCTGTCATGGGGAACCTGCACGAAGCGCCCCCGCCTCTCCCCCGTCCCTGAATCTCCCAGAGCCAAAGGAGCTCCTGGGTGGGGAACCCAGGAGGACACGGAGCTCTGGTCTGTTTCTCTGCAGCGTTCCTTCCCTGTCCCGGAGACGGAAAGGCACACGGTGTGCGGGTGCAGAGACACCGTGTCCTTAGCTGGCAGTACCCTAAGGATGGTGAAAACCCCTCCCACTGCTCACCTCGGTCTCTCTTCCTTCTCTCCCTTTTCCTTGTTCAAGGGCCCAGGGTTCCCTCGAACCTGGGGCTTCCATGGTTTCAGGTTTTCCTTCCCTTCCTTTCTCCCAAAGGTCTGGGGAACCAGGGCTCCGTTCCAGCACTTCATGGGGCACCTGGTACTTCTGGCCGTGTGCCCAAAGGCCCCGCAGTTTTTGCACTTGATCTGTGGGTGGAAAGGAAGTGATGTCAGTGAATGAGCTGAAGCCACAGGCAGTGATCCAATGTCAACATTGAGACGGACTGTGAATTCAGAACTGAGTGAGGATTCCAAAGAGGGGACACCGGCATGGGGGCCCTGAAGTGGAGGGAGGGTTCGGTTACGATGTTCCCTCCCAAAGCCCATGTGACGGAGGAACTCTCAAAGGAAGGACTCAGGGTTCTAGCGGGGACGATCGTGAACCCGATGTCCACAGCACAGCCCAACCTGGCTACACAGGATTCTGAGTAGAAAGGGAGGTTGCTCCCAAGAGTCTCTCCAGGGACCTGTCGGGCCGGGGAGGAGGTCCCAAGCCAGGCCCACCTTGGATGGGAAAAGCAACCCGGGTGGTGCTGGCAGAACTCTTTGGAATCCAACCCAGTCTCTGAGGACCGTGTGACACTCGCCCGCTCCTCCCCCCTCGATACCCAAAAGATTCCAGGGCTAGACGTACCCTGGGATCCTCTTCATCGGGTGGGGGAGCCCTTGGCCCAACTGGGGCCCTCTGCTGCTTCTGGAGGGTCTGGGCTCTCACGAGTCTGTTTGCCCCACTTTTGGGGTCACGACGTGCCATCATCTTCGTCTCCTGGGCGTTTTATGGCCGCCTTTTTCCGGGGTTGATGGTTGGGTCACCTGAATCACACACAAACACACGAAAAGCGATGGTTAGGCACACTGGATATTCACACACCCACAAGAAACCCCCAGCTAATTCCATGACGGTGTGGTCATGAGGAGACCTCACCACCCGTCGGTCAAATCTGTGGATCACAATGTGGTGTGTGCATCCTCAGATATTGTGTGTTCCTCTGCCGTGACCACCTGGTCCAAGAGTAAACCTGGCCTGCCACACGGCCCACGGCCTAGGTATGTGGAGTTGGAGTTGAGATTTCAATCCCACCCAAACAACTGATTCTGGAGACTGGACTTAGGTCTCTCACCATTCACTCCAGTAGAAGACACAATGATTCTCTCTCCCCTGAGGGACAAAAGAATCGAAGCTACAGGGCATGGCCGATGTCACCCCTTGGCAGGTCTGCTTGAAGTCAGGGATAAAGGATGCTTCCTATCATAACTCAAATCGCTACTCTTGCCGTTTCACTAGGCAACTTCCAAACACAAATTCATCGAGAGAAGTTATCTCCCTCTCTACCACACTAGCAGGTGATGGTCTTTCCTGCTCTGTCTTTTTGGCTTTAGCTCCAGCCCCTCTTTATTTATTTTTCTGGTATTTTACACACGCCATACGAATTCATCTAAACAAACGCTGAACAAGTGGCATATGAATCTCTTGCATGGCTAAAGGGCAAACCACCCCTTTTCCAAAGTTCTTTTTCCATTTACCCACCAATTCAGCGTGCTGGAGTACATTTCTTTTTGCATTTCCATCTGGCTCTTATCCCGGGCACGGAGATGGAAATGTTTTCTCGCTTTCTGTTCCAAGAATTACGGATAAGGAGAACACATCCTACCCCATCAGCGAGCCCCAGTGTGATCTGTTTCTTTCACTCTCCTTTGTCTCTTTTCCCCCAACTCCTCAGGGATTAGGCGAAACAAACAGTCGTTCAGGGAAACTTACCTGAAATTACAGGTCTACTTGCTTTCCTCGGCTGGCGCTCAGATGGGCAGGTGCTGGAGCAGCCCTGCTGGAAGCGGTGCAGCCTTCAGGAAGCCGGAGGAAGGGGCAGAGAGGGACCTTTGCTTTCCAGGCTGCCTTTTATACTGCCTCTGGACCCCTGACACGAAACGGACCCTAACCTAATCAACTTAATCCCATTACATGACCTGGAAAGCTCTCTTTGCCCAGCCCCCTCTAAGACGATGTTCACTATGGACAGACATTCTAAGACCTACCTGTACAGCCGCAAGCTTTGAAGAATAGATGTTTCCCGTCAGGTATGTACTACTGGTGCATGTACCCCTGTCTTGTTTTACATCTTTTTTTTTTTTTTTTTTTTTTTAAACAAGGTGCTAAAATAGACACAGTGTAATTGGACCATATTCACTCTATTTCAACGTAGGCCTCAGTGTCATCAAGGAGGTACACCTTGACATGCAATCTCGGTCGTTATCCATCTTCAGAGCTTCTCCTTCTTCCCCACGGTAAGTGTGTCAGCAGAAAACCCTGACCACACCCTCACGTGTTTTCTCCTCCAGGAGGCCCTTGGAAACCACCGTGAATTGGACTGCACTGGGAAACCCAGATGAAGAACGTCAACACCGCTTTGTCCTTCGGTGCCTGGCTCCTTTTTCAGCTCGTCCTGCGGCTCCAGGCGTTATGCCTGAAGAGTCTCCAGGACACCGGTGGGGCTCTATTTCCTTGGGTCCCGTTGCCATTTCTCTGGATTTGCGAAGATCCAGCGGACTTTCTGTGGAACTCTCTTGTCGGGGAACTTGGGTGCCGCGTCCCCTCATTCTGCTCTTCGTCATCTGCACCTGCACAAGTTAGGGTCCACGTTCCCTGGGCGGGAAGAGACAGGCAGGAGTCAGAATGCTGAACCAGCACACTGGGGGCATTTTCTCACGTGGTCCAAGTGACCCCATGGTCTTCTAGAGCTTTGGAACCAGTCGCGTCCCACTTGACACTACACCCGACTCTCAGTTGCTGAATCTTGTTGGCCCTCCGGCGATCTCCCGTTGGATGAGTTGCACCTGCTGAAACTCGATTCCCCCTGGATTTGCGCTTCATTAATTATTCATGATCAGGTGGGAACGCCTGCTTACATCCCCCTGTGGCTGTTCTCTGAGCTTTCCGGTCACATCCTTTCCTGCCACGCTCTTTGGTTCATTTTGGTCATGCTCCTTCTGCTGTCAGAGGAGCAGAGAGTTGATCTTGTTGATTCTGGATACTGATAGTTTCTAGGTGATCTGGACAACCAAGGTAACGACCCTCAACGGCGGCGGAAAGGGAGCAGCCATTTGGCATTGCTCAGAAAATCCCACTCAGTTCCCAGGCCTCCTAGATGTGGAATCCTGGTCAGAGTTGTTCCCAGGTCAGAGAACGGAGATAGCCTGTGCATGGTGGGATATCTTTACCTAGAGCTTTCAGTGAGTCTCGACCTCAGCTACTCTTAGGATCGGGGGAGAAGCATGGAAAGGCCCGGTGCTCAGGCATCCGGAAAGAAGACGGGACGAATATTCTACCTCTGAAGTACATCCCAAATCTGGGAGTTTACTTCAGCTTTACTGGGTTCTACTTGACGAATGAAAGTGTGCCTCGTTCATACGCACATCCGGAAACCACTTCATGGGGGGCGTCACAGTTTGAACCCCACACGTGGCATCGCGTTGAGCCAAATGGGGACTCGTGGTGCAAGCAACGCTCCCCACGTGTTAGCGTGCGTGAGATTCACTTGGTGGAATTTGACTAGGTGCGTGTTGGTAGAGTGGGGCTGAGGTTCTCTTGCCCCTGTGGATGTTTAAGAAGTCACAGGTCCTGCGAAGACCTGCGGTCCCCTCAGTCAACTCTGTTTCGGAGACATAATGACTTGGATTACTGACAAGTCAAGACATTTTCAAGCCCTTGGAAAATCAGTTACACACAAACACGGAATGAAAGTCAAAAGAGAGTACGTCATCTTTTTGAGAATTTTATTCACTTCAAAACAAATTAAACACACCTATTTCCAACGGCATTCCAGAGCCCAGTTTTCCAGGCTGAGGAAACACCCCAAGAACGCTATGCGCAGAACGCTTCACAGCGTCCAAAACACTGCTGTCAGGGCGGGGCACAGCTGAAGGCCTGCATCTCTCAGGGTTCCCTAACTGTTCCCTGATTCAGCCATCTAGAGAGCAAACACACAGTCATTCCCCAGTTTCCTACTGACATCACAGCGGAAGTCTGACTCCCGCGCGTCGCCGTCACCCAGTTTCTGAGGCAATGAATCACTGGCACAGAAGCTTCTGGTGGCGGGTTTCCGGAGAGCCCTGCGAACTACAATGTCCCTCACCAGAATTCGATGAGGCAGAGTCTCTGCATGTGGTCCCTGCCTGGCCTGGGCTCCAACATCCACAGAAGCACCACAGCCGGGGAGCTTGGGAGTCACCACACACAGTCTGCTCTCTGCTCCGTGCTCCTCAGTCCCACAGACCCCTCCAAGTCACGGGAGCTGGGTGCAATGGAGCCCCGGCCACCTGTAGTCTCACTCCAGGTCAGAATCGCTGTCCTCTGAGGAGGAGGAAACCTGAAGGTCCTCATAGAGGACACTCAGCGGGACAGGAACACAGGGAGCCTCAGACTTCTCTGAGACGTGAGGGCTGTGAGAGAGGAAGTCTCCCGGCTCCTCAGGAGAGGGAAACAAGGGAGCTGTCAGGAGGCTGGAGCTCCACCATCCGTTTTCCAGTCTCCGGAAGAGCATTCTGAGAGGCTGGGCCCCATCGTGGCTGGCCGCTGGGTGATGGGACATGGTGCAGGCCTGGGCAGTAGGCAGGTAAGCTCTGCTGTGCGGAGGCTTCCGGTCGCTGCTGGGCACCTGGGCGGGTGTCCCCCTGCTCATCTGGGGCGACGGACTTGGTCTGAGTTCGGTTGCAGCTGGCGGAGGTTGGAGAGTCTCCGGGGCCCCCAGCTCACCTCCCTGGATGGCATTTTCGGGCATCTGGAAGGGACCCGTTCTCGGTTTCTTGGGGAAGTTCAGGCAAGCCTGAGTCGGAGCCTGGGCAGGTCTCTTGGCTCCTGGCCTGAAACTGAGATTGGAGCCGAGGCCCAAGCTGTGTGTGTCGGCTGGTGGGCAGGGCTGTGAGGTCACCGCAGGACGTTTGTCTTGTGCCTGGGGGCTGATGACCCGGATCAGGCCGTGGGGCTTGGAGGCAGCCTGGGGAACTTCTCGGCGGCCACCCTGAGGCCTGCTGTGTGTCGGCTTCACCACGACGAGAGGCTCCGGGCCCTGCTGCCTGACTCCCGGCTGAGGGATGTCGGCCACAGCCCCTGTCTCTCGTTCCTTCGGTCGGAGACTTGACGAGGAGCTCGGACTGGCTTTTCTGAGGGGAGACAGCGAAGCCAAGACGGATACCGTGTCAGACATTTTGGTAGCTGAGCCATCAGTGAGGGCAGGGTCCACGCGTGGCCTCTTATTGGCTGTGTGCACCGGCATTGGCCTGCTTGCAACCTGAAAGAAAGGAGACCACACACGTTAGAGGTTCCTCGGCATGGAGCCAACATGGAAATCAACCACATCCAATGACGAGGTGCACACAGCAGGAAATTCCTAGTACGGTATGGACAGGCGGTCCTTGGAAGTAGGGACAGATCCTCAACGTGAGTGCTGATCGGGACAAGACCCATGAAAAATGCACTCTCGAGCTATGGTCTAAGAATACCATTTTTCTAAAGACTGTGTCTTGGGCATTCCCTGGATCAAAGCGCCTCCACTCAGCCTTCCGTGAAGTGGGACGGACTAATGCCCTTCTGAAGGCAGGTTGGTGGCTCAAAGGTTCCCAGGACGTCTTTTTTGAAAACATGCATGTTCCTGGGGTGAGCCTCCTCCATGTTTGGGGCCTCTGAGAGACTAATTTCCTCATGCCGCTAGGAAGATGTTGTTGGCAGGCTTGCCATCATTGCACGGAGAGAAAGCAACAGCAAATACGGCACCTTCAGATGCCTTCACCTGGAATCAAATGGACCTGGGAGGATCGTGGAGTCCCTGACCCCAAGAAGGCAGGGAAGAGGGGTTCCCCGATCCCCTCACGCACACAGGAACCTGAAAGGAAATCAACCAGAGTGACCTAGTGGAGCAAAGAACAGGGACCCAGAGTGACACTCACTCTCAGATAAATCCAAGATTCCGTGGATTCTTTTCGATGTGGCAGTGGCTTCTTCAAAGGTTTCCCAGAAAAGGTCTGGAATTGAGCCTTCCTCTGTGGGTCTTGTTGCCTGCAGAAGAGAAAAAGTTCAGGCCATGCATCCAGTTTTCCCTAGGAGACTGGAAGAATTCAGTCTCTGGCCCATTCCCATTCTGTGTTTTGTGATAAATAAGTGGAACTCTTGTGCCCTTTCCACCTCTGCACCTTCCCTCATGTGCCAACCTTCCCGTCCTCACAGTAATCTTCTAAGCTTCCCAAGTAAGGACCAGTATTTGGATTCCATTGCTTTTCCCCCTGTCATGGGGAACCTGCACGAAGCTTCCCCACCTGACATCGTCCTCCCCCAGCTCGATATCAGGAACAAGTCTGTTAATTATTATTATTATTAAATATAATATAAATTAATAGTAATCATTGACAATAATAATCACAATAAAGATAGTAAAAATTAATACTGTTTAAAAATGTTTTAACAATTAGTAGTAACAATTAATAGCAATATCACTATTAGTAATGAAATGATATCAGCAATTATTGTTACTTAATACTAAGTGATGTTGGTTATAAAATAATGATTAATATTATGAACTGCTAGCATTGCTAAATGTCATTAATATTGATAATTAATTTTAAGCATACATAATCATATATTTAAAATAATTATCCATAATTAATTATGGTATCCTATTAATTATTAGTATAATCGATAATTTTTAAAATCGGTCATTGATGTTTAATAATTAATCATATTATTACTCCTAATACTGCAGTGTGTATACAGCTACCTGTGATGTCATTCCTAATATCCAGGGAGGGAGAGCATGGTTTTAGTTTTGATATCACAATAAGTGTACGCTCACCCTGTGACACAGATCCTAATATTCAGTGTAGTGGAGTATGACATGACTCCCAACATAGCAATGAATAGATAGCCACCCGGTGATATTGCTCTTAATATTCACGGAAGATGTGTATTATATTACTCCCAATATCGCAGGGAGGGTACAGCTCTTCTGTGTTATGATTCCTAATATCCGGAAGAGGAGAGGATGATAATAATTCCAGTGTCACAGGCTGTGTTTACCGGCCCTGTGACATTGTTATTAATATCTGGGAAGGGAGAGGATATTACTCCCAATGTGGCAGGGGGTGTACATCCACCCTGTGATATTCTTCTTTCTATTCCAAGGCCGAGAGGTTGATATTACTCCTAGTATCACAGACACTGTACACCCCCATGTTTTTAATCCCTGCGATATTGAGAGTAGTATCATCCTCTCCCCGGTGGAAATTAGGAACAGTATCACTGGGGGCGTATACACCCCCTGCAATATTGAAAGTAATATCATCCTCTCCCCTCCTGGATCATGGGAACAACATCACTGGTGGATGTACACTTTCTGTGATATTGGGAGTAACATCATCTTCTGTGCCTTGGATTATTAAGGACAATATCACGCGGGGACATGTGTACATCTTCTGCAATATTGGGAATAATATTATCCTCTCTCCCCTTGCATATTAGGAAAAATATCACAGAGTGTGTGTTCACCTCCTGTGATATGGGGATTAAAACCATCTTCTCCCATTCTGGATATCAGGAAGAGTATCACGCGGGGGTGTACAGTGTCTGTGATACTGGGAGTAGTATCAACCTCTTGGCCTTGGAATATTAAGAAGAATATCACAGGGTGAATGTACACCCCCTGCCATATTGGAAGTAATATCAGCCCCTCCTCTCCATGGATATTAGGAACAATATCCCTGGCTAGGTGTATGCCTCCTGCTCTATGGGGAGTAATATCATCCTCTCCCTTCCAGGATATAAATAACAATATCACAGGACGGGTGAACACAGCCTGTGATACTGGAATTATTAACATCCTCTCCCCTTCCGGATACTAGGAACCATATCACAGAAGAGCTGTACCCTCCCTGCGATATTGGGAGTAATATCATACGCTTCTTCTGTGAATATTAAGAGCAATATCACTGGGTGGCTTTCCATTCATTGCTATGTTGGGATTCATGTCATACTCTACCCCCTAGATATTAGCATCAGTGGCACAGGGTGATTGCACACCTACTATGATATTAAAACTAAAATCATGTTCTCTGTCCCTGGATATTAGGAACAACATCACAGGTAGGTGTACACCCCCTGTGGTATTAGGAGTAATAATATGATTATTAAACATCTATGTAGATTTTAATAATTATCAATCACACAATTAATACGATATCATTATTAATTATGGATAATTATTTTAAATATATGATTATGCATGCTTGAAAATAATTAGTAATATTAATGTCATTTAACAATATTATTAGTTCTTAATATTAATTATTATTTTATTACCAACATCACTTAGTATTGATATAAGTAACATTAATTGCTGATATCATTATTTTATTGTTAATATTGATATTATGATTAATTGTTATACTAATCGTTAATATTTTTTACCAATATTAATTTATACTATCTTTATTGTGATTATTAATATTGACAATTGTTATTATTTTTTACTATAGTTATTAATATTAATAATTAATAGACTTGTTCCTGATATCCAGCTGGGAGAGGATGATATTACTCCCAATATCGAGGAAAGTGTACACCCCTCTATGATGTTATTCCTAATAGCCAGGGGATAGAGGATGACATTATTGAAACTTTTGCAGTGTGTGTCCATCCCTTCGGTCATGTTGTTCCTTATATCCAGAGTGGGAGAGGATGATATGACTCCCAATATTGCAAGAAGTATGCAACCGCCTGTAATATAGTTCTGAACATCTAGGTGAGGAGAGGATGATATTACTGACCATATCGCACGAGTTGTAAAACCCCTTCAATATTTTGCCTACGACCCTGAGGGGAGAAGATGATATTACTCCCAATATCGAAGAAGGTGTACACCCCTCTGGGACACTATGCCCAATATCCACTTTGGGAAATGATGACATTACGCCCAATGTCCCAGGGGATGTACACCTACCTTGGGATATTGTTCTTTATATCGAGAGGGGGAGAAGATGCTATTGCTCCCAATAACGCAGGGGCTGGGGCTGTACACCCCTTCTGTGTTATTGTTCTTAATATCCTAGGGAAGAGAGGATGATACTACACCCAATATCGCAAGGAGTGTACACCCACCCAATGATGTTGTTCTTAATGTACTCCACCTCCCACCACCAGGGATATCATTCCTAATATCTAGGGGAAGAGAGGATAACATTATGCCCAATATCGCAGGGGAGCATACACACCCTCTGTGATGTTGTTTCTAGTATCCAAAGGTAGATACAATGATATTACTGGCCATATCACAGGGGGTGTACACCCTTTTGTGATATTGTTTTTGACATTCAGTGGGGGAGAGGATAACATTAATCCTAATATCGCAGAAGGCATACAGACCCCTGCTATGTGGTTCCTAATGTACAGGGGAAAGAGAAGAATATTGCTCTCAACATTGCAGGACGTGTAACCACCCTGCCCCCCGTATATTGTTCCTAATATGCAGCGAGGTGGAGGCTGAGAGTACTACCAATATCCAAGAAGGTGCACACACACCTGTGATATAGTTCCTAATATCTAGCGGGAAAGAGGCTGTTTTTACTTTCAATATCGCAGTGGGTGTACACCGCAGCCAGCCCCGGGGTATCATTCCTTACATCCAAGCAGGAAGAAGATGATATGGCTGACAATATCGAAGGGGGTGGACACCTCTTCTCTGATATGGTTCCTGATATCCAGGGGGTGAGTGGATGATATAACTCCCAATAAAGTAGGAACCGTACAGCCACCCTGGGATTTTGTCCTTAATAACCAGAGGGGAGAGATGACATTACTACCAACATTGCAAGGGGTGTACACCCTCCTGTGATATTGTTTCTCATATCTAGGAAAGGAGAAGATGGTATTAGTACCAATATTGAAGGGATGGACACCCCCCGTGGGATATTGTTCTAAAGTTACATGTTGAAAGAGAATGAGATTCCATCCAATATAACAAGGGGTATACACCCCACCTGTGATATGAGTCGTAAAACCTAGAAGAAGAGAGAATGACATTGCTTCCAAAAACACACGGATTGTACACCCACCCTGTGATATTGTTTCTCTCATCTAAAGGAAGAGATGATGATACTACTCCCACTACCGGAGAAGGTACACACCCGCTGTGATATTGTTCCTCATTACTTGTGGTAGAGAGCATGATATTACTTCCAGTATGACAGTGGCTTGACACCCAGTCTGTGATACTGCTCCTAATTTCCAGTAGGTAAAGTATGATGTTCCTGCCAAGAGAGTAGTGGGTGTACAGCCACCCTGTAATATTTCTCCGAATATTCAGGGAAACACAGGACGACATTATCCCAAATCTCCCAAAAAGTGTACACCCATTGTGTGATATGGTTCCTAATATCCGGAGGTGCAGAGGATGGTATTCATTCTCCTATCGCAGGCTGTGTACACACAACCTGTGAAATTGTTCCTAATATCCTGAACAAAAGAGACTGCTAATAATGGACACACATTGCAGGAGGGAGTAATTGGCTATTACGATCCACATCTCAGGGGGTGAGGCACTCCCCGTGATATGGGGAGTAATAGCAACCCCTCTCCCCACTGGCTATTATGATCCACATCGCAGGGCAGTTCAGGACACCAGCTCTGCCCCAACTTTGACTCAGACAGTGGGTGTCATGGGACCACCTCAGGATGGGTGGCAGCTCAGCTCTAAGGTATCCTTGCTGCCAAAGACCAACTGTTCCTGCTACTTTGAATCTGGCCACAGGGTCTCTGTTGGTGAGACAGATGACCATGAGGCAGATACCCTGAAATCTAGCGACAGAGCTCAAAGTCCCATGAGAGGCACCATAGCACGCAGACTTTGCAGACATACTAGCGAAGGCCGCAGCAGGCCCTGAGTGAGGAACAAGCTGACCAAGATCCTGGGGTTCTGCCACACAGCCCTCATACCAGGGACTGGAAACTGTTTCCCTAAAGAGCCAGGAGTCAGTATTTTCAGCTTTGCCAACTGATCTTTGCCTCAAGCATGCAACTCTGCCATGGCTGCACGACAGCAGCCTTCTGCAGGTGGCCTGTGAAGAGATGGGCATGACCGCACCCCCATCAAACTTTACTTATGGACATGGAAATTTCTCAGTGTCATGAAGTGTTATTTTTTTATTTGTTCAACCATTTGGAAATGTAAAATCCATTCTTGATTCATGGGCGACTAGAGCAGGCGGGGACAGGCCGCCCCTTGCCGACCTCTGGAATGAGTTTAGAGAAGTAAATGACAGGTCGGGCCAGCGCAGCCTCCTCACAGCGGATTCGCTGCAGGAGGGTCCTTCGTAGCAACCACTTCCCATCCTTCATCTTGGCTTCAAGTGCAGCTCAGGTGGAGAAAGAGAGAACAGAACTGGCCTCAGCAACAAGAAGGAAGGAGATGCAGGGTCAAGCAGCCATGTGGATCCATCACACTTAACATTCACACCAAGCGGAGCACAGGCAGGACCAGCCCGGGGGGGCTGAAGTGGAGGCTCTCTGGGGTGGGGGACCTCTGGGTGGGCAAGATTCTCTACCTAAAACTCAAATAGAAGATCTACACAGCAGTAGTTACAGAAAACACACACTAAGAAAAAGGCCAAAATAAAAATAGGACACCACGTTTGGCCAAACGGGTCTCACAAGCCAGTAGGTAAGAAAGCCCAGGAGGGCCCACCAGAGGAGCTGGGGGTTGATTCCTGCCTGCTGGGGCCTGGGACACCCCATTCCCAAAGAGGAGGACCCAAGCTTTGGGGAGGAAGCTGTCAGAGTCACCCAGTGAACTGTTCAGAGCTAGAGCCACACAGCAGGTGAGGAGCCCTGGTCATGCCCCCTTGTGCGCTGAGAAGCTGGGGTGAGGGCACACCCCCAGGGGCCGATGCAAACAGTGGACCGCGGGCCCTCCTCCTGCCCAGAGGATGCTCAGCTGCCAAGGGACCACCAAGGCCTGGAACCCAGGGACACACCACCTGACCATCATGCCCAGGCCTCCTGGACCAGGCAATGTCCAGTACAGGCAGGCAGTCTGGACTTGGGGCCAGGACAGTGGTGGATGGTCCTGCTAGGCAGGCCTCCTTCTCCCTACCAGCTGGGCTGATTGCACTGTAGTTTTGGTTCTGGCAACATATTGTTGCCCACTTTGGCCACACCAGTCCCCGGCTCCCTGGCAAGGCCCAGTGCTGTCCAATCTACCTACACAGGCCCCACACACCCAGTGCCCACCAGGCTCTGTCAGCCAGGAGGACCCATGCTCATCCCCTGAAGTTTCTGTGGGAGCCTGCATCCCACAGGGACCCACAGCTCAGGGCCAACCTCCATGGGGGCCTCTTGGTTGTGGTGACAGGGGTGAGGGGTAGTTGACCTCCAGCCCTCCCATCCTGGCCACTGTATTTTGTGGGAATCATTCAGTCCTGTGAGCTTCCTGGGGACCCCAGAAGGAAGAGAACAGGGTGGTCATGGCAGCCTCAGCCCCAGGCTCTGGGCCAGAAGTTGATAACGACCAATTCAGAGCAACCACTGAATTCAAGCCTCTTACAGATACACGAGAAGTTGGCGAAGAACTGAATGTCGACCATTCTACAGTCATCCAGCATTTGAAGTCAATTGGAAAGCTGAAAAATCTTGATAAGTGGGTGCCTCATCAGCTGAGCAAATATTTTAAAAATCATCCTTTTGAAGTGTCATCTTCTCTTGTTCTATGAAACAACATTGAAACATTTCTTGATCAGATTGTGACATGCCACAAAAAGTGGATTTCATACAACAGCCAGCTCACTGGTTGGACTGAGAAGAAGCTCCAAACCACTTCCCAAAGTCAAACTTGTACCAAAAAAAGGTCATGGTCACCGTTTGGTAGTCAGCTGCCGGTCTTCTGATCCACTACACTTTTTGAATCCTGGTGAAATCATTACATCTGAGGAGTATGCCAAGTTAATCGATGAGATGCATGGAAAACTGCAGCACCTGGAGCTGGCACTGGTCAACATGAAGGGCCCAATTCTCCACAATGCATGACCACCTGTCATACAACCAGGGCTTCAAAAGTTGAATAAACTGGGCTATGAAGTTTTGTCTCATCTGCCATATTCATCTGACCTCTTGCCAAACAACTACCACTTCTTTAAGCATCTTGACAACTTTTTGCAGGGAAAACACTTACACAACCAGCAGGATGAAGAAAATGCTTTCCAAGAGTTCATCGAACCCTGAAAGCAGGGAATAAACAAGTTTATTTCTCATTGGCAAAAATGTGTTCAATGTAATGGTTTCTCTCTTTTTTCCTTTTTTTTTTTAAGACCGAGTCTCACTCTGTCGCCCAGGCCAGAGTGCAAAGGTGCAATCTCGGCTCACTGACACCTCTGCCTCCTGGGCTCAAGAGATTCTCCTGCCTCAGCCTCTTGAGTAGCTGGGATTACAGGCACATGCTACCACACCCGGCTACTTTTTGTATTTTTAGTAGAGACGGGATTTCACCATGTTGGTCAGGCTGGTCTCAAACTCCTGACCTCCTGATCCGCCCGCCTCAGCCTCCCAAAGTGCTGGGATTACAGGCGTGAGCCACTGTGTTCAGTCCATTGTAATGGGTTCTATTTTGATTAATAAAGATGTGTTGCAGCCTAATTATAAAAATTTAAAATTCACGGTCCAAAACCACAATTACTTTGGCACCAACCTAATAATAGAAGAATTAAAAGAGGCCTTTATATTAGAGAGCCCATGGATGATAAAGTAATAAAGAATAATACAATCTCCATAACCCACAAACTTGGTAACTTAGACCAACTGGATGAATTAAAAGACACAATCTATTAATACTAAAATATAGGAGAAATAGGTCATCTAAATATATTGATATCTATTTTTAAAATGGAATCAATGCCTAATAACCTTACAGAAAACCTATAGATTCCAAAAATCTGACATTCTGACATGTTATTCTAACTGGTGGGCTTCAGGGATTTCCATTTTGATAACAACATAGGTGAGTCACACACACTTACTTTTAGTGCTCATTGGTCAGGAAACCTATGTCCACTATAGGATACTGCAGAGCGAAGCATTTTGGAGAATTTAGGCAAGATAATATTATTTTCCGATTTAAGGGAAGACAACCAGTTTTATGTACAGTAATTCCTCATAATATCACAGGGGATACCATATTTAAACTTTGGGGTATCCCCAGGTATAATTCTTATTTGAGCCACATGTGAATTTCAGACACGGAGGCTGCCCAACTTTGCTGGCTTGCAACAGATGTGGAAGTTAGTTCACAACCTACTTTGTGGAGGCATAAAATTCAATGAGCACTCGTTTAGCATTTTATTTTAAATATTATTTTTGTAAACTTTGCATTTCCAATTAGGTGAAATTTTAAACCTGTTTCAGTTCTTATCTACTTTTTTTTCCCCCCCTGACATGGAGTCTTGCCCTATCACCCAGGCTGGAGTGCAGTGACATGGTCTTGACTCACTTCAACCTCCACTTCCCAGGTTCAAGCAATTCTCCCACCTCAGCCTCCCAAGTAGCTGGGATTACAGGTGCCCACCACCACGCCCGGCTAATTTTTGTATTTTTAGTAGAGATGTGGCTTCCCCACATTGGTCAGGCTGGTCTTGAACTCCTGATCTTGTGATCTGCCCACCTGAGCCTCCCAGAGTACTCAGATTACAGGCCTGAGCCACCGTGCCTGGCCTCTCCATTCTTTTTAGGCAGAGGGGAGCAAGGATTGCTTTAAGTTAGGAGGGACTCCCAAGTACCCAACACATTTGTGTAAATTTCTTCCTTCAGAGTTCTTCGAATCAGCATCACCATTGTTAAAGGCCTCCCACATGGTAATAATTGTGCTACAGGGTTTTATGAACATGAAGTTTTTGTTTGGCTGAATTAACCTTCTTGCTGTGGCACAAGGGTGGCATAGGTGTTTTTACCAATTATGAAGCGGGTTCACTGTGCAATGGCTACCAACTTTTCTGAGTACAATGAGACCAAACACATTCATACATAAATTCCACGAAGTGAATTTATTACTTACAAATAGCAAACAAAAGACAACAGAAGTCTAGGATTCTATATGAACCACTACCCCAAGATCAGGAAGGCTACCCAGAGCAGATGGATGCAGTTTTGACTGTAAGTGCTTCACTTGCAGTACAACAGAGGGACCCCAGAAAGTAGCCTACCTTGGGTTTTCTCTCACAATGTGGTTTGCTGGACACAAGCGTTAAAGGCCATTCTGTTTCGAGCAGGGACTATAACAGAGCCTGGGCTGTTCTGACCAATGTCACCTGATTATCAGCATATTGCCTTCCCAGCATATCATACAGTTATCTTGAGAACTACCAGTAAGAAAGGAAGGAAAATGGCCCTACACCCTTAAAACTGAAGGATCAGGATATTTGTTGTGACAGAGGCGCAGACAGTAGCAACAGAGTGTTCTTGTGAGCCATGTACTAGTTCTCTTGACCGGAGCGTGGCACCTAACTGTCTTTCTCTTTCCTTTCAATGGAAACTGTTTCAGAATATTTTAAATATTTTGAGTTTCTATATCTACAGAGTGGAGGCACATGATCGCTGGCAGTGTAGACTCTCTGCATGGTTACAGGAAAGAGTTCAGGAGCCCATCAATCCATATTGGAGGAGACCACCTAATCCTCCAGAGACTGTCACTCCATCTTCCTGGGGTTAGCTCCACATGCAGTAAGGCCATTATGTCTAAGGCCGGCAAGACTTGCAGTCCGAAGATTCAACTTTTGGCATGCTGATAAGCAGCAGTGATAAGAAAAGCCCACACACTTGCTAGGAATTTTTCAATGAAAGCAGCTGAGGCTCTTCTTCATATGCTTCGATAGGAGCTAATATCAAACTCTTTCTTCCCATTTTCTTTACTCATCAGTGACTGAACCATGAGGCACCTTAGATATACACCTCATCAGGAGGGTGTAGGGGACAGCGGTAAGGGGAGCAGCAGCACAAGAAACAAACAAGGCCACTACTTCTCCCTACATAATAACTATTGTCTTGGAGTATACAATAATTAATAATGTCCACATGGCTGCCCTCAGCATACAGAGATGGTGACCAGAGTAGATGCAGGGACTACAGAGATAGAGCCTGATCCTTGCTAATTACGACTTAAGTGTCAGCTTATGTGCTGGGCTTTTGTGCATTAACAAGCCAGGGCCTCAAAACTGCCTGCTAAGCACAGGCCAAATGTCATGCTGGGGTGTAATTAAACATTCATGTCTAGGAGATCAGAGCATTTTAGTGTGGGAGAAGATGACAACACCTGAAGACCACAAAATGCTGTGCAGATCAAAGGGAAGGCCCATCGTCAGCTCACGGTCTGACTCAGGTGACTGATGATGTGTTACGGAACCGTCAGCCGACAGCAGGTAGGTCAAGTTGAGCAGGTGTCCTGCATGAGGGCTGGTCCATTTCGTTTGTGTTGCCAATTGTTTCAATAGCGTCTCATGCACCCCACTGGTGAGGAAGGAATGAGCACCCTACGTTTACTGGCACCGTTAAACACATAACATCTATTACTGAACAGATAAGCCAGACATCAGTTATTAATTACATTTAGGAGGATGGTGTAAGCTCCCACAGGCCCAAACAGGGATTAACTTAGGAGCAGAGAGTGGTATAGCATGAAAAAAGTGAGGATGTTCCTTTTTTTTTTTTTTTTTTTTGGAGACAGAATCTCTCTCTGTCACCCTTGCTGGAGCGCAGTGGTGTGATCTCAGCTCACTGCAAGCTCCGTCTCCTGGGTTTACGCCATTCTCCTGCCTCAACCTCTCTAGAAGCTGGGACTACAGGCACACACCACCACACATGGCTAATTTTTTGTATTTCTCGTAGAGACGGGGTTTCACTGTGTTAGCCAGGATGGTCTTGATCTCCTGATCTCATGATTCACTGGCCTCGGCCTCCCTAAGTGCTGGGATTACAGGTGTGATCCATTGCACCCGGCCGAGGATGTTCCTTTGTTCATACAGGAGTATGTGATTGGTTTGTCTATTGGCTGGTAGAGAACTGAATCATGTCACACTGACTGGTAAGACTGTAATACTCTAAAATACAATATATAAACTATCATATCATAATGGTGCAATACTATCTACTACAATAAGAAAGGCATCGATGAAAAGCCCAACGCTATCATATGTGACTGAGAGATTGAATGCTTCCTCCCTCAGATTGGTTACAACATATTGTCCCATCACAGTCCCCTTCATTCAAAGTGAATGATCCAAATAATAGACAGAAATAATAAAGAATAAAGGGCAACAAATGCAAAGAACTCATGAGATGATACTCTATGGTAAAATTTATTTACTTAGGAATTAATACCAACTGATTATTAGGAAAAAAAAACATCTTTACATCAAGAGTAGTTTTTCCTTTAATAAAGAAAGGTGGAATGTGTATAATGAACAAGGGATAATCGAAATTTGCCAAATGAGGCTAGTAAGACAATCCCAAAAATTCACAATCATTATTCACTTGTCCATTAATCACAGGACAATACACACAAATGAAACTTACCTGACCGGGTGCAGTGGCTCATGTCTGTAATCCCAGCACGTTGGGAGGCCAAGGTGGGCAAATCATGAGGCCAGGAGTTCAAGACCAGCCTAGCCAACATGGTGAAACCCTGTCTCTACTAAAAATACAAAGAATTACCTGGACGTAGTGGCGGGAACCTGTAGTCCCAGCTACTCGGGAGGCTGAGGCAGGAGAATCACTTAAACCCAGGAGGCGGAGGTTGCAGTGAGCCGAGATTCACCACTGCACTCCAGCCTGGGCCCAACAGAGTGAGACTCCATCTCCAAAAAAGATAATAATGAAATTAAAAAATTAAACTTACCTTCATATTAGAAAACATTAAAATTCAACCGTGAATCCAGCACATTATCAAATGAATAGACAAAAATTCTACCAACAAACTTAATATCATTATCTATGAAACTCAAGTACTACTGCTTAAAGAGCATTTACAGAACTCTCACCTCAAGCTTTCCCTGCAAAACAAGATGAAATGCCTACTCAAGACTCTTTAAGAATGAGCCACTGATAAAAACAATATACTTGTAACTTGTGTAACATTTCATACATTTTTTCAAACACTGCACCATAATTAATTTACATCAGGCTTTCCAAATTAGAAAAGCTTCACTTATAGAACTTCTTTCCCATGGGAGTTTTCACATGACTTTTCAAGTAAATGTGAAAACTGAAAATATTCTTGCAGTTTCCAAACTATTAGAGTTTTAATCCTGTGTACGTTCTTGTATTTACAAGGTCCAGCCAGCTACAGTGTGCATTTTCATATGTTCTTGAGTGGGCATGAGAGAAATGAAACATTCCCACATTCTGGACATTCATAGGGTTTTTCTCAGGAATGAGCTGATGTCTTCAAATGGAACTAAAACAACTGAAGGTCTTACCACAAATTTAGATTCAAAAGGCTTTTCTCCACTCTGAGTCCTCCCAAATCTTCAAAAACAGGAAAATCTGAAGGCTTGACCACATTTCCTACATTCTTAAGGTTTCTGTGCAATGTGAGCCTTTTCATGTTTATGAGGGAATGGGAAAGAGTATATGTTTTACCACATTTTTTACATTCAAGGGTCTTTATTTATTTATTTAGTTAGTTAGTTATTTTCTCTAATTTTGAGATGGAGTCTCACTCTGCCACCAGGCTGCAGCACAGTGGCACAATCTCGGCTCCCTGCAACCTCCGCCTCCTGGGTTCAAGCGATTCTCCTGTCTCAGCCTCCTGAGTAGCTGGGATTACAACCATATGCTACCACACCCAGCTAATTTTTGTATTTTTAGTAGAGACGGGGTTTCACCATGTTGGCCAGGATGGTCTCGATCTCCTGACCTCGTGATCTGCATGCACAGGGCTTTCCCCCAACCCCCCGTGGCTTTTTATGTCCTTGAAAAAGAACTAAGACAACTGAAATGTGCCACCATGCCCAGTTAATTATTTTGGTTTTTTTTTTTTTTTTTTTTTTTTTTTTTTGAGATGGAGTCTTGCTCTGTCGCCCAGGCTGGCATGCAGTGGTGCGATCTCGGCTCACTGCAAGCTCTGCCTCCCAGGTTCACACCCTTCTCCTGTCTCCACCTCCTGAGTAGCTGGCTTGAGCCAGCATGCCCGGCATTATTTTATTTTTTCTAGAGACAGGGTTTCACCATGTTGCCCAGGTTGTTTCACATTGTTTTAATCCGTGCTGGTTATGAACTCCTGGGCTCAAGCAATACACACACCTTGGCCTCCCAAAGTGCTGGGATTATAGGCTGAGTCACTACACCCAACCTCTATATCATGACTTCTTTCATAGCGAGTAAGATGGCTGGAACGAATGTAGGCTTTACCGCATCTCTTACATTCATAGGGTTTTTCTCCAGTATGAATTCTTTCGTGGAGGTGAAGGGAACTGAGACGACTGAAGGCTTGGTCACATTGTTTACATTCATAGGCTTTCTCTCCAGTATGAGTACTTCTATGGTTACAAAGGGAACTCAAATGACTAAAGGCTTTGCCACATTGTTTACCTTCAAAGGGTCTCTCTCCAGTATGAATGCTTCCATGGTAACGAAGGGAAGTGGAACAGCTGAAGGTTTTATCACATTTGGTAGATGTATAGGGTCTTTCTCCAGCGTGAGTCCTTTCACGCATCTTAAAATAACAAGAAAATCTGAATGCTTTCCCACATTCCTTACATTCCTAGGGTTTCTCTCCAGTGTCAGTTCGTTCATGTATTACACAACAACCGGAAACAGTGAACGCTTTACCACACTGTTTACATTTATAGGGTTTTTCTCCTGTGTGAGTTCTCTGATGTCTTTCAAATGAATTGAGAAAATAAAACACTTTCCCATATATCGTACATTTATAACTGGATTTCCACTGTGCATTATCATGTGTCTTCTAATACCTGGAACAGAAACGAAGAATTTCCCACATTGTTCACATTTATATTGCTTCTCTCCATATAGTTTGTATCCTGAGTGAGCCAGGATATGCCTATTAAGGAGGGAATGATGTACAAAGACTTTTCCACAAACACTGCATTCACATTTTTTTAATCCAGTAGAAATGTTCTCATTCAGATCAAGATTTGGAACTTGGCTGACAACTTGTCCATACTGTCTACCTTCTTTGCTTTCACACAGTCTCTGTATCACATGATTTCTGTAAAAAATATGAAAAGCACATTATTATTGGTTGGTTTAATAACTTTCTACTTATTAATAGGTCTTGGGCTTACACTGCTCCCAATATCAAGGAAAATGCATTGTTATTATTATTTTTTTTTTTGCCATGATTGAATTATTTGAAAGTAAATGTGTTACTATTGAAAACACAGCTACCACCTGCATGGCTATGACCAAATTAGTAACATTCATATACACATTTTTGTAGTGCTACTTTCAATTAAACTGTTTTCCAAACACTGACTGCTACACTGAAGTATATTACATTTTGGGTGAAATTTTTCTAAAAAAAAATAAATTTCAAGTGACTCTTATTTGTTTTGGTTGCTTGTTCCTAAGTTCATGACAAGCTAAGATTCCTTCAGAGGACTTTATTTCCTCTTCTCAGTGCAAATTATTTTATCTCTTTCCCAGGTTTTTCAAAGTGATCTTCAATATTCTGGTCTTTCCATTTGTTTCCTAAAATGCAGACCCACAAAATTATCATGAATTATTACAAACTACCGAAACATTACTAGATTTCATGTTCATTGTACACAGTGCCCATGCCTGATTTCTTCACCAAATCATTCCCTTGCCACATTCCAAATCACAAATAGCACTGATGATAGGGAAATACTTCTGTAATTAAGTGAAATGTGTTGTCATTCTTACCTACAGAAGCCAGATTCCTGCAGGCTTCCTGCATCACTTCTCTGTAGAGGTTCTTTGAGAAGAATCTATCAAAATCCATTCCTCCTGGGTAAAGTTCATAGCCACATCCTCAAAAGCCATGGAGTCCTAGAACATTCCACACTTGTGGATAGAAGGACGGGTGAGAATGACAGCACTGGGAATCTATTCTCAATCCAAAAGCTGTTTACATAATTCTAAAATTTCCAACCATTTATTCTGTGACTTGATTGTCACAACTCTTACTCTGTTCACACATACTCCCTCCCACACAGCAGTACTATTGCTAAAATTGAACTATTCAAAAAGGCAACAGCAAAGTAGAAACACCCATCTCATTAGAGAATCCAGGGAGTAAGATGTGCTGCTGGGAGTTACCTTTTAACTTCACTTTGTACATTTCTAGTATCTGTCATAATAAAGTCCTACCTGATGTGCATAAGGGAGTTAATATTATCAGTCCTGAGACTACTTATTCTTAAAAATGCCTGCTCACAAAATTCCATCTTTGTTTGTATTGGTAACTTACATTTTGAAAGGGATTCCACCAAACCAAGTAATAAGAATGACTCACTGCATTTAAATGGCTTATGTAATATATTTACCAATACTTTTTCTGCCGAAGGTCTATTATTTTCACTACAGTGGTGCTTAGGAAACCAGACACCAAAACACAGTCTGAACACTAAGTGTTCAATGAGTTTCCCTGGTAGACAATATTTTATACGTGCTGTCACTTATTAACTGGGGAGTTGAGCCCATTCCATGTGATTATACCAAGAGAGAGTAGGATTATTAAATTTAATTGAGTAGTAAATGAAACCAATAATTGATATTTAACAATACTAATACAATAATTTTTAAAATTTCTATTGCACAATGTCAAGGCATTTTAAAAAGACATTAATGTCACCACTTCCAAATGCTATTCCTATGAAATCACATAAATTCCCAAATCAGGTTGTTTTTAGGCAGGAAAAATTACTTTTTCATGCGTAGTAAAAATGACAAATGACTAATGTTTTTTCGTCATCTAAAAAAAGAGTGATGGCTTGTCTAACATCTAAGATTTTCAAACGAAAATACTCAGGACAGCTCAGTATTAGCAGAGAGATGAGCAAGCAGACCAACGGGAAGAAAAGTCTTAATGACCCAGCATTTATGTGGAAAGTTGACGAATGATAGAGTAGGCACCGTAGAATAGAAAAAGAAATCACATGCACTTTAAAATATGAGGCAAACCAGGCTGGCGTCTACTTGGGAAAATACATTGCATTCTTCTCTATTCCATGAACCATAATCAATGTATTAGATATTCAAATACGAAAGATAAAACCAGAACACTTTCAGAAGTTACAGGAAGATTTTTTTTTTTTTTTTTTTTACGAAGGATTAGACAGAATTTCTTTTATGTAAGAAAACAGTAATAAAGGAACAGACAAACTCTAACATGTTAAAATTTAGGGAATTAAAAGAAAATAGAGTGGGCCGGGTGTGCTGGCCCACGCCTGTAATCCCAGCACCTTGGGAGGCTGAGGCGGGCAATCACCTGATGTCAGGAGGTTGAGACCAGCCTGGCCAACATGGCAAAACCCCGCCTTTTTGCTGTTTGTTTGTTTGTTTGTTTTTTGAGACGGAGTCTTGCATTGTCGCTTGGGCTGGGATGCAGTGGCAAGATGTTGGCTCACTGCAAACTTCACCTCCCGGGTTCAAGCAATTCTCTTGCTTCAGCCTCCCGAGTAGCTAGGATTACAAGTGCCTGCCACCAGACTCAGCTATTTTTTTTGTATTTATGGTAGAGACAGTTTTTCGCCATGTTGGCCAGGCTGCTCTGGAACTCCTGACCTCGTGATCCGCCCACCTTGACCTCCCAAAGTGCTGGGATTACAGGCATAAGCCACCGCGCCAGGCCTAAAACCCTATGTTTACTAAAAATACAAAAATTAGATATGTGTGATGGTGGGTGCCTATAATCCCACTCGGGAGGCTGACACAGGAGAATCACTTGAACCCGGGAGGCAGAGGTTGCAGTAAGTAGAGATGGTGCCACTGCACTCCAGCCGGGCTACAAAGCAAGACAGTGTCTCCAAAAAAACCATAAAACAACACCAAAAAACCCCTCAGATATCCAGGTAAGAGGATACGGATGTGTCCACTGTCATAAATTCTTCACCATGCTACAAGAGGGAAACTGACATTTTGGTGAATCTTTGTAAATCATCAATTTATCTATCACACTTTTATTTCACTAGTAGCATTGACAAAGCTGAGTGTTACAATTCCATTTGACATTACCCTTGAAAAGAACAGACCTTTAAAACTTACTACACTCACTCTGGGGAAGAAAGAAATATGAACTTTTAGCAAATAAAATATGTCATTTTACCTTGCTACTTTAGAAATAGTACCTTTATCTTTCAAGCTGTACTGACAACATGTATCTTACAGTCAATGAAAAACTGAAACTCAAATAAGCGGACAAGCCTTATCAAGGTAACAAACTCAGGGAGAGGCAGTGCTGACTCCAACACAGACCTTTCTAAGTGTCACGGCAGGCCCTTCTATCCCTCGGGACACCCATCCTGTTCAGTAAAGTCCTCAGTGACCACCTAGGAGGCACTGGCACTGCTCTTTGTCCTCCTGTGTGCCTTCAGTGCATTTTCATATTCAGGTTCTTGCATATCCTCTCTGGGGTGGGTTTTCCTTGACCTTTGGGACAGTTTTTCTCTCTTCACAAGTCTGAGACAATCTAGAGAGCAGAAATCGTTTCTGCCTTTTCCTCTCAATATCAGCATCCCATTTGCAGACCGTCAATGTGTGTCCGAGGAATAAAAGCTCCGGCTGGAGGAACAGTTTTTTTTTTTGTTTTGTTTTGTTTTGTTTTTTGTTTTTTGTTTTTTTGAGACGGAGTCTCGCTCTGTCGCCCAGGCTGGAGCGCAGTGGCCGGATCTCAGCTCACTGCAAGCTCCGCCTCCCGGGTTTACGCCATTCTCCTGCCTCAGCCTCCCGAGTAGCTGGGACTACAGGCGCCCGCCACCTCGCCCGGCTAGTTTTTTTTTTTTTGTATATTTTTGGTAGAGACGGGGTTTCACCGGGTTAGCCAGGATGGTCTCGATCTCCTGACTTCGTGATCCGCCCGTCTCGGCCTCCCAAAGTGCTGGGATTACAGGCTTGAGCCACCGTGCCCGGCCTGGAGGAACAGTTTTAATGACCTATCTTTAAAGACATTACGTTGTATTGTCCATTCATTTTAATGTCCTAAAATTTTAATAACCCTAAGGGGTCACCATTATAGATGAAACTATACCAGGAGATTCCTCTAAGGCCAGGAGCATCCAACTGCTCCCCTGAGAGACTCTACTCCCTACCTCAGGCTGTCGTTGGCGATGAGATGACCCCGGGGCTGATACTCACTAGACCCTCCAATAGACATGGCCACTGTGGGTATCCTGGGTCATCCCCAGACAGTTCTAAAATGCCAGGACTAGGAAAAGACAGGAGGGTGGCTGAGGACACAGCACCCTGTAAAGTTTTCACGTGGGGACCTCAACCTAAAGACATTTTGGTAATATGTACACTTAGGAAAGATGAAAAGAAGAGAGGCACAATGATTTTTTTTTTTTTACAGTAGAGTGTCAGATGATTTCTTCTCCACTTTCCTCTCATGTAAAATGTTTGGAAACAGAAAAATATTTTGGCCAAGGTGGCTCACGCATGTATTCCCAGCACTTTAGGAGGCCGAGGTGGGCGATCAATTAAGGTCAGGAGTTCAAAACCAAACTAACCAACATGGCAAAACCCTGTCTCTACTAAAAAAAAAAAAAATAGCTGGACGTGGTGGTGGACGCTTATAAGCCCAGCTACTTGGGAGGCTGAGGCAGGAGAATTGCCTGAACCCAGGAGTCAGAGGTTGCAGTGAGCTGAGACTACACCATTGCACTCCAGCCTGGCGACAGGGCGAGACTCTGTCTCAACAACAACAACAACAAATATATATATATATATATATATAATATAAAATACACATTTAAAATTACTACCTGTAGATAGTATTTGAAGTCATGGGACTGACTGAAGGTAGAAACAAGAGAAGGCAAGGAAAGTTTTTATATTTATATTTATATATAATTATATAAAATTAATATACATAATTATAATATATAAATGTATCATATAGGCTGTGCACAGTGGCTTACACCTGTAATCCCAGCAATTTGGGAGGCCAAGGTGGGCAGATCACCTGAGGTCAGGAGTTCGAGACTAGCCTGACCAACATGGAGAAATCCCATCTCTACTAAAGATACAAAAATTAGCCAGGCGTGGTGGTGCATGTCTGTAATCCCAGGTACTCAGGAGACTGAAGCAGGAAAATCACTTGAACCCAGGAGGTGGAGGTTGCGGTGAGCCCAGATTGTGTCATTGCACTGCAGCCTGGGTGACAAGGGTTAAACTCCATCGCAAAATAAATAAATAAATAAATAAAACAAGAAATATATATTTATATCTAAATATATAATTATTATACTTAAATGTGTATATACATACATTTATTATAAATTTATTAATATATGAAATATATTTATTTCTGAGACAGGGTCTGGCTCTGTTACCCAGGCTGGAGTGCAGTGGCACTATCATAGCTCATTGGGGCCTTGAACAGATGGCTCAAGCGATCCTCCCATCTCAGCCTCCTGAGTGGCTAGGATTGCATGCACACACCACCATGCATAGCTAATTTTAAAATTTTTTGTAGAGACAGGGTCTTCCTTTTTTGCCTAAGCTGGTATTGAACTCCTAGGCTCAAGTGATCTTCCTGCCTCAGGCTTCCAATGTGTTAGACGTGGGCCACTGCATCTGGTCTAATGCATTTTTTAATTTGCGAGTTTACATTATTTAATATTTTGAAGTACTGAACGTGTTGAACAACCAAGTTGCAGAATTCCCGAACAATGGACGGTCAGCTGTCATGTCCTGGTTCAAATCGTCCCAGCACACCAAGGCTAGAAACCTTTCAGCCAACTTCCACTTATATCTCCCGGGGCAGGACAATGTCACTTGGCCAATCTCCACTAAGAGGGACTCTGGAAAGGCAAGAAACTATTCTGTTCTCTATAATGGAACGTGACCAGGGAGGAGGCAGTTGGGAGGGCCAGCTGGGCCCTCCAACCAGCAGTGTCCACCATCGACCAACTGCCCTAGAGCTACACCGTGCTGGGCATTTGGGGCACTGTTATGAGCAAGAGTTCCCATTTTTCTTCTCATGGGACCTTCATGCTAGTGGCAAGAGACTTTTTTTTTCTTTTATTTTTTGAGACAGAGTTTTGTTCTTGTCACTCAGGCTGGAGTGCAATGGTGTCATCTCGGCTCACTGCAACCTCTGCCTCCTGGATTCAAGCAATTCTCCTGCCTCAGCCTTCCGAGTAGCTGGGATTACAGGACTGCACCACCACATCTAGCTAATTTTTGTATTTTTAGTAGAGATGGGGTTTCACCATGTTGGCCAGGCTGGTCTGGAACTCCTGAGCCACTGCACCCAGTCAAGAGGGAGATTTGAAATCAATAAGTAGAATTGTGATGAATGTCGGAAAGAAGAATGTGTGTGATGGGGAGGGGACCTAAGTTATTGTCTCATATTTTAACACTTTCATAGGCAATAACTAAAAACTTAGAAGCTTAAAGTAACAAACACCTTTAAGCCAATTTTGGCAAGCTAGGAGTTGAGCACATTTTAGCAGGTCCTGTGCTTGGGATCTCATGCTAAGCAGCTGGGCTGCATCCTCATCTGAGGCTCCACCAGGGCAGAATACATTTCCAGGTCCGCCGAGGTTATTGGCAGAATTCATTTGCTTGGACCCGCTTGGCAAGGGCCCAGCTTTTTGCTTCCTTGCCTACGGGGCTCCTACAAAGGTCCTTTCTCAGCAGAGCATCTCCCTCCTGGAGCGCCTGCAGGTGGAACCTTTCTCTCTAGTGTGCGAAGGTGATGCACTGTGACAGTGACATCCCCTTGCTTTTGCCAGGCTCTATGGGTTAGAAGCCAGTCACCGGTTTTGCTCGTACCCAAGGTCAGGAAGACTATGCAAGGGCATAGGTCACTGGGGGGTCAGTCACTTTAGGGTGTGGCTGCCACCACTGAACTCGGTGAGACTTTAAGGGCTGGTAGGAGCTGGCCAGGTACAGGGGGGAGGGTGTGTCAGGCAGGGGTGAGGGCATGGAGGGGGATGCAGAGGCCTGCACCCTGGAATGTCCTTTCACTCCCTGAAGTTTTGTTCTCCTTATCCTTGAGTACATCCCAGAACACGGTGGGGCCCTAGCAGGGGAGAGGTAGGGAAGCCTGTGTTGTTCATCTGGGGACCTTGTTAGGCAAATCAGATTAGGGGCCAGGCTTTCAGTGGTGGGTGTGAGCATGGGAGTGATGAGTGTGCAGGTGTGTGTGGGAAGAGCGATAGGGATGGGGTCAGCCCCAGCCACCATGAAGACCTTAACCGTGCATCCACCCATCCCAGCAGCCTCCCTGAGTGAATGCCTTCAGGGTGCAGGTCCTGTTTTACACATGGAAGTGAATCAGAGTGGGACACTCCCTTGCCTTAGAGAGGTCACACTTCTTCTCCTTCTTCTTCTTCTTCTTCTTTTTTTTAAATTTGTGACAGATTCTCACTCTGTTGCCCAGGCTGGAGTGCAGTGGTGTGACCTTGGCTCACTGCAACCTCTGCCTCCCAGGTTCAAGCAATTTTCCTGCCTCACCCTCCTGGGTAGGGGAGCTGGGATGACAGGCACGCATTACCATGCCTGGCTAATTGTTGTATTTTAGTTTCCATATTGGCCAGGCTGGTCCCAGTCTCCTGGCCTCAAGCGATCTGCCTGCCACAGTCTCCCAAAGTGCTGTGACTACAGGTGTAAGCCACCACATCGGGCGAGAGGTCACACTTCATGTCACGTGGGAGGCAGCCACTCAGACAGCACCCCAGCTGGCGCTGGGAGTGAGGGGTGCTCAGCGTCCTAGGAAGGCAGAGGGCTGCATGAGAGGTTCGGGGAGGAAGGACTGGAGGAGGATTTGAGATTTTCACCTGAGCAGCTGGGTGGATGGAGGAGCTGTTTACAGAGAATCACACGAATGTGGATGAGCAGGTTAGGGCATTAAGAAACCACTCTGTTTTGGCCGCGGACAATTTGAGATGTTTCCCTGTGTCCAGCTGGGGCTTTGGGAAAGGTCAGGGCTGGGCATCTGACTGGGATGGATGTCTCTGGCAGGCAGCAGAGCATGTGGATGGTTTGTGAAGCCCGCAAGGGCATGACATTTCCTGTGGCAGCGCCCACTGCAAATGGAAAGGCATTTGGCCTGAGTCCAGACATATACAAGTTGGGCAGAGAAGGGGGTGGGTCCTCGGAACCCACCGAGGAGCAGCTGTGGAAGTACAGGGAAACCAATGTGTGGGGGCACATGAAGCAGGAAGCTCAAATAAGATGAGGAAAGACGTTTTAAAGACGATCTGGGCTGGAGACAGTGGTTCATGCCTGTAATCCCAACACTTTGGGAGGCTGAGACGAGAGGATAGCTTGAGGCCAGAAGGTTGAGACCAGCCTGAGCAATATAGGGAGACCCTATTTCTATAAATAAATAAACACCATTGGTACTTGGCATTTCAGGCGGGGAACAGCAAACACATGAAAGCTATGAGGCAGGAAAGGGAAGTGATTAGTGCTTGCTCCTGGTTCCTTTATCAGACCTTAAAGAGATGCAGAGACATTTCAGATACTCCTTGGCCGAGCTCCTTCAGGGAAGGCCTAAGTTCGCTTCTACTTCCCATCTATTAATTTTTTTTTTTTTTTTTTTTTTTTTTTTTGAGACAGAGTCTCACTCTGTCGCCCAGGCCGGAGCGCATGCAGTTGGCACCATCTCAGCTCACTGCAACCTCCAGCTCCCGGGTTCAAACGATTATCTTGCCTCAGTCTTCCCGGTAGCTGGGACCACAGGTACGCGCCACCACGATCGGCTAAGTTTTTGTATTTTTAGCAGAGATGGGGTTTCATCTTGTTGGTCAGGCTGGTTTCGAACTCCTGGCCTCAAGTGATCCACCTGCCTCGGCCCCACAAAGTGCTGGATTACAGTGCTGGGATTACAGGCCCTACTTCACTCCTAACGCCCACCATAAGTGCTTCCAACTGTTTGCTGAATGACAAGGTGAACGAGTGAATGGGACTACATGACTTCGGGCAGCAGACAATCCTATTCCTTGGACCTCAGTTTCACTTTTTGTAAAGCAAGCCTGTCTCTCGCTCTCTGACCTAAAAGCCTGAGTTCTGGGCTTGAGATGAGCGCGTCCTGTAGAGCAGACTCCAGGTGGACGTTGAGCTGGGTCTTCTAGGAGGCCAGGATCCTACCAGCTCTTGGGTCCGGTCCTCCCGCGGGACCCTGCACGCCCAGTCCCGGCACCGCCCCGCCCAACCTCCATTTGTTCCCCCAGGCCCCGCCCTCTCCACACGGCTCGCTCCCCATTGACCGGGGGGCGGGCCCTTGGCGCCCGGCTCCGCTGGGGGCGGGGCGGCGGGAGGCGGGCGGGTCCGTGTGCACCTGCACGGTGTGTGTCCCGGCCGCAGCCCCGCGCCAGCTGCAGCTCCTTAATCCGAGCCGGATCCTGAGCGGGGAACACGGGCTGAAGCGGCGGCGGCGGCCCCGCCCCGGGGCTCCATTGTTGAGGCTGCCGCGGCTCTGTCGGCTGCTCAGCTGCGCTCCAGTCGGCCCAGGCGCCGCGGCGAGGAGCGAGCGCTGCCAGGCGGCGGCCTGAGGTGAGACGGCGCGACGGGCAACGGGGTCTCCAGAGCGAGAGGGGTCTCTGCCCCGGGCGTGGCAGCTCCGAGCTGGGCTCCTCAGAGTCCGAGGTCGGGATCCGGGGTCCTTGCTCCTGGACTTTGTCTCGGCCTCGGGTGGCACCGGGGGCTTCGCGCCTGCTACGATACCGCATGGGCCTGCGCGGGGATCCTGGTCGCCCTGCGGGTGGCGGCAGGTCCCCACTGCTCCCCGGCTCCCCGCGTCTGCCGCGGAGTGCACTGCATGGACCCGGGCGCTGGCTTCTGCCCGGTCCTCCGCGGCGTGGCTGGTCCCCGCGTGCGGTAGAGGGGGCCCTGCGAGGACCCACTCGTGGGGCGGGGTCCGGGTCACCGCGAGTGGTAGACTCCGCCGCCCTCCCCGACCTCCCTCGCAGCGAGACTGCTTCGCTAGACTCACCGAGGGGACTGCGCGGACCCTCGGACGAGGGAGTCCGTGACTCTGGGTGGGGGCTCTTTCCCGGCCCCGCATGACGGCTTCCTGAGTGTTTTGTCACCTATATAGGTGGCTTCGTGGACCCGCGCGCGTGGGTCCTGGCCGCCCTGCTAGTGGGGCTGTGCGCTGCCCCGTGGCTCCTCTGGGTCGACTCCGCCTGTGACGCGCGTGTAGTGGGGGTCCGTGCGCGAGGGTCGCGGTTGGTGGGGGCGCGCTGACCCTGCCCCATGGTTTATCCTCTCACTTGCCCGGCGGGAGGAAGCGAGAGGCGCGGGCCCGGAGCTGTCGCACAGCGGCCGCACGGACCTCTGCCCTGGCCGGCGGGTCCAGGGGGGCGAGGGGCTATCACTGCGCGTCCCACCGCCGCACTTCCCGCTCTGGCTCCGGGCTGGGTTCTGATTGGAGGGAGCAGGGCCCTTCTGCCTGGCGTTTCTTGATTTCTTCCGTTAGTAATGGGAAGAAAAAAAAAATCTGGAAAGGTAGATTGAACTTTGTAACTCTCGGCGCTTGGAGAGTGGAAGAAACTCTCCCAAAAATTTGGCGGGCTGGAAAATGCGTTTCAAGCAGGAGCATCCACACCCACGGAATGAAGCCAAGGCAGTTACAGTTAGAAGTCAGATTTATGAGGGGAGAGCAAGGGTGAGGTCCGTGGGTGGGGAGACTCCGACCTCAGCTTGATGAGAAGACCTGATGCTGCCCCTCAGACGCGTATTTCTCAGCCACCAGAGAAAGTGGAATCACTCCTTAGTGAATGCTTTCATCAAACTTTTGAAAAACCTGTAATGTCCCAGGAAGGAAAATCGAACTGGACAGTTTTCCCCTTTTAAGACTGTTAAACGTCCCGGAGACAAACAGCAGAAGACTCAAGGAGTCCAAATACTCAACCTGAAGTTCTTTCTGAACAAGAGATGGTGTATAAGTAACAGGCATACGAGACAAAACTGAACTAATCACCGCAGCTGATGCTCCTAGCCCTGTAGCGTGTCATGCAGGCCCTTTTGCCTTCTCTGCCCTCCGCTGTCCCAGACCCCAAAGCTACAGCGCACCTCCAGTCATCAGCTCCTGCCGACCCATTGTTATGAACTCTGTTTCGGTGGCTCCTTTCTCTCTGAAGTTTTGCTTGTTCTCCTGAAGTCCTGGTCTTGAAGAGCTTATGATCTGCAGGGACAGATTGGATTTGGGCAGTACATAGTTAACTGTAGCACAGCTTGAAAAATGCTCTGATAGAGGTGGGCAGGCAGTTTGTGCATGCGGGTAAATGCGAGGTCCTTTTTCAAAACCATGAATCCAAGTTATTCATACTATTTTAAATCTGCAATTCTTTGACTGTCCAGAGGGTTTTTAGATTAATTTTTTTTTCTATTACTTCCTAATGTTTGTTTCATGGTTCAGAGTAATTGATTAAAACTTTCCAGGTCGGCCAGGCGCGGTGGCTCATGCCTGTAATCCGAGGACTTTGGGAGGTCTAGGCAGGCTGATCACTTGAGGTCAGGAGTTCGAGAGCAACCTGGCCAACATGATGAAACCCTATCTCTACTAAAAATCCAAAAATTGATTCGGCGTGGTGGTGGGTGCCTGTAATCGCAGCTACTCAGGAGGCTGAGGCAGGCAGGAGAATAGCTTGAACCCAGGAGGCGGAGGTTGCAGTGAGTGAAATGGCTCCACTGCACTCCAGCCTGGGCCATAGAGTGAGACTTCCTCTCAAAACAAAAACAATGTACTGGGTCTACCTTCGGCTCTGGAATTTTCCTGGAAGGCCTTCTCTTCTGGGTTTCATTTTTCTCACTTTTGAGGATCGTAAAGTACATAATTTCCAAGAATTTTTGCCCTGCACCTTTAATTCTTCCAAGCAAATATAGCAGAGAAAAATTCTCTTCCCAGCAGTGGTGTAAGGAAGTCTCTCACAGAAGGGAACACATGGGTATGGAGAAGACAGAGGATACACACACACACACACACACACACACACACACACACACACGCATATATATAATGTATTTTTTTTTTTTTTTTTTTTTTTTGAGACGGAGTTTTGCTCTGTTGCCTAGGCTGGAGTGCAGTGGCAGGATCTAGGCTCACTGCAAGCTCCGCCTCCTGGGTTCACTCCATTCTCCAACTCAGCCTCCCAAGCAGCTGGGACTATAGGCGCCTGCCACCACGCCCGGCTAATTTTTTGTATTTTTAGTGGAAACAGGATTTCTCTGTGCTAGCCAGGATGGTCTCCATCTCCTGACTTCGTGATCTGCCCGCCTCGGCCTTCCAGAGTGCTGGGGATTACAGGTGTGAGCCACTGCACCTGGCTGACAGAGGATACATTTTTGAGCTCTACATTTCAGAGTTCTTTTCTCTAGCCCTGGCCTGGGTCCCAAACAGGGAACTTAATTCACTCTATCACTGAAGTATACTCTTGCTTTGATGCCATTGATATGTTGTCCTAGAGATTTGCTATGGCTGCTAGGAGTGTTTCATAGTTAAGAACTGATGCAACCTCTCTTTTGTCAGTTGATGAGTCTATAAACCATGTTATTTCCTTTAGTATTATCTGCCTGGAACTGGAAGGTCAGAGATGAAGTTTTCTTAGATTATAAGTCTCAGTCTTTGCTATCTACCTTCCTCTGTCTCCCATGCCACCTGCTGTTCCCCCCCCCCACCGTTTTTCATTTTAATGTTTTTATTGGATAGGTGTCTATTATTGCAGGCGACTTCAAAACATTGTTGGATATTGACAGGGTGTAAGTATGAATAATATGTAAAAGATAACTTCTTCTAGTTCTTTTGAGCAGAAGATTTGGTTTCGATATGTGGCCCTATTAAAGCTTTTGTTAAGTCCAAGTGCTTTCTGAACTTCAATTCCCTTACCTGTAGAATGGAGTTAGTTGTTAGTAATACCTGTTCTGCCTAACTCAGGAGATTGTTTTGAGGATCAAATGAAATCATGAATGTAATGGAATTTTGTAAATTTTAAATGAAATATTGTATTACCTAAGATTTTTTTTTAAATGCCATATTAAGAATGGAATGAATCTGGGTTTTCCTTTGAAATCCCAAATGTTTAATGTACAGAGAAGTTTTAATGTGTCTGTTGGGGAGCTTCATTAGGATTGTTTTCTATCTTTAATTGGCCAGTATTTTTTATATTTTAGCATTTTGGGGGAATATCAAAATTTGTGTTTTAGTTATCATTAATATTTTACAAAGTTATTGAATGCACATGATTTAGTTTTTAACAATCTCTTCAATTATTTACATTCGCATGTAAAAAATGCAGTAATGAATGTCCATGTAAATAACATTCCCATGCCTTAATGAAGCGTAATTTCTTGACATAGCAGTTTCTAAGTGCCCTGTGTTGAGGTTGGGAAAGCTAAAGGGCAGTCAGAGGTCCAGGTCAGCAAAGCACCACCTTTGACATTTGAAATTCAGCAGCAGGTATCACAGTGAACCCCATTCCAGCATCCAGGAAGTTTCTCTGGCTTGCCTCTCCTCCAGCCACGTCAGAATCTGTGTCTGCAGTGTTGGTCCTGCTTTCCTGTCTCTCCTCTGCCTTGACTTTCTCTTCAGCAACTTCTACCGAGTGCCTCTGATGTCCCAGACAGTGGCAGTGGGAGGACAAAGGCTAATAAACCCGGCCCTGGTCCTCAAAGAACTGATGTTTTCTGTGCAGAAATTAAGTTACACTGTCATATATAGTGTTGACAAACATTGATACAGACTTCCTGTGAAGTGCAGAAGCACCATCCTAGAAGCAGAGATGCAGAGGCAGCACTGGTGACTCACACATGGAGAGCTGGAGTTCTTGGTCTAGTGGGATCAACTGACCTGGACATCATTTCAGTGCAGCGGAGTGAGTGCTGGGATGGGCTCCCTCGGGGCATCTGGGGCTGGGTTTGTCTGGTGTTCAGTCTCCTGCCTGGTACTTAGAGTTTCTCAGTAAGATGAGCATTGTGAGGTTTCTAAGTGAAAGGAAAGGCAATCACTTACCTGAAACCTGAAATTTGTAGGTGTTCTGGGCCATTTATAATTCACTGAATCTGTTTTGTCAGAACAAGTCTATCATGTATTGTTGTGGATGGAGTGTGGCCAGCCCTGCCTTGCGATGTAAGGAAATCAGGAAACGCTTGTCAGGTGTCAACACGGTGCCAGACACTCTTCTAGTGGTTTCCACATAAATCACTGTATTCATTTCTGTTGCTGCTTTACCACATTTCCATAAATTTAATGGCTTAAAACAATGGAAATTGTATCATCTCACAGTTCTGTGGGGCAGAAGTCTGACGTGGGTGTCACTGGACAAAAATCACCGTGTGGGCTGGGCTGCATTCCTCACTGGAGAATTGTTTCCAAGCGCTTTTGGCCAAATATAGTTCCTTGTGGTTGCAGGACTGAGGTGTCTGTTCCCTTGCTGGTCATCTGTTGGGGGCTGCCCTCAGCTCCTGAGGCCTCTATCTGGTCTTTGCACGTGGTCCCATCAGCTCAGGACTAGCTAGGCCAGGGACCTGGTCAGGCTCTCCAGTTCCCCTGTGTGCATTTCTGTTCTTCCATTCAGAGAAAGTTCTATGCCCTACTTTAAAATTTTTTTTGAGATGGAGTCTCGCACTGTTACCCAGGCTGCAGTGCAGTGGCGTGATCTTAGCTCACTGCAACCTCTACCTCCCAGGTTCAAGTGATTCTCCTGCTTCAGCCTCCTGAGTAGCTGGGACTACAGGTGCCCGCCACGATGCCCGACTAATTTTTGTATTTTTAGTAGAGATAGGGTTTCACCATTTTAGCCAGGATGGTCTCCATCTCTTGATCTCGTGATCCGCCTGCCTTAGCCTCCCAAAGTGTGGAGATTACAGGCGTGAGCCACCGTGCCTGGCCAGTTCTATGCTCTTAGAGGCTCATGGGATTAGACTGGACCTCCCTGGGTAGCCCAGGATACTCCTCCTAAGGCATGTGGCAAAGCCCTTTTGCTGCGTGACATAGTCACAGGTCTCGGGGGTTGGAATCTCCCACCACAGTTACTGATCCACTTACTACAGCAGCCTGGGAAGTGCTTTTCATTGCCTCTGGTTAACAGATACCAATTTTTTTTTTTCTTTTTTGCAAATTGGCAGGAACATGAAGATCCCTTTTTTTTTTTTTTTTTTTTTTTTTTTTTTTTTTAGGCCTAGTCTCATTCTCTTGCCCAGGCTGCAGGGCAGTGGTGCAATCTTGGCTCACCACAACTTCCACTTCCCGGGTTCAAGCAGTTCTCCTGCCTCAGCCTCCTGAGTAGCTGGGACTACAGGCACATGCCACCAAGCCTGGCTAATTTTTGTATTTTTACTACAGACGGGGTTTCAATATGTTGACCAGGCTTGTCACAAACTCCTGACCTCATGATCCGCCTGCCTTGGCCTCCCAAAGTGCTGGGATTACAGGTGTGAGCCACCACACCCAGCAATGAAGATCCTTCTTAAATGAAAAAACCGTTCCTCTGACTTGATGTGAGGCTGTTGGTGAGATTGATAGCAGTGGAGACAAGTCCACAAGAAACGGAACTAAACTTTGTGTTTTGGAGTATTTTGATGGCCTGCCATGATTATGTAAGTTTTGCTAAGTTATGTAAGTTATGTAAGTCATTAGAGTCATTCTTCTACTGGAAGAAACACCCATATGGGGAATTTGGGACCTTGCCTTTTCAAGTTTTACAGAAAGGACTCTTCATGGGCAAAAGTACATGATTCCAGATCTATTTCTAGAATGGAAATAGCTGCATCAACCAAACAGCGATTCACATTCCTGAGTTTGAGAGAATCTGATTATTTCAAGGCTGAAGCCAAAAGCACAATAAACAATGTTTGCACCTTTATTCATAGTTAGGAATTAGGTGCATCCCATGGTCAAGAAAACAACTGATGGTGGTCACCAAGTAGTTTAAAACCACGCAGGACCTCATTTTATCATGTGGGTGTTTTTGATTTTTTAAATGAAGTTTTCATTTTCCTGTGCAATAAATGACAAGCTCTGACTTGAAATACATTTCCTTTAATAAACCAGAATCTAGGGCCGGGCGCGGTGGCTACGCCTGTAATCCCAGACTTTGGGAGGCCGAGGAGGGCAGATCACGAGGTCAGGAGATTGAGACCATCCTGGCTATGGTGAAACCCTGCCTCTACTAAAAACACAAAAAATTAGCCAGGCATGGTGGCGGGCACCTGTAATCCCAGCTACTCGGGAGGCTGAGGCAGGAGAATGTCATGAACCTGGGAGGCGGAGCTTGCAGTGAGCCGAGATCACGTCACTGCACTCCAGCCTGGACGACAAAGCGAGACTCTGTCTCAAAAAAAAAAAAAAAAAAAAAAGAAAAGAAAAAGAAAAAAAAAAAAAAAGAAACCAGAATCTATAATCCTAAGGTTTTTAACCTGGCTTTCAGAAATTTATGAAGTCCCCAAAATCCTGTGCAACAATTTTGTGTATATGCATCCATGTGTGTTTATGGGGAGACGATTTATAGCTCTCCATACATTTTCAAAGTGGTTGGATTCCAAAAAATTTTAGAATACGCCACTTGGGCCTGGTGTGGTGGCTCACACCTGTAATCCCAGCACTTAGGGAGGCTGAGGCAGTAGGATCCACTGAGATCAGCAGTTTAAGACCACCAACATAGCGAGACCTCCACCTCTACCAAAAAAAAAAAAAAAAATGCTGGGCGTGGTGGTGCACACCTGTGGTTTTAGCTGCTCGGGAGGTTGATCACCTGATCCCAATAATTTGAGGCTGTAGTAAGTTAGAATTGTACCACAGCACTCCAGCCTGGGCAACAGAGCAAGACCCTCTCTCCAAAAAAAAACCCAAAAAACCGTATCACTTAATATACTATTGTTGTTGGTCAAGTATCAGATTTTGTTTAAAAATTAAATACTCTTTTTTTTTTTTGAGATGGAGTCTCGCTCTGTCACCCAGGCTGGAGTGCAGTGGCATGGTCTCAGATCACTGCAAGCTCTGCCTCCTGAGTTCACACCATTCTCCTGCCAGAACCTCCTGAGTAGCTGGGACTACAGGTGCCCGCCACCACGCCTGGATAATATTTGTATTTTTAGTAGAGATGGGGTTTCACCGTGTTAGCCAGGATGGTCTCGATCTCCTGACCTCGTGATACACCCACGTTGGCTTCCCAAAGTGCTGGGATTACAGGTAAATATTCATTTTTAGCAAAGTTGTACAGGCATGCAGCTCTAAGAGTCAGAAATTAACAAGGCTTAGAACAAAACCCAGCAATCCCCTACCTTACCCTTCTCCACCCTGATCCCTGCTCCTTGGAGGTTACTGTGTTTATGTTTTAGCTGGTTCTTCTAGATTGTGTGGAAGACAGGGAGATGTCCTACTGTGGAAGACAAGGATTCAGGTTGCTTACCCTCCCCCCTCCTCTTGTTGCCCACGTTTTTCTCCCCCATCCTCTCAGTATAATTATTGTGATAGTGAGGCCAGGCATGGTGGCTCATGACTTATCCCAGCTTTTTGGGAGGCCGAGGCAGGCAGATCACTTGAGGCCAGGAGTTGAGGCCAGCCTGGCCAACACAGTGAAACCCCGTCTCTACTAAAAAATACAAAAATTAGTTGTAGTGTCGCACACCTGTAGTCCCAGCTACTCAGGAGGGTGAGACACAAGAATTGCTTGAACTTGGGAGGTGGAGGTTGCAGTGAGCTGAGATCGCACCATAAGCTGAGATCGCACCACGGCACTCCAACTTGGGCAACAGAGGTAGACTCTGTCTCAGAAAAAAAGTATTGTGATAGTGGGATACATAGTACAATATTGTGGGGTTTCAATACCTGACACAAGAGCTTCTCAGACTTTTGGAATCTCTGGGGTGATAGGAGTGTCTTTTGTATGATAATGAGATGACAGGTGGCTTCGGGCCCCTGGACAGGTTCAGGATTAGGGCTGGTTGCCAGAAAGATGAGTCATGAGTAAAGAGTTGGACATATCAGCACCACCCCTATCTCTGGGAGGGGAGACGAGATAGGCTGGAGATTGAGCTAGTCACGGGTGGCCAATGACTTCATCATGTCTATGTTATGAAAACTCCATAAAACCCTCTAAATACTGGGTTTGGAGAGCTTCTGGTTTGGTGAACTCATTTGGTGCTGGGGAGGTGGCACTTCCAGGGACGGCATGGGAGCCCCGACCTCTCTGCCCCGTGGTGTGCCCTGTGCATCTCTTGCATTTGGCTGTTCCTGTGTTCTTTTCTTTGTAATAAACCAGTAAGAGTAAGTGCCAAGCACTTTGCGTCTGTCACCTCTCTTACTTTTTCAGCAACACCACGTGGCAGATAATGTCCTCATTCTGCCGGTGACAAAATGAGATCGATGCATTGAGTAACTTGCTCAAGGTCACCTAATAAGTGGAATTCAAGCTCTGACTCTGAAGCCTGTGCTTTTAACCAGCATGCTGCATACCCGGCCTCTTTATTTGTTACAATTTTTGGTGTCTCTAGGGCCTGACACCAAGTTGGTCGTTGTGGCCTAGAGCTGTTATAAGGGAGCTTTTAGCAGCCCTGCTGAGAACAGAGCCAGCACCTCCGGATTGGCAGGGCAGGGGCTCTTCCTGCTGGGAGCTGCAGGCCACTCCCTGTGGCCCTTGGCTGATCTTGCTCATCCACTCCCTCCCTCATTCAGTAGGTCCTGAGTGCCGCCTCCGTGTGGAGGAGAAGGAGGCAGCCTTCCAGCCCAGGTGGCGCCTGCAGGTACACACAGGGAGAGGCAGCTGTGCACTGAGCTGGCTGTCGGCTGGGACAGTGTGGCTCCAGAGGTGGCGATAGAATGCTCTGGGACTGCAGAGGGAGCATGTGCTTGTGAAAGGGAGGAAGGGGCAGGCACCGCAGAGGAGGTGTACTTGAGTTGGACTTTGAGGGAGGAGTTGGATTTCCACAGTGGAACCGAGCAGCTGAGGCTTTCTCAGCAGCTGAAGATTACAGCCAGCCAGCCTCAAATGTTCAGCTTTTCCTGAATTCTCTTCTTTACTACACTGCAGTAAGTTTTCAACAGAGATGAAGCAGTCACCTCCATGTCATTAATGTTCTGCAAATCCTGTGTGTAGTTTTCGATGCTTAGGAGATGGGGGCAGCCTGGGCCATAAGAGAAGAGCCTGTGTGTCCACCTGTTGGTACATCAGTCAGGTGTGGCACAGGGCAGTGATCACTGCCTGCCCCTGAGGAACTCAGTTGTACTTTTATGTGGAGAGGACAAAGAAAGATGTTGTACAGGGAGCAGGAGACATTTCACCTCCAAAGCAAGGCACAAAATACATAGTCTGTGCCCTGCATGAGAAACCGAGCAGAACTGTGTGCTGATTCCCACCCCTGCCTCCCCTCCTGAGAGCGAACCGTCCATTGTACTATGGCGGAAGGCATTTCTGAAGCCTCTGCAATCGGAGTGATCTGTTACTTGCCCATTGAACCTTAGGGGCAGCAACCAGGTGGTGTGGCTGAAACACAAGCCTTGGCCAGACCTGGTTGGGCTAGTTGGTTCTGCCACTGATTGTGAATTACAAAACCTTGGAGAAGTCATTATCTTTCTCTGTGCCTCTCATGTAAGATAGGGAACACTGAGGCCATTGCAGAAAAGCAGATAGGTGGAGCGAGTATGAAGTGCTTTGTGTGTGTGTGTCATACGGTGAATGAAATGGCACTGATTGACATTATTGATAGTAATAACAGGTTTAATTCAGGAACAAAACTGGTAAAGTAGGCCAGGTGCGGCGACTCACACCTGTAATCCCAGCACTTTGGGAGGCCGAGGCGGGCGGATCATGAGGTCAGGAGGTTGAGACCAGCCTGGCCAATATGGTGAAACCCCATCTTTACTAAGAATACAAAAATTAGCTAGGTGTGGTGGCACACCTGTAGTCCCAGCTACTTGGGAGGTTGAAGCAGGAGAATCATAAAGTGTTTTACCCAGCCTAGGTACGTGTGGCAGAGCCAAATGAAAGCTTAGAAAAAGATGACTTGAGAACTAGCCCAGCAGAAGAATCAGGCGGGATGTGTTGTTACTGAGTAAGTGAAATTTGCACCTGCTTTCTCCCAGGCCTCGCTGAGTTGTGTACAACAGAGAGCTCAGGTGTTGGGGGCAGTTGACCGGTTGAAGAATGCATTGCTATTATGTGAGGAACATTGGGCTTTGAAAAAGCAGAACTGGATCCACGTTCTTGCCTGGTAACTCTAATTATCATCTAGTTTGTAAAGGGGAATGCAGTTCACTGAAAAATTCTTACGACACTGGGGAAAGGATTGGGCCTCTGCATTGGTTTGTGTAATATAGGTCATATGAAAGAGCATTTAGGCTAGAGGGAGAATTTTCATCTCTATAACTTTACTTTCACAGGACAATTCCATCACGATTTGAAGATTTTTGAGTCAAAACTACATTGTTCTGCTATGTGTTTTGGGGCAAATTTATACATACAATTTGCTTAAATATTTCAGATGATACAAGAATATATGTGTGGTGTAAAAAGCTGAAATTTGCATTCCCCCTTCTCTAGAAGTAACCATTGTGAATAGTTAAGTCTGTGTTCCAGCTATTTTGTATACTATAAATACACTGTGAACATTTGAGTGTATATAGACATGTATGTTACACACATTTTTAGAGATGGAATACTGCTCTGTTGCCCATGCTACTCTCAAACTCCTGGGCTCAAGGGACCCTATCACCTCAGCATCTCAAAGTTTTGGAATTACAGGCATGAGCCACCACGCCTGGCCTGCATGAGTATATTTAGTAATTGCTAAGTTACTCTGTTCAATACGTGTCTATTGAACTCCTCATGTGCCAAGCATTGTTCTGAAAACCTTATATGCACCAATTCACTTAATTTTTAGAGCAGCTCTATTATTGTGGCCCTTTTACAGTGAGGAAACTGAACCACAGAGAGGCTGGGGACGTTGTCTAACATCACACAGCCAGTGCTGTTGGAATTGAGGTTTGAACCCAGACAGCTGGCTTCAGATCTCTTAGCTGTTATCATAGATGGCACACCCAAACCTTAGGGCCGCCTCCCAAGCCTTGCCTCCGATACGGGCTCGCCTGAGCTCTGCGAGAGCCGTGTATGTGAGGTTTCTTTCCTCTTTAAGAACACAAGTCTTGGAATTGTCCCAGACCCTGGTAGGACCTCTTGAGGACCAAAAACAGGGATTCTTCAAGCCTGCCCCAGGGGCCAGATCTCTGATTTAGCTACTTGGAAGGTAGACGTGGAAGAGAGTAATTTTGCCAGAACAAAAAGTCAGGATGGCTGGGCTGACTCGGCCAGACGCAGTGGCTCATGCCTGTAATCCCAGCACTCTGGGAGGCCGAGGCAGGTGGATCACCTGAGGTCAGGAGTTCAAGAGCAGCCTGGCCAAGAAGTTGAAATTCCCTCTCTACTAAAAATATAAAAATTAGCTGGGCGTGGTGGCAGGTGCCTGTAATCCCAGGTACTTGGAAGGCTGAGGCAGGAGAATTACTTAAACCCGGGAGGCAGAGGTGGCAGTGAGCTAAGATTACACCACTGCACTCCAGCTTGGGTGACAGAGCGAGACTCCATCTCAAAAAACAAGAAGAAGAAGAAGGGGGAAGGCGAATGGCTGCGCTGCCTCATAGGGAAGAGGCCTTACAGCAGCCGTAGGACCTTGGCCACTTGGGTGGAAAGGAAGGAAGGAAGAGCTTCACCCATGGCGGTGACCTAGACTGCAGAAACCACACTAAACATCCACATCCTGGAGCCTGGCCACCCCATTTGCTTCTCTTCTCCTTGGGTAGAGGATGTGGTGAGCTTTCTACCCTGGAGGCTGAGCAGCGCAGCTTCTAACCAGGGTAGGCGTTTGTCTGTCCCTGGGAATACAGACAGCATTCTCATAAGCAGCCCAAATACTCCTGAACAGCTTTTTGTAGGGTGGGGTGGGGCGGAGCAGAGGGTGATTTTGACTCATAGGTACCTTTTCCACTTTCACTACTGATAACTGTGTTACAGATTAAAGTTTTGTTTTTGATACTGAAGAGGGCTTAAGAGAGTGAGCTATTATGGCACATCTAAGTCTGCTAAAATAGAACCACGGGGTAGTGTAGGAGAATCTCTTCTAAATTATGGATCATATATGGTGAACTTTAAAAGCCATGTGTACCTAAGTTGAAAAATCAAAACATGTCTTGTATTTGGGTGACCCTGGTAATTCTGGATGCCACTGCGCCTTGTGTGAACACAGGATGCTGAGGTGTAGAGATCAACAGGCTTTTTCAGGACATCTTGCGCTTCTCCCTTGGGGTAAAGTGGGGCGGCAGTAGGAGCGCACAGCTGTTGGGCCCCTGATATTTGTCAGCTGGTTTACATGTGGGATTCCATTTAATGTAATCTTGGAGGTAAAATTATTTTATTGAAGATGAAGATAGAGGCTTAGAGAAATTAAGAAAATTGTTCAAGATCACGTCATTTGTTTTGTTTTGCTTTGTTTTGTTTTGTTTTGTTTTGTTTTGAGACAGAGTTTTGCTCTTCTTGCCCAGGCTGGAGTGCAATGGTGCGATCTCGGCTCACCACAACCTCTGCTTCCCAGGTTCAAGTAATTCTCCTGCCTCAGCCTCCCGAGTAGCTGGGATGACAGGCATGCGCCACCACGCCAGGCTGATTTTGTATTTTTTGTAGGGACGGAGTTTTTCTATGTTGGTTAGGTTGGTCTTGAACTCCCAACCTCGGTTGATCCGCCCCACTCGGCCTCCCCAAGTGCTGGGATTACAGGTGTGAGCCACCACATCTGGCCAAGGCCATGTAATTTCTTAAGTGCAAAGATGAAGTACTTGATGAACCCAGAAGTTTGACTTCAAGGCCCTTGATCTTTCCATAACACGTGGTTCATTTCCTGGTTGGTGGGGAGTGACTGAAAAACTCAAGGAAGCTGTGTTTTATGGAAAGAGGACCTGAGGGGTGTATGGTCTTTCCAGGCTTGGAATCTGCCATGCTGGGCTTCTGAATTGTATAGCTTGGCCATATAGAGAGAAGCCCCTCATTTAAGACTTATTTTTGCGGGGAAATAAAGGAAGGCCGCCCACATGAGACAGGCAGAGGCGACTTTCTCACAGCTGCTGTGGCAAGAAAGTCAGCACCATCACTTGCATGTGGCAGAGACTGACATGCAACTGAGTGGCGGATGAGGAGTGGGGAAGCCTCAGGATGGAAAAGAACGGCTCCCAGTGGAGGCTGTTGTGGGGGCTGGAGGCGGCTGTGCAGAAGCGGGGTGTCCTTGGTTCATTAGGGACGTATTTGGCTTTCTCTGAATGATCCTAACTGGAAACAGGGGCCAAAATTAGGGTGGCTGTCAGTTTTGAGTCAAGTCCTGGCCACGTGGGACAGAGTTGTGGTTTAGTTTCTGGGTTGTGGAGAGAGAGCAGTCTGGCTTCCTGTCTGATGTGCTAGCCTGGCTGGCCTCCTGGCTGTTGACTGTAGATAGGGGATTGGTTTCCTGGGTGGGCAGCTACAGGTTGTGGTCTGAGTTCTGTCTTTATACATATGATCAGGCATGGACTGTTTGTATATTCAGTCCCTCATTTTTCTTGTCAGTAAAAATATCAAATGACAAATTGGATACATTGTGAACTTTTTAGATGTCTGTGTCCGCTGGAAGAAGTTTTCACGTTCACATTTAATCAGAATGAATATAAACAATTGAGCCATTTATCTTGAAAGTTTAAAATAGGAAATCTTCAACAATACTACCTCGGCGCCATTGCCTCTCTGTCCATCGTTAGGGAATGTGTTTTTATCCACCGCCGGCTCATCGTCCACCAGTTTGTGGTTGATCCAGTTCTCTATACGTCTTGTCTTGTGTGCATCTCATTGTTTGCTAGTGTTAGCTTTCCCCTTCGTCAGTGTAGTTTATTTGTGTAGCCTCTGTTGGTCGGAAGTTATTTGTGGAATTTGTGAATGGAAGGGACCTTGGAGGTCTGCTAGGTCATCCCAGTGATTTTAGAGATAAACAGAAATACAGGGAAATGTTCCAGCTTTTTTGGTGGCAAAACCAAGAATAGAAAGCAGTGTTCTTTGTGCCACAATGTCATTGAAAGACAGCTCAATGTGGGCCTAAAATGCAGAGTAACTAACTTTCATTTATCTCTGCTTCTGACTCTTGTTATCAGACATTTTAAATTGACCTTAATGTGTTAGCAGAAATATGAAAAGTCCTGACTTGTTTACATATAAGGTAGTTTGTCGCCTCCTCATTTGGTTGTTTTTTTCAACAGGATTGAAAAGACATTGTTCTAAACTGAATGTTTATGTCTCCCCCAGATTCTTGTACTGCAGCCCTAACTGCCAGTGTGATGGTATTAGGGGGTAGGACCTTTGGGAAGTGATTAGGGTTAGATGAGGTCATGAGTGTGGGCCCTGGTCTGACAGGATTAGTGCCCTTAGAAGAAGAGAAACCAGGCCTGGTGTGGTGGCTCACACCTGTAATCCCAGCACTTTGGGAGGCCAAGGTGGGGAGATCATGGGGTCAGGAGATTGAGACCATCCTGAAACCCTGTTTCTACTAAAAATACAAAAATTAGTTGGGTGTGGTGACACGTGCCTGTAATCCCAGCTACTCGGGAGGCTGAGGCAGGAGGGTTGCTTGAACCAGAGAGTCAGAGGTTGCAGTGAGCTGAGATTGTGCCACTGCACTCCAGCCTGGTGACAGAATGAGACTCTGTCTCAAAAAAAAAAAAAAAGAGAAAGCAGGCAGCTCCCACTGCCCTGATGTGAGGAAACAAGAAGAAAGGTGGCTGTCTGCAAGCCAGGAAGAGAGTCCCTGTCCCGGAACTGAGTTGGCCAACACTTTGATCTTGGACTTCCAGCCTCCAGAGCTGTGAGAAATAAACTAATGTTTAAACCACACAGCCTATGGTATTTTTTATGGTATTTGCCTACGGTATTATGGCAATCTGATTTGACTGATACAGAGATGGTTCCAGAATACTGTAGCCTGTATCTAAGTTGGTGATGCCATGAAAATAAATGTGGTAGTTCATTCCTTTATATAAAGATAGCGCTGTGAGCCCAGGGCCTTTGCTCATGTCTTAGTTGAGCCTTGTTTTCTTATAATAGCTTCCTAATTTCTCTTTTCCCCCTCTAATTTATATTATATATCTGGATTAAATCATATATGGTATGATTTTATACTTCATGTCTATACAAACTTTTAGTGATTTTATTTCATTTTATTTGATTTTTGAGACATGCCCATGCTCTGTTGCTCAGGCTGGAATGCAGGCATGCCATGACAGCTCACTGTAACCCTAAATTCCTGGGCTCAAGTGATCCTCCCGCCTCAGCCTCCTGAGTAGCTGGGACTACAGGTGTGCTATCCTGCCTAGCTAATTTTTAAAGTTTTTGTAAGAACAGAGTCTTGCTGTGTTGTCCAGAGTGGTTTCAAACTCCTGACCTCAAGCAGTCCTCTCGCCTCAGCCTCTCAAAGCACTGGATTACAGGCATAAGCCGCCACACCCGGCCCAGTGATTTTTCATTGTTAAGATCAAGGATGGGTTCCCTGGCTTGGCATCAATGCTCATGATCAGGGCGTGATATGCAAGTTTGGGTTTCAGTGTTTCCATTCCCGCCATCAGCCTTGCACTCCAGCTTGTTGCCTAAGCCCTGTTCTGAGGCCCAGCCTGAGAGCTGCACTTAGAATTTATACCTTCTCATCTCTTCATCGTCTTCGCCTATGTTCTTATCTCCATCTGGGACATCGTCTTCGCCTATGTTCTTATCTCCATCTGGGACATCATCTCCACACTTCTGCCTCTTTAAATCTTCTCCATCCTTCAAGACTTGAAATACTCACTTCCTTTCCATCATCCCCGCTCTGACATCCAAGCTAGAATTAATCTTTCTTCCTTTGAACTCTGATAGTGCTTAATGTTTTTCATCCTTTTATTATACAGCAGTCCTGTGTGTTAGATATTATTATTCTCCCAGTTTTTCATAGTTACTTTGAAAATATTTGCTGTAGTCATATATTTTGAATATGTAATATGAGCGACATTCAAAAGGTCCTGGAGAGTGAAAGGCAGTCCTACTCCCATCACTGCCCTGTGACCACTGTTGCCAGTTTTTGTTTATTTGTTTGTTTGTTTTTCCAAGGCAGAGTCTTGCTCTGTCACCAGGCTGGCGTGATCTCAGCTCACTGCAACCTTCGCCTCCCAGGTTCAAGCGGTTCTCCTGCCTCAACCTCCTGAGTAGCTGGGACTGCAGGTGTGTGCCACCACGCCCAGATAAGTTTTGTATTTTTAGTAGAGACGGGATTTCATCATGTTGGCCAGGATGGTCTGGATATCTTGGCCTCGCGATCCACCTGCCTCAGACTCTCAAAGTGCTGGGATTACACACGTGAGCCACTGCGCTCAGCCTATGTGTCTTGTTTTTAAAAACACAGATGTTGGCATAAGATAAACATGGTTGTCCAGTGGTAAGTATTTAGGTTGTTCCCAACCTTTTCGATTAATCACCGCTGAGTTGTACATAATTCTTGCATATTTGCGTGAATATGTTCATAGGATGCATTGCTAGAAATGGAATTGTGGGATCCAGGGTTCTGCACATTTTAAATGTTGATGGGTGTTGCCGGATTCCCTTCCATTAGGGCCATACCGTTATCTCACTGTCAATGTGTAAGGGCGCCTATTTCTATTTCCTTGCTAACAGTTTCTTCTCATCTGTTTTCTTTGACATCACACACACACAAATAGCCTCCTTGTTCCAAAAACATGGACATTTTACATTTCTACTTAAAGTGTGCGCACACTGACTGAAGCTCTGTGTTGCAGTGATGTGTGCTGTTAGGATTGTGGCTTTGTTTCGAATTTGCTAGCCAGGCTATGACTTTCCAGTCAGGTATTTTTTGTTTTGTTCATGCTGTTGCTGTCGTTGGGCTGTGTGAAATTTCCCTCCGCTGCCCAGCCAGATTTCCTTTCCGGTGGGCGGGTTAGTGTCTCATCCGGAAGCCCTGTTTCCTAGTCACCTGGGCCGAGTGTCTCATTCTGCAGCCCTGTTTCCTGGTGACCTGGGCCGAGTGTCTCATCTGGCAGCCCTGTGTCCTCGTGATCTGGGCTGAGTTCCTCCATGAGAAGTTGCACCCATCTTCTCCAGTAGTGCATATTTTCACAGCAAGCAAAACATTTTCACCACGTTTCTAGTGGGACAGGCACTAGCTCTTTTCTGGGCATCAGGAGACCTGGCTTTGTTCTGGTTCAAACAATAGCTGGTGAGTTACCAAAGACATGTCGCATCTGGCCCCTGATCCTTTGCTTTATAAGTAGAATCACAGTCCGAGTGGGCATCACTGCCCTGGTCTCTCTGTGGTGCTGAGTGTTGTGGGGATGATGGCTAAGTGTCAGGGTGCATTTCCACCACTAGGGGATTACAGGTCAGCCAAAGACACAGGAGGAAAGCTAACAGCCCCGGGCAGGTACACAGAACCAGAGGAGTTTGGAAGGGTGGTTCCAAGCTCCTTGGTGTGATTGATGTGATCACAATAAAGATTTTATCTCTAAGTCTTGGGCCATTGGACCAAGAGAAGAGAGAGCTGGTGTTGAGTTGTAGTGAGAGGTGCATGGTTCGTGTGCCTGCTGAGCCTGGCTTGGACTCAATTCCATTGAGTCCCATTCCATTTTACCTTCTGTTTCCACCTTTTTCACGCTCGTGCTTGTTTCTCCAGAAAAAAATGCAATAGATTCCTTTCAAAAACTTTACAAAAGCCATAGATGCTTATTGAAAATAGTTCAAATGATATGGAAGACAGAAAGATAGTGAGTGTTTTTCTGTTGTGTGTTTGGATGAATGTGTCTTTGGGGTAGTCACTATTAACACTGGGTGTATTTCCTTCCAGATCTTTTCCAGTGTACCTACAAATATATATGTACACATTGTAAAAAACAAAATAGTACCTGATCAACATTGAGTCCCCCTACTCCCACTGCGCAGTCTACATGGACATCCTTTCATGGTGATACGATGAGTCCTGATTGACTCCTTTTGTTCGCTGGAGTGGCAGGTTATAATAGCTACAGATAACTCACCTTCAGTGGGCATTTACCACGTGACAGGGTCTGTGCTCCAGGCAGGCTACATGAAGTGGGTCTTAAGGCTTTTTACAACAATGCTATGGGTGAACACAGTAATTGTTAACATTTTGCAAATGATAGAATTGCAGTAGAGATAAGCAAAGCTGCTTGCTCAAACTCATGGCATGATTCCCGAGAGAGAGACAACACTTTTAAAACAATTCTTGTTATAGTAGGTGATTTACGATCTTTTCAAGAAATAGTGCATTCAGTGAATACATTTCAGGGTCTGGTACAGTCTGGGAACTGTTCCTGAAAATGCACTGGGCTAGAGGTAAGGGAGTGGTCCATTGTCCCTGGGCCCCTAGTGCAAGGAGGGAGGTCCCGGGGAGAGGGGGCATGGAGAGGAGGTCTCTGAACAAACCTTGCAACATCCATTTCTGCTGAGTCTGGTCCGAGGTCTGGTTCTTCACTTGTACAATTTTCAGAGATACTTGATTTTGATTTTTATCATGGCTCACCTGAGCAGCCATGGTTTCAAACTGCCTGAAGATGTGGTCTGGCAGGCCAGTGCTATGCCCATCCCTCCCGCTCCTGCAGGAGGGGAGTCATCCTGGGACTAGAGGGCTTCGCCTGTAATCAGCTATCTCATAATAAGTGGATTTGATGCTGCTTTCGCTAGGTCGGGAAATTTCCCATTTGGAAGGAAAACTGATACTTGTTTTTGGGTTTTGCTGAGGAGCCACAGAGTTTAGAGCAGGGACTGGAAGTTTGTTGAGACATAGGTGAGAGCACTCAAACAGCTTCCATGAAACGTGGAAATAAAGACAGTGTTCCAGAGAGGTCCCTGGCTTTGGGATATAAAAATTTCTCTAACAGAATGGCACTGGATGTCTGCTGTATTTTTTTCTCTGCTATTTTGTCAAGTTTTATTTGTGTGTGTGTCTCCTGTACAGAAGGTGTGACATCAGTTTTTGCCACCAAGTATTTACAGCCCTTGGTACCTCCTAAGTGGGTCACTTTTGTGCCGTGATTTCCTTGGGGGAAATTGTAGGTCTCCTACCCAAAGCACATTGCCCATTTCAAGGTGCTCCTGGTTTCTGAACACCTGTGGCAGTGCCTTCCATGTGGGTGAAGCCAGCCGAGAAAGTATCCCTCCCCAGGAGGTGGGGACTGGTGATTGCCTGAGTGAGGAGGCCGGGGATGAGCCCTGGACTAGAACTTCTGATCGGCTGCTTTTCCTTTCCCTCCTCTCCCTCCTATTTTTCCACCACCCCCACTTTTTAAACATTTCTTATTAAAAATTAAGCAAGTATTTTGGTTTCCTTTATTCTCTATTCCTTGCTAATCATATGCAGAGTGAGCCTGGGACAGTGGAAAGGAAAGTTGTACTTAGCTTCAGATGATCCTACCAGCCCCGCATTGAAGGGCTTCCGCCAGGCGGCATTGTCAAGTGGCGTTGTGGAGGTTCTCCTTTCAGTCCTCAGCATTAACCAGCAGAGGCAGGCGGTAGTTATTCCTGGTTAATGTTGGGGAAGTTGAGCTCAAAGTGGCCAAGGGAACTTCCCAAGTCACATAGGAAGTAGCAGAGTAGAACCCAACACAGATTGTCTCTGAATCAGGCAGGTCGTCAGATTCCAAAATGGGCTCTTAATTTTTGGAGGTTAAAAAGCTGAACAGACACATATTTCTTTTTTCTTCTTCTCTTTTTTTTTTTTTTTTTTTTTTTTTTTTTTTTTTTGAGCTAGGGTTTTGCTATGCTACCTAGGCTGGTCTAGGCTCAAGTTGTCCTCCTGCCTTAGCGTTCTGAGTGCTGGGCTTACAGGTCTGTGTCATCACACCCAACTGAACAGACATTTCTTTAAAGAAGACATACAAATGGCCAAAAAATATGTGGAAAAAATACTCAGTATCACTTATAATCAGAGAAACGCAAAACCACACTGAGGTATCATCTCACCTGTTAGGATGGGTATTATTAAAAAGACAAAAAATAACCAGTACTGGTGAGGATATGGAGACAAAGGAGCTCTTACACATTGTAGGGGGCTGTACACCAGAGCAGCTGGCTGGGCGCGGGGTGCACGCTGACATCTCAGCACTTTGGGAGGCCGAGGCGGGCAGATCACCTGAGGTCAGGAGTTTGAAACCAGCCTGGCCAACATGGTGAAACCCCGTCTCTACTAAAAACACAAAAATTAGCTGGGAGCGGTGGATCACACCTGTAATTCCAGCACTGTTGGGCGGCTGAGGTGGGCGGGTCACTTGAGCCCAGGAGTTCCAGACCAGCCTGGCCAACATGGTGAAACCCCATCTCTACTAAAAAATACAAAAATTTGCCGGGTGCAGTGGCGGGTGCCTATAATCCCAGCTAGTCTGGAGACTGAGGCATGAGAACCACTGGAACCCGGGAGGCGGATGCTACAGTAAGCAAGCCAAGATTGCACCACTGTACTCCAGCCTGGGCAACAATGAGACTCTGTCTAAAAGAGAAAAAAGAAAAAGAGTAAGAGTAAGCTAGGGCACCCACTATGGCAAACAGTATGGAGGTTCCTCAGAAAACTGCAAATGAAATTACAGTGTGATCCAGCAGTCCCACTACAGTGTAGATACCCAAAGAAAAGGAAATCAGTGTCGGAGGGGCATCCGCACCTCTATGTTTCCTACAGCACTGTTCACCATAGTCAAGATATGGAATCAGCCTCGGTGTCCAACAGCAGATGATGGATCGAGAAAATGTGGTCTTTATACACAGTGGAGTACTATTCAGCCATAACACAGGATGAAGTCCTGTTATTCTCAGCAACGTGGATGGGACTGGAAGATATTATGAAATAAGCCAGGGACAGAAAGTTACACAGCACATGTTCTCTTATGTGGAAGGCAAAAAGGAGTGGATCTCATGGAAGTTGAAAGTAGACAGAGGATCCTAGAGGGTGAGAAGGGTGGGGGAAGAGGGAGATAGGGAGAAATTTGTTAAAGGATACAAAATTATAGCTGGATAAGAATAAATTCTAGTGTTCTATAACATAGGATGACTATAGTTAACAAGAATATATAGTTTCAGGCTGGGAGCGGTGGCTCATGCCTGTAATCCTAGCACTTTGGGAGGCTGAGGTGGGTGGATCACCAGAAGTCAGGAGTTTCAGACCAGCCTGGCCAACGTGGTGAAAGCCCGTCTCTACTAAAAATACAAAAATTAGCCGGGCATGGTGCTGGGTGCCTGTAACCCCAGCTACCAGGGAGGTCGAAGCAGGAGAATAGCTTGAACCTGGCAAGCGAAGCAGATGTTGCAGTGAGCCGAGATGGCACCACTGCACTCCAGCCTGGGCAACAGAACATGACTTTGTCTCAAAAAAAAAAAAAAAAAAGAATATATAGTTCCAGATAATTGGAGGAAGGGTATTGAACGTTACCAACACAAAGAAATGATAAATGTTTGAGATGGTGGATATGCTAATTATGCTGATCACATACATTACATGTATTATAACATCACTATGTGTACTCCATACATATGTACAGTACACAATTATGTGTCAATTAAAAAAGAAAAAGCTGAACTTAGATTGGAATGGCTATGAAGTAACTAGCTTTTTCGTATTTTTGATATAGACCCTAAGCATTTATTTTAAGTAAACTGCCCTTGGCTTCAGAAAATGTGTAGTATTTGAATTTTAGCCTTGCATTTTGGAATACAGAGAAGTAAAACTGTAGGTTTGCTTTAGATACAGTCACGGGGTTTGCCGTGATGACTTTTTTAAGTAATAAGGGGGAAATATCCTTTAATTAGTAGGTATATACGCTTATTTTTCTCCCTCTTACACATTTTTAGTTGTTGTCCAGGCATTTTGATACTTATGTAAACAGTATGTGATATCTTAGGTAGGAATCAGAATTTTAAGGTAAGAATACTTAGAGTTATGTATTTTTCAAACTTTCAAACTGGACATTTTACATGTCCATTATATAACTGTAATTAAATTTTCAAAAAGACAATGTGTGTCTTTAATATGGGTGATGCTCTAGCATTTTTTTTTTTTTTTTTTTGGAGACAAAGTCTCACTTTCTCCCAGGCTGGAGTGTAGTGGTGCGATCATGGCTCCCTGCAGCCTCAGCCTCATAGGCTCAAGAGATCCTCCCACCTCAGCCTCCCAAGTAGCTGGGACCACAGGTGTACAACAGCATGCCCAGGTAATGTTTAAAATTTTTTGCAGAGACAGGGCCTCCCTCTGTTGCTCAGGCTGGTCTGGAATTCCTGGGTTCAAGTGATTCTCCTGGTTCATCCTCCCAAAGTGCTGTGATTACAGGCATGTGCCACTGCCTGGCCCCATATAAGTGGGATGATGACTTGAGCCTAGGAGTTCAACACTAGCCTGGGTAACAAGGCACAAGACCCTGTCTTTACAAAAACTAAAAAAATTAACTGGTCGTGGTGGCACCTGCCTGTGGTCCCAGCTACTCCAGGAGGCTGAGGTAGGAGGATAACTTGAGTCCAGGAGTCGAGGCTGCAGTGAACTCTGATCTTGTCATTGCATTCCAGCTTGGGTGACACAGTGAGACCTTGTCTCTTAAAAGAAATTACTGGCTACCTGATTAGTCATAGGAAAAAAACCTGAACTCTGATCTAAACCTCATACCTCATACAAAAATTAACTCAAAATGGATCATGGACTAAAATGTAAAATGCAAAATAAAGATTAAAAGAGAAGCTAGAGACTGGGAGAAACTATTTGCAAACCACATGTCTGATAAAGGACTCATATCTATAATATATAAAGAACTATCCAAATTCAGCAGTGAAACCAAATCATCTACTTTGAAAATGAATAAAAGACCTGAAGGGACATTTCAGATAACATATAAGCACATGAAAAGATGTTCAACATCATGAGCCATCAGAAAAATGCACACTGAAGCCACGTCACTATACACCTATCAGAATGCCTAAAATAAAAAGTAGTAACAAGACCAATGCTGGTGAGGATGCGGGGAAACGGGATCACTCACACTTGGCTGGTGGGAATGGAAGATGGTACAGCCATTCTGGAAAATAGCTTGACAGTTTCTGAAAAAACTAAACTTGCAATTGCCGTAGGAGGCAGCACTCACATTCATGGGCAGTTATCCCAGAGAAATGAAGACTTATGTTCACACAAAAGCCTTTATGTATCTGTTCATAGCAGCATTATTTATAAAGGCTAGAAACTGGACACAGCCCAGAGACTGCTCAGCAGGTGAATGGTTAAACAAACTGGTGCCCCCAGGCCCCAGATACCACTCTACAGTAGTTAATGATTCATCAGTCTTTCAAACTACAAACCACCATCATGCTTACTCCCTTTTTTTCCATCCTGGGTCTGAGTGGATTTCATTTTTCATTTCTTTCCAATGCATTTCCCCTCTGTCCTTTCTGGTTGCGCCTCATGCCTCATTTGAACAGTTGTAAGAGCCCCCGAATTGTTTCTCTGTCTCATCATGGAATCGTTTCTACACTTCATGCCCCGCATTGCCACTGGAACAATCTTTCCAAAACGTGAACAAACTAACTTAAAAAAAAAATCCCAGGTAACCTTCCAAATAAGTATAAGTTTTCTCTTAGAAGTTTGACTTCTTGTCTATAGGGAACCCCAGGACTGTAGAGAGACGGATTTGCTGTCTGCATTTTAAGATCAGGCAGAAATCCCTGGAGGGGCCCATGGGGAATAGTGGCACAAATACTCGTTCTAGAATCAGAAGCCCTCATATCCTGCTTTTAACACTAGCTGGATGTTCTTGGGAAAGTTTTGGTTTCAAACCTCAGTATGAGGAAGCATCTTCAAGGGATCACACAAGGCTACTGGGAGGAGCGGATGAGGGGCATGGTGAACATGCTGTGTAATCCGTGAAGCACGTCGTATGTGTGAGAAGTGGAGCTGTGTGGATAGCGGTTCTGGAATCAGTGTATGAAAACGATGGAAAGCACATTCGTAGTTCTGCCTGATGATACCACTGGGCACCTGTGTTGTACATGCCTGCAACATGGGTGAGGCCCGGGTCAGTACAGCTCACAGTTTGGTTTTCATGCAGTTAGAAAGGCCGGAGAGGACCCTTCCCCCCTCCAGCTGTAGGAAGGAGGCGGCTGTCTCCTGCTTATATTTGGTGGGATTGTCTGTGGCTCCTTAGGGACAGGAATGCAGGGAGTGGGGGAAGAAAGCCGGCCTGACTGCTCGCTAGTCAGCCTTCTCCCAGGGAGGAATGGAGGGGTCATTTCGTGGTAACTTGCCAAGTCTTTCTTAACCCATCTGCTCTTAGAAATGACCAGCATGACAATTAAAAGACCCATTAGAGACAGATGGGCTGTGTGTCCCGTGCGTTTATGGGTTTGTGGCCTCAGAGCTGCCAGAACTCGATAGCTTTCTGGGGAATGGTGGGTCAGCCAAGGGGCTGAAAATAGTGAGAGGAAGAAAATTCACCCTCGTTGCTCTGGTCTGGGAGTGATGACTGAGGAGAGCGGCATGGAGGGCCCAGCCTTGGGGTCCCTCTCAAGCTCACTCTCACGGCAGTGGGAATGTGGGTCTCAACCTCCCTAGTCCTCCGAGATTTTCGTCTGTCACATACTCACCTCCAGCAGGGATGTCTATGGTGATGAGATGAGGGAGCATCCTAGCACATGTGGCACTTAGTAGGCTTGTGGTGAGTGGACGCTGGCGTCAGTGGAACAGGAGACTGGGCGCTGCGTGTGGACGCATTCATGTGCTGGTGGCATAGGTGGACAGAGGAGAGAGGGACGCTCTGCATTTCTCCTTTTGGTCTGCCACCCCCGCTGTTGTGAGCAGAATCCGGGAGTGTATTCTGTTGCCCCAGTCAACTTGGTAGGCTGATTGCTCAATTTTCTGCTTCCACTTTTGATTTCTTAAGAATGGGAAAAGGAACACTTCAGTTACTTTTCTGGTTGATGGCATACATTCCTTGATATCACCTTAATGCTTTTTAATTTCTATGTATTTTGCATGCTGGAGCTTGCCTGACATCTGTGTTTTTATGCCTCACCCTCTCGCATAACTGTTGGCCACACCAGGACCAGAGAGAAGTGACCAGACCGATTGGTAGCAGGGCTAGGACTGGAATTCTCCAGCCTTTTGATGCCCAGCAGGCTCTGTTTTCTGTAATGCACTGCTCTTCCCTATTTCGACCCCTGTTAGGACAGTGGATGTGAAATGTAGCTGGGCGCTTTTGAGGGTGTGCTAGGAGTGTGGCAGATGCCTCAGACTGGCATTTTCCCCTGACTCTGAATTCTCATGGCTCAGAGTCAGTCTCTAGGCTACTGAGTGGGAAGATGCAGGAAGTTGTTTTGTATGGCAAACTATGCCAGGGCGTTTTTTTCACCCGGCAATTTGTTTGGTTTGGACTGGAATAAATCTCTGATCTTGGTTTCTTTGCCAATATTATTAGGGAGTGGAGCCTGACTTGTTAACTTAGCCCGATTCGTAGTGCTTAGAATCTCAGTGAGTGAACTGAGAGGAAGTGTGAGAGCATCTTGGACAGTGGTTTGCAAATCTAGCTGCATCTGGGGGGCTGTGAAAAAAGCATGCGTGCTTACTCCCGACCAGTTGAAATAGAATCTGCAGGAATGGAGCCTGGGCAGCTCTAGTGTTGTTAAAAACCCACAGGTGGTTCTGATATACTGTAAAGGTTGAGTAAAGGTTGAGATCCACTGATCCACAGTGAATTGGAGTCCTGGATCATAGACATGCCTTATGCTTTCACCAGCTTAGAATGGTTCTTGTGCTTTAGAACTGTGAAAAAGTGTTATGCAAACAAACCTGGAAATACCCTAAATGCCACATCCTGTTACTACCTGTCATGAAGTATATTTACCAGTTATTCACTCTATTCTGATCTCTACCCATTCCACCTTTTCTTCGTGGAACAATAATTTGACAGTTGGTTATGCAGAACCAGGGTAAGTCTAGTTTGATTGGCGGGAAACAATTTTGGGTATGAAGTACCCTTTAGGCATTTATTGAACTCTTGTTTGTACCACTGCTGTGCTGGACAGTTTATAAATATTACTTCTTTAAACAAGGCCTATGGAGTCAGGCTGCCTGAGTTTTGCTAACTAGCTGTGTTATTTGGGATAAGTTTTTAAGCTTATATAAACATGACTTTCATCTATGAAATGGGATGACAAGGGGTCATGATCATCTCACAGGATCGTGCAAATGTGTGTGTAACGTGCTTAGTTTGGTGCCTAACACATAGTAACTACTCAGTAAAGTTATTATTACACCATCATCATCATATTTAAATGTAAATATTAAGAGCTAATAAATTTGTAAAAGGTACTATACCTTTACCCCTTGAACCAAAGACTACTTTAGTATTAAGTGGTTGGGTAAATTTATCACTTAAATATTGGCCTCTTGAATACCTTGAATTTCAATGGAACGTAGCCAGAGGATTTCATAATTGGACCGTTTCCTCCGGAAGTTGGAGCTTTGTTTGTTTGTTTGGTTTCACTTCCTACACTAAGCATGGGGCTGTACGCAACTTTATGATGACTTCTGGTACTGGGGAATCAAAGCTTCATTCACTTCTTTGGAGGAGATCATCTTATGCTATATGAAGCACTCAGTCTTCGTTAACTGTGTACCATCCAGATAAGACCAGGTGCTTCCCATGGCAGCCTGTCCTTTTCTTATCTCTCTCATCAATCTAGCCTGTTCCTTCTATTCCTCTTTATACTAGAACTTCTCTTTGAACAAGGAATGTTGTTTTGTCACTGCTAGGTTCCCAGCAATTAGTAATGCCTAGCACATACTAGGTGTCTCCTGAATGTTAATAGGTGATAATCTAGCAGAACACAAGATAAATCCGCAGGTTGAGATTTAAGCTGTGTGGTATGAAGGCTGCATTGGCAAACTTATTAAATCAATTTTGTTAATACAAGTTTAAAATGTCTTAGTAACTGACTTAGTTCAGTAATCATTTACTGAGTGTCTTCTAGGCCAGACATTGGGGACAGAAAGGTAATAATATATGATCCCTGCCTCATGCGCAGGAAGTCTAGTGCGATGGACAGACACGTGCCAGTGGCTGCCATGGAATATGGTGAGCATTAAGATAAAGGGGCACCCTGTGTGCCTTTGGAGCATAGAGCAGGGCTTGTGTTCTGGGAACATGGGCTCCATGTGAAAACACAATTTAAATTTTCTTTTTTCTTTTTTTTTTTTTTGAGACAGAGTCTTGCTCTGTGGTCCAGGCTGGAGTACAGTGGTGTGATCTCGGCTCACTGCAACGTGCTCCCCCCAGGTTCAAGCGGTTCTTGTGCCTCAGCCTCCAGAGTAGCTGGGATAACAGGTGTGAGCCACCACGCCAGGCTAATTTTTGCATTTATAGTAGAGATGGAGTTTCACCATGCTGGCCGGGCTGGTCTTGGACTCCCGACATCAGGTGATCCTCCCACCTCGGCCTTCCGAAGTTCTGGGATTATAGGCATGTATGTATTCATCCTTTTAAATATCTGCGGGTAGCACTTAACTCTAAATGGGTACTCATTAAACTATTGAATGACTTTAGTATGGATTGAATGACTTTGCTCGGGTCTCGTTTCTAATTTCCTTCATTAGAGGAAAAAACAAAAAATGCAGGTTGAATATCCCTCATCCAAACTGCTTGGAACCAGAAGTGTCTCAGATGTTTTTACATTTTTGGATTTTTGAATATTTGTATTATACTTGCTGGTTGAGCATCCTGAATTCAAAAATCCAGAGTCTGAGCTGTTCCAATGAACATTTCGTTGACCATCACGTCGGCACTCAAAAGTTGCGGATTTCAGAGTTTCTGGTTAGGGAGACTCATCCTGTATGGGTGCTGGATTGTCGAAGAAGTTCCAGACCAGAGGTTGGGTGACTAGGCTTTGGTTTTCGCTTTGTTACTAAACAGGCTGTTTTCTTCCATAAGCTCAGCTTTAGATACCCCAGTTGTCAAAGAAGGGAACGGGCCATCTGATGTTTAAGGCCTCTGTTAGTTCTGACTTGGAGACACCTGGCTTCAGTTCATCTTCCTTAGGAATGGACAAAGAACATGGGAATTTTGAAATCGTTAGTCAACATCTACAGGGTCGTTGCAGCCTGGTTTTGAGTAAAGGTCATCTTTAGTGAGCCCAGGGAGAAGCACTGGTTTAGCTGTCAGCTGAGAGGGGTAAGCGGTCCTATTAATTTTCCTCTGTGTTAGTGAAAGCATTGTTAAGGGTCACAGCGTTAGTGGAGCTGGCTGGAAAGAGGAGGGGAACTCACTGTTACAGGTTATATCGAATGTCTTTTCAGTCGCTAAATGCTTTTTATGATATGTTTTCAGGATTTCAGTGTTGTATGATTTCTCTGTGTTAAGCACAGGAAATTTAACATCAGCAAAAAAGAATTCTCTTTCTTTCTTTTTTTTTTTTTTTTTCTTTGAGATGGAGTTTCACTCTTGTCGCCCAGGCTGGAGTGCAGTGGCATGATCTCAGCTCACTGCAACCTCGGCCTCCTAAGTTCAAGCGATTTTCCTGCCTCAGCCTCCCGAGTAGCTGGGATTACAGGTGCCCACCAGCATGCCCGGCTAATTTTTGTATTTTTAGTACAGATGGGGCTTTGCCATATTGGCCAGGCTGTTCTTGAACTTCTGACCTCAGGTGATCCTCCTGCCTCGGCTTCCCAAATTGCTGGGATTACAGGCATGTGCCGCGATGCCTGGCCTTGAATGTTCTTTCTATGGGAATCTACAAAAGCCAGCTTTTGAGTCTAGTGGCAGAAAACCTCTTCACTGTTTAGCTGTGCTGTGTGCTGGGCTTCAAGCCCAGCTGAAAAAGCTGTAGTATTTTATGTCAGTTGACTGTCTTGGAGAACTTAATGAGCAGTGGGCTGCAGTGATACTGTCAGAGTTCATGAGCGGTTTGAGGCTCTCAAAGCCTAGATACTGGGGTTGCACAAATACATCGGCTGGACTCACTATTTCTCTCGGGAGTCGGGAGGTGGAAAATGCTGTGATCTTACCTCTGCTCTTAATTTTACAGAGCTGTTACTAATGGTAAGAATGATTTTATATTTTTGTATTTTACTTCGTAATTCACAGAGAATTTTAAAATCCATGATCTGATTTTATTCCCTCAGCAGTTCTGTGAAAAAGGCAGAGCAGTTTTCATATCTTCTGTTTTCGCGTGATTCTCTTGTGGCTCACAGAAGCTAAGAGCCTTCACCAAGGTCATAGGGTGAATGAGTCGCAGAGCTGGGAGTAGAGGCTCAGGCTTCTAGGGACCCTGTTTCTTCCTGGAATAGCTTGCTCTCCTGGCGCTATGCTCAGGTAACTGCGCATGCTCGGTTTGGTCTTTTGTAAATCCCTGCCCCATTTCGGGGGAAGTTCTTGGGAGGCTTCTATTCATTTTGGAGCATTTAAGTATCTTGTCCTCTCTCCCTCTTCCCAGATGCATGGGCATTTCTGCAGGCCCCCAGGCTGGCCCTTGTGCGTGGGGGCGTCTCCTGCCTCCACGTTGTTTGCATGCCCCCTTCTGAAGGTGCTCTTCCCTGTATGGAGCCCCCTCGTGCCTGCCTCCACACTGCAGGCTGTTCGGTAAATGTTACTGACTCAGCATCGTTGTTTTCTAGAAATGGGATGGGGTATGGATGCCACATTCTTTTCTGTGTGAAGTCTGCGATTGTATCATCTTGCCTTCTCCGTGTGTGCTCCTTGAGGGTGTCGCTGTGCTGAGGTCATCTGTGTTCCCTAGGGTGCCTCCCTTGGAGTCCGGGCCGTAGCAGACATGCAGCCAGTGCTCATGGCCTAAATGAGAGGAAGACCAACAGAGCCATTAAATCTGGAAAATGACAAGTGAGGGGAAGGAATTTTTATTTAAGGCATGTGAAAAAGAAAATTTTTTAGAAAAATTGACCTGTTTCTCAACTGGAGTTGAATTTCAGCTCAGAAAAACAGCTGTGTGCCCAGAGGACTTTGGGATTTCAGTTTGTGACAGATGAATTGAATTTGCTGTTGTATGAATGTATTATCCTTTTGTGGTTTTATTAGGCCTTTCTCCCAAATGGAAATGATTTTTCTATAAAAGTCACACTTCCTTTTTGAGAAGTGTAACACTAATTGTATGGGATGGTCTCCCAAAAGATTACCTGCCAGGAACCAAACACACTGTCTCAGACTCACCGCCCCTGGTTTCTGCCTGTGCAGCTGCAAGGCAGAGAGGCACGCTCGAGCTGAAATCAAGACACATGTCTGCATCTTCTCTTTCTTGACTGCTGTTTCGTCTCTGAGCTGGCCTGCCTTCAACGTCTAGGAGCTTGGTGGGTGTAGACACATTACGGTATGGAGGAGGGATATGGTGTTGCCACAGCCAGGAGACTCACTGAAGTCTCTGTTCTCTTCCTGCTCACTGCTCTGACTTTGTATAAGTCACATTTGTAGGGCTGTGCACAGCGGCTTACACCTGTAATCCCAGGACTTTGGGAGGCCGACCTGGGAGGATCTCTTGAGCCCAGAGTTTGGATCCAGTCTGGGCAACATGATGAAACCCCATCCCTAGAAAAAATAAAAATTAAAAAATTAGCCAGATGTGGTGGCTCATGCCTGTAATCCCAGCTACTGGAGAGGCTGAGGTGCGAGAATCACTTGAGCCTGGGAAGTTGAGGCTGCAGTGAACCATCATCATGCCACTGCACTCCAGCCTGGTCAGAGCAAGACCTTGTCTCAAAAAAAAAACAAAAACAAACAAACAAAAACCCATTTGTAATAGTGGCAGTGGTTAAGTTTTGAAAGTTTGGAGAAAAGTTTCTAAATAACCTGTGACCATGGACAACTTACTTAGCCTTTCTATGCCTCAGTTTCCTCATCTATGAAAAATGAGAGAATATGGTACTGATCTTACAGGATTTCAACGAGAACCAAACGAGATCAAACTCAGAGCCTGGCACCTCGTGAGTGCACACTCAATGTTATTATTTCAACATTTTAGAGGAAAAAGAATGCTAATGGGTCATTATGACTAAACATAGTCTATCACTGGCGTTACTCATGGCATTGGAAGGAACTTGAATTCCATATAGATAGTGTGATGGAGAAAGTATTTTGGGCATTGGCAGTATTGATTCAAAGAACAAAGGACGTGTCTGTCCTGTGTGGAGAGCCGTTTCCGCTTGTTTCTTTAAATGCTATGGGAAAAGCAGTCGACCTTGTGCTCTCTGCCAGACAGCTGCAGTCTCCGCGTATTGATTTGGCCAATGGTCGCTCTCCTGTCATCATGGCAACAGGAGTGGAAGGGACAGCTTGTCTTGATTTGCATTTTCGTGTGTTTGTGCTATTTATAGACAATTACGACATGGAAGCCTGTTTATGGCAAGCTGGCAAATTCAGCAAAACATGGAAAAACCTGTTAGCACAGTTTGCACGTGTGCGGGCACAGAGCAGCCAAATAAACAGACATGTTTTCCTGTATTTTAAAAACTCTGGGGAAAAAAAAAAAGGAAAAGACATTAAACCATTGCCCAGATGGCTTATAGAGCTAGAGCTTTTTCCTTGAAGTACGTGAGTATGGCTGTCAGACATGTGAAACCCCAAGCCGTCTTAAAACATCATTTTGATGCTACCCCCTACCCACCCTTTTTTTCCATTTGTAAGGGACAAGGATCCAGGAAGGAAAGTATCGGCTTACAAAGGCTTTTGTTACAATTAGTTGTTCATGTTCTTTCTTTTGGTATCTTATTCTCTGTTTACATTTTATTTTTATTTTTATTTTTATTTATTTATTTTTTTTGAGACAGAGTCTTCCTCTGTCACCCAGGCTGGAGTGCAGTTGTGTGATCTCGGCTGACTCCAACCTCTGCCTCCCAAGTTCAAGTGATTCTTGTGCCTCAGCTTCCTGAGTAACTGGGATTACAGGCGTGTGCCACCACGTCCAGCTAATTTTTATGTTTTTAGTAGACACAGAGTTTTGCCATATTGGTCAGGCTGATCTTGAACTCCTGAACTCAGGTGATCTGCCTGCCTCAGTCTCCCAAAGAGCTGAGAATACAGGTGTGAGCCACCGCGCCCGGCCGCTGTTTCCATTTTGTAACGCTAGCGTCACCCCAGTGTAGGGTGGCTTCTTCTTTCCTGTTTAGAATAGGGGTATTCGTCTTTCCTGTTTCCTGGTGTATTTTCCTCTACAGCATCGATCACTCTTTAACATACTTTTTGGTTGTCTGTCTCTACCTACAAAAATATATGTTCGCTGTTATATCACCAGTGTCTGGCACGTAGATAGTCAGTCAATATTTGTTGAATGAATGAATGAATGAATGAATGGGCTGAAAGAACCTTATTCTTCTTTCTTCTGTCACTTCACACCAAATGCTTTTGGAAAATGCTATGTGAACAGGGATCGTAAGCAGGAGAGGTTACACACATGGCTGTGGGATAGCCCATCATCCTCAGATACTTGTCTGGAAGGAGGTGGAGTACATGAGTAGAAATGATACAAGATAACCTCTTCAGGAAATCAGCCAAGTGTCACAGCTTTTCACATAGGCGTGTGATGTTTGTGTATGTGTGTATGAAGAGCTGTCGTGGCCTAGAATCACAGGCCTTTAGATCCTTTGTACAGATAGAAAAGTAAAGGCCGAGGCTCAGGAGTGCTACAGGCCACCGAGGTAGAGTCCCTGTCTGCCCTTCTCAGTGTCCGGTCACTTCTCACTGCACTCCCCTCTTTACTGCTAAAGCCACCTTCCCTGACTCTGAATGTGTAACCACGAGGTTGAAAATGTCCTCCAGGCTCACAGTTTGTGGAGAAAAAGCCCAGCAGCTGAAAATAATGTTCACAAAGTTTGTACCTAGAAAAAGTGGCCATTTCTATCATGTCTTTAAATTTCCCTGTTTCTCATACATTTTATAAGCAAGACAGTAGAAGGAGATTCGGGAACATCAACTTTAGAACAAGGGGGAAAAAATCAAACCTAGAGTATTCCAGTTTCTGTTTTCTTCTCAGTTTAGGGCTGAGGCACTTTAGCTTCCTGTCTAAGGGACTACTCAAATCTGATTAGAAGCCATTGTGGGCTGGTAATTATCCATAATTTTAGGAAGACAGATGCAGCACCAACTCTGTTCTCTAATAGCAGGCTTATTAATTTTAAGTTTACATGGCAGGAGAAGCAGATGTCGAGGTGGGATAAGAGTTCAGATGCTTGGTCATTGATAGCTTTTTACTTCCACGTATCACATGGGGATTTGGGACCCAGGAAGCCAGCTGAGAACTGATGACTATCTGTCCCCTGAACAGCTGGGTTCTTTTTCATCCTGAGCTCAGAAAGATTGCTCCTACTGCAGCCAGGGAAGACAGGTTGTTGACTGGTTAGAAATCATGGCAGGTTATTTTCTCCACCCGCAGTTCGCAGTTGGAAAGCAGAGCTATCAAAAAGTTGTCTTCTCTATTGTATTTCAAATCTAGGTGTTTAAAAAATTATGTAAGCAAATTAAGCATTTCTTTAATGGTAGTTGTGTGTGTTCTTGATGCGAATGAGAGGTGCATTCCCTTGTAAAATCCCTGGGACTTAATAGGAAGATGTGAGCCTTAGAACAGAAGTTGGTTTTCTAGATGATCATGTAGACATGATGCTGAGCACCAAAGATGTTGATTGAAACGATTTAAAAAGAAATTTGTCTGAGTTCAGATTTTACACCAATATTTAGAAAATCAGCCAAAGAACTTGGAGGAATGTTCTCAGGCATCCTGTTCAGCCCCCTGCCACATTGTCATAAAATCCGAGTGTGCGTACAGGGAGGCACATTCCTTTCTGTTCTCATGACAGGTCCTTCCCTGGCTCTGCACCTGCCTGTCATGCGTGTCCCTGTGAAGAGACCACCAAACAGGCTTTGTGTGAGCAATAAAGCTTTTTTTTTTTTTTTTTTTTTTTTTTTTTGAGACAGAGTCTCGCTTACTCGCCCAGGCTGGAGTGCAATGGCACGATCTCGGCTCACTGCAAGCTCCGCCTCCCAGGTTCACGCCATTCTCCTGCCTCAGCCTCCCGAGTAGCTGGGACTACAGGCGGCCGCCACCTCGCCCGGCTAATTTTTTGCATTTTTAGTAGAGACGGGGTTTCACCGTGTTAGCCAGGATGGTCTCGATCTCCTGACCTCGTGATCCGCCCGCCTCGGCCTCCCAAAGTGCTGGGATTACAGGCGTGAGCCACCGCGCCCGGCCACAATAAAGCTTTTTAATCACCTGGGTGCAGGCGGGCTGAGTCCGAAAAAGAGAGTCAGCGAAGGGAGATAAGGGTGGGGCCCTTTTATAGGCTTTAGGTAGGTAAAGGAAAATTACAGTCAAAGGGGGGTTGTTCTCTGGCTCTGGCGGGCAGGAGTGGGGGTCACAAAGTGCTCAGTGGGGGAGCTTTTTGAGCCAGGATGAGCCAGGAAAAGGAATTTCACAAGATAATATCATCCCTTAAGGCAAGGACCGGCAATTTTCACTTCTTTTGTGGTAGAATGTCATCAGTTAAGGTGGGACAGGGCATTTGCACTTCTTTTGTGATTCTTCAGTTACTTCAGGCCATCTGGGTGTATACGTGCAAGTCACAGGGGATGCGGTGGCTTGGATTGGGCTCAGAGGCTTGACATTGCCCTCTTCCCTACCTCCCCTACCTTTTCCCTCCTGTGTGGTTCTCTCACAAAGTGAATGGCCTCAACCACAGCTTCTCTGCAGCTGCATCAGACTGTGGGGACAGGAGTGGTGGCTCCTGCAGGGCCTGCTGTCCCCACGGAGCCCAGTCTTGCTTGCCGCTGCAGCCTGGTGATCATTTTGTACCTCAAGTATGTAATTCTACAGAACGAGAGCCAACATGCTGGGGATGGAGGCGTCTTTATCACGGTGCTCTGCATATTTTAATCTTGGGTAGAAAGTATGGAAAAGTATGTGATACCTGTGGTTTGATGTCAGAAGGACGTTGTGAACTTGATGTGGACTGAGGATATTCAGGTGCAACAGGCACCGCGGCTTCATTAAATGAGACTTCTCCATCTCCCTGCCAGGCACGCACAGGTGTATGGCCACATCTTATGTGTTATCCTTATTCTAGAGTGCGCCTTGTCGTCATGCTTAAAGTTACATGATGATATTCTGCCTCATAGAGTAGGTCCCAAACCTCATTCAACACAGAAATGTACTCTTGCTATTCTACACAGAAAGCACTTTCATATACCAAGTGGGAGAGCAGTCCTAAAATCTGGGCTGGAATCACAGAAGGAAGGCTTTGGGAAGCAACAGATTCCCTAGTCCAAAGCTGGTTTTTGATGAACCTAGAAACAGGACCAAGAGAAGTGAATTTGCCTAAGGCCCTGACAGTGTCTCACAGTAGCTTTTGAACCTAGCAGTTTCTTGACCTATTTCTTTAAATGATTAGTCATGCTTCCTCTGATTCCTATATAAACGTATTCTTCATTCATTCTTTTGTTTCAGTGAATTATTGCAGTGCTACCCCATGACAGTATTTGAGTCAAAACGTGGCGGTGTTTATCCCTTGCCAAGGTTTTTAGTTGCACAGGTTTTCAAAGTTGTGCTAACAGTTTCTTGTTGGTTGCAAGGTGTCCTTTCAGAAGCCAATTGTGTGGTGTATTGATGTTGATTGTTGGAGGTAGTTTGGTTAGAACGTACTTCGAGTGGCTGGTGTGGGCCTGGGGGACAGTGACAGCTGCCTGCTTCATGGGCAGAGATGAAGTAATTGCTTCCTGGGAAGTACCATCCTCCTGGCCACACTCTCCAGCCCATTTCAGTTGTGTTGGTTTCCTCGCATCTGCACGTTTCTGGCTTCATGTGAGTCTCATTTATTTTAGCATATGACTTCAGGCTGTGGGGAAGAATGGCCATTTTAGCACAGAGATGCACACAAAGGAACAACTGGCTAAATGTGAGAGAAGACATTCTTGGGGGGGGGTTCATTTCTTTTATTCTGTAACAGGCAGTCTGGGAAGCATTCTGGACACGTGACCTGCGCTGTCACAGTTCCTCCTTGCAGGATCGCAGATGTTTGGAGATTGTAGTGATAACTGTTATCATTGAGAATGTCATCCTCTCAGGCTCTAATAAGGCAGGATTTATTCAGTGTTAATTTGTTAAAGACAACTGTATTTCTAGCCAAATCCATGGTAGACATTTCTCCTGGCAGTGTTGCTAGGGGTATTCCCGTGGCTTAGTCTTAGGGAAGCACACGCCTTTAAATACTGCTGAAGAGAACCCAAAGCGCACCGGAGCACTTTTGCCTTACGGGGTGTTAGTCACTGATACACATCTCAGTCAGACCTGATGGATTCTTGACCCCTTCCTTTCTTAATTTTTTAATTTTATTTTTAATTTTTGTTTTTTAAGAGCACAACCCCTCAGGTGGCCACCATGAATCTCTGGTGTTTTCAGCTGGTTGAAGCCTATTTGCCGTCTCTGGTTCAAACATATTCGAAACCTGATGATGCTTCCCTCGGTTGTTCTGCTGTGTGACCTCCGCCCCCGCAGGGTTCAAGAGTGTCAGAGCTGGGAGCCGCCTTCACAACTACCAGGGTTTCCGGAACCTCCTTTATCTAGCCCTGGTGACGGAAGAGATGTCATCAGAGGTGAAGGCTTATTGGTTTACATGCCATTGATAATGAACGAGGAGGTTTTCTTTTATATAAGGGGAGCTTCTTATAATGTGCTTTAGTAGGGTAAAGAAGCTTTTGAGGTTTGCTTTCTCTGGAAGGATAATTTGTGATCCTGCCCTTGCTTTCAACAAAAATATAATTTGCATACCAGTGCATGTTGTGTTACTGAGCACTGGCTGACAAATGGTTCTTAACTCGTCATTCACTCAGTCATTCTTTCTTGAATGGCATATGTATGCCAACCATAGTAGGAACTTGCTAGGCTCTAGGACTAACCCTTATGAAACGGGGGTCCTGGGGGAAGCAAATGCATATAACTATAAACATTTGTGGGGATATCAGAGGGGGTGCCTATAGGTGCAATATTTCGTTCATTCATTGTCCCATCTAGGAGGTTTTGTGTCTTAGCAGCGTGTTCCATAGCAACCCATCCCTCTATCAAAACATTCATCATATTATTTTGAAATTCTCTGCTTAGGTATGTATTTTTCCCACTAAGTTTAGAACTGGTTAAGGACAGGCTATGGGGTACGTAATATATGTACACACACACACACACAGATATATATATTACCATAGTAAATATACAATATAGATTTATATATACACACACGTATATATTTCTCCCTCTCTATATATACACAAAACACACACACACACATATATACACACACACATATATATGAAATACACACACACACACACACACACACACACACACACACACACTTCTGCCAAGCACAGAAAGTCAAAACTAGGCAAGGGTTCTTTAAGTGTTCATGAAAAAATAGATGTGCTTAGTTAAGAGCGTCCTTAAGTTGCCAGGGGAAATACAGGATGGATTCACAAAGGGAGATTTTTTTTCTTTCTTTCTTTAACTCTTTTTTTTTTTTTTTTTTTTTTTTTTTGAGACTGAGTCTGGCTCTGTTGCCCAGGCTGGAGTGCAGTGGCCGGATCTCAGCTCACTGCAAGCTCCACCTCCCGGGTTTACGCCATTCTCCTGCCTCAGCCTCCCGAGTAGCTGGGACCACAGGCGCCCGCCACTTCGCCCGGCTAGTTTTTTTGTATTTTTTAGTAGAGATGGGGTTTCACCGTGTTAGCCAGGATGGTCTCGATCTCCTGACCTCGTGATCCGCCCGTATCGGCCTCCCAAAGTGCTGGGATTACAGGCTTGAGCCACCGCGCCCGGCCTCTTTCTTTAACTCTTGAATTCGAAATAATCCAGACTTATTGAACAGTTGCAAAAATAGTACAGAGAATTCCCGTATGGTCTTCCCTCAGATTCCCCAAACATTTCACCCCATTTGCACTTTCTTTTTCTCTTTCTGTGGATATAATTTTTTTTTTTCTGAAATGTTTGAGAGTGGAAGGTAGAATGCAGGGCAGGGTGAAAGGCGGAAGGAGAGAGTTGGGTTGGGAGGCTGTTTTTTTTTTAACCTTCTGAGATGGAGTTTCGCTCTTGTCATCCAGGCTGCAGTGCAATGGCACGATCTCGGCTCACTCTAACCTCTGCCTTCTGAGTTCAAGTGATTCTCCTGCTTCAGCCTTCCGAATAGCTGGGATTACAGGCACCCACCACCATGCTCGGCTAATTTTTTGTATTTTTAGTAGAGGGGTTTCACCATGTTGGCCAGGCTGGTCTTGAACTCCTGACCTCTGATGATCCACCTGCCTTGGCCTACCAAAGTGCTTGGGATTACAGGTGTGAGCCACTCTGCCTGGCGATTGGGAGGCTTTTACAGTAACCCAGAGCGCTATGATGAGGGCTGGACGTGGTTGGAAATGATGAGGAAGGTGAGAAGGGGTTAGGTCTGGCATTTATTTTGAAAGGAGAGTCTCTCTCTTGGATGACAAGAGAGAGAAAAAGAAGTTTTAAGGATGATGTCAAGGATTTTGGCCTGAGTAACTGGAAGGCTAGAGATGCTGTTATTGGGATCGGGAAGACTATGGGAGGAGTGGGTTATAGCAGGAGGAATCAAAAGTGCATTTTGGGCATGCTAAATTTGAGGTCCAAAAAGAGATGTAAAGAAGTGTTGGCTGGACGCGATGGCTCACCCCTGTAATTCCAGGATTTTGGGAGGCTGAGGCGGGCAGATCACCTGAGATCAAGAGTTCGAGACCAGCCTGATAATTATTAAAATTGATCATTGATGTTTACTAATTAATCATATTATTGCTCCTAATATCGAGGGAGTGTACACCTACCTGTGATGTTGTTCCTAATATCCAGGGACAGAGAGCATGATCTTAGTTTTAATATCGCAGTAGGTGTACACTCACACTGTGACACTGATCCTAATATCCAGGGAGTAAAGTATGACATGATTCCCAACATAGCAATGAATGGACAGTCACCCGGTGATATCGCTCCTAATACTCATGGAAGAAGCGTATGATATTACTCCCAATATCGCAGGGAGGGTACAGCTCTTCTGTGATATGGTTCCTAGTATCTGGAGGGGGAGAGGATGATAATAATTTCAGTATCGTAGGCAGTGTTCACCCGCCCTGTGATATTGTTATTAATATCCTGGAAGGGAGAGGATGATATGACTCCCCATAGAGCAGGAGGCGTACATCCTGGGATATTATTCCTAATATCCATGGAGAGGAGAGGCTGATATTACTCCCAATATGGCCGTGGGTGTACATCCATCCTGTGATATTCTTCTTAATATTCCAAGGCTGAGAGGTTGATATTACTCCCAGTATCGCAGACACTGTAGACCCCCGTGTGATACTCTTCCTGCTATCCGGAAGGGGAGAAGATGGTATTAATCCCCATATCACAGGAGGTGAACACCCACTCTGCTATCTTTCCTAGTATGCAGGGGGAGAGAGGATAATATTATTCCCAATATTGCAGAAGATGTACACGACCCCCCATGATATTGTTCTTAATATTCCAAGGCACAGAAGACGATATTACTCCCCATATCACAGAAAGTATACACCCCCCAGTGATGTTGTTCCCATGATCCAGGAGGGAAGAGGATGATATTACTTTTTTTTTTTTTTTTTTTTTTTTTTGAGATGGAGTCTCGCTCTGTCGCCCAAGCTGGAGTGCAGTGGCTGGATCTCAGCTCACTGCAAGCTCTGCCTCCCGGGTTTACGCCATTCTCCTGCCTCAGCCTCCCAAGTAGCTGGGACTACAGGCGCCCACCACCTCGCCCGGCTAGTTTTTTGTATGTTTTAGTAGAGACGGGATTTCACCGTGTTAGCCAGGATGGTCTCGATCTCCTGACGTCGTGATCCACCCGTCTCAGCCTCCCAAAGTGCTGGGATTACAGGCTTGAGCCACTGCGTCCGGCCCTCGGATGATATTACTTTCAACCCCTGCACCCTGCAATGCTCTCACCCTGCAACACCGACACCCAGCTGAACCTGACATGGAACCAGAGGTGCTGGCTGGGGGTGTTCATTACTTCTCTTTTCTCCCTTGCCAGACTCAGTAGAGGAAGCTGAGACCGAGCAGCCGCCGGAACAAGGTGGGTTTTGCGCGTGGCTCAGGCTTCCTCTGGTTATGAGCTGGGCCTTGGGGTAACGCGGGGGGTGGTGACAGAGCTGAGTACGGTGGGCATTGGATGCGACAGTCACCCCTCTGTGGTGTGGGCTGGGGGCTTGGAGGATGTCGCCTGAGGTGGGCCTGAACCTCCCGTCTACTCTGGCACTGGAGGCCGTGGGGTCCCACACTTCTTCCAATGAACATGCTGACCCCTGCCTGGTCCCCGAACAAGGTGGGGCATCCTTTCCAGTGCTGGGGCCCACATATAGTTGTGGGTTCCTTCTTCATGACCTGGAGAAGCTGCAGTTCACCCTGTGCTCTGCCTCAGAGATGGGAGGCCACACTGCCCTCAGCGGGGAGCAGAATTCAGAGCCTTAGGTTGCAGGGGCCTCAACTGATGTCCCTGAAAGGTCTGCTCCTTCCTGAGGGGCTGATTCAGGGAGGCCCTCCCGTCTCCCCTCTGCAGCTCTGTCTCTTCCCCTCAGGGTCCACATGTGGACAGCCTGGTGATATGGACGCACCAAGGGCTCTTGGAATTTCCCGGGGAATGGGATCCATCCCAGTACATTTGGGATGCAGGCACAAGGTTCCAGAGGAGGCCCGGGAAGCCAGTGGGGAAGGGAAGGTTGTTGTAGGTTTGCCTCAGGGAGGGGGTGGTTCCACCCTCTGCCAAAGTCTCTGGAGCAAAGGCACGTGGCTCTCCAGCTGCCCCGGAGGCCAGGGTAGTGGCTGGGAGGGGCTGTGTGCAGAGTGTGCCAGGCCCCACCCACAAATGGGGCTTGTAGGGTCCTGGGGTGGCAGAGACTGAGCGTAGGAATGTGAGCTTCAGGCCACAGAAGCCACAAAAGGGTGAGTGGCGTGATGGTGGGGCAGCACTTGGCCCCGGGTTAGGGAAGTCTCTTTAGTCTAGAACCAGAGGGTTGAGAGGATTTAGTCAACTAATAGGTGGTGGAGGAGGGGCTGGTGGTGGAGGAGGGGCTGGTGATGTAGCCTGTGTGAAGGCCCAGGGTTGAGGGAGTGGGGGTGAGCGAGCGAGGATGAGTGGGGTGTGAGTGCTGGTGAGCGGAGGTTTCATGGGGTGAGTGAATGAGAGTGTGAGCGGGGATGAGTGGGGTGTGAGTGGGGTGTGAGTGGGGGTGAGTGAATGGGGTGTGAGTGAACAGGAGTGTGAGCGGGGATGAGTGGGGTGTGAGCGGGGATGAGTGAGTGGGGTGAGTGAGTGGGAATGTGAGCGGGGATGAGTGGGGTGTGAGTGGGGGTGAGTGAGTGGGAGTGTGAGCGGGGATGAGTGGGGTGTGAGCGGGGGTGAGTGAGCAGGGCTTATGCAGGGAGGTGCAGAGTTGGGAGCGGGTGGGTTGGGTGCTGGATGGTGAGAAGCTCTTCTGGAGAGCTAAGCAGGGCCTGGGGCCTCAGGCTGTGGCTTGGCCTTTTCCCCAAGAGCACTGGGGAGCCATGGGGTGCTATCGAACAGTCACTGCAGACTGAGCAGTGAACGGACAGTAGGTGGGCAGGGCTGTCTGAAATCTAGGCCGCAGAGGATAGATGAGGAAGTTGAGTCCAGGAAAATGGCTGAGTCGAGGGATACTGTTGTGGGTCCCCTCTGCCTTGCAGCGCTTTGTCATGGCATAGTGAGACCACTCAGAGGTGCCTCCTGTGGCCTGGACCAGAGCCCCAGGGGCTGTGACCAAACCTGCCCATTTCCCAGCACAGGCCTGGCACCCACTCCTGGCCCTAGGAGGGATGAGATTTTGGAAAGGACCGTGTGAAGGGGCCCTGGTCCCACATATCTGCCCAAGGAGGGGTGGGGGGTTCTGACCCAGGCTTCTTCCCCAGGGGCATTCTCTGACTGGAAGGAGACCCTCCAGGAACCCAGCGCCCCAGCCCCCACTGCAGCCTCCGGTTGCTCCTGGCACAACAGCCTGTGACACCTCCTCCTACGAGGCCCTCCCCGGGGTGCTGGGGGATTCAGACTCGGAAATGCAGGCCAGGGAACGGGGATCATGCTTCCCTGTCTCCCCACCCTGCGCTGAACGGTCGAGGAGACCGAGGGCGGCGCTGATACCCCACATGCTTACTTGGGGTCATTTTTGAGTCACTTTCGGTAGTTTGTGTCCTTCTAGGAGTGTGGCTGTTGTGTCTGGATGGTCTGATTTCTTGGTGTACAATTGTTCGTGGTGTTTTCATGGAATCCTTTTATTTGTCAGGTCGGCAATAATGTTTCCTCTTTCATTTCTGATTTTAGAAACTTGGGCTTTTATTTATTTATTTATTTATTTATTTTTATTAAAGATCATGTTCCCCCAGGCTGGTCTTCAATGCTGGCCTCAGCGATCCTTCCACTTCCGCCTCACAAAGTGCTGGGATGACAGGCGTGAGCCATGGTGTTCAGTCTCTGATTTTAGTCATTTGTGTCCCGTCTTTCTTTTCTTGGTTAGTCTGGTGAAAGATTTGTCAATTTTGTTATTATTTTCAAAAAACCCACCTTCGGTTCTGTTGATTATGTCTTGTTTTTCCATTCTCTGTATTTTTACTTCCCATCTCCACTCTCACGTTTATTATTTTCTTCCTTTTATTCACTTTGCGTTTAGTTCTTTTTCTAGTTTCTCAAGGCGGAAGGTTAGGTTTTTGATTTCAGATTTTTCTTCTTTCTTTGAATGTAGACATTTGCAGTTATAAATTTCCCTTTCAGCACTGCCTTAGCTGCATCTTGGAATTTTTGATACGCTGTGCTTTTTTTTTTTTTTTTTTTTTTAAGACAGAGTTTTGCTCTATTGCCCAGGCTGGGGTGCAGTGGTGCAATCTTGGCTCACTGCAACTTTTACCCAGATTCAAGCCATTCTCATGCCTCAGCCTCCCGAGTAGCTGGAATTACAGATGTTTGTGCACCACCCCCCCCCCCCCCGCCTAATTTTTTTTTTTTTTTTTTTTTTTTTTTTTTTTTTTTTTATAGAGACAGGATTTCACCATGTTTCCCAGGCTGATCTCAAACTCCTGGACTCAAGCGATCCTCCCGCCTCAACTCCCACAGTGCTGGGATGAGAGGCATGAGCCACCGCGCTGGCCCGGGCTGTGCATTTGTTTGCATTCTTCTCCAATTAGTTTTCGGTTTCCCTGATGGTCTCTTTGACTCACTGGTTGTTTGGGAGTGTGTAATTTCCACATATTTTTGAATTTCCCACATTTCCTTCACTGTCGATTTCGAGTGTTCGTGCCAGTACAGCTGAAGAACACCTCTGCTTTGGTCTCAGTCCTTCTCCATTCACTGAGGCTCATTTTGTGGCCTGGCACATGGTCCGTCATGGGGAATATCCCATGGGTGCTCGAGAGGACGGTGTATTCAGCTGTTGTTGGGGGGCGTGTGTGACAGATGTCCATTCGGCGTACCTGGTTTCCTGTATTAATCTCCGGAACGTTTCTCACACTAGAAAATCAGAAGCTTTCCACTGTTCCCAGCGCCCTGGCTTTGGGAGAGGCCAGTGAGCCTGTGGCTTGGGAGCCTGGTTGCATGAGAGAAGCATGTGTGGGAACACCAGGGGCCGGCTTTGAACCCCATTCCCCCAACATGATGCCGTGTGTGGCAGACATGACGCTTGGCTTTGCTCTCTGCGAGTTCCATCTGTGACAGGGGCTACTTGTGCCCCTGGCCTCATCAGCTCAGGCTGAAGGTGGCCCTGGTCCTGACCAGAGGGACTTTGTGAAGCAGAAATAGATGGCCTGGTGCAGGGGCCGAGCCTGGCCAGGATCTCAGCCCTGGGAGTTGTAAAGAAGGCCGGCCTGTACCACGAGCATCTGTACCAAGCTGTGCCCATGTCACGGTGTGCTTGGCATCTGCCCTTGCACAGGTGCATGGCCTGTCTGCGCTCAGGCTCCCCGCCTATGGGACCCAGGCTCACAGAGGTGAAAGAGGCAAGCATGGCGCAGGGGCCTCCGAGAACAGCCAGCCTCGCTTCAATGCTGGGAGACTAACATCTTCCATTTTGTCTTCTGCCCAGGCCAGCTGCGGGCCGTCCAGTGGCTGTGCTACTTCTACAGCGTCATCATGCCCAGGAAGGCCCAGTGTGTCATCTACCACAAGCTCCAGCTCTCCCTGACCCACAAAGTGGCCGACAAGGTGCTGGAGGGGCAGATCCTGGAGACCATCAGTCAGCTCTACCTGTCCCTGGGCACGGAGTGGTAAGGGCTGGCTTTGCAGTGGTGGAGGTGGGGGCGGGCAGGGCAGGGAGGGGGGCACAGGGAAGCTGGCTCAGGGCGCCATCAGCCCCTCTCCTTTTGATCATTTGGTTCTTTGGCATCAGATGCTTTGAGCTGGTGGGCCTGGGGTCGTCCCAGGGCTGCTGCTGGCCCGTGAGTCCCAGCTTGAGCCTCCCTTGTTGGGTCAAAGGTCATCTCAACCCCAGCAGAGGCAGTACGTGCACTCTGGGCTGTTCTTCCTATTATGGTGGCTTTTGTCATCTGATCTTTGCCTGCCCTGAATCTTCACTCCTGGCCTTCATCTGTCCCCTTAAATGTGACCACAGCAGCCACCTGTGGCTTCTCTCCCACAGAAGACAAAGCCAGTTGTTTCACCTCCTTCCCTGGGGCAGGGTTTCAAGGTCTCACGTCCCAGATGTGGCCTACTCCCCTTCCCCCAAGCATCCTGACCTGGTGGGGTAACCATGGCCCTGGCCACCCCACCCATAGGGCCCAGTGACATTGCTGCAGTCACACCCCCTCGAGTGTTGGACTTACTGAGAGAGCAGGGAAGGAGCCAGATTCCATGGGGACCTGGGAGACTGGCTCCAGTCTTGGCCTCAGGTTCACAGAAGGAAAATGGGCCAGTGTGCTAGAGCTATGCTTCGCAAAGTGTAGTCCCTGGACCAGTAGAGCAGCATCCATGTCACCTAGGAGTTTGTGGCAAGTGGGAGTTCTAGGGCCTGCCCCAGGCCTGTGGATCCGGAAGCTCTGGGGGCAGGGCCAGCAAGCTATAAGGACAGGCCTCCGGGTGGCTGTGATGCCTGCACACCTTGAGAATCATCGGCCCAGATAGCCTCTGAACACTAACGGCTACTGGTGCATCTGGAGAAGACACAGGCCATGTCTGGGAGGCAGGGGAGATGGACTAGCACACTCCTCCTGCCACAGGGCAGCATGATGCTTGATTCCCTCAGAAGGATGTCCTTCATCTTTTCCATGCCGTGTGTGTTCACCCTGGCCCTCCCAGCAGCCTGGGAAGGGCAGAACACTGCACACACAAGAGGGCTGTTCCCAATCTGCACATTCCAGTTCATCTGTCGCCAGACCCACGGGAGGAGGCAGACTGGTTCCAGGAGGATGAGAGCCCTTGTTCTGACACCTGCGTCTGATTCCAGGGCCTACAAATCCGCTCTGGACTACACCAAACGAAGTCTGGAGATTTTCATTGACCTCCAGAGGAAAGAGGAGGTGGCGCATGCCTGGCTGCAAGCAGGGAAGATCTATTACATCCTGCGGCAGAGCGAGCTGGTGGACCTGTACATCCAGGTGAGTGACAAGGGATGCAGGAGGACCCCTGTGCTGTTCACTCTCTGTCCATCCACCCATCCATTCATCCTTCCATCATCTATCTGTTTACCTGCTCATCCTTCTATCCATCAATCCATCATCTATCCATCATCTTCCCATACACCTGTGGGTCCTTCCATCCACCCATCCATCCTTCCATCATCCATCCATTCACCTGTTCATCTTTCCATGCAACCATCCATTCATTCACCTCTCCATCCATCTATTCACCTGTTCGTCCATCCATCCATCCATCCATCCATCCTTCATCCATCCATCATTCTTCTGTTCACCTCTTGGTCCGTCCATCCGTCCATCCTTCCATCTTTCCATTATCCATCCAACCATCTTCCATCCATCCATGATCCATCCATTCACCTGTCCGTCCATCCATCCATTCATTCATCATCCATCCTTTTATCATCCATCCATCCATTCACCTGTTCATCCATCCCTCCATCCATTCTTCCATCCTTCCATCATCCATTCACCTGTTCATTCTTCCATCCATCCATCATCCATCCATCTTTCCATCATTCATCCACTCGCCTGCTCATCCTTCCATCCATCCATCCTTCTATCATCCATCCATTCACCTGTTCATCCTTCCATTCATCCATCCATCCGTGCATCCATCATTCATTCATTCCTTTATCATCCGTTCATTCAGCGACCATCCATCCACCTGTTCATCCATTCATCCATCCATCCTTCCATCATCCATCCATTCACCTGTTCATCCTTCCATCCATCCATCCATCCATCCACTCATCTCCTGTTCATCCTTCCATCCATCCATTTATCCATTCATTCATCCATCCTTCCATCCATCCGTCTTTCCATCATCCATCCATTCATCTGTTCATCCTTCCATCCATCCATCATCCATCCTTTTATCATCCATCCATTCACCTGTTCGTCCATCCATCCGTCCATTCATCCTTCCATCAACCATCCATTCACCTGTTCATCTTTCTATCCTTCCATCCATCCACCATTCATCCATCCACCATTCATCCATCTGTCCATTTATCCATTCATCTGTTTATCTTTCCATCCATCATCCATCCATCTGTCCATCCCTCCATCCACCATTTATCCATCCTTTTATCCATCCATTCACCTGTTGTTCCATCCATCTGTCCATCCTTGCATCATCCATCCATTCACCTGTTCATCCTTCCATCCATCCATCCTTCATCCATCCATCCATTCAATCATATATCCATCCATCCACTCATCTCCTGTTCATCCTTCCATCCATCCATTTATCCATTCATCCATCCATTCATCTGTTCATCCTTCCATCCATCATCCATCCATCCATCCTTTTATCATCCATCCTTCATCCATTTATCATCCATCCATTCACCTGTTCATCCATCCATCCGTCCATTCATCCTTCCATCAACTATCCATTCACCTGTTCATCTATCCTTCCATCCATCCACCATTCATCCATCTGTCCATTTATCCATTCATCTGTTGATCTTTCCATCCATCCATCATCCATCCATCTGTCCATTCATCCATCCGTCCATCCCTGCATCCATCATTTATCCATCCTTTTATCTATCCATTCACCTGTTGTTCCATCCGTCCGTTCATCTTTCCATCCATCCATCATCCATCCACATATCTATTTATCCATCATCTATCCATGCTTCCATCATCCATCCATCCACCTGTTCATCCATCCACCCACCTATCTACCTATTAATCCATCCCTCCATTCATCTATCTGTCCATTTGTTTATCCATACATTCGTCTATCCACCATCTATCCATCCACATGTACATACATCATCTACCCTCCACCCATCCATACATTATCTACCCACCCATACATACATACAGACATACACACATCATTCCATCCATCCATCCATCCATCCATGCATCCAAGCATTAATCTAGCCACAGGCCCATCCTTCCATCCATGTGTCTACATCTTCTCATCCATTCATTCATCCATCCACTCATTCCTAAACCACTGCTGAGCACCTGTTGTGTGCCTTTTCCCTCCCTCCAACTGGTTCCCTCACATCCTCCCCCAGTGGCCAGCATCTTTTCCCTGAGGGCAGAGGCGTGGCCCCTCACAGTGCACAGCATCTGCGGGTATACAGCACATGCTCAAATAATGCGACCACTCAGTTAACACACAGAACTTGCTCCAAGCGACACGTGGCACATCTCCTTACAAAATGAATCTATCATAGTGACTGTTTTCAGAGGCTTTCCCAAACACAGTGTGATCTGGAACAAATTGTGAAGCCCACGAGCCTGGTGAAGTTTTCATTATTGAGCACCTGCTGTATACCTCCTTGAGCTGAGGAGAAGGATCAAGAGCTCATGGCCAAGAGGGGACCAGGCCCACCCACAAACACTGCTGATGTGGCAGGGATGTGGCAACGCAGAAAGGAACCAGGGGCTGGGCTCCCAGCAATCTGGGGGCCACAGAGACTGGTTTGAGTGCAGGGGGAGTGGGCTAGGGCTAGCCCTGGTGGTAGGATTCAGAGGTATCGGGCTCCTGGGCTGCAGCTGCTCTGTCACCTCCTGGCACTCAGGTGCATCAGTTCATTGTCCTCATGCCAGTGGTGGGGGCAGCCCTCATGCACAGGGTCTGAAAAATGCTCAGGTGTACCTGTAGTGTGTGAGAGGAAGGAGGCTGGCAAAGGTGCGCGTGGCCACCTCGCTAGGTGTGGGTCTTGAGGGAACTTCTGTCTCCTTTCAGGTGGCACAGAATGTGGACCTGTACACAGGCGACCCCAACCTGGGGCTGGAGCTGTTTGAGGCAGCTGGAGACATCTTCTTCAATGGGGCCTGGGAGCAGGAGGAAGGCATGTCCTTCTACCGGGTGAGCTGGACTGTGGGCTGATGTGGGTGGGCCTCAGTGGAGCACCTGGAGGGCTGAGGCACAGGTGTGGCAGGGTAGAGGTCTCCCACCTGGAGGCAGGGCCACCCATGCACATGATGAGTTTCCAAGTGGTCTCACCGGGAATGATATTGACCATGCCCCTGCCCGAGACAAACGCTCGGGGCCTGGACGTGACAATGGTTCTACCCTTGTACCTGATGACCTCAAGCAACCATGAGTGAGAAGTCCTGTCCCCATCTTCCAGATGAGGAAACTGAGGCTCAGAGAGGCACAGGGACATGTCAAAGGACACACAGCATCAGTGGGAGACCCAGGTCTGCATGCACCCCGAAGTGGGACGGCTTCTCCCTTCCTCTGAGCTCACAGTGTTGCTCAGCCCTGGGCACAGATAAATGTGGTGTTTTTAGAGCAGAGAGGAGTGCTGGCTCCCCCCAGTCAGACCCCCGGTGCCCAGGTGGGAGAGGCTGGTCTGAGGCTGTCAGGTGTAGCTGGATGGGCCTCAGGTGACTCTTCAGCCCCCAACTTGGTGTCTGAACTGTGTGTTATCCCAGAGCACAGAGCTGTGTCGAGGTGCAGTGGTAGCTGGGGCATGGGAAGCTCCAAGTACATGTTTGAGCTCTGAGGAGGGCGCTGGGCAATGTGGGTGCTGTGGGAAACCTGACCCCACCTGCCTGTGTGGTAGGACCAGGCCCTGCCCCTGGAGTGACTACGGGCAACCGCAAGGTGGAGCTGCAGCTTCAGCTGTGCAACAAGCTGGTGGCACTCCTGGCCACACTGGAGAAGCCCCAGGAGGGCTTGGAGTTTGCCTACATGGCCCTAGCACTCAGCATCACTCTGGGTAAGTCCCCTGAGCCCCCACCCTGCCAGGACCCACACTTTGCCAGAGCCCAGCCTCCAGGTCTGCAGGCCAGGAGCTGAAACAGCTGCTGGATTTTCCTGGTCTCCTGTCCAGGCAGGCAGATATGCCCAACTGGCTTCCCCGTCCGGCTGTGGGGCACAGCCCAAGGTCTCTCACGCAGTGCAGAGCTCCCTGCCTGCCTGAGCTCTGCTTCCTCTGCCTGTTCCTGCTGCTGACCACAAGGGCCGCCCAGTGTGCCCTCTGCCTTCCAGACATGCCAGGCATCTCATTGGTCCCTGTGCCAGGCTGAGTGGCACATTCCCTTTCTCTTGTGCCCTTCCCACCATCATCAACCACACAGCTCTCTGGCTGATAAAATCCCAGTTCCCCTTCCAGCAGTCTGCCCCTTAAGGCCGGGCATCCCCTGGTGCTGTGCCAGGGTCGTCTCTCCCCCTCCAGAGACAGGGAACCCTAGGCAGGCCACATGCCCCAGCGCCTTGTGCCCCGTGGCCCATTACACAGTAGGTGTGCAGCTGAATCCCCAAGGTAGGGGGCTCTGATCGTGCCACACCCAGGAGGAGTCGGATGTCACGTCTGTGGGTTGCCTGGAGCCGGGGAGCCCAGGAGCACCTGGACTGCATGGCTTTTGGGTTCTCCTGGTTAAAACCAGTGGGCAAAGGCAGGTGGCTCTGTGTAGACACAGAACTGGGCCATCCAAGTCCGACTTTCCAAAGCCTCACAGTAGACAGGGGCAGGCCTTATTCGTTCTGCTTTGCACATGGGAAAGTGAGTCTGGGAACCTGGAAGGGACTGGCCAGAGCTGCCCAGGTGACCACAGGTGCCTGGAGGCAAGCCAGGCATGCAGCCCGGGGTCTGCATACCTGCTCCTGAGGGGCCTGAGCCCTCCCTGCCCCAGGGAGCCACGTCCTCACACCTGCACCTTTGGCCTGCACCCAGGGGACCAGTGAACGAGCGCATGGCCTACCACGGCTGGCCGCCCTGCACCACCGGCTGGGCCATGGCAAGCTGGTGGAGCACTTAAACCTCAAGGCCCTGTAGCTCTGCAACTCGCTGCTGGAGTTCGACGAGGAGACCGTCTACTACGTGAACATGTATCTGGTGCTCGGTGACATCATCTTCTATGACCTGAAGGTGGGTGGCAGGGGTAGGGCACGGGGTGTTCCCAGACCCCTTGGAGTGGGATCTCCACCCACACCCCAGAGGCCTGGGTTCCAGCCTTCCTTAGGAATGGCCCAGTGGCCTCCCTGGAGCTCTGCACCCAGCTGGAGGAGCCGGCAAGGTTAGCAGATACAACCAAGCTCCCAAGATGGCCAGGCCCCACCCTCAAGAACTCAGTCTCAGCCAGGGAGGCTGACACATGAGTGGGCAATGGTGGCCTCTGGGTAAAGAAGGGGGATTGTAGTCAGGGGGGCCCTCCTGGAGGAGGTGACACCAAACTGAGTCTTGACAGTCAAGTGTCAAGTTGCATTTAACAAAGAAAACAGGGTCGGGAGAAGGACATTTCAGAGGACGGCATCATCCTCACACTGAATCCACGTTGCAAGATCCAACCCAAATCCTGGCGCCTCCTCTAGGAAGCCTGCCCAGGGTGCCAGCCTGTACTGAGTAACTCCTTCCTGGAGTCCCGAGACACCTTGAATCTTCACACCACCCAGGAAGGGTTGGGTGGGACCCCAGTGTCTTACCATTGGGTTCACAGACAGGGAAACCCCAGCTTAGGGCAGGTGTAGTGGGGCGGGGGCCCAGCCAGCCAGGCTGAGACCTTGCTGGGTCGGGTCTGTCTTGAGGGGAGGTGTTGTGCTCCCTCTGCCCCCAGCCCTGCAGGGGTAGAGAGCTGGGACTGGCAGACTCAGACCTGGGGTGTCTCCACCCCTCTGCCCAGCAGGCACGACCCCTCCTCAGCATCGCACGGGCACCTCGTCAGTGCTCCTTAGGGGCTGAGAGGCCAGGGCACTCCAGTCCAGGGGCCAAAATCTTGGGGGCCTTAGAACAACATGAGGAGCTGGGGCAGCCCTAAGACCCTGCCCCGTATCCCCCACCACAGGCTTGGGGCTGCCCGGGAGGCCCTTGCCCAGTGCTGGCGACACCTGGTGATCAGAAGTGGTCCCTGTGGCCTCCCAAGTCCCAGCCAGACAGGGAGGTGCCAAGTGTCAGACCCAGAGGGACACTGCTCACTGCCCAGGGTCTCTCCTGGGACCCAAGGGGACCGACCTCCCAGAAGAGGCCTTTATCTCACTTGGTCAAGCCTGCCGCCCAATCCCCCTGTCCAGGAGAAAGGAAAGGGCCAAGTAGTACCTGAAAGGCCAAAGTCCACGGTTGGGGTCGAGGGGCAGAGGCCTCCTTCACCTCCTTCCCATGCACAGCCCTCTGGGCCTCATCGTGACTATGCTGTCAGCGCAGGCCAGCTTCCCACAGGGAGGCCCCCTCAGAAATCCCCAAGGGCGGCTGTCTTTCCAAGGCTACACCCTCCTCCTTGTATAGGAGACCCTGGACCCAGGGCCCAGAGGAGTGGGAGAAAAAGCCGGGCTGCATGGGGCCTGGAAGGCTGGCAGAGAAGCAGAGGTAAATGGGCATCTTTGCCGATTGCCTCTAAAATGGGGTCCCCTTTAGTCTACATGTGAGAGTGAGCCCTGGAATAGGGTGGATTAGATGTGTCCTGGCTCAGCCTGCTGCTCACAGCTGCTTCACACACTACAGGCACATGGAAATGCACACGCAAATGCACATGCACACACAGGCGCCCACAGACACGTGCACACACACAGGCACACAAACACGCACAGGCACACACACAGGCACACGCAGAGACATATGCATTGGCTGGCTCCTTCCTGTTTAGTTGGGAAGCCCCCACCCCTTCAGGAAGCCTTTGCCTTCCATCCCCGGCTGAGTCTGGGGTCTCCTGGGCTTCCCTCTGCCACAGCCCGGGCCACCCTGTGTGGTCAGTGTTCACTCCCAGGTCCCTCAGACTGGGATCAAGGACGTTAGGCTCAGCCACACACCCAGCACAGAGTCCAGTGTTCGGCTGGGCGGGGGCCATTGGATGAGCAGTGGCGGTGACTCGGGGCCTTCTCACGCCCCTGCTCTGTGTGTGGGGCGGGGCAGTGAGGGAATGGACTGCTGCGTCTTGGACTTTCTCATTGGCCCTGGGAGCCATCTTGAGATGGCAAAGAGGAACAGGCCAGGCATGGGTCTTAGAGAGGTTCCTTGGGTGACCCCCATGTGGAAGAGGTGCCGGGTGGGGGATGGGAGGGTCAAGGAGGAGGTCTGGGAGACGGCATCCCAACCCAGGGATGGTGAGTTTGAGCCAAAGATGCATTGAAAACAGGAGTGGATGTCTGGGGAGTCACACTCCATCAATATTTCAGGGATCATTGCCAGGGAGGACACCTGTGAGATGGTTTTGTACCTGGCCTGTCCCGTGGAGGGCCTGGAAATGGTCAGTATGGACAGGGGCCAGAGGGGAGCCTGGGTCACTCAACGCTTTGCCCCTGCTGTGGCTTGGAGCCACGAGTCCTGCATGGAACTGTCAGAGCAGGCAGGATCTGCCCTGACCTCAGCCCATGGGGAAAGCAGCCACTGCCTACAGAAAGGGTGGCACTGGGGCAGGAGGCTTGGGGTGAGTGGGGCATAGGGACACTCAGGAAGGCTTCCAGGGGTGTCAGGGTCATCCCCACCTCCTGCAGCTGAGACCACAGCAGTGTCACAGGCTTCGGGGCTCATGGGGTGAGCCAGCATTGGCTGGACATGTGGAATGACCTGGAGACAGGAACGGCCTCTGGGAAGACGGGCTCCGAGTCCCCCTTTTGCTGAGCATGGCCTGTCCCTTTCAGGACCCCTTTTGATGCAGCCGGGTACTACCAGCTGGCCCTGGCAGCCGCCATGGACCTGGGCAACAAGAAGGGCACAGCTGAAGACCTACACGTGGCCGGCCACCATCTCCCACAACTTCCTCCTGGACCGTGAGAAGTTTATCCTCTTCTACCAGAAGGCCAGGACCTTCACCACAGAGCTCAACATCCGCAGGGTCAACCTACCTCCTCTGCCACTCTGCGGGTGGACCCCCTGGTTGGCCCTCAGCCACCTTCGCTGAGGACAGCATCCAAGGGAATGGGTTTTGTGCAAGGAGGATGGTCTCCTGCCTCTCCTGGTGTCTCCGTGGCTCATTTTCTGGGAAATGGAGGCATGAAAGCAGGGTTCAAATAGCAATTAATGTTTTTTTTGCAATAACATACCGAAGTCCCCAGGGCATCCTTCTCTGTGTGCTTCCTGGGCTGTGTCTAGGGGCCAGCTCCTTCCCTGGTGACAGCTCTCTGATCTTCGGGATGAGAAGGACCCTGAGTCCAACAGACCTGGCCAGGTCACCATGAGCCTCGGTTTCCTCGGCGGCCAGACGGGAGATGGTGGTGGAACTCCCTGGGCAGCTCCCTGCTCTCCCTGCTCAGAGCTCTTACTGTACGTCTCGTGCCGCCGTTGCCTTTAACCTTCAGGCCACTGTGATCGGATGTGGGGGCTGCTAGTGTCCCTGTTCACCATTGAAGAAATAGAGGCACAGAGAGGTTAGGTGTCTGGCCCACCGTCACACAGCAGGTAGGGGCAGACACGCAGAGCCCAGTACACTGACCACCACACCACCCTGCCAGCCTGTAGCCTGGATGGTGTCCCCCATTGGGACCCAAAGTCAGCTCCTGGACCTCTCTTGTGGTGTCAGGAGAGCCACAGGCCAGTGAGGGTGGCGAAGGGGATCCCTCACTCAGTGTCCTCTGCTCTCAGACTTGGTTGGGCCGAGCCTGGCCAGTCCCACCTCTGGCCACTGGTCAGCCCTGCAGGAAGTGAGATGCAGGGATCTCCGCCTGTGTAGACGCTGCTACCCAGTATTGAAAGCCTTATCTGGGCTGACCCCAGCCATCCCCACATGCCCCTCCCCTTCTGGCCCCTGGCCCTCATCCTAGTAGCAGGAATCCCAGGTTTTCCTTCTTGGAATCTCTTGGCCCCAGGGAACACGGCTCACACGGTCTCTTTGCCAGTTTACGCAAGAAAACCGAGGTTCAGAGACTATGGGTGTCCCACGGGATTCTCACATACACTGCACTCTCCCAGGCCCCTTTTTTACACACTTTAAATCAGGTGACTTTCACATCTCATGCAATTAACTATTTCAACGCAATTAATGTGGTGGCATTTGTGCATTCACAGTCCTGTGCAACCACTCTCGCCATCTAGTTTCAAAATGTATTCATCTCCCCAGAAGAAACCTCCCATCCTCACTAAGCAGTTACCCCTTCTTGGTATCCCCCAAGCCCCTCCTTTAACGGAAGGGGAAACTGAGGTCCGGAGAGAGACTTGCCAGTGGGCGGAGCTCTGATAATAAGGAATCAGGCACCCATCTGCTGGTTCAGTCCTGGGTTGGTTTTCCACCCAGCAGAGGTGACAGAATCAAGAGGTTCTGGGACCCCATGCTTGCAGCCAGAGCCCTACCCTGAGCCTCCCCACCAGGGGGCAGCAGAGAGCTTTCCAGAACCGGCCGCGGGGCTGGCGGGAAGCAGCAGCTCAGAGCTGCTGACAAACCTCATGTAGACCCCAGATCGCCGTCTCTGTGGGTTGGGCTTGGGAATTGGAGAGGAGGCCGCATGATTGGAAACGTGAAGACAGCACGGCCTGGCTGGAGCAGCTGGAAGCGCAGTCACGTTGACTGAGGACACAGACCTCCTGCCTACTGGGCCGGGCCTGCAGCCATTCTTCTCGAGGTGGGGCCCCCAGGTCCGGGTTGCTCTTGGTCCCCGACTTGCCTCAGAGTCTGGGGAGCTTTGGAACTCTGCCTCCCCATCTCCACCCACCCTGACTGGTGCCATGAGGGGCCTGGATCCTGGGATCCTGTTCCTCTTGGGCAGCAGAGACTGGGGGACCAGAGGAGATGATGGGTCTTCAAGCCCCACATTCAAACCCCAGCCCACCACTGACAGTCTGGGGGTTCGGGATGAGGGAGTTGATGTCTCTGAGCCCCAGTTTTGCCATCACTAAAATGAGGCCGACATACTGGGGCAGAGTGCCAGTCCCCGGGCTAACAGAGACCTGTTTCCTACTGAAAATACCTCTTACTTCTAGGAACAGCTCCAACAACCACACTAGAGAACACTCTACCCAGGCCAACTTGTCAGAGGCACGTGAACCAGAGCGATTCCATCTTGAATGGGGGCTGGGTAAAGGGATGCTGAGACCTACTAGGCCGCATTCCCAGGAGGCTAGGCATTCTTAGTCACAGGATGAGATAGGAAGTCGGCACAAGATACAGGTCATAAAGACCTTGCTGATAAAGCAGTTTGCAGTAAAGTCGGCCAAAGCCCACCAAACCCAAGATGGCCACGAGAGTGACCTCTGATTGTCCTCACGGCTCATTATATGCTAATTATAATGCATTAGCTGCTACAAGACACTCCCACCAGCGCCACGACAGTTTACAGATGCCATGGCAACATCTGGAGGTTACCCTACGTGGTCTCAGAAGGGAGGGCAGAAACTCTCAGTTCTGTGAATTGCGCACCCCTTTCCTGGAACACTCATGAATAGTCCAAAACTTGTTTAGCATATGATCAAGAAATAACCATGAAAATGGGCAACCAGCAGCCTTTGGCACCACTCTGCCTATGGAGCAGCCATTCTTTCTTTTCTTTTTCTTTTTCTTTTTTTTTTTTTTTTTTGAGATGGAGTCTTGCTCTGTTGACCGAACTAGAATGCAGTGGCGTGATCTTGGCTCACTACAACCTCCACCTCTTGGGTTCAAGCGATTTTCCTGCCTCAGTCTTCCTAGTAGCTGGAATTACAGGCACCTGCCACCACGCCCAGTTAATTTTTTGTATTTTAGTGGGGACAGGGTTTTGCCATGTTGGACCAGGCTGGTCTCGAACTTCTCACCTCAGGCGATCCACCTTCCTCGGCATCCCAAAGTTATAGGATTACAGGAGTGAGCCGCTGCGCCCAGCCAGAGTAGCCATTCTTTTATTCCTTTTCTTTCCTAATAAACTTGCTTTCACGTTATGGACTCGCCCGGAATTCTTTCTTCTGTGAGATCCAGGAAACCTCTCTTGAGGTCTGGATCGGAACCGCTTTCCAGTAACAAACTTGCTTAACCTCTCAGACCCTTTTTCTCTTCATCTGTAACCAAAGACAAAGCCTCCCACGAGGTTCCAAAAGTGTGGAGAGAATGCATGGGAAACGAGGGGCACAGAGTTGGTGTGCAGAACCAATATCACAGACTGGGTGTCAAGCCACTGTCATACTGGAAGTAATATCATGCTCTCCCCCACAAGTTATGAGGAACAATATCATAGGGGGGTGTGTACCTTCTCCGGTAGTGGGAGTAGTATCATCATCTCTTCCTTTAGATGACAGAAACAATATCACAGGTAGGTGTACACCCCGTGTGTTTTTGGAAGCAATGTCATTCTCTCTTCTTCTAGGTTTTACGATTCATATCACAGGTGGGGTGTACATTCTTATTATATTGGATGGCGTCTCATCCTCTTTCAACCTATATCTTTAGAACAATATCCCATGGGGGTTGTATATCTCTTCAATATTGTTAGTAATACCATCTTCTCCTTTCCTGGATATAAGAAACAATATCACAGGAGGTGTGTACACCCCTTGCAATGTTGGTAGTAATATCATCTCTCCCCTGTGGTTATTAAGGACAAAATCCCAGGGTGGCTGTACGGTTCCTACTTTATTGGGAGTAATATCATCCATTCACCCCCTGGATATCAGGAACCATATCACAGAAGAGGTGTCCACCCCCTTCGATATTATCACCCATGTCATATTCTTCCCGCCTGGATATTAGGAACGATACCCCGGGGTTGGGGGCAGTGTACACCCACTGCGATATCGAAAGTAAAATCAGCCTCTTTCCCGCTGGATATTAGGAACTCTATCACAGGTGTGGGCGCACCTTCTGGGATATTGGGAGTACTATCAGCCTCCACACTGCTGCATATTAGGAACAACATACAGGGGGCAGGGTGGTTACACCCCCTGTGATATTGAGAGCAATATTCTGGTCTTACCCCTGTACATTAGAAACTACATCACAGGGGTCTGTATACCTTCAACGATATTGGGATTCATGTTACCCTCTCCCCCACTGAATGTCAAAAACGATATCACATAAAGGTGTACACCCCCTGCGATATGGCCAGTAACATCATCGTCTCTACCTTTGGATACTAGGAACAACATCACGGAAGGTGTGTACACTCCACTGCAATATTGGGCATAATGTTATCCTCTCTTCCCCTGGATATTAGAAACGATATCCCTGGTGGAGGGAGATGGAGTACATTAAGAACAACATCACTGGGTGGGTGTACTCCCCCTGCGATATTGGGTGTAGTATCATCCTCTCTTCCCTAGGATATTAAGAATAATATCACAGGAGGGGTATACAGCCACGGTCCCTGTGTTATTGGGAGTAATAGTGTCTTCTCCCACTCTAGATATAAGGAAAAATATCCCAGGGTTTGTGTACATCCCTTGTGATATTGAGTATATTGTCATCGTCACCCAACATGGATATTGGGTGCAGTGTCTCAGGGGGGTGTACACCTTCTTCGATATTGGGAATAATCCCCTCCCCACAGGATCGTAGGCTAAATATCGAAGGGGTTTTACCACTCGTGCGATATGGGCAGTAATATCATGCTATCCCCACCTGGATGTTAGGAACTATATCACAGGCGGCTATACACTTCTTGGCATATTGGGAGTCTTATCATCCTCTCCCATCTTGGATATTATGAAAAATATTAGAAACGAGGTGTACACCTGCTGAGATATTGAGAGTAATATTATGCTCTCCTCTTTGGGATATTAGGAACAATATCGCAGGAGGTGTGTGCAAACCCTGCGATATTGGGAGTAATATCATTCTCTCCCCTTGAATATAAGAAACAATATCACAGGAGGATGTACTCCCCCTGTGATACTAGGAGTCATATCGTGTTGTTTGGAACAATAGCACAGTGGGTGTGTAAAATTCCTGCGATATTGCCACTAGTATTATCTTCTCCATCCCAGGATATAAGGAACAATATCACAAGGTGATGTACACGCCTGTGATATTGGGGGTAATATCTTCCTCTTCCCTGCTGGCTTTTACTAATATCTTCCTCTCCCCGGCTGGATGTGAGGGAAAATATCACAGTGGAGATCCACGCCCCTTGCGATATTGGGAGTAATATCATCCTCTCGTACTCTAGATAGAAGGAACAAGGTGATCGAAAGGATATACACACACTGCGGTAGTTTCAATAATGTCATCCTCTACCCCCTGGTTATTAGGAAAAACATCATAGAGGAATGTACACTTTCTGCAATATTGGGAGTAATATCATCTTCTCCCTGCCGGATATGAGGAACAAGCCTATTAATTATTAATAAATATAATAAAAATTAGTAATCATCGACATTAATAATGACAAAGATACTAAATATTAATACTGATTCAGAATATTAACAATGAGTATTAATAATATTAACACTATTAATAAAATAATGATATCAACAATTAATCTTACTTAAATCAATACTAAGTGATGCTGGCAAAAAACAATATTAAAAATTAGTAACATTAATAAATGATATAATTATTAAAAATTAATTTTTGTCATCCATCATCTAAAATAATTTTCCATATTAATTGTAAAATATTAATTAATAGTATTATTGATAATTATTACAATCGATTCTTGATGTTTAAGAATTATATCACTGTTTCCTGAGCAATACACTGAAGGTGTACACCCGTCTGTGAAAGAGTTCATTATTTCCAGAGGGGGAGACGATATTACTCACAATATCTTAAACAGGCTATGAGTCCACCATGGCTCCCAATAGCCAAGGGGAGGAGAAGGGGTGGCTATTGGGCCCCACCTCGCGGGGCCTCTGCAAAGCCTCTACCTGGGCTTCAGCTCCCACCCCGGCACCCTCCAATCTTTTCACACAGACTGGAGAGCTATCTACAAAAAACATTCATCTGATCCATTGAAAACTCTTTGCTCACTTCAAGTACACGTCAAGCCTTTCTCGAGGTTCCCTGCTCCGCCTGGTTCTGACACCAGGTCCCGCTCTAGCTCCAGCCACCCCAGGTCCTCCTGGGGCCTCTGGATATGCTGGCCGCTGTGTGCATCACATTCAGGCACAGTGATGGGCGGCAGAGCGACCCCCAAAGGAATCCCGGTCCCAATCCCTGGAACCTGGGACTGTTCCCTCATGCGGTGATAAAGGTGAATTCTGAGGACAACCCAGGTGGGCCCTAAGTGCCACGACCTGCATCGGCAGATGAGGGGTGCAGAGGCTGAAGGCCCTGGAGCAGGATGCTGCACACCCACATGGGAGGAGGTGGCGCCAGGGAACAAGGCGTGCAAGGCCCGCAGCTCTGCGCACCTGAATGGGCCACGAGGGCCTCTCCTGGAGCAAACACTCTGGTCTCAGTCCATGGCTCCTGCCCTCCAGAGCTGTGGGAGGGTGAGTATTATTTTCCAGCCCCAGGTGTGTGGTCAGGGTCTCAGCGGCCACGGGACACACACAGGCACCTTCCTCAGCTCTGACCCAGAGGGAAATGTCATTTCCTCAGGAAAACGCCGCCTGGTTTCTAGGAGTGCAAAGTTCCCTCTGTCAGGGGCTCTCGGGGCACCCCATGTCCTCTCTTCATAGAAATCAACCCAGTGTCTCTCCCTGCAGTTACCTCGTGGTTATTTCACTTGCAGTCCGCACTAGGCTGCAAATTCCATGAGGGCAGGAACTGTGGGCTAGGCTTACACCACTGCACCATCAACAGGACCCGGCCGAGCCCAAACAGCAGGCGCTCAAGAAATACTTGTCTCTGAATGACATAAGCACAGTATTCCTCAGCCAGTCGTCTGTCCGTCCGTCCGTCCGTCCGTTCTGGTCAAGGGCTGATCCTGCAGGATTCCCTAACCGGCCTCCATGGGACTCAGCCAAGAGTAAAAACATGAAGTAGGGGTGTGGACTTGAGACTGGGAGCCACATGAGAGTCTGTGCATGAAAGTTTAACACCCACTGGGAAATTTTCACTTGAGTACCTCGGATGAAATTTAAAAGCGCACTTTGTTGAATAAACATAGGCTTGATTAAACCATTCCAACCTATACTTCGTTTTTTGACAGATTCTTTTCTTCCCAAAATAATTGGTTGATGTATTCAAAACTGAATACGGGCTCTAGTTAGAGGGCCACTTTGCATTGTGTAGAAGCCGAGATGGGGAGAGAAACAGGCAATGGGAAGAATTCCCGTCTTTGTGCTTAGGAAGGACGGAGGACAGAAACCCGTCAAGGGTCCTAAGAGCCCACAACTGCCTTCTTGAAGGGCCAGTGTAGAATTCTGAGGGTTTCACTGTTCCACCTGTACTGGGTGGGTCTCTAATTGCGGTCTAAGACTTAAGATGCCGTAAGGCTTTAAGACTTGCCCTTTGTCTTAGAGAATCCTGGGCATGGGAAGGAAAATGTGGGTGGGGCATCAGGATCCCCAGAGGCACAAAGCCTCATGGGTTATTTTTCCAACTGAATCTCCCCCGCAGCCCATCCTGAGGTGGGGAATTACTGTCACTCATTCAAAGAATGACATCCATCGCTTAATAGCAAAAGAATTCTGCAGGCAAAGCAGCTCTCCCAAGAGGCTGATTTGTGCCCGAGAGTGTCTGAGTTCTGGTCCCGCCAGGCTGCTGCTGTGGGTGCGTGGAACAGCGCAGCCCTGACACCTGAGCCACGCCCACGACCGTGTGCTCCTCTCAGTGTAAACGCAGTGACAGCTGTGATGGAAGAATCCGCCTTTGCTGGAGCTTAGATACAGCTTTCCTGAACTCTCTCCTCATTACCTAGATGGCATCTGAAGCCTGAATTAGCTTCTAAAAATAGCAAGTCACTCCAGCCGTGACTCGGGCAATTAGTCAAAGTAGCACTGACAAGAAAAAGGCCGATCCCAAGCATGGCCCTGCGTGGACAGCAGCTGTGAGTGGCACTCGTCAGGCAGAGCCTGTGACCTCAGCCATTCTTGCCACACAATGGGATGCGCCTGGCAGATACAACCCCCTGAAAGGGCACACACACGATCCTGCTAGGAAATTCCCCAAGGAGTCCCATGGGAGCGATAGCCCCAGGCTACAGTTCAAACATCACCAGCACTTTGCTCTGTGGGTGTAAAGAACTATAAATTGGTGGTGAAAGATAAGGTGGAGTTTGCTACAGCGTTAAGGTAGAAAAAAGCCACTGACTTCTCTGTGAGAACCACCTTGCTCTGTGAATCTGCAGGGAGACCAGTTTTCCCATGACTGGTATCCCTCACGACAGCCGAGCCTCTACTGAAGTCGGTGGCCAGACGGGGCAGGGGGTGGGGGTCCCGCCCCTGCTACAGCAAGGGACCTGCAGCAAAGCACAGCCGCTGGCCAGGGTAGTGCTGCGCCGCATGTGTGGACATCTACAAGGTGCTAAAGGAGAGCGAAGCCAGCGATGGCTGGAACCCAATGGCATTCAATGAACAGGGGTCAAGCACGGGGCCCAAGAAAGTCCAGGGAACGAGTCGGGGCCAGCCTCTGCAAGGGAACTGGGCCAGCACAGCACCAGGGAACGCAACAAGGAGAAGTCCAGGAGAGAGATGGCCCTCAGCTCGAGTGTGAGGCACAGGAGGCTGCAGCCGACCTCACGGCCCCTCTGCTCCCTTCCCTGCACTGGAAGTCAGTTCTGAAGAACCCAGAACAGAACTGCTGTTTTCCGAGGTTCTGTGCCAAGCTGAACTAAGGAGTCTCCAACAGGGCTGGGAGTTTTCACCGCAAACTCCGGAGGTGGTTTGGACGTGGACATCTAAGGTAAAGGCCAGCGGCTGCTCTTCAGAAGGCACCAGGCAGCCAAACCACTGACATGACCCTACTTGCCAAGATGGCCACCGTCCCGTCTGCAGCTGAGTGAGGACCCTCTCTGCAGCAAAGGCCTGTGGAACTCCCACAGGTCCTCATGTCCAGTTCATGACCATAGAGGTGGGTCAGCTTATCAGGGACCGGAGGGGCCACCATGCGGGTGTCAGCACCATGCCCATGACCGGCAGGATCCACTCCTCCCAAAGCACATGTTGGTGAAGCTACCTGCCCAGGAGGGCTTGCTTTCAGCTCTCTCAAGAACCTCTCGTCTCACCAGGAAGGCTGTGGTTCCAGGCAGCGGCCCCCAGTGGACACGGCTGTGTCCCAGAGCTCGTACATACCAGGCACTCAAACCCCTTTCTGCAGGCTCCCACAGCTGGCCCTGCAGCCTCGCTAGTCAACGCAGGCAGGAGAGGCAGGCTCCAGAGAAATGGTGCTCACCGCTCCCCTAGTCTAGGTGCGATAGAGACAAGACCCCAAGGACTGAATATATCATCTCACTTTTAATCAATAAAGACAGATTCTCCCTAAGGCAGAGAAGCTACAAAATTTACCCTGTTCTGGCCAGTGTGACCGACATAAAGTCAAGCTAATAAAGAGTGGGGGTGGGGGGTGGAGAAGAGTAATAATAAATCTGGCTCATTCTTAGCACAGAAGAAACAAATTGCTAAAATAAGTGAAAGAAAGCAATGGGAGGAAACGGGGTTCTCTTACCCAGACAACAGCATTCAGGCCAGTGTCAGCACCCAGGCTTATTTCTGTGCCCGGGACATTGTTGCTGATCGTGGCCGGCACCACACACAGGGGGATGCAAAGCTCCTGGCGGCGGCCTCACACCTCGGCCATGTCGCACGCGCTTTTGTAAGCCTGAAGCAGCAGGGCCAAGCGGTTAGCGGGGGGTGCCGGGTGCTCACCTGCCAGCCCCAGGGCCTGCGCTGCGGTCCAGGAAGGGACAGAAGGGGCCTGAATCACCAGGGGAAGCCGGTTCATGCGGGTCAAGGGGCCGAGGGGAGCTCTGGAGGCCGTGCGGTAGCAGGACAGGCCTCAGCGACACAGGGGGCTGCCTGGGCACAGCCCAGGTCCTCGTGAAAGGGGAGGCCTGCAGGCAGCACAGCAGGGTGGGTGTGAGGCAGGCAGCGGCGCAGGTTGTAGGCAGTGGCGAGTTAGTCACGAGCGGGACAGCTCAGCTCTTGGCATCTAATCGTGGGTAAGGGAGGCCAGGGCGATCAGCAGGTTGAAAGGCAAAGCCAGTCCTATAGCTTTCTGCAGGCAGGCCACGACCAGTGGGATGGGGCCCACAGCTGTAAGGACCACACCAAGTGACAGCCTTCATCGTGCAGAGGCAGCCTCCACGCTCAGGCAGGGAAGGAGCCATGCAGCTGGATTACCGGTGGGCCACACTCAGCCCCACGCCACATCTCTGCTCACCAGCAGGAAGCCACACACAAAGCCACACAGGCGAGCAAGAGCCCGAGTTGCTGCTCTGGGGTTCCACTGGGAAATGGGTTCTGGTGTCAAAAAGGGGAGCGGTTCCGAAGCCCATGTGCACCGGGGTTTTCCAGACTCCACCTCAATGTGATAACCAAGGTAACAGCAGGACAGGTCTACACGCTCACTGTTCCCACCTCCAAGCGGCCCCACACAGCAAGGTATTTTTGTCATCCACTTGGCGGCAAAACCAACTGTTTATGGACTTGGACTTGTCCCTCTTACTGTGAATATCCCCACATCTGCTGCAGAAATGCTACTGTTGGGACGCAGGGCCGGGCCCACATCGCCCCAGGAGAGTTGAACAGTGAGCGACCCAGGCTCTGCAGCCCTGGTGCAACCCAAAGCATTGTGGGCCGAGGGCTTCGGACAGTGGGTGGAGATCTGTGGCAGATGAGTTCACAGCGTGGTGGGTAGGAGGGTAAGGTGGATGGGTCAGTGCTGGGCGACCACGAGGTGAGCTGTGAGCAGGGTCCCCCACACCCCATGGCATGGCCTCCACGTCCTCCCAGGCCCAGCACATGCCCAGCTCTTGGGCTGCTCTGTACAGGCTCTGCCTTGCAGGCTCTGGCCATGGCAATTTGTGCAGGACTTCAATCCAAATGCCAGCCTGCTTGCCAGCCAGAAACACTCATCTGGGGGATACTCCCTGGTCTGGTGCCCAGGATGTGGCCCCGTCAGCACCACCAACCATGTGGGGGGCTCCTTAGGCTTTTCAGACAGGTGATGTCACTCCTTTCCTGGGGAATACCCTAGCTCAGGACTGACCAAGACTGGCTGCGGGGAGCTGGTTGCGTCTCCAAGAAGCCCTCACCGGAAGCCGGAGGGTGTGTGTAACCTGGTGCCTGAGGCACACAAGAGGGCAGGTGGGGGAGGTCTCGGCTCCTTAACTCCACATTGAAATCTGTGGGAATGGCCACATTGCTGCAAATCCTCTCTCCCCTCCTTCCCTATCGCTCCTCTTCTCCTTCCTTCAGTCTCCAAAAGAGGAGAGGGAAGCTTCAAGACAGGGGAGACCCTGCCCAGAAAAGCATAAAACTCTCAAGACTGAACACAGCCGGGCCCCTGGGTCCGTGGTGGGGCCACTATGACAAGGAATTACTCACAAGGCTGTGGTCACCGTCACCTTCGTGACACCTGACAGCAGCGTGGCACCCACCTACTGTGTTTCTGATGTGACCTGATCAAGCTTACAGGACAGAGTAATGCACCAGCCAGTGCTAGGGAATGAAAGGAATCCAACAGAAACTCCCTGCAGCCATATCCTGAGAATGTGTAACACCTGCTCTGAGGTATTTCATTCATTCTGTTCTGCCCGGAAGACCCACTCACCAGCACCGCATAGATTCTGAGGGGTTGTGGCGTCATCTAAGCATCAATGCTGGCAAGAAGGAAATCACGAGTGAGGATGACGACTTCACCACATCAGATCCGCCCAGGGCTGCGTCCTGGGCACAACACAGCCACATCCTGAGCCAGACTCCTACTATGGAGCCCGCCCTGTGCTTGGAGAGACATTCCGCAGCGTCCCTTGCCTCCAGCCCCAGAGGCTGGGAGCATCCCTTCTACCAGTTCTAACCAGAAACCTCCCTGGACGGTGCAAACATCCCCTGGGGCACAATCACCCCATGAGAATCACCGAATTTACTGAACAACTGGAGCCATCCACAGACCCCAAACATAAATGCTGCCCAGGGCCAGGCCATGAGTCACAGGGCACAGAGGGTGTGGCCAGACAGGGAAGAGACGCTCACTCCCACCCATCCTCAGCCTCTGACGGCTGCAGGACAGTGGCTGGAGCGACCCGGAGCCATCCACATCAAGTCGCCTCATGCCCTCATGTCCTGAGTTCATCACCAGCTCCTGTTCTACAGCCAGACAAGCCCAGTTCAGACCCAAATCCAAACCTTCTCAGGATTCATCCTGTTTGGCCGTCAGTAAACAGGACTCTGGAGAAAACAGCTGCCATGTTCACATCTCGGTCCCTCTCCCTTCAGGGGTCCACAGAGGGACCCTCAGCAGCTTTCTCATCCCTGTCCTGGCTCCCGAGCAGCTGTTGCATTCGCCAGGGTGACCTTGATCGGCCGGCGTCACTCACCCATCACGAGACTAGAACCACAGCACTCCCAAGACAGCCTCATTTCTCGGAGCTCAGGATCAGAAGGTCAATGAGGACACACACATACACTTACCAAGGTGGCTGTGCCTGGCCAACGGGAGCCTCAACTAACTACACGCTCCAGTTCTTTCTCTATTGTAATCAGTTAACTTAAGGCCCAGCGCGGTAACTCATCCCTGTAACCCCTGCACTTTCAGAGGCCAAGACAGGGGGACTGCTTGAGCCCAGAAGTTTGAGACCAGCCTGGGCAACACAGGGATACCTCGTTTCTGTGGAAATAAAAAAAATTAGATGCGCACAGTAGCATGCACGTGTAGTCCCAGCTACTCAGGAGGCTGAGGTGGGAGGATTGCCTAAGCCTAGGAGGTGGAGGCTGCAGTGAATCGTGATTGCACCACTCCATTCCAGCCTGGGAAACAGAGTGAGGACCTGTCTCAAAAAAAAAAAAAAAAAAAAAAGAAAGAAAAGAAAAGAAAGAAAGAAAATGAAATTGTTTAACCTAGCTTTGAGGAACTCGAATGAATGAAAAACTGAATTTAAAACAATCACATAATAAATCACACAGTCCCTCCAAGGGAAGTCAAAGGGGGTGGAACTGATCATTTGTGGGGTGTTTGCCTCACGTATTTTGGTTTTCAAATTTTGACCCTACACATTTGTTACATATTTACAATCTGAAAAACAACAAATAGAAAGTTATTTATAGCGGAGGACCCTGGAATTAAAGAGAGATTTTTTTCATGCCTGAAAGTGTACATCACATGCCACAAGGACCTATGCTTTGTGTGGAAACTTGAAAATAAAAAAAGTCACAGGGAGCTCAACACCAGCTTTGTCCCACATCTTTCAGATGCTCAGCTAACTGCAGTGACTGCTCTCAAATTCTCCACCCATTCCCTCTGGGCAAGATCCAATTAGGTACCAATTAGGGAAAAAAGAAGCTTCAATCCCTCCCATTGCCCATCCAACTTTCACAGACCCAAAAATTCAGCTAAAGCTGGTGAAAGAGCAGGGAAAGCCATGCTGGAATCCCCTCTTTGAAACAAGACACTCATGTTCATGTTCCGAGCACGAAGGTCAGCCCAGAGCCGGGCCCGCCCCGCAGCAGCAAAGCCGTGACACCCGTCACTGGGAAAACAGAAGCAACATCTAGGTCAGAGATTAGTGACTGCCAAAAATAAGGTGAAAGTTGCCCCCAAAGCCAGTGAACACGGGAAAACCTGGGCAGGTTTCCTTCGCAAAGAAAGTGAAGAGAGTTTAAGATGCTCAGAAAAGCAAGAAACGAGTGCTAAGCGTTACTTACTATAGGTGCTGTATGTTAAATACTTTTTTTTATTTACCAGTGCCAGAAATAAGTTTCATGCCAAGGGTTTCCAAAAAAGAAAGAAAGAAAGAAAGAAAAACTGAAAAATATTCCTGAGAACTAAGTCGCACAAGAAAAATTAAAACTTGAGAATTAGTGAAAAATTTTAGACATTAAAATTAAAAAAAAAATGAAATGCTTCCTGCATTAGGTACGCATCTTCAGACTCCCACGTGAATAGCCGGGAATGGCGGCACGTGCCTGTGGTCCCAGGTAATCGGGAGGCTGAGGTGGGAGGATCACCTGAGCCCAGGAGGTCGAAGCTGCAGTGAGCCGAGATCGCAACACTGCACTCAAGCCTGGGTGACAGAGTAAGACCTTGTCTCACAAAGAAACAAAACAAAACAAAACAAAAAACCAGAAGAATATATTTCTATGTTTTATTATTGTCTCTTGGCAAAATACTCAACTAGCCCCAATATTGCCTTAGATGTAACATAACATCCCCAATTTACAAAGGGGAAAATGAGGTCAACAGCCAAGACCAAAGAGTTAACAAATGCAATGGTGCGTTCAGAACAATGACTACAATTATAAAATATTCGGTTCAATTTCTACCCTCAGCATCAAGGCAGGGGTTCATCATAATGGGTATTGGAGGCTTAAAGAAATGTAGGCTCAGCATTTACAAAAAAAAAAAAAGCGGATTTTAATGCTGGTGCCATCACAGGAGAGTGCGGCCCAGCCCTCCTCAGCACTGCAGGTACTCACGGGCACTCCCGGGGTATTGGCCACACTACGTCCCCGCCGGTGGCCACACAGAAGAAGAGGCGGTAAAACTTTTTTGAGAATGAGATCAAAAACGTTCAGAGTCTAAAAACGTAATTTTCTGGGGGTGGGGGGAATAACGAGAAGCTCTCATTCATGGTATTTGTAAAAGGCTGTTTCTAGCGCACTGGTAGATAAAAAGGGCCGGGGCCCTCGGGTTAGCGTCAGCCGGCGCCCGCCTGGTGGGGCACACACGGACTTAGGTCGGTGATAGTGTTCAGGGCTGTGTCTGCCCCGATGCTGAAATCGGAACTCGGCACATTGTTGGACACAGTAGCGGGAACCATGATCGTGGGCACACAGAACTCGTGTTTCTCCCGGGGGACTGACAGTTCCAGGAGTCCCATCTAAATTGACCCAGTATCTGCAACGCTGGCTGCTCAGAGGCGCTGGTGTGGAAGGGCCAGGTCATCGCTTAGTCATATGGGGCACAAGCACGTCACTTGCCACTCCTATCTTTCTATTTCATCAAACCCTATTTTCTCCTGAACATTGATCATAGCAAAGTCATTAGCCTTCGAAACATCAGCTTGCTTTGTTCAAGAAGTTTAAACACACGTAAGTCTTTCTTGCCATGCTCAACACACACCACCGGCCGTTTCCGAAGTCAGTGTTTCTGGAACAAAAGCCTTGGCCTGCCCCGTGAACGTTCACACTGAGCACACTGTCGCGAGGCTGCTTGGCCAGCCAACAGGGGCAGGAGAGAGCCACAGGTGCGGTGTGGGGGTCCCTGCAAAGGCGCCTCACTCCCTCAATCAAGGGCTGTGCCTTCTGCCAAGCCAGAGGCTTCCTCCCAGGGGAAGCGGCGTCTTCAGCTGCCACCGCACCGCCTTCAGACGGCTCAGCCAACGGGGCAACAGATTCAACAGAGTTCCATGTTGTTAAAGGAAAACTTCTGTTACCAGACAACATTAATATCGGATTCAACGTAAAATAACCAACAAGGTTGTTTCCAAACCAACCTGCTACTAGTGCCTTATCCTTCAATGCTGCTTAAACACAGAGAAATATGAGGAAAAAAGAGCATGGCACTTACTTCTTAAAAAACAACACCTCTTCCAGGTTCATCTTACCCATATCATAAAGAGTTAGAACTGTGGATTCCCTACAGGAACGTGGAGTGGGGTGGATCCCCACGCTGACCCAGCCTCCCCACAGGTCAGTTACCCCCTACCACGGGGTTCACATCTCTCTAGGCCCTGTCATCTCAACAAGAAAAGGTGGCATCTCTGAGCTCTCTTCGCAGACCCGAACGGGAGCTAGAGAGAGACACAGACACACCCACAACTGTTTAAAAATCCTGAAATGCAATACATATTTAAGAACTTCATTATTAGCTTTTTAAAACAGTAAGAACAGAGTGAGCCTGGTTTTAACCTCTCTGCCACAATAACACCGTGTACATCTGTCTTTTCCTGTTTGTTCCTTCTCCAGCAGCTGCTGCCCGGCTGGCCAACTGCAGAAGAGCCTCGGGTACTCCGGGGGGAGGCCCTCGGTAAAAGCGTGAGCACCACGATCACGTCTCAGGACGCCCACACGTTAGGGTCGCCCACAGACCGCCATTCCCAATGCCTAGAAGGCACTGAACGGGCCTCCTGCTCTTTGTAAATGTCAACTCTCCTAAGCTATGTTGTGTTGAAAATGTTTAACTATAGTCCACACATACTTCTTTGTTTCTGTCTTGTTTTTATCCTAGAGGCATATTATTATGGAAAATTAAGTTTGCAAGGTTGAAGAATTTTCTGAAAGTCGCCTACTAATCCTGGAAGGAAAAAAAAATGGGCCAGATGTGGTGCTCACAGCTGTAATCCCAGCAGTTTGGCAGGCTGAGGTGGGCAGATCACTTCAGTCCAGGAGCTCGAGACCAGCCTGGAAAACATGGCAAAACGCTGTCCCTACTAAAAATACAAAAAAAAAAAAAAAAAAAAATTAGCTGGGCGTGGTGACATGTGTCTATTCCCAGCTACTCAGGAAGCTGAGGTGGGAGGAGACCTGAGCCCAAGAGGGGAAGGCTGCAGTCAGCCAAGATTTGCCTCACTGCACTCCAGCTTGGGCGGCAGAGTGAGACCGCGTCTCAAAAAAACAAAAAGCAAAAACAACTGTATAAATCAGTACAGAAGGGAGTTGGCCGGGCACGGTGGAGCACTCCTGTAATCCCAGCACTTTGGGAGGTCGGGGTGGGCAGATCACCTGAGGTCAGGAGTTTGAGACCAGCCTGGCCAATATGGCAAAATCCCATCTCTAATAAAAATACAAAATTAGCTGGGCATGGTTGTGGGTGCCTGTAATCCTAGCTACTCAGGAGGCTGAGACAGCAGAATCACTTCAACCCGGGAAGCAGAAGTTGCAGTGGGCCGAGATTGTGCCACTGCACTCCAGCCTGGGCAACAAGAGCAAGAGTCCACTTCAAAAAAAATTAAAATTGAAATTTAAAAAAAGGGAGCTAATGTTTTTCATTTAAGGGAAGGGAGAAGAACATTCAGTATTTATACATCTCACGCACACATCTGCAGTGGTGCCCTGAAGTATTCAAGATACACATTCCTACAAATAGAGCTTAAAACTACTCACCAAGTTACATGCTAAAAGCACATGCATTGTAAGAATGCTACATTCTATTTTTTAAGCATCTGTATCCAATATTATAGCATACTGGCAGTTTTCCCTTCAGGTGCTGTACTCCTAAATTATTCCATGTTTAGTCATTCATTTTAGAATTTATGACTTGCTTTAGACAAAAGAAATATATTTAAATGTAAGGTACTAAATTAATGACTTAGGGGAAAAATTACTAAATTAACTTGGAAGTTAAATTTTGCAAACTGAATTTGTTGGACCTCATGTAAGCTAGATGATCAGTTTTTTAAATTGTTGTGTGTTTCCCTCGAGGATGGAAGTCTCCTCTTTTCTCTCATCCCCTGTGTACACCGCTGCAGCCCGCGCCTCTCATCCACCGCGCCACAGTGCGGCCTGCAATTCACCCTGTACCATGCCTTCCACGCCTTACCTGAAAGTTACTAAGTATAACCAAGAAGGAAATGAAAAGCAGATAAATGACCTCCGCCCCCACATCCAGCATGCAAATGTGAAACATTCATCAAAGTAAAACCAAAAATCCATGTCAGCTCATGATTGTAACTGGTAGAATTATGTGCATGGCAATTTTAAAAGTCTAGTTAAGTAAAAACCTAATTGAAAGTCTCAAGAAATACAAAGTTTATACAGAAAGACATCAGCAAACATTGACAGTGAGGAGAGGACTTCACTCTGCATCCAGCCTGTCTTGGAAGCCATGGCCAAATGCCAGATTGTATAGATCCGAAAAGCAGAAAAAAACAAGTGTTGAAATGTGTATAGTCTCAGCAATGTACAAATTTGATGTACGATGCTCAGAAACCTTGAAATTCCAATCAGAAAACAGGATCATGAGCAAGTTCCCCAGCAGTGCCCACCTTCTGCTTAAGGCACGTGTAACAGGAACGCTGGCCACCTTGGGGGGACAGAGGCTTCCTGGTCACACTCGCTCTGGCAGCCGCACAGCTGGCCCCGCCACAAACACCTGGCTAATACTGAAGAACCACCCGCTCCCTGGGCTTTGATCACTCTAGCCGGGAGAGCATGTTTACAGAGTACATTATCGACTGAGTCCTCGTTCAATGCGTCAAGCTTGTTGAAGGCAGGGCAACCCCATTCCTGGCCCAATTAAGTGAACCGAGCAGAGTAAATGCCCCGAGTTGGACAGCACTCAGTCACGACAGCAGCGGCCAGTGTTCGCAGGGCACTGGTTTCGTGCCGGGAACAGTTCCAAGCGTCTTCTTTCTGTCCGTGGAATGTGCACTGCAACCCTGTGGGGCTGTTTGCAACGCCCACCAGAGTTCTGAGGCAGCCAAGTCCAGGCTGTCTGTGGGCCTCGCCACGTGGCCGTCCACGTCCTCTGCAGACCGACCTCACTGCAGGGACCGCGGGTTCCAGGGCTGCCTTGAGGCACATGCTCCCTTCACCACCTCTTCCTGGCCCCTGACACCAACCCTTACCACTGCCACCAAAGCTTTATTTTCTCGTGGCACCTGAGGGTCCTGTTCTTTCTGCCCTTCCCTGCTCTCTGCGTCCGGCTTGGAGGGTGCCCACATCAACGCCAACGCTCATGTAATCACCACCCCTTCCATGGGGCTTGATGCCCAGGAGTCTCAATATCAGAATATCAGATTCCTGTGCTTGTTGGAGAATTTCTTCCCAGTGTGGAAATGAAGGAGATACAATTCTAGGTGCCTGCAATAACCTCATTTCCACAGCTAAGCAACTTCAGTAGTAGCACAAAACAAAAAACCTTTTTTTAAAACTTCTTTTATGCAAGCTAAATACAATTTAATTTTTACGTCCACGTTCTCTTCAGCTCCCACCTGGAGAGCAGGCAAATAGTAATTTTCAAAGAAACAAATTGTTCCATAATTTTAACACTTAGTATTATCACTATGAAGTAAGAATTATCCCAAAAATACACGATGATCTTGTTCTCACATTCAAAAATTGATTGTCACACGGTGAAATAGCACTTACTGCAAAGGAATTTTTCTTTTCAGGTTTCTGTTCTGGAAAAAAAAAAAAAGATTTCTGGCAAAGAGATAAACATTAATTATGTAACTATCCAAAATGCCTCCAAGGAAAATAATGTCATCCAATTAGTTCTTTAAAGTGTTACAAATGCAGCTGAGTTTTTGTAGTAATTTGTCTATAATTATCAAAAGAATCTTTAAAAATCTTAATACTGAAAGAATAACCATAAATAGATATAAAATATAAAGCAGAAGAGTTAACATTTGGTGTAGATTTTGGCCCATATCTTTAACATATGCATAGTTATTTACCTAGCTGAAGTATAACCCTCTTCTCCTAGGCTCTTCAAGCCTGATTTTCAAACATAGACTGCCTTTTGGTACATGAAGGCAGCTTTAAAAGATGTCAGGATCGGGCCGGGCGCAGTGGCTCAAGCCTGTAAATCCCAGCATTTTCGAAGGCCAAGGTGGGCCGATCATTTGAGGTAAGGAGTTCGAGACCAGCCTGGCCAATATGGCAAAACCCTGCCTGTTTAAAAAATTTTCGTAATTAGCCGAGCGTGGTGGTACACACCTATAATCCCAGCTACTCAGGAGGCTGAGGCAAGGAGAATTGCTTGAACACAGGAGGCGGAGGTTGCAATGAGCCAACATCGCACCACTGCACTCCAGCTTTGACGACAAAGTGAGACTGTCTCAAATAAGAACTTAACTCTCAGAAAAAGCTTGAGCACCTCCCGCCCCAACCAACCCAAGGAATCACATGGAAATCGTTATCATTTGATTTTGACACAATAAAGTTCTATTCTCCTCTCTAAACACAATGGTAAACACCTGCCATCAGCCCACAGAAACTCTCAGGACCCAGTAACACCAGACTAGCAAGACTAATGGGCCACGTATGCAGGATTCAGCTGCAGAAAGTGATGGCACCAAGAATGTGTGCACGCTCAAAACCAGATTCCTTGCTTTCAGGGTGGAGGAGCTCCCCGGGAAGATCATCCAGCAGGATGGTTTCCACTTCCACCATGAGGAGGAAACGGGGGGTATCCTGAGGGCACTGACAGGACTTGGGTCTCTGCCTCCTGGTCCTCTGTCCTGTTACGGGATGAGGGGGGGTTAAGGCAGGTTCTCCCTACATCTTCCAGGCAGGAGAGATGGAGTTGACAAATGGAGGACAGCTTTTCCAAAACGTTTCCATGTTTATAACCCATTATCGATCTGCTTTCCCTGGAGATCAAGGTGGGGGAAAGAGGGGGCGGGAGGGAGGGCAGGAGGGGGGAAGGAGGGAGGGGAAGAGGGAGGAAGGAGGGAGGGGAAGAGGGAGGCAGGAGGGAAGGGGAAGGAGGTGGGGCAGGTGGGAGGGGGAAGGAGGTGGGGCAGGTGGGAGGGGGAAGGAGGTGGGGCAGGAGGGAGGGGGCAGGGGAAAGGAGGGCGGGCATGAGGGAGGGGGCAGGGGAAAGGAGGGTGGGCAGGAGGGAGGGGGCGGGGGAAAGGAGGGTGGAAAGGAGGGAGAGGAAAGGAGGGAGAGGAAAGGAGGGAGTGGAAAGGATGGGGGAAAGCAGGGGGAAGGAGGGAGTGGGAGGGAGTAGAAAGGAGGGGGAAGGAGGGAGGGGGAAGGAGGGAGAGGGAAGGAGGGAGAGGAAAGGAGGGAGAGGAAAGGAGGGAGAGGAAAGGAGGGAGGGGAAAGGAGGGAGGGGAAAGGAGGGAGGGGAAAGGAGGGAGGGGAGGGGAAGGAAGAGGGGAAGGAAGAGGGAAGGGGGAAGGAGGGGAGGGAAAGGGAGGGAAAGGGAGGGAAAGGGAGGGGAAAGAAGGGGGAAGGGAGGGGGGAAGGGAGGGGGAAGGAGGGAGGGGGGAAGGAGGGAGGAAGGAGGGAGGGGAAAGGAGGGAGGGGGAAGGAGGGAGGGGAAAGGAGAGAGGGGAAAGGAGGGAGGGGAAAGGAGAGGGGAAAGGAGAGGGGGAAAGGAGGGAGGAAAAGGAGGGGGAAAGGAGGGGGGAAAGGAGGAGGGGAAAGGAGGGAGGGGAGGGGAAGGAAGAGGGGAAGGAAGAGGGAAAGGGGAAGGAGGGGAGGGAAAGGGAGGGAAAGGGAGGGAAAGGGAGGGGAAAGAAGGAGGAAGGGAGGGGGGAAGGGAGGGGGAAGGAGGGAGGGGGGAAGGAGGGAGGAAGGAGGGAGGGGGAAGGAGGGAGGGGAAAGGAGGGAGGGGGAAGGAGGGAGGGGGAAGGAGGGAGGGGAAAGCAGAGGGGAAAGGAGAGGGGGAAAGGAGGGAGGAAAAGGAGGGGGGAAAGGAGGGGGGAAAGGAGGAGGGGAAAGGAGGGAGGGGAAAGGAGAGGGGGAAAGGAGGGAGGGGAAAGGAGGGAGGGCAAAGGAGGGAGGGGAAAGGAGGGAGGGCAAAGGAGGGAGGGCAAAGGAGGGAGGGGAAAGGAGGGAGGGGAAAGGAGGGAGGGGAAAGGAGGGAGGGGAAAGGAGGGAGGGGAAAGGAGAGGGGGAAGGAGGGAGGGGAAAGGAGGGAGGGGAAAGGAGAGGGGGAAGGAGGGAGGGGGAACGAGGGAGGGGGAAGGAGGGAGGGGGAAGGAGGGAGGGGGAAGGAGGGAGGGGGAAGGAGGGAGGGGGAAGGAGGGAGGGGGAAGGAGGGGTAAAAGGAGGGGGAAGGAGGGGTAAAAGGAGGGGGGAAGGAGGGGTAAAAGGAGGGGGGATGGAGGGGTAAAAGGAGGGGGGAAGGAGGGGTAAAAGGAGGGGGGAAGGAGGCAGAAGGATGGGGGAAGGAGGGGTAAAAGGATGGGGGAAGGAGGGGTAAAAGGATGCGGGAAGGAGGGGTAAAAGGATGGGGGAAGGGGGGAAGGGGGGGAAGGAGGGGTAAAAGGATGGGGGAAGGGGGAAAGGGGGGGAAGGGGGGAAGGAGGGGTAAAAGGAGGGGGAAAGGAGGGGGGAAAGGAGGGGGGAAAAGAGGGGAGAAAGGAGGGGAGAAAGGAGGGGAAGGAGGGGAAGGAGGGGAAGGAGGGGGCGGAAGGAGGGGGAAAGGAGGGGGGAAAAGAGGGGAGAAAGGAGGGGAGAAAGGAGGGGAAGGAGGGGGCGGAAGGAGGGGGAAAAGGGCTGTGAAGGGCAGAGTGTGGAGGGTGGAGTGTGGAGGGTGGAGTGTAGGGGGGAGTAGAAGGGGCTTCTGTGAGGAGGAGGAACAAGTTTCTGAGGTGTCTTGGAGACAGAGGTGGCAGTGGCTTGGGCTCTAGGCCCTCTGTTGCATAGTTTTAGGCTTTTACTGTTTATATATGTGAACACTTTAAAAGATTTAATTTCAAAAAACCAGGAGTTGGGGATACCTTGTTTCTAAAACACAATTTCTCAAGCCTAAAACTAAGTGCTAGGCATTGCTCATTCGATTACCGTCATTTCCTCATATTTAAAATCAGCCCCACACCCCCAATCTCCCTTCAGTGTAAACACCACCTTTTCCGAGGATCTCAAACAGCAGAGTGAACAGCCCGTGACCCCGGCCGTGTGCACGAGGAGCGAAGAGCAGACGTGCGGTGAGGGCTGCGGAAGACACAAGAAGCCGAGGCCGGGCACCTGCCTGCAAGGGCTGTGCTCCTCCAGGCCTAAAGGATACCTTCGCCTCTGGGGTGAACAAGCAGAACAAGCTATCAACTCTTATTCCAGAAGAACAGGAAAAAAAATCAAATGAAGTTAACCTGGTTATCCGAACACAACACTGCAACAGCCCAGAAACAGGAGGGCCAGTGAGCCTGAGACGGGCGGTTCCCACAACGGGACAGCAACATTGCCATTAGGGCTTCTTGGCAAAAATTGACAAAAAAGGTAACGTGGGCCATCCGTTATTTCTTGCCAGTGGAAAGACACCCACAGGCCCCCAGATGCCAACGGCCCCCTGGAAATGAGCCCACGCAGCGCCTCGTGTCTTCGAATGAGCAGGCACGTGGTGTCCTCAGCACCCCCGCCCGTGACACACACACACCACACTTGACTCCCACACCTGAGGGTCCAGGGGAATGGCAGGAAGTCCCCGGAGGACAGGCCATCCTGTGAGGGCACTGCAGGGCTACGCACCTCAGAGGGGCCCCCGGGCAGGTGCTCTCTCCCCAAAGGATAGCCAGTCCTGACCACACCCAGATCGCGGTGGCCTCCAAGCCGAGTGCCAACATCTCACGTCCAAAGAGATGCGCAGGTGCCTGCTGCGCGTGGAGCCCAAGCCCCTTGAAGAGCTCAGGACGAACCCAGTGTCCAGCCCCGGGGCCGTCACCAGCCAGGAGAGACGCCCGGGGCACTTCCCAGCAATGGCCACAGGAAGTAACAACGCAGGCCCATCAGGAATTTCCTCACTATGCAGGGTTTAGAATTAGAGACAGAGGTTCAGGTCTAGTGACACAAACATCGATGGACCCCATGGAAATGCGGACGCGGTCCCTCCATCCCACCAGCCTGCATGGCTACTCTTTTCTGCTCCCATCACACACGTGCCCACCCGGCCAAACCCCTTCTCCTTTTCCCCCACTGGATTCATCAAATCAAGCCTCACTGTCCTTGGCAAATGTACCATTAATTTACTTACTGCCCAGAACACAAGCACACTTGCAGTTAACATGACACCCCCGCTACAATAGAACAGCCTTAATTCAGACACGACGCAGAAAAGCAGAGGGAGGAGGGGTCGAGGGCCATCCTGGAATCGGCAGCTGTTTTCTGGGGAAAGCGTCCAACCCACCCGAGCCTGACACTCGTGCCACACTGTCTTCATGGTGTCTGAAAGCTCCACGAAGACAGGGTCACTCTGACCCCTTCACACCCACAACGGCAAAGAGGAGCAGGTGTTCAGGAAAGTCCCCCGCTAGTGGTGAAGACAAGAATAATTCCTCGTGGTGCCCAGAATGTCAGGAGAAAACAAGACACCATGTGGACGCCTTCCAGGTGAATTTTGCAATGATTCTACCGAATGCCAGTCATCCTTTTTCAGAAAATCAATGCCAGAAAACATGTGTCACCAGCACAGAGATGGTCCCTTTGACGGCTTACAAACACACCTACGTTACACTGAATTTATCTCAAGCCACCCTCTCTGTGCTAATATAAAAATCTCCTTTATTAACCAGTAGCCTCTCTCTTCTGGTGCTTTTTAACAAGCAAGTGGGTCCTGTAACACTCAGGCATTGTCTAAAACGTCAAATGGAAGCCTAGAATCCTCTTCCATGCAGCTTCACTACAAAGTATTTTGACGTGAACCAAATTGTGCTATTCCTACACCTCCATAGGAAACTCAGTGCTTCATCAAGGAAACGCAGCATGATTTCTGCTAGACACAGAAATGGTGGGGGTGGGCATGGGATTGAGGGAACATTACATAGAAAGCACACCCCGATAATCACCTGCATGAGAGCCACACTGGCCGGCAAACCCCGGTCGGCTCGGTCTCTGCACAGTCACAGGCGTGAGGCCTGGAGGGCAGACACCTGGCGCTGCTGACCACCCCAAGGTCGTGGCCTCTGCCCCGACCATCTGTTCCAAGCTTCTGGCAACACCGCCTGCTGCCCGCACTGCCTGATCGACTCTTCGTGAAGAGCAAATGTTGCCAGGATAGCTTATGAGTACATTTGCCAGGAAAGCAGCTCCGATTGACTCTGAAGACCCGTTCTTGCACCCCTGGCAGCTCCCCTGCCCCCAATGTGTACATGCTTGCAGCTCTGACCTTGCTCAGTGTCCACACAGGCTCTGTCCCCTGGAGAGCCGAATGCAGACTCAATATTGAGTCAGAAATCCACAAAGAGGGTGAGGGTGACAAACTGCCTACCCGTCCCCCAAAACACAGGTTGAAATCCTCACCCTCAATGCGATGCTGTCAGGAAGCCTTTGGGAGGTGATGAGTTCCCGAGGCTGGAGCCCCGTGAATGGGGTTTGTGCCTCAGAAAGGGGCCCAGCAAATCCCTCACCCTCCCACTGTGTCAGGGCCAGAGAGGTGTGTGCTAACCAGGAAGCGGTCCACACCAGAACCCCCTCCTGCGGCACCCTGATCCCGCCTTCCAGACTCTAGAACTGTGAGAAACAAATTCCTGTTGTTCATAAGCCACTCAGTCAATGGTGTTTCGTTACAACAGCCTGAACTGACTCAGATGAAAATGCTCACTGTCCTACAGAGATAGCTACTCCCCCTCCCAGAAAGAGGGGTTTAATTAAAATCCCTGTCTCTCCTCGTCGCCACCACAGATCTCATTCCCCCACCCCGTAAGCCAGCAGTTGTTAGGATTAAAGGAAAAGGAGAATCGTTTTAGACCAGCCCCTCCATATCGATCTGAAGCCTGTAACTTTGTCCACTTCCATGGTGGCCGTGTCCCCGGATTCCCCATGCCAGCTCTGCATCTGCACCGGGTTCCAGGCTCTGCACAGACTCCTCCAGCTGCCCATCCAGCACACTCATTTCCCCTTCCGCTTTGCAGTTGTCCTTCGATATCCAACTCCCACCCCACTGCAAGCCAAGGCCTTCCGATCCAGGCATTTGGGGTGAGCTCAGCCGTGCACTGTAGTCCTTGGCTCAGGTAACCCAGGCCTAAGGCGTTGGCATCAACGATCTACTGGCTATGGGGTCTGCACAGCCACTAGCCGCCCCAGCCACACCAGGGCCCTGGAGGGGAGGCAGAGGAAGCTGTGAAGCTGCCAACAGCCATGCGGGGACAGGGGCCCCTGGGATGAGGAGGATGCCCCAGGGCTGGACGGCTCATGCATGCCCAAAGCCTGCGCTGCTGAATTTTTCAGGTTTCTGAACTTAATCGCTGACCCACACAGCACGTGTTTCCTGAGTACTGACCCCGCGTGGCATTGGATACAGCAATAAAGCAGGACTCCACCTCCCCCTTCCTCGCCCCCTCCCCCAACACATACACAGGGCCTCCGTCCTGGCGGGAAATCAGGCCTGGGCGCCCAGCTGGTACCGTGAACCTGGGAAGGGGGCTGTCTCAGACGGACAGTGGCTGCAGCCTTGCCAAAGCCCAGCAGTCACCTGCACTGCCACAGCCAGGCTGAGTCCGGATCAACCGCACAGAAACCTGACCCTCTCAAGGGCACGCCTGAGCTCATTAGGGACAGACACCGTCTCCTGCTTATCTCCAACACTTTCTCTGCTTGTCTAGTTACAAATGGACGACACTCTCGGAAGCACTGCTGTGACTCTGCTGACAGATCCCAGGCCTCCCCCTGCTCCTCTCCGTGGTGCCATTGACGGGGAGGGGCCGGTATGGCCGCGAGGCCACACACCCACAGCCACCCTGCCACTGAGACGCGGGCCTTCGACGGTTACTTCTGCCAAAGAACCCTGCTGCGTCTTGGAGCACAACATGGTGGCCGGGAAGCTCCACCCGGAGAAACAGCGATGCTTCTCCCCAGAGCCAACGGAGGGCACCCCCCACCCTGCATTTAGCAGCTTACTTACATTCTGGAAAACAGCTGAATTAATGGGGAACACTAAAATGAAAAGGTCACGCAAGAAAATTTAGAAGGCTGTGTGAAGTCTCAGGAGGTCCAAGGTTTCTGAACCAAGACTGTTGCGGTCAACGAGCTGACAGGGAAAGTTTCCACACGGGCCTTCAACAAGCAACGCTCAGCAGGGAGGAGCCAAGTTCTGGGCAGAACCTCAGAACCAGAACATCAGACACCACAAAGTCACATCGGAGCCAACAGCAGCTGAAATACAGCGCTCTCCTAAGATGTGTGTGTTACCTGCAGGAAGTTACTGGACATTAAGATGGTGGAAGAAAAGGATAAGGTTAGAAACAAATTTCAAGTAATTTCTGCATACAAAAAAATTCTATATCCACTGGCTTTCTTTCTGGGAGCAACAACTTTTACATGAGATGCACATCCCGGTTGGAAGGAGTTTGGGTTTTCCGTGGGCAGAGACAAGGGTTCTCCAGGAAACGTGAACCCTTTCTCACTCACTGAGCCGCGTGCCTTGAGGCCGTCCTGGCCTGCCTGAGCACCTCCCTGCTCTGCCTCCAGCCAGCACCTTCGGGCACTCACCCCGCTGCTCCCAGAGCCCGCACTGGCCCAGGATCTCCTCTTCTGCTGCTGTCAATCTTCCACTTTAGGGCAAATAAGTGGGAAACTAGAAAGTTATAAGACCACTCAACTTTTTAAAAATTTGTCTTCTCGGCCGGGCGCGGTGGCTCAAGCCTGTAATCCCAGCACTTTGGGAGGCCGAGACGGGTGGATCACGAGGTCAGGAGATCGAGACCATCCTGGTGAACACAGTGAAACCCCGTCTCTACTAAAACTACAAAAAAAACTAGCCGGGCGATGTGGCGGGCGCCTGTAGTCCCAGCTACTCGGGAGGCTGAGGCAGGAGAATGGCATGAACCCGGGAGGCGGAGCTTGCAGTGAGCTGAGATCAGGCCACTGCACTCCAGCCTGGGCGACAGAGCGAGACTCCGTCTCAAAAAAAAAAAAAAAATTTTGTCTTCTCAGAAAACAAGGAACACTAATTCTACTTCCATTGGTTTAATATGTTGTCCCCATCTGCATGTTCATGGATATGTGTTTTTATATATATTTTAATCAACATTCATAAAAGCACGCACTGTTGGCTGCATTCAGTTTAATTACATTTGGTGTAAGAAGTTTTAAATTCAGTGAATTCAGGCACTCAAAATTTAAGCCCTCTGACATCTATTAATCAAATGGAAATACGACAGGTAGATATTACAAAAATCAAGAGAAGTGATTAACATAAATCCTGGACTTTTGGATATTTCCACTAATGTATATATTAGTACACAAACTTGAGCATTTTCAACAAATCTTTGAACTCAAATTCCATTCTTAACTATTACAGGTAAATCGATATCCATACGTGATTTTAAGCAGCTCAAGCATCAGCTCTTCAAAACAACCAGAAATGCTGCGGGTAAATCCCACCGAGTAGCAAATAACTGCACCCAACAACCCAAGTACCTCCCCTGAGGCATCTGGAACTTGAGGATTACAAGTAGCCTTTGGTTTCTGAGGTGCCCAAGAGTGGGGACTCCCAACTGTAAGAAGGTCTCAGGGATAAGGAAAACTGGTCAAAACATCATCCCTGCCACCCCCCCGCCACGTGCTTACAGATCTCACTTCCTCTCTGCCCCCCAAAGCCTGACTCCTGGTTCCAGCCCTGCTGCTTACTGGGCTGAGGGCATGGGCGTCAACTGCACCTGTAAGGGGAGAAGCTGTTCAGGATTCAGGATACAGGATCCTGGCTATCCCGGCAGCGCTCAAGCTGATATTGTCATTAACTTTATAGTGAGTTACTTACTGCAAAAGTTTAACTTCTGAATAATGTAGATATGTGTATTCTAACAGGGAAATCCTGAACATAGAACACAGGCCACACGCTCACACAGATGCTATCTGGCCAGCACTCTTTTCTTTGGCTTTTCAATAGACGTTTTTAAAAGCCGTTTTCGGTTCATAGCAAAATCAGGAGGAAAGTACAGAGAGTCCTCACGTATCTCCTTTCCCAGCACAGGCACAGCCTCCATCATTCTCCTGTCCCCACCGGACAAGCACGTCTGTACGACTGACAGACCCGTATCAACACGACACCACCACCCAGAGTCCACAGCTCACCAGAGGGCTTGGCCTGCTGCTGCTCACTCTGTGGGTTTCACAGAGGTGGAACGGCAAGGATCCCCCATGAAAGCCCCACCCGGAGTTGCTTCCCCACCCTACACATCCTGTATGCTCCTCCCATTCATCTCTCCCTTCCCCAAACCCTGGCAGCCGCTGACCGTTTTCCTTTCTCCACAGCTTTGCCCTTTCCAGACTGTCCTGTGGTTGGACTCAGACAGCAGGTAGCCTTTCCAGACTGGAGACTCACTTAGCAACATGCGTTTCAGATCCTTCCGCGTCTTTTCATGGCTTAGTGGTCCAGTTCTTTTCAGTGCTGAATGATACCCCAGTTTCTGACGTACCACAGTTTATCCATTCACCCACTGAAGGGCATCTTGGTTGCTTTCAAGTTTTGGCAATGATAAATAAAGCTGCTGTCAACATCTGTGTGCACATTTCCGAGTGGAAGTGAACTTTCAGCTCTTCTGAGTAAACGTCCAAGACTTTGATTTCTCCTGTGGTCGGAGCGCTTAGTTCCACAGAAAACTGCCACGCTGCCTCCCACAGCAGCTGCCCCACTTCCCCCAGTGATGAGTGAAGGTCCTGATGCCCACACACCCACCAGCACGCAGTGGTGTCAGAGTTCCAGTATTGACCAGGCTGATGGGTGCGCAGTGACGCCTCGCCCTACGACATAAGACGCGGGCCATCTTTCCGCGTGGAGATTTGCCATCTGTGTATCTTCTTTGTTGGGTTATCTATCCAGGTCTTTGGTCCATTTTTAATCAGGTTGTTCATTTTCTTGTTGAGTTTTGAGAGTTCCTTGCACGGTTTAGATAACAGCCTTTATCAGATGAGTCTTTTACAGATACGTTCTCCCCTGTCTGTGGCCTGCCCTCTCATGCTCCTGAGACACTATGTTTATTTTAAAAAACATTTTAGACAGAAGATGGACCTCCCAGTCCACCACGGTTCTCATTTTGGCCGTGATCACCACCCTCCCAGCCCTGGTTCCCACCTTTCCACGATCTCCTCGTCCTATGGGAGTCAACCCATACTAAGTCCCTAATGGATCTCCAATGATGGCAACGTCAAAGCAGGCAGTTTGCAGGTAGGAAGGAGCTGATGGGGGCCGGAGCAGAGTGTGAGGCCAGCGGCTTCATCCCTCGGGGACGGGCAGACCTCTCAGATGTCCCTCTGGGTCACCTCCCAAATGAAGTACCTGCCTTGGCCGTTGGCAGGAAGCAGGATCTGGCACGGCATTTACAGGTGAGCCTCCGTAAGAGGAAACTCTACTTTCTGGGGAGAATGCATTTTCATTATCAAGGCTTTTAGGCTTTTAATTAAGAAATAAAAGAGCAGTGCCTGGAGTGAGGATGCAGGGACTGTGTGTGACCCACACGCTCCTTTACAGCTGGCGCAAAGGACCCTGGAGTGAGGGTGCAGTGCCTGCTCTGAGTCACCAGCACACTCATCGTTTCTACATAAAGAACCCTGCGAGTCTGTCCCAGGACTTTTTAGCCTAGACCTAAAAATTCGGGGCCCAGGAAACCCTAACCATTTTAGGAACCTGAGGGGTGGGCCAAGGGGATCTCAGAGTTTGGTGCTGGCTGTGGGACCAGAAAAGGGTGGGCTAGGGCTTCCCACAAGCTCTCCAGGGAGGCCTCACGTGCACTGGTTTGGGGAAATCAGGATGCAAGCAGATACCGTATGCTCTGCCACGGGACCATGAAGTCTGCGGAACCTCAGAGGAACACGGACAAATGGCTGCACGAGTCCCACAGGCCGAGCCTCAGCCGGCGCCCATGTCAAGAACACAGGCACGCCAGGAGGGGCAGCCGATGCAGGCAACGCTTGCAACCCCAGCATGCGGCAGCGTCCGAGGTTGGGGGTCCCTGGCCAGACTCCACCACAACTGCCATATTCTGTGGCAAAATTTTAAAAGTAGATTTTAACTAGTTACAACTCTAACTTGTTTTACAGATCAACAGAACACAGGGTACCAACAGGCTCCAAAATACTTCGGCGAGAACCAAGTCTAGAATGTAGGTGGCTGCTGCTCCGAGTGTGACCAGTCCCCTGTAGTGCCATAAATCCTAGATCTAGGAGACTAAGTGCTCTTCCTAAACCAGAAGGCACCCTGAGGCTCTGAGGGCACCCTCTGTCCCTGGGCCAGTCCATCAGCCCCGGCAGAAGCTTCTAGAGTAAGAGCCTGTGGATTCATACTGGACGGATGTAAACCAGGCAAAGTCACAGGGGCTCATCCTGGAATCCCATCAGCTTACCCACTCATGCCCCTGGAGAGCCCTGCCCCCAGTTCCACACCCATAGTCACGCTGAACCACAAGAACTGGCTTCTAGGCCCTCAAGCTACTCCCTCTCTCCCCTGGACAGACCCTTCTCAAACCATGAGGCCCAGAGTAGCCTTAACAGGTGGTCCCAGCAGAACTGGCCACTGCATGAATTGATAGTGTGTGTGTTTGTGGTGGTTCTTGTTCTGTCACTCAGGCACAGTGCACCATAAGTACAGTGGTGCTATCAGGGTTCACTGCAGCCTCAACCTGCCAGGCTTGGGTGATCCTCCAGCCTCAGCTTCCCGAGTAGCTGGGACCACAGGTGCACATCACCACCACTATTTAATTTTTTGTAGAGTCAGGGTCTTGCTATGTTGCCCAGGCTAGTCTCAAATTCCTGGGCTCAAAATTGAACTGCCCACTTCAGCCTCCCAAGGTGCTGGGATTACAGGTGTGAGCCACTATGCCTAGCCTAGAATTGGTATTTCTTAAACCTGAATTTGACACATGAACCCCACTTACATAGATATCAACCACTTTCACAGCTCCAGGGTTTTTCTGAATCTCGATTCTGTCCGTTCCAGGTCAATATCTAAGAAAGGGTCAGAACTGACCCTCCCTCAATGAAGCCTAAGGGCAAATGCAACAGCATCTCAGGGTGTGAGGAGACAAAGTGAGAAGGGTGGAAAATGCACACTGAAATTCTAGTGTTAGAATCATAATCACCAAAAATTTAAGAGGCAATCTGCTTTCCAAAACATGTAGATGCTGGATTATCTTCCAAGTCATCAGATTCCACAGCCAGGCGCTGAGAGGGGCACAGCTTTCTAAGCTCACACAGACCGGGGCAGCCTAACAGCCTTGGGGCAAACTAAACAGAGGCTTGTGTCTCTCAAAGAGGAAGGTGCTCAAGTCCTTCCAAATAGATTCTTCTTCTAAGTTAGATGCCTCCTACAACACTGTTTAGAGTGCCAGTGTGTTCAGAAGTGTGAAGCTGAAAATACATCTCCGGACCCCAAAATCACTAAGCTAAAGGGAAATCAAGGTGGGGGACAGCTTAGGGTAAACCTGCCTCCCATGCTTTTCGTAACAGAGACAGCTACTGGGGGGAAAAAAAGCCACGTACCTCCCGCACAACCAGTCCGCAAGGAAATTCCTCATGGACAGAGGACAGAACTCGAAGTCACCATCTGCACATGGAGATAAATGCGGATCTGACTGCTTCCTCTGGAAAGGTTCACCAGAAATGCATTTGTCTGATCTGTTACCTGGAAACCCCTCCCCGCTTTGAGCTGTCCCTCCGTCCTGGACCGAACCAACGAACATCTCACATGTATTGATGTCTCACGTCTCCCTAAAATGTGAAAGACCAAGTTGTGCCCCAAACACCTTGGGCACATGTCCAGGACCTCCTGAGGCTGTCACAGTGTGTCCTCAACCCCTCCTGAGGCTGTGTCTTCAACCTTGGGAAAATGAACTCTCTATGGGCCGAGAACGGTCTCAGAGATGCTTCTGGTTTATAGGAAGCATTCCCTCCGGCGGGTATAACGATGAAATCAAGTGGAATTACAAAATGCCACTTTAGTAAAGGCTGAATTAGGGTTCGATGTGCTTAAAAAAAAAGTAACGTTCTATTTATCAATGGACCATGAAGCCCACACCCCCTTCTGCAGTGAAGATGTCAACTGAGACGAGGGGCCCCTCCTGTGGATGCAGCAAAGGCTACCCTCTGACCCCACTTCCCAGAGTCCAGGCTCCTGCTGCTCAGGGAACAGCAACCCCAGCTTCACGGGGCTCAGGCCTCCAAACCCAACTCCCACCCATGCTGGAGAATCACCCCAGGGACTTGCGAAATGGCAGGTGCAACTCTAACCTCATCCCCTTCAAAGGGGAAAAGGCACCTTCCCGCTGCTCCTCCTGCTGGTGGGAACTGAAGCAGGAGCTGGAGGATCGGGAGGGAAACAACCTGGGTCGCTGCTAGTCACAGATGGCAAATGCCAACCAGCCTCGACCTTCACATTGCAGAGAAGACATCCTTCTCTTTTCGTCAGGTCCCTGTTAAATGTTTGCACCCATTCCTTAAAAAAAAAAAAAAAAAAAAAAAAAAAAAAAAAAAAAAAAACAACTCAGATACAGCATGGGTGTTTTGCTGACAATATTTCAATTATTTGGCGTCTTTTGGTCAAATGACACCAAAACAGGAAACTGAACCCTGTTATTCAGGAAACTACTTTCCAGCCCCATCCACCCTCTCAGGCTGTCATCTTATGGGGTTTGTCTGCTGGATGATTAACAATAACTGCTCTTGAGAACTAGGTGTACGGAACAGACAAGACGTCAGCTCAGGTTGAGGGGAAACAGGAAAAGCGCCCTCTCCCTGCAGGACGGTGAAGGAGGAACCTTCAGCACCTGGGTTTGCAGGATGCTGGATCTCCGAGAGCATCTCTCACAGTTCAAGTAAGGCCAGACCCTCCTCTGCCGCAGCCTGTTCAGGAGAAGGCAGCACCTGCCCCAGAGACCCACAGCCCTGTGCGGGGTTGAAATTTCCTCCCTTGGTAAGAGTCAGGAACAGGGGTGGGGAGAGAAGCAGCAGGGCTGAGGGGCACTGTGGAAACTCCATGCCACGCTAACTCTCGTCTGACGTGCTCCGGCCAAAGCCACGCTTCTCGGAGGGCATTTCCCTTCACATATCCGGAAATCATCAACGTCTAGTCTCCCCACAGAACAGATCATTCCCCAGGAGGCAGAGGCTTGGCTGTAACACGTGGTAATGAGGGGCGCACCTTCGTGCCCATTCCACAGTGTTTCCCGTTACCTATTTTACCTTAAGCTAAAAATAGTTCCTGTTTACACTCTGCAGTGACACAGACAGCAAAACACACGAGATTCAGTGTGATCCCACACCCGTCCCTGATGACCTCAAGTTCTTTATTTGTTCGTTTTGCTTCTAGAGTTTATGCTCTCTCCCGGGGTTCCAGGCCTGTGGATTCCACCAACCATAGAGCAAGAATATCTTTTTAATGTGTTTGTACTAAGCATTCAGACTTTATTATTATTATTCACTAAACAATATAGTTTAACAACTACTCACATGGCATGTCCATGGTACAGCTGTTATGGGCAACCCTGACATGACTGAACGTCTGCAGGAGGATGTGCGTATGTCATATGCAAACACGATGCCATTTTATACCAGGGACCTGAGCGCCCACAGACCTTGCATTCCACAGGCTGTCCTGCAGCCCACCCTCATGGGCACTGCGGAATGGCTAGAATAGAAAATATAGAGGTTTTAAATACTTATGTACTAAATCTAATCTTTTGTTAAGTAATTACTGTGTATCACGTGTATTATTTGGAAGTCCTTCCTGGCCCAGAGACTTGACGTGTTCTTTTGTCCACTGATCTAGTCATTCCAGTAAGTTTATTGAACACAAATCAATTTTACAATTAAATTCTGGCAGGAATCACACTCATACTGTAAGCTGCTTTGGTTTTTAAAGTGAAATAACCAATAGTTTTGCAAACCAGCGATATCATAGAGTAACAGGATAAAGCAGCCCCATGACATGCAGAAACACGGGATTTCAAAGCTGACCAGTAAAAAACACGTTACCAACCCCTAAATGTGAAAATGTTTTACACCACAGCAGATACTCCAGAGAAAAACAAGATGTTCAAAAAAGCCCTTTGCGGAAAAACACTTTCCCCTTCATTGTTCACACGGTTTCCAGAAGCTTGTGTTTGGCAATGACCATGAACCAGAAGTAGCGTCTGCTGCAACTACTGCTACTGCAACACAGAATATTAAGGGAAAAAAAAAAAAGAAAAAGAAAAAAAGAAAGAAAAGGACACAGCATATTTCCTATTGATGAGAACAGGTAGAGTGTTATCAGAGTGAGTGTGTTCTGCGGTCAACAATGTTCAAATTCTAAGTCTCCCGCAGACACTAGACGGTAACCGCCAAAGCTTGTGTACTTGGCAACGTTCAAGGAGACCAAGTTCAGAGCTGTCACAATGCAGCACCATCCTCACGCGATTATCTCAGGCGGGTTTGAGGGCACGTACCCCCGTCACAGCGGGATAGCTGCCCAGCCCAGCACTTCCTGAGATCACAGACCTTCGCCTTCCCACGTCTTCAATAGTTCCTTTACACTGGGAACCAGAGAGCAAAACCTAAAACACTTCCTCAAATCTCAAGACAGTCTTGAGAGCTCTTCTTGCCCCTTCTCTTCTGAAAAAGCCTATTTCACAAGCAATCTGTAGCGCTTACCAGAGCTGGCGCAGGAGGAGAGCTAGTGTTTGGTAGACCGAGTTTCAAGTGTGGGGAGACCAGGAAGTTCTGGAGATCAATGGTGGTGATCGGGGCACGATAGTGTGAACACAGTTAATGCCACCAAACCATACACTTAAAAACAGAGTGCTATGTAATTTTACCACAATAAAAAGACTGAGAAAAGTCATCTATAATTACCGTCTCCAATATCTTGCATCCTGTAAAGTGCATTTGCTTGTGCACCCTGTGACAGCTCGCTCCTTCCTGACCTCCTCCTTCGGTTCCCTGTCTCGATCCCACTGGTTCCTCTCCTCATGGGCCTCTTTCTTGTCATCTGGCAGGGTTCTACCAGGACCCTCTGGCTCTCACGCCACCCCAGTTCCACAGACCCACCCACTGGGTGGACCACAGGTGTCCAGCCCGACCTTGCTGATATGCTCCAGCTGGCCCTGGACTCGAACCACGCTCCTGCGGCTTTCCATCAGTGTGGCATCTGCGAGTTACCTCCTGGGCAATGCCAGGTGATGGTAACATCAACCAGGAGGCACCGCTGAGAAGCAGAACGAATGGTGTGGTGCCCCGAACATCATATCCTTCAACAGAGCTCTATGTTTTCTCCTCTCCTGGCACAGCTTCGCTGTAGGAAGGAGGCCATTCCTCCAGTGCTGCTACTTCCAGGACCGGGGAAAGCAAGCTTCAGAAAGGAACGGTGTCAAAGAGGCAGGACCCACCAGCAGGGATGCTGGCGGCCGGGCGACCACAGCCCCAGCATTCCCCAGCCACCACGGCTGACAGCCCAGACTCCAGAAATGCACGGCTTCAACCTTAGGAGTAAAAACCCTCCCAAGCCAACTATTATTTTCAACAATGGGATTGGGGAGTGGGCTGTTGTAACCCTGCCTCTCTCGACGGCACAGATCATCGGATCCCAGTTCTTATACGATTAGGGAGTGGGGGGGTCCTAACCCTGCCGCCCCGATAGAAAAGAACTGGGATCTGATGATCTGTGCTAAGTGAGCACTTTGATTCCACCACATGCAGTCATCCTCAGCACCAGGAAAAGTCAGAAGCGTTGAGTGATGACACTGATACCAACACATGCGGTTCTGATGGCTCCGGTAAACTGGCTGCACAGATACAACCCGACGGTGGTGAGATCCACGGAATTCACCAGTCTTCCCAAGGATCGTGTTCCTGAATCTTCTGCATTTGGAATAACCGTCTCCTTTGCCAGGGCTGAGCCATGCTACCCTCTCGCCTGTCCTCTGCTTTCACCAGCTTCGTGCGCGTTTCCAGGCAAGTGTTTATGCAGGTACTATCACTTATTTCCACAGCAAGAACGTACACAGACACCATACAGAAATGGGCAACCCTATTAGGAGCTGTGCAGGTAGATCTAACTCATCAGATGTGCCAAATTCCTGTTGCCATGGAAATTAAACTAACGTTTCTATGACCGTATCTCTTACTGCACCACTAAAGACCATCCGGGTAAGAGGAATGTGCCTCTACATAGCATTCAGCGCACGTTTACATGTCGGTTTTCCCTGAATATGGTTGTTATGTGAGACAGAAATCAGTAAGATGGGCTGTAACATATAGTATAGGATCATTGTGTCTCCTAGGCTTAAACACATCCTTTAATGAAGTTTAACTCTCTGGGGACATGAGTTACGTAGTAACATGTTTTGGGTATTGTCTCTTTCACATTCTAAGTACCAACACCAAAGAAGTTCTTGAGTTCCTTGTTAAGCTGAAAAGCAATTTACAAAGCATAAAAGCCCCAATATTAAAGGATACAATTCAGTCTTTTTAGCATATTCTCAAAGCTGTACAACAATCAACCACTACTATGTAATTCCGGGAATTTTTCACTACTGGCCAAGGAAACCTTGAACCCATTAAAGAGTCAGCACCTGCTCCTTCTTTCCGCCAGCCCGTGGCAGTCGCCAGCCGACTTCCGTTTCTCTGGATTTGCCCATTCTGGACACCTGTTGTGAGAAGAATCGTACAGTGCGTGACCTTTGGCATGACCTTCGGTGCTGGCATTTTCACGTCCAAGGTGAGTGGAATCTCACAGTGCGTGACCTTTGGCGCAGGCATCTTTCACGTCCAAGGCTCATTTGGGTTGGAGCACACGTTCTTTTGTTCCTTTTTACGGCTGAGTGAGATTCCATTGTGCATACATTGTCTTTATCCATTCATCTGTTGACAGACACCTGGACTGTTTCTACTATTAGGAATAATGCCGCTATGAAGACTCTTACGTAAGATTTTTTGGTAAAAACACTTTCAATTTTCTTGGGCATATGCCTAGGAGTGAAATTACTGGGTCGTACGGTGATTCTATGCTTAACTTTTCTGAGGAATTAACTGCCAGACCAGGTGGTCCCCTCTCCCCATCTCTGCTGCAGTGCACTTAAAACAAGGATTCCTGGAAGCACCTTTTTAGTCCAATTCATGCATGAGTCTGCCCTACACCCTGCAGACAAGCCCTGGAGGTCAGGGTTCAGGGCCCCCAGGTGGGTAAGGAGAGCTTTGTGCACTCTCTGGAGTTGTCACCCAGAGACCCACGGCTGGAAGGGAAGAAACTTGCATCCTATGAAACATCCAGGCCCTGAGACCCACTCAGGAGCAGAAAACGGGGAAGGAGCCTCAACCAGACCCTCGGGAGGGCAGTCAGCAGGAGCCTCGGAGGTCACCAGGAGGGAGGGTGTCAGGCAGTGAGGCCAGAGGTGATGTGGTCGGGAAGGAGGAGATGTGGCCAGAGGCAACGTGGCCGGGGAAGGAGACACAGCTGGAAGGAAGTGACAAGAGGGGTCTCCAGGCCTCAGACTGTGCCTGATTTATGGATGACATTTTAATTATGATGTTATATCTAACTTTAAAGAAAAGTAGCAATTTAGAACCACTGTGTACATTTAAGCACAGTACAAATATAACATTTTCCAAACCAAAGAACAGTACATTGAAGAAAAAAATAGCAACTCACCAAAAAAAAAAAAAAAAAAAAAAAGTGAATAAAAAAATTCATTTAAGATCAGAAATAAAGAGATCCAATAGCTCTTGTAGTCCAATCCCCACCCTAACGTGAATGGGAGAAAAAGGGAATTAGATTCTAGTCAGTCAAAATTAAAGACAAAACTGATGCATTTTACTTTCTACTTGACAGAAAACAAGAAAAGCTCATCAAGGAATCCCAACAAACAGTAACTTTAGAGTCCCCAAAATACAAAATTCACCTTCAAATTGAATCAACTGCTAAGTGTGTATAAAGTTACGTTTTTCTTTATTGCCTTCCTTCTCCCCAAGGGCTTTTTTAGACCTTGTTTCCCCCTAATTGCCTCCAACACCCAGGAAATTTAAACCCCACAAGTAAACCGTGTCTCGATTCACACACAGTGTCCTTTGGAGCACACAGTCCATTGCGCTAAGACGTTCTTGTCACCTAAGCACCGAATACAGCCTGAGAACGCACAACACGCACACACACGAACTCGGACAGACAACAGGTGAGATACGGCACATGAGGAAGATGAGACAAATGAGCTTCACTGACTTCACCGACACCCCAGATCCATGAAGAAGTGACACACGCAGCCTGATCGGGTGCCGGTGACTCCTGGAAAACAGCCAAGGACAGCATTTGGAGAAGCAGCACCACAGGCCAGGAGGCTCTCGGGGCTTCAGAGGAGAGGGGTTCCCTGACCAGGTGCTGGGGCTTCAGAGGGGAGGGATGCCCCGACCAGGTGCTGGGGCTTCAGAGAGGAGGGGTGCCCCAGGCAGGCGCTGCAGCTTCAGAGGGGAAGACGCCCCGAGCAGGTCCTGGGGGCGGCAGAATAAGCCCTGGGTCCCCTTGTCACTTTTCACTCCCTACTCCCGAATCTCGCCCTGAAGTTGCAGCAAGTCCAGGTATTCATTTACCCATAAAATTAAGTATCTGTGAGTAACAGAAGTCACTAATCCACACCGATCTGAGTCCACAGATACCTCCCAGAGATGCCACCATCCCTTCTGGTAGAAGGGCAGCCCAGGGGCACACGCTGCTAGGAAGGGAGACTGTCTCAAGCCTGATGCTGCAGAGTCCCCAACACTAAGTCTACCTTCTGGAACCATGCCGTCTCCTACAGAAGCAACTAGGGGCATGTAGGGTTTTTAAAATCTTTTTTTTTCCTTAAGAGTCCCCCTCTGTCACCCAGGCTGGAGTGCAGTGGCACAATCTCGGCTCGCTGCAACCTCTGCCTCTCGAGTTCAAGTGATTCTCCTGCCTCGGCCTCTCGAGTAGCTGGGAATACAGGCGCCTGTCACCAGGCCCGGCTAATTTTGTGTATTTTTAATAGAGATGGGATTTCACTCTGTTGGCCAGGCTGGTCTCGAACACCTGACCTCACATGATCCACCCACCTCGGCCTCTGAAACTGCTGGGAGTACAGGCATGAGCCATGGTGCCCGGCCCATATAGCTATTTAAATTTGACTAAAATTAAAAAAAATTAGAAATTCAGTTTCTCATTTACACTTCAAGCATTCAGTCAGCCACAGGCGGCCACTGATCAGAGGCTGGTAGAGATGTCACACTCCACTCTGTAGAAGGATCTATGGACGAAGTGGCTCTAAGATCATCTCAGCATCTTTATATTGAAGCTACCGAAATTTCACTCTGATTATTATAGACGTCAGCATTCTCCCATTTTAAAATGTCAGTGCTATTGCAACGATCAGATCTGTGACTTCTCAGAAGCTCTTCTCTTCCTGGACAAAACTACAGAACATCTGCACTCTGTCTCCACACTAAGGGACAGCAGAAGCCTCCGTGTAAAATCAGGGGGAGAAAAAAAAAAAAAGAATCCCTGGTCCCTCTCCCCCTACAATTTTGTGAAACTCCTCTTAATATTCAGAATAACTGCCAGAATTGCAATAAACAAGCAGCCCTTAACCAGGAAGAAGCAGGGAAGCAAGAAGAGGGAGATGCCAGGACCCTCAGATCCCTCCGGGACCCCAGGCCCAGCCAGGACTGAGAAGGGCAGCACAGCCCGGCAGACCTACATACCTGATGCGATCTGTGCACACGGCTTCCCCAGGCCTCAGTACCCCGCTCTGCCCTCACTGAGCACTGTGGCTCTGGTAGAGGCAGCTCCCTGAGCCCCAACACCCACAGCCAGTCCCCTCCTTGCAGGTCTCAGCTCTGCTGTCACTGCCTCAAGTGCATCCCTGATGCTTCTCAGCATCATCCGCGTACCGTGTCCCCTCTACCCCATAGCCCTTGCTACCGCCCACCCCACCACGGATTCTGGCACACAGCGGGTGCCTGAGACGCCCCAACGGGTGGCATACCAGGGTAGGGCTTGGAGTTCCAAGGGCCACATCCCGCATACCACCACAAGCGCCACGGAGGCTGTGGAACGGGTCCAAGTTTCAGGCCGGGGCTCAGCTCCTCCCGGCCGTGGAGGCCAAGAACCTAGCAAGCGAGCGCAGCTGGAAGCATGATCCCAAACCCCATTCCTGTTCCTTAAGAGGAACGAGGCCTCGGAGCACAACCCCACCAGGGCCTTCCTCCAGTCAGGCTGCCTGTCAGAGCATCGACACCTTCACCGCACGGAAACCCATCAAGTACCTCCTGTGAGAAGAAAATCACCAAGTACCACAGGAGCCATGTCCACCGGCAGCGTCTGCTGAGCCCAATTAGTGACAACAGCAGCCGGGCCCCCACGTAGCACGTGCCCACTCCGAACCTGCCCCGCACACAAGGCCGACCATCCTGGCGCTCTGCTTTGACTCATCAGGGGCCTCTTACAGGAGAGCTCGGCATGTCTATCTTCCCTGGGCTCACAGAAAGGAGCGGGACTCAGCCCCGAGTGTGAACAGAGTCAAGCTCCCACTAGCTGTGCAGACAACCTTCCTAGCCCTGGCCTGGGAAGGGGCCAAGCCCAAACAGTCATCTTTTGCCCGCACAGGTACAGAATTGAGCCAGTTCTCTCAATGGAGTCGAGACAGGTCAACTCCGGGCTCCTCAGTGCTCTGGGGTTCACCTCGGGCCGCTGCACCTTTGAAACGTGGCTGTGGACTCCTCTAGGCTGCTCAGTGTCACGGCCCATTTCATTCAGACACTGCAGGCCACTGCTGTGGTGTCAATACCCAGGACACCACTGCCGGCATCCTCCGAGATGCTGCTGCAGCTGCTGTGATCTGAGAACAGCCACGTGCAGGCATCAAAGGGAGGGCTCAAGTCTCCTCTGAGAGCAGCGGCTACAGCTTTGGAAGACATTGCACTCAATCCTGGGTGAGTCTGGCTCGGTCTGCAATCTAAGCCTGGTTGCTGGGGAGACACACTCTGTTGTAACTGACAGAGGCTGTTGGTGGCAGCTCTACCAAGACCGAGAATGGCAACTAATCTGAGATTTACTATCCATACTTTCTATCTGATGTTTAAAAGGAAAGCATCGTGAAGTTCCAGTAGCAAGGAATTTTCTATCATCTATCACATGAAGATACAGCAGAAATGCAGCTAAAATGTTAGTAGGGTCTATGTAGAGGAACAGACGAGTCTATTTCAGGAAAAGTGCTTGCTGGCTTTTTAGAAACAGAGTGAAATCCCTGCCAAGTAAAAGGTTTGTACTTTTGCTTTGGAAAGTTCTTCCTTATTATTTGAATACATTAACTATATTTAAGTGTTCTTGTAGACTAAGTATTAAATATTCAAAAGTAAGTAATTCTGTTCGGTCTATTTCATTCTTTAAATGCAGCTTTCAAAAACTGACAAACACCTGGCCGGGTGCAGTGGCTCGCGCCTGTAATCCCAGCACTTTGGGAGGCTGAGACGGGTGGATCACGAGGTAAGGAGATCGAGACCATCCTGGCTAACACGGTGAAGCCCCGTCTCTACTAAAAAGGCAAAAAATTAGCTGGGCGTGACGGTGGGTGACTGTGGTCCCAGCTACTTGGGAGGCTGAGGCAGGAGAATGGCGTGAACCCGGGAGGCGGAGCTTGCACTAAGCCGAGATCACACCACTGTACTCCAGCCTGGGTGACACAGCAATACTCCATCTCAAAAAAAAAAAAAAAAAGTTACAAACACCGCATGTCTGCCCTGGCTCCGGCCATCTCCACAGAGTGGACAGAGCTTGGGAAAAGCTCACTGTGGAGGCCCAGGAGGCCGGGCCGCACCTTTGCTCAGCAGATGAGCGAGAGGGTCAGCCACCCTACGGAAGAAGCCCGCATTTGCTATGTTACTGATGATATCCACATAAATTTCTATTTTGCCTCCCACACACAGACCTGGGATCCATGTTTGAGCAAGCGGATCCTGCCAACAGAGGCTCCACGCCATCATTTCTCTGACTTCCCCAACAAGAGCCAGGCCAGGCAGTGTCCCCACACGGGCCCTGGGACCCAGGAAGATCCGGGTCCTGCCCTTCTCCCTCATCCCTGCAGTACCTCGCTTGCTGTGGAAGTGCAGCAGTTCTGGCTGAACCTACGTTCACCTGGGGTGTTCAGGAGAAGCCTCTGTGCAGAAATCAGCTGGGAAGCAGGGCTGTGTGTGCTAGCAGATCATCGAATGGATTTGCAGAACGAGTTTTCAACACGGGTGCCGCCATGAAGTCCCTCAAGCCCTTCGTGAGCCTAGAGACACAGAGCCATTTGCTGCACTCCCACAATCTCTAACCACCCTGCATGGAAGCTCAGTTTATCCAAAGGACCATAAAATTGTGTATGTAAACAAAGTTTGGCATAATGAATTAAAACGGAAGTCACCACTTCTCTTTTCCATTAATCCATTCATTCAAACAAGTGTCTCTTGAGTATGTGCATCGAATACTGTGGAATTAGGATTTAGTCCATGCCTTCAAGAAATATACATCACAGAAGAAAAGGTATAGCTTGTAACTAACAGTGGTGAACAGGCAAGAAATACACATCGAAGAAAAAAAGGTAGAGCTTGTAACTGTAACAGTGCCGAACAGGCAAGAAATAAGCATCATAGAAGGAAAGGTAGAGCTTGTAACTAACATCATAGAAGGAAAGGTATAGCTTATAAACTAACAGTTGCGAACAGGACAGAATCTCACAGGCTTATCAGGAGCTGCCGAGGAGGAAGCCATGATTCATTTCCACCTGCAGTAGACAAATGTTCCCTGGATAAAGTAACTTATCTGTTCCTTATTGTTTAGATCTTGCTTGATAGGGTATTAAATCACCACTTTATGTGCTGCTTATATAAAATTCATCATTGTCAGGGGAGGTTATAAAATAAATACTTCACACAAGCTTGGGCTGTGAATGGTGCAAGGCAATGGGACGATGTGTTCCCATGTTCTCGAGACACAGAAAGATCAAGACCCTGGTTCCTTCTCCTCCCCACCGCCCTGTTCCCAGATGAGGGGTGGAGGCGAGGCCGCTGTGTAGTCCTAGAGCTGGCTCCAGGGCGGGGACACCACGCCCACACTCTCTGCGCCTCATGCGAGAAATACAGCCTGGGGGGCAATCACCAATTGACCTGGCAGTGGGGAGAGTCCTTCATCAAAAGCCTGTGCTTCCAGTAACCAGGACAAAGCAGGACCCCCAGGAAAACTGTTCCAGGTGCTCCTGAAACCTGGGCAGAGTCACAGCCTGGCAGGAAGCACCAGTGACGCAGGCGTGCCCAAGATTGGGAGGATGGCCAGACGCCTGGAGGCCAGACCAGCCTGCAGGATATGACCACTTCTCTCTGGTTCGTTAGAGATAGACAGTCTGGGCTTCACTTTTGTATGTGGAGTCTCACAGTACAGAAATATCACAAAGGGATTAGACTTCATATATCCCAATTTTTTAATTTAAAAAAAATCACATTTATTGCAACTAATTCTAAATGCAACAAAGAAAAATAAATAATTATGAAAATACAGGCCTATAAAATATAAACCACAATCTCTTTACCCATAGGAGACCCAAAATTTAGTTTACCTTTTCTTCAGTATCGTCTCATTTTTTTTTAAGCCATTACTGAGGTGTCTCCTCACTGCCCCATGAGGAGGTTCATGGGCTCTTCAGGGTTCTTTACTGTTTTGCCGTTTTTTAGGTTTCAGGGCAGGATCATTTTCCCACACTTGTTTGCTTCCTTGATCACCAATTGTTCACAAGGACATCATTGTGCCTCAGAAAACCTAGTAACTGAACTTCATTAAAAGTGAAAAAAATAAGGACATATTGGCTGCTATGACAGCATCCTCAGTCACCGAATCTCCCTGGGGGACCAGACACACCCCCATCTCCTTGTAACCCCAGCATGCAGGTATCGCTGCAGCTGACAGGACTGACCCAGCCTGGGGGAGGCATGAAAGCAAAGAGAAGGCAGGTGACTCATTTAGGAAACTCGGGTGATCCTCTCGAGCCACGTTTCTCAGGGCGTCAGGGGACCAGCCACATGCGGGGAACCTCCTTGGCCTGGCAGGTGGCAGACTCCTGGGACCCTCCTCAGACACGTTAATCAGAGAATCTAAAGGCGGGCAGACTCTGAAAAGTATCTGTAAAGGAAGGACTTAGCTCTGCTGTGAGCCCACTACATGCAGGGTCGCGCAGGACGCCGCTCCCAGCGTCCAGTCTCCATTTCACCCTCCTGGGAGGAACACCCGTCAAGTCACAGAGCACGGTCTTCAGCGAACACCTTCCTGAGCGACCTCCACTGTCGCCCAACCCTGCAGGAGTAGCCTCTGAGTAGGGGAAACAAGTCCTTGCTCCTGACTCGGCCACCTTGACGCTGGTCAGAAGACCAGCACTCCCACGTCTCTGGGGAAAGGAGCGGCCCTGGGCAGGAATGCACTTGGCAGCCCCAGGGAGGGGCCAGGTGTGGAGGAGCAGGCCTCTGCCCGCAGACACGTCAGCTCAGCATCCTGGAGCAGAACCTCCAGTCCAGCTGAGCCTACAGATGGCTGCAGCCCTGGACAGCATCTTCACGGTGACCCGGGGGACTGGGCCAGAGCCGCTCAGCAGGGCTGCCGTGAATTTGCAACCTGAAGAAGCTGTACAGTCGTACACATACGTTGCCTTAAGCCCCTAGGTTTTGGGGTCACTTGTCACACAGCGACAGACAGTGGATGTGCACGGACTCCCAGGCCACGATGGCCTCTGCTGGCCTCACCCGGGCTGTCTCATCTGTTCCCGTGACATCACGTTTCTCAAAGTCAAAGGCTGCCAGGGCCCCCTCTTTTCTTCACAAAGTCGTTACAAGCTCACGATACAAACTGGAAAAAAAATCTGTAAAATACAACGTATGACGCAATACAGGGTGAATGCGCAGGCACATACACACGCGAAACAGGTGCATGCACACATGAACAGGTGTACACGCATGAAACAGGGGCACGAGTGAAGGTGTACACGCGTCAAACAGGTGTGCATACACACATGAAAGCACCAGACATGAAGGGCTGTCTTTGGAATCCTGGTTTTTAGGCATCTCCCTCACCCTTTTACATCTACACGATCACAAACACAGCACACCACAGTACTGAGGGGAAGTCCCAGCTTCTCATGGGGGAACATGAGGCTTTTTATTTATGCCACAGGTTGCATCACTACATTCTAGAACTGCAAGGCCCCGCACTGCCAGGACTGGGTCAGGTCCACCCTGTGCTCCAAGGACCAGGCCGCCTGCCAGCCCACATGGACCTGCCCCTCGGATGGTGCGGCTGCTTCGAAAACAGAGGCTCAGGCCCACCCAGAGACCTGAAGTACCTCTTATTAAATCAAGACTTGGCTGTGGGTAAACGTGAAGATTTTTATTAAACATGACTCTGGAACATTCAAAGGACCATAACTGAATGCTCCTTTCGCAGCCACGGCGTGTCCAGACGCTCATGGAGAAGGCCAGGGCGTGGGAACCCACAGAGCCCCGACAAGGCAGACTCGGAGCTGTGTGGCGCAGTTACCACCGATTTTGTGTTGACACTTGCCTTTTATATTCAAATTAAAATAAAAAACAAGACGCAAAAGTGGCTCACATTCTATTTCAATTCTCTATTTTTGTAGTAATTGGGCCCCTTTCCCTCTGGTTTCCCAACCAAGCGATAAATAGGCCCAGCTGTGATTTGTCAAAGTCTGGGCCTCGGTTGTAGAGTAAGTGAGGGGGGTAGGGAGGGGAGCAGGAGTGGTGAGGAGGAGTGGGGGATAGGGAGGGACAGAGGGAAGGATAGAGAGACAGACAAACTGCTGAGGGCTGGAGGCAGGAGGGATGCTCCCTGGCAGCCTCAGGCTCCCCGTTCCAAGGTAACTGAGCTGGCATCACGCATGCGGTGCCGTCATATGACTTGGCTGACACACGCCAGAATTACAACAAAATGCTTAAGGAGAAGAGTAAGCACCAGCATCTTCAGATTACGGTAGAGTCCCGGCTTCACGCTTGCCTTGTATGACATTCTATAAATTGTAAAGATAACACATTTTCTTACCAGCCACGCTGTTCCCCAAATACTAACTATAATAAAGACCAGACAGCATCTGAGTACTGAGCGTGTGTCAAGCCCCGTGAGGTAGGCAGCATTTACTTTGCTAGAGAAAGAAACAGACTCTGAGAGAAACTTCCTGAGGCCAGGCAGCTGTCTCCAAACCCACCTCGCGCCTCCTGACCCTGAACGTGGAGGACCCAAGTCATTCACATGAATAATTTACCTACATGCATGTCAGATTGAGATTCAGCCCCCAGATCTAATCATCTCTATGCAGGAATGTGTCAAGGAAAGTACACAATTCTATGAGTTCGAGCTGGGGGAACAAAGGTAGGCACCCTCGACACAGATGTGGCGCGGAGGTGGACGCCCAGCGCAGGGGTGGACAGGAGCACGTCCAGCCCTGCCCAGTCACACAACCACCCTGCCGTGCCAGTGCAGGGGCCACCACAGTGTCTCAGGGAAAAGCAGCTTCTCCTGCACAGGAATCTACCCCTGAAAGTGTGTTGCTGAGCAGGTTTGGACCACCATCTCAGAAATCAGACACTGTGTAACACGCTTATCTATACAGGCTGCCTATGTCCGGGAATCACCAATAATTCTCATCTCGCCATCAATTATTTCTGGTAAATACTGACTATTCTAAGTTAACTGAGGCAACACAAGAACAACATAATGGAAATGTCAGAGTCAATCAGCTCCACCTGCTGAAGAGCTGGGACTAATGATGAAACCTAAGGAATCCTGGAGAACGCAGCAGGACCCCAGACCCTGAGGACCACCCCAGCCTCCTTCCACAGGAGTTAGTTGTGGGGCCAAGGAACGGCTTCCAAGGAATCTGAGGTTCTCAAGGTCTTGAAAGTTTAACGGGAATTGAATATTTGCATCTGAGTCACACGAGCACATTAAAAGTAAAATTTCCCCTTTCCACTAGAATTATGAGCTTGGGGAAGCGACACTGGCTGTATCTCATGCTCGTGAGATGTTGGGGGCAGCCGTACATCTCGGGTGAATCATTTATAATGATGAAGGAAGTGCTTGGGCCCTCGATCCAGGACCACAGACCCCACCAACAAGGGTCTAAACAGGACAAGCCTCGGCCTGGAATGGCTGGTGTCCGTGGGGGCTGGGAGGAGCACCAAGGAAACTCAGGGGCAAGCCCCACACAAGCTCGGCATGTCCTACCCCACGCAGTCGGCATCAGCCACAGGGATCTTTTGTTGTTTTTTGTTTGGAAGGAACATATTAAAAAGCCTGGGGCCCAGGGCCTGGACTCCTCAAAGCTCTCCACAGAGCCGGGTTAATTGGCACCTTCCCTCATGTTAAAATCAACTATATATGGCTGCTGAGAACATCTCAGAGCAGGTGCAACACTGAGCTTCCTTGCTGTCTGGGGAAAACAGGAATTCTAGGCCTCTGCCTTCCTACCTCCCCAGAGGCTCTGGCCCAAGTGAGCTCAGCTTCTCCCAGGTAAGGAGCACAGACCAGCTTCCCACATGCCCCTCAGGTCACACCACAGTGGTGCAGACCCTTGCACCTTGGCACGAGCCCTCACAACCCACCCCAGAGGCGAAAGCCCAGCCCTGTTGCCCCGGCCTGGCAGGAGGCAGCTGCTGGGGCCCCTGCTCAGGGTTCAGCACAGCGAGGTCCAGCCACACCGGGTGAGACATCCACCCACCCGGACATTCGTCTTTAACCTAAAACAGACACAGGAATTCGGCAAGGGGATCCTTCCCCTGACAAACCCATCCCTCCTGTTCTCATCTCTCCCTCCTGCCCCAGTACTGCGCCCAAGGCCACCCAGCACTGCGCCCAAGGCCTGACTCCCAGTTTCACAGGGAATCCAAGACAATTATGATTTTGAGAAACTGGGAGCTACACAGAAAATGAGTCGGTAAAGCCAGTGTCCACTGATCCTCCACTCCACACAGTGGAGAGCAGTCCTCGGGATAAAACCCACGGGGGGGGGGGGGGAAGACGCGATCAAGGCGGGCAGGACAGAGCAGCAGCAAAGGGGGTGATTCGGAGAACAAGGCCACATGAACACAAGGCTAAAGTGCTCAGCGGCTGGAAGACAAAACACAGGAGACAGAAACACTGACCGTTTAAAAAGAAAAGAAAAAAAAAAGCCTCACTCTTAAGAGTCCAGCAAGATTTAAGTTCTCAAGTCACAAGTGTATCAGCACAGACTTCTCATAATGCCTGAAACTTGGGTCAGTAAACACGTGAATCAGTTCTCCCAAGTCCATCGTTTTCTTTGATGAGCCTCTTGAGTCTCAGGCTGGTTTCAAAGCAAGCCCTTCTCTGTTTGTTGATGACTTAATAATTAACATACTTGAAAACACATTGACTTCCAAATTAATCTGCTAATAAAATATTAATTACCACACTGGCTGTTCATCCACAGAAGAAACACAATCACTTTCTGGTTGCAAAAACATTAGAATTTGAAGCCCCTTTGGCCATCTGAACAGCCCCTGCTTTTGACAAGCGCATTCCATAGCTAATCTGAAAAACTAGTCCAGGCCATGATCGGTGGGGGGTCGGACTTGCCTCATCACCCCACCTCCCTTCTGGAATTAGACAGAACTTAGACTCTTAGTCTGATGGGAAACATTTACAATCTATTCTCTCCGAAGTTACCTGGAGGATTCCCTCCACATGACAAAGCCTTGGTCTCCACAATCCCTTATCTGACAACTCTCTCGACCAACTGTCAATCAGGAAATTTTCGAATCTACCTATGACCTGGACACCCCTGCTTCCAGTTGTCCCACCGTTCCAGACCAAACCAATGTACATCTTACATTTATTTGATTGATTGTCTCATGTCTCCCTAAAAGCTATAAAACCAGGCTGGAATCTGACCACCTTGGGAATACATTCTTAGGATCTCCTGAGGGCAGCATCAAGGGCCATGGTAACTCATTTGGCTCAGAATAAATCTCGAAATGCTTCACAGAGTTTGGGTCTTTGCTGACACGGTACCTTTCATGGGTATTCATCTGGGGGACTCACAATCAACCGGAGGCAGCAGTTGCCCACTCTGCAAAAGTCTCTGCAGGACTGAGCCTCTGGCACGGGGACTCCAATCCCTGAAGCAGAAGCTGTCCCACGTCGCATGGCCTGATAGACCTGCACCTCCAGGGCTTCTCATTTCAGTCTCAGCAACAAATCTACCAAATGTCATCAACATCACAGAATATTCCTCGAGGCTTTTGGCTGTTGCTTCTCCCCAAGTTTACTCTAGAACCAGAATGGCAATACTCGGAACAGGATGGTTCTCAGTCACTGACCCTCCTGGTAAATACACTGTCTCCAATGCCCTTTCCCGCCAGTCACAGCTTCCTTCGAGTCAGGCTCGAAGGCCACCTCCCCAAGAAGGAAACCTCTTCAATCCAGCAGCCACAGCTCCTGTTCCCATCTAGAGCTTGTCTGCCAGGAAGGGAAGACTCCTCATTCCAGAGACAGCAGGTGCCACAAACTCAGGGTATTAGCCATTGTGAAGGCAAACACTCATGAAATTAATACACTTTTTCCTCCTTGGATACTGACACTTCCTCTTCTGGAGGTCAGCCAAGGTCATCTGCACGAGTCACGAGCGTGATGGCTCCAGCCCCTCCTTCGGTGTCAGCAGTGTGGTTCCGCTCTGAGACCATCCTGCATCAGCCGGGCCATGCACCTGTTCCCACGACTGCTGTCAGCAGACTACAGCGATTCTAAGATAATCAGCAAGCTGATGTTCCGAAGGATGCATTTTAAAGAAAAATGTGTAAGTTTTACTGCATGAAATCAGCTACATCTTTTGCTACTCCAGAGGCTTGTTTTGCTTTCCTCAAGGTTCTCTACAATGATCCCGACAGTCAAGGTTCCCAGTTACAGGCAGAGGGGTTGGGCAGGCCGCGTCTGATGTGTAACACACACAGAGGATCCACCTCAAGGGATTTTCCCTGTTCACCAACATCATCAGGACAAAGTTTAAACAGTAATAATCTGCCTGTCTGGAAAACTGAGCCCACTTGAGAACTAGGGCAACAAATGTGTTTGACAAAGTTGCAGGTGGACGTGTTAGTGAATGAATCACTATTTCAAGGAGGATAAAGGCTCACTATTCAAAGGCATGTTTTTGTCAAGTTTTGTAATTTCAGCTTCATGCATTTAAATCATGAAGTGAGGCTTCTACCTGATACATGACAGAATCTCTACAAAATAGACAAAATTCCAATTTTGCACATTCACTCTCATTCTTTTCCATATGCATACGGATGGTGGTAATTTAAGTTGGCATTCCAACAGGATTTCTAAATTAAACTGTCTTCTACTTTAAACACTACGTGTTAAACATTACACACTCCATTGTTCAACATTTAAAGCAGGGTCTGTATGGCCAGTTTTAAAGATTTCTTCCTCACTAAAAACAAGCGTTTAACCAATAAATGGTCTACTCTAAAATATTCTAGAGACAGAGATACATTTGGAGAGTGGACACACTTAACACAGAAATTTGGAACATCAAACAGGCACAACCAGCAGTGAGAGCGGAAGGGGCGCCATGTGAGTGCCCCTAAAAACACGCACAAGCCTGGCTGCTTAAAAGGAATGAATATAGCTCAACACTCTGAACATTGATGGGTCTACTGCCTTACAGAATCCTGCTAGCTGAGCTGCAGGAATCTTCCTTGGAGCCTTTTCTCACCTACACTGCCTACAGGTGCCCACTGGGCTCCCAGGGCAGTATCGTGTCTTTTTTTAGAATATCACAGTATCTGGAGGCCTGTTTAATCCCAAGTCAGAGCCTTATCATAACTCAGACACCATCCCTCAGGACTTGTGGGCCAACTTCGGCTAATGAAGTCTGCTCCACGGTGCCCTGCAGATGGGCTTAGTGCATCCACACGATTTTAAGATTTAGGGCTGTGGTTTTCTGCAGTCACAGACTTACATATTCATCATGACTGAAGGCAGCACGTGTTTTTATGTTCCTTCTGTAATGGTAATAATCATGGCAACATTTCCTTGATCCTTAAAAAAGCCACCTAACAGCAGTTGCATTCCACCCCCTTCCTTAAAATTAATAGAATTTACCAAACTAGGTGAAATCAGTCTTCATGAGAAAGTGACAAATCAGTGTTCACACAATGGCATAATAGCTGGGCATACAGTGTATGTCAACATCCCAAACTAAGCACCCATCACAGTTATTCCCAATTCGCAGGAAAGCTAGAAAAATTAGAAGGCTTAAAACATAATTATAAATGAAAATAACAAGAAACCAAAGTTTCTGAGGAGCATTTGTTAGCCAAGCAAGGAAAGCCATTAACCAGTGCTGATTACATTGCATTTGATTACAGCAGCCAAAGACGTGTCCAGAGGAAGAGACGTTTAAAGATTAGTCTTTCGGTAAGAATGGTTGCTTAACAAGTTCACACTACTGGGCTACACCAATCGTCAATTAAAAAGCAAGGCAAACGAGTGTGAGTCATTTTCCTTAATTCTTAATACGTCAAAAGTTACCACATTGGCCAAACTGGTCTCCAACTCCTGACCTCAGGTGATCCGCCCGCCCCGGCCTCCCAAAGCGCTGGGATTACCGGCGTGAGCCACCACGCCTGGCTGAGAAGTGTTTGACAGAGGCTGCGGGGAGGCTCCTGTCCCTTCCTGGGACATCCACATCCCACACAGTTTCCCATATCGACTATGACACTCGAAGCATCACAGCAAGGGCAGCTGCATCCCCACAGTTCTCTGCACTAATGCCACAGCTGCGTGAGCAGCCACAGCCCTGGAGCTGCCACTCAGCCTTACCGTGCTGGCACAAGCACAACAGAAACTACCACGCCCCCAAGAGGGAGGAGTGGGGACCCAGGGGAGTGAACCAGGAGGGAGGAATGCGGCCCAGGGGAGTAGGGAGGAGTGGGGGCCCTGGGGAGTGAACTATGAGGGAGGCGTGGGGGCCCAGGGCAGTGAACCAGGAGGGAGGTGTGGGGGCCCAGGGCAGTGAACCAGGAGGGAGGTGTGGGGGCCCAGGGCAGTGAACCAGGAGGGAGGTGTGGGGGCCCAGGGCAGTGAACCAGGAGGGAGACGTGGGGGCCCAGGGCAGTGAACCAGGAGGGAGGTGTGGGCACACAGGAGAGTGAAACAGGAGGGAGGAGGGTGGTCCAGGGGAGTGAGCCAGGAAGGAGGAGGGAGGAATGCGGTCTGGGGAATGAACCACGAGGGAGGACTGCAGTCCATGGCAGTAGGGAGTGCGGTCCAGGGGAGTGAACAAGGATCCTCTGGGGGTAGCAAGTTCACACACCACAAATACCTCCCAATCCATCCGCGTGCAGGGAGGGGACGGAAACCATGCAGGACCTGCAGCGCTTTCTCCTCGCAGAAGAGGAGTGAGGATACCGACTCATACATGAAATCAGAGCTAAAGTTCTACCACGGGTGGGGAGACGCTTCACAGATCCAAATGGGAGCAAAAAGAAGCCAATCATACAAGAGCAGTGGATGGAAAGGGGTCAGAAATTTAAGCCTGTAACAAGCTTTCAGAAAAAACTTCACTTGATCTGCAAGATGACTGCAGCTCTGCCTGATCATTTCTGCAAATGTCTAACTCGCGATGAGCCATCTCAGAGCCGTTCAAGAGGAGTAACAAAATCAAAACACCAAGGCATCCTCCGTATTTTAGATAGCCTGCAACAGTATGGAAATAAGCAGCGGTGCCAGAGCTTTCAAGTTTGTTTGAAGTAAATTCCAGCATGAGGGCAGCATCTTTCTGGCTGAAGCAATGAGGTGGGCCCCTGCTAACCGCATGGGAGACCAGCTTTCAGCTAAGGTGATGTCAAGGGTCTGCAAACCATGATCCCCGACCGAGCCTTGGCCAGGGAACAAGAAGTGATTTTTACACTTTGAAGTTTTAACAAAAGAAATATATGTAGAGACTTCTGTGACCCATAAAGCATAACACGTTACCTACCCTACCCTTTACAGGAGCTTCTAGCTTTGGTGTCAGTTGCAAAGTGTTTCTATAAAATAATGTCACTGATTCTCAAGCATGCCAGGAAAAGTCACACTTCTGAACAACCCTCAATGGAGATGCACCATCCTGTGTGTTTCACACAGATTTTAGTTTATTAAAAGCCAAAATAAGGGAGATAATTCAGCTAAGTATTATAGTAACACAATTTGAGATACTTAATGATTTGTGACAACAGAATAATTGGCATTCCTGTGAGAAAATAAACTAGCTCAAACACAAAATAACAAATCAAAGCATGTTTCGGCCTCTCAAAGTGATCAGTGAAATTGGGAATAACTTTCAGTTAAATGATACTTAAAAAAAAAAAAGCAAAAACAAATACCACTACACCGTCACTCCTTAAATTTATTTAACTACTGCTGCAAAATAAAGTGGAGAGATTTCTTACTGCAGGTCATCGTCACCATGAAATAGACCTCTGTGCAGGCTCAGGCCCTCCAGCTCACAAAGGCAGGGGAAGGGAGGAGAAACGATGGCCAGAAAGAAAGGGACAGGGCGATCATGACCTAATCAGCAATTGTACCCGCCCACCTTTCTTCTGGACTTAAAATTTTGGAGCCATCTGGGTTTACCTTCCTATATCCATAAGTCAGCAAGTTCTCGAAGCCAGAAATCTGCAATGCTTCTGGCATGCTTCTGGCAGCCAAGTCCTCTCGGCCTTCCCCTATGTTTTAAGGCCCCATCAGCTCATCCCTGGATAGTATCAATGGCCTCGGAGCTCCAGTCAACCTTGCACTCCACAGACTCAAGTATGCCAAGAGCCACTCGAGGTTGCCACTGCTATGACCAAAAGCTTTCAGAGACAGTCGCCAGCACTGCACAAATCCATGTAGCTTCACCAGGCACAAAGTGGCTCCAGCATTCCATCCAGTCTGTCTCTGCTACCATAGCTGTGAGTCTATGATGTGTCAGGAAGGGAAGGAAGACACCATGTAGATTATCTCATTTAAGCTTCAGTGTCACAAGGTGGATTTTGTCATGCCCATTTTATGGATAGGGAAAGCTTTAAGGAGGGCAAGCACAAGGCCCTGCTGACACAGCAGCGAGCTCCACAGAGGCCTGGGCGTGACCACCATCCCACGCTCCCTGGGTCCTGATGTCCACTCCTCCCCCGTGGGAGCCTGATCCTGGGTCTGCCTGAATTGCTACCATTCCTAAGACATGACTCACGTCTGCCCACCTCCTCCTCTGTTTCCCACAGCCCAGAGGCATGTGCTCTTCCATCCAGCCAGACATCACACTTCAGCACCTGCACCTGACACCACTTCAGCCAAAAGCTTCTCTCAAACCTCTCCCCACACCTGCCGGTCACACAGGTCTGCACCCATCGCCTTTCTCACACGAATTCTCACGTATTCCTGTGTAGCACCATCCAACTGATTACAGTCTGAGAGGAGGAAGCTCTGTCGATAAGTCCACATTCTACTTTGCTCCCAGCATTCCGTCTTGCATGAGGCAACCAATTAACAGCAAATTCATTTCAGCACAACATTTCCATTTGAAGAAAAGCAGGGCCCAGAGCTCTGGTCATAATTAAAAGCTTGTTTCATTTGTCATTTGAAATTCCATGTACTGCTGCAACAGCAACACTCCCTCCTCACCAGGCTCTGCCTAAAGGACGTCTCTCTTCCAGCGCACGACTCCCATCAGAACCCCGGCAGCAAGAGCCACGCAGGTTTCCCAGTGCCTCCGGCCGCAGCTTCCATGCTGGGCCAGCACTGACACGACGGGAGTGGTGCCCCCAACAACTACAGGATCGGAAGCTGGCTGACTGCTCTGTAGAATGGAGACATGTTAGTAATCCCTGACATTTCCACTGACAGGCTGCTCAGCTAAACTGGGAAAAATCCACAAAATAGAAAGAACCCATGGGGAGCACTTCTCTCTCCAACCTGGCAGCAAACGGTGGCTGTGCAGACGACCTCTTCGGGAAAACCATCGACTGCATCTCAGGTCAGCAACAGCCCCGCTGAGGGCCAAAAAATCAGCTCCCCCCGGCCCTCACTTCCTAAGGGTCAGCCCTCCCAGGCCACCTCCCCTGGAAGATCAGCTCTGACGCACCCACGACGGTCAGGAACCGGCTCTGGGACTCATTTGCCAGGCTCCTGCCCACCGCCCTCTCTCTTCTTCCTCCTCCATCTCCCTCTTCACTCCCATCCTCCCTCCCCCTTTCACTTCCCTTCTCTCCTTTCCTCTCCCTCCTTCATTTCCTTTCAGTCTTCACCTTCCTCACTGCACTTCCCCACCCAACTGAGCTGACGCATTCTCAGGTCAGTAGAGGGTTTTCTTTCACTCTGTTTTTATTGCAACGATCATTCTTAATGAACAGAAACCTGTTTTGGACCATGTGGATGCTGCCTCATGACCAACTGCTGCCCCGCGGCTTCGTGTCCACTCAGTGTCCTCACGGCGCAGGTGCCCAGCAGTATGGCTGTGACCAGGGGTAGCAACATGGGACATGGGAGAAGTATCCCAGCCAAGAGGCTCTGCAAAGCCTTCCCAGCAAACCGGAGCAAGGCCGAAGGCGGTAGGGAGAGCGCCGTGCTCATGATGTAGGTAGTTCAGCTTCGGCAAACTGTCCATCGACTGCAAATTACTTTGTTTCCATGGTTACAAAAGGACCATAAGCATTCTGAAATATGTTCTTGGTTTCATGTTTGCGAAATCTAAGCAACATTATATGAAAAATCACTGAATTCTGCCCGAGGCTCCAGGGGTGTTTTCCTCTCTGAAAGGAGCCCCTTCCGGGACTTGGGATTGAGTGACAGCCTTCAATCACGGTTATCCTGGTGGTAACAGGGAACTCCTCAGCCTGCCGGGAGCTGGGGCCCTCGACAGCCTCACGGCTCCACACACCAGTGTTCCAAGGATCACACGTGTGCAGATAGCAAAGCTTGCTGCACACACGCCAGGTGCTAACAAGCCCCAAACTTCTCACTCATACTTGTTAACCACATCTCTTCTCTCAGCCTCCACGGCGTTTCACACTCTGCCTTTGTATAGAGATGAACCAGGCATCCTGAGCGCCACAAAGATTCAACTCCTTCCGGGCAGAGGGGTGCATCTTTCCATCACGGGGTCCTCACTCGAGCTGGCATAGGATTTGCAGAGTGGGCGAGTCTAACGTTGATTATACTTTCTCAATATTCCCTTCACACCCCTCCATAAACAAGAGTACTGCCAGCTTCTTACCGAGGTTGTAATGAGGAAAAATATTTTTCTCTTATTTGTCACTTTTTAACGTAATACTGGTGAAGAATGTGACTCTGCATGCACACTGTAAGCACCTACACCGTGAACATTCTGCTCTCCAGTGACTGTATTCACAGGTCACAAAGACAAAACTTCTCCATAGTAGCCAAATATATATATATATATATATATATATATATATATATATATATATTTTAACACGACTTCCACTCATCTGAAAGTCACAGATGTGGCTTTTCCTTCATAAAAAGATCCAAATGATCCACAAGCCAGGTTTAATAAACACGTTGGTCCAGGTGGGAAAATGACCCCTCAGTCTCCGTCCCCTCAAAGACCAGGGCAGCCAGGAAACTGCGCTCTCCAGTAAATGACAGCCGGCAGGATTCCCTAAGTAAGCAACCGGAAGATTCCCATCTCGCAGAGCGCGCCTTTCAAGAACAAAGAACAGACTACCCAACTGAGGACTGAGGCAGTAAAGCAACATATTTTCGGCCGGGTGTGGCGGCTCACGTTTGTAATCCAGCACGTTGGGAGGAGGTGGCAGGTGGATCACAAGGTCAGGCGGTGGAGACCACCCTGGTTAACACGGTGAAACCTCCGTCTCTACCAAAAATACAAAAATTAGCCAGGCTTGGTAGCGGGCACCTGTAGTCCCAGCTACTCGGAAGGCTGAGGCAGGAGAATGGAGTGAAGCAGGGAGGCAGAGTTTGCAGTGAGCCGAGATCACGCCACTGCACTCCAGCCTGGACAAGAGAGCGAGACTTCGTCTCAAAAAAAAAAAAAAAAAAAAAAAATTAAAAATGTGTCCTCATGTTTTGGCCTTTGAGACAAAGCCTCTTATTTAATCGAGTTCTGACTGAATTTGACTCACAGTACTCTGGCAGATTCTTCATTTTCTGGTGAGACAGACAAATGTCACAGGGTGAGGGCAATGCCAGCCCTTTCAGGGTCAGCTTTTTGAGGAGTGATATCTGGCAGAACACAACCCAACACCATAGTAGGATCCCCCACCCAACCACTTAGACGCTTTCTGGTACTTACTCTGTCTGCTTGTTTCCCTTTCTTGAATTCAGCTGGGGGGAAAAAAAAACCCAAAAAATTCAAAACCAAAAACAAACAGCCCATGTGTTTTTGTGTCTGAAAAGCTAATACATCCACATCCAACTTTCTAAATGAGACCACGGCAGGTATGATGGTCACCGAACAGTGGCCACTGTTAACAAAATACAAAGTCTTCTGCAAACATGAACGAGTTTCTAGGAATACGAAAGTCAAGGGAATTTACTTCACATATTAAAGCTGTCAAGGGTGCTCATCAAAAATGTACTTAGAAGTTTTCCTTTAAAGTTATTTTTGAAGATTTTTAAGTTGCAATACTTAAAAGCCTCTGGGAAAAGAAAGGATACAGGTATCTGGAAGATTTATACTAAATGGTTTTCATGTCTTTTTGATAAAATTAAATAAGATCAGCCTTGAAGTAATGGGTTCCACTACTCTGAGGCTGTGGATGGAATCCACAACCCCAAGAGACAATTGAATAAACAGCAAGGCTGCACACACAGGACACAGGTAGTGAGCCAGCCTGACTAGTTGTCAGCTTCTGGGTCAGTTCTAGCCAGTTCTGCCGAGGCCCCACTGGAGATGAAAACCTGCCCTTTAGAAGCCTTCAATCCCCACCTTTCAAAATCTAATCCTCTTCAACTGAGGCCCGAGTCCAAAAATCTACTGACATCTTAGCCCTCGTTAGGCCAGCTGTCCCCCAGCCTTTCTGGCACCAGGGATGGGTTTCATGGAAGACAATTTTTTGGGGGGTTGGTTTTGAATTGCAACTCTTCCACCTCAGGTCAGGCATCGGATCCTCATAAGGAGCACCTCCGAGATCCCTCAAATACAGTTTACGATAGGGTCCCAGCGCCTAGGAGAACACACAGCTTATGATAGGGTCTCAGCGCCTAGGAGAACACGCGGCTTATGATAGGGCCCCAGCACCTAGGAAAACATGCGGCTTACGAACAGGTATTATACCTAGGAGAACAGGTATTAAATGAGTTGGTAAAGCCAAAATCCACCCGATCTACCACTCCAAAACAAACATACACCACTGCCCAATATTGATGTGAGCCAAAAACATGGAAGTCCTGAGGGCCCACACTGACCACAGCCAGACACCACTTCTGCAAGAAGCAAGCACGCGCCTAGAGATCACCCGTGATGACCCAGGAGAGCAGTTTGAGCAGAGACAAACGTGAAGGAGAGGCACATGGGCCAGGGTGCTGGGTGTGCCCGTCTTTGTGACCTCACTGAGATTGCTGACCTCTGGCCCTTGGTGTCCGTCCTATGGAGGAGGCAGCCCCCAAATCCCTGCCTCCCTTCAGCACTGACTGAGGTGGCTCTGAAGTCTCCCCAGGGCTGAGACTGCTTCCAAATCCTGTTAACTGCACACCCACATAAAAAACAATAAACAAAATATCAAGTATGCAGACAGGAAAAGAAAAGTATGGGAATCCCCCCTGATTCAACAGGCATTTAAAAAGTAACAGGAAAATTGTGATAGTCTTTAAACAACCACCAGCTATCACGTCCTGTTGAAATGTTTTAGCTAATCAGGAATATCTTTACCAAGCACCTGTGTGTTCAGGAAATCAGTTGACAGATTCCAAATAACCTCGGAGCCTGTGACTTGACCCCCACTCACGTGCATCACCTCTCCAGAGGAACGAGCCCTGGACACCATTCAAATGGTGAGGAACAGGAACAAGCGTAGCTTTCCCTCAACACCACAAAACAAGCTCGACCCCTAGAAGCCTGGAGAACAGCGACGTTTGTTTAGATGTTTTCCCACTGACCTTGTCAGAGCAAACGTTTCCATCCCACACTGCCCAGTGTTTTACTCTCCCTGGGATACCAGCAGCTGTCAACTCTCAACAAGCAGGAAACAGAGGCCAAGCTGACAGGAGGCCTCTCTCCATTCCCTACTGAATTCACTCAGGACACGGATGTTCCCAAACACACACGGCCCCGAGTATTCCACACCTGGAGAACATTCAAACAACAGACGCTGCAAAGACGTTCCCCTAAAGAGAAACTCAGTTTCTAACTTCCCTTAGGGAAAAATATGAGACCCAGAACTTTCCAGAAAATCAAGTGTGGGAGGAAGCCACTCACCTCTGGCACTTCCTAACCCTGCCTTCCCGCAGGTGCTCAGGAATGCCCCCGCAACAGCCCCGTCCACCCAGGATGACAGCAGGCCTCAGACAGCCAGCACCTGGGCAGCTGGAAAAGCAACCCCAGAGTGAAAATGCCATCCCAGGCACCACTTCCCGGAGCCCCTCAGCAAGAAAAACAGAGGCAGGGCAGAACCGAGGGCTGACTGGAGGCTGGGGAGCCACAGACCCGCACAGCTCAATCGTCGGACATGCTCTTCTGTGGACAGAGCCCAGGGAGAGGCCAGCACAGAGATCCTCGTGCCAGCTCCATGGGCCAGCGTCCTCCAGGGCTGCAAGTTTGTGATCACAGCTTCAGAATTTGGTTCCAGAATCTTCCGGAATCAAAGACACACCAAACTGTAAAACTGCCAGGACAGCAGGGCCCAGGAGCAGGCTCAGGGGAGGACCACGTAGAAACCCCACACACAGCACACACGTGTGCATGCTTACTCCACACATGCCATCCCTTCACCCAATACTATACACGCAAACGCATGTATGCACTCCATACACACCCTCAAATACCCTCACCAAATGTGATGCATGTACACACTCCACACACATCCTCAAATACATACGACACACATGAACATGCTCACTCCACCCACGCCTGCTAAATACACTCACCACACATGCACAAACGTGACACACGTGCACACTCATTCCAGACATCACACCCCTCACCAAGTACACAGGTGCACACGCCCCCAAGTCCAGAACCTGCAGACTCCACAAGCTTTGGTTTCCCCCACTGTTTCTCTCAGCACATGAGATCCACACACAGGTGTCATTTACTGACATCTAACACCCGGGGAGGCCCTTAGACAGAACTGCAGTCACAAGTCGGCTTCATTCAGGCATTCATCACCAGCCTCCTGAAGCCACCTCCTGTCCCCACGGGGAGCGGGGGCCGAGACCGGAGACATCACTGGGCTTACAGATCCCCAAGGCTGGCAACCCAGAGAAATCAAGAGGGCTCAGCCACGGCCCTGGAGGGAGACGGGTACTGGCTCAGGTATGCGAAATAGGAGTCCTCATTTCCGTACAGTGTCACCTATGACAGCATAAGGTGAAAGCCAGTGGTTTGGCATTCCTGGGATAGACAGTCCTGAAATTACAAGGGAAGCTTTTTACTCCTCCCCTCTGAACACATGAGGTCCATGGTCCCCTCACATCTAACACTGGGAATACGAATCAGTGACTCCTTCTCCACCTGAGGACCACCCAAGAGGATCCACACACCTGCTACAACAGCGGCACCGCACCTGGTCAGCAGGGGAGCAAAGCAAATCCCACCTTTATGACTAAAACTGGATTACCCCGACACTGGCAGCCTGCAGTGTGTATATCCTCAAGCCCCCACATCTGCACCACCTGCAAGAGGAACACAAGCCCTTAGTCCCAGGTTCTCAGGACGGCCTGTGAGGTGGATGCTGGCACCTTCTCATCTCCCAGTGGAGAGGAGAGAAGGCCAGGGTTAGGACTGGTGTATCAGGAGGGTCGGGGTTCAAACCCCATCTGCCTCACAAAGCACCCCTTCCCGTTCAAGTGACTTCTATCATCAGCCTTAAAATGTACCACAGTTACCAGCAATTCTGAGTGTTGTTCCTTAGGACGTCATAAGCAAACATTTTGTTAGAAATATTTTGCCAAATCTGCTTTCAAAATCCTATGTTATGAAATGACAAATGAAAATTTGAGCTATGAAATAAAGCACATAGTTAAATGAATCCCAAAATGACTATCGCGAAGGAAACTTTAACTTGAAGTGAAAAATATCCTCTAAATGACATCAGCCAGAATTATCTTCAATCATTACTGATCCCACATGCTTCATGAATTATACAACATCATCTCAGATATGAACTTAAAACCATTAGCTGAATGCACGTTTCAGCACAACCAAAGTTCTGCTATAATAAGCAGCACAGGCATCTCTGGAAAGGATTTTAATTGGGACTACAAACGATGCGCACGATTGTGGTAAGAGGTTTCATGCTGGCTGTTCTCCAAGGTGTGACACAGAGAAACACCACTAACCTCGAAGACACCTGCTGCTTTGTAATGAGATGAGAGACGATGTGGACGGACTACTGTAAATATTTGAAAAGGAGAAACAATGCAAGGAAAGAATCGTATCAGTTTCCCTTTACATTCATAGAAAAAAAAGATTTTTCTTTTCGGATGATTTAAAAAGACAATGACATTTCTGGATTTTTTTTTTTAACTTTTCTTTCTGAGACAGGGTCTTGGCTCTGTCACCAAGATTGGAGTATAGTGGAGCAATCGCAGCTCACTGTAACCTTAAGTGATCTTCCCACCTCAGCCTCCAGAGTAGCAGGGACCACAGGCACGCACCACCACACTCAGCTAATTTTTCTGTTATACAGATGGGGTCTTGCTATGTTGTCCAGGCTGGTATTGAACCTCTTGGCCTCAAGTGATCCTCCTGCCTTGACCTCCCAAAGATTTAGCCTAAGCGACCATGTGTTATCAGAAAATAGACATTAGAGCACATGCATTTCTATAAGATTTTCTACCTCTTTTCACTGGGGAAAAAGGTAACTTGCCTCCAAGGGTCGGAGACAAAGCTGTTACTGCAGACAAGAACGCTGTGCATTCCGGGAACCGCTACACCACGAGACACGGCCGTGCACCCTGGACGCAGGAGTAACAAACGAGGCTAGCACAGGCCGATGTTGGCCCTCTCCAGAAGCAGGCCTATCCTTCCTCCTCTCCTCAGCCCCCTCCTCTCCCTTCAGGCCTCAGTGGCTGCTGACAGGGGAGAGGCCACAACTAGAGAAGGCTCTCAACTCCACCAGGGACAGGAGCCCAGGACCCTGGGGACACAACTGCTGCCCTCTGTGCCCACCTCCTTCTGGTCCAGCCTTCTCAGGAGCCAGACGTGGCCACTTTGACGCTCTTTCCCTTCTGTGGCTCCTACAAAAACCAGTTCAGCGAGCCCAGGCTGCCTCACACTCCAGGGACACCCGGCACAGGCCCCCTTCATGACCTTATCCAAGCTCCCGGGGCCAGAAGGGTCTTGCAATGTTTCACTTTCCAGTTGACCATCCCCAGCCTGAAATCCAAAGTGCTCCGAAGAGCATTTCCTTCGAGTGTCATGAGGAAGTTCAGAATGTTTCAGGTTTTGGAGCATTTTGGAGTAGAGACTCTCAGCCTTAATTTGAACCTCTTCAAGGAAGCCACACACTGAAGCCCCTGATGTCCACCCTACACAATCCCAGCACACCCTCTAAAGTCCTCAGCGACAGATTTTCTTTCTTCAAAAATAACCACAAGTCACAAACTCACACGCAATCACAGAAGGGGGCTGTGGACACCCGCACAGACGATGAAATTTAACTGTCACATTTTTACCTGGGTAATTTAAAATTTTTCCTCAAAACACACCTGTTTTACTGAGTTGCATTTTAAGGTGAACACACACAAATCATTTCAGGGAAACCAACGTCACTTTGGGCTGCGTGTGGTTTCTTGACTCCCGTGAATAACTCAGCGTTCACCCTCATTTCTGGATAAGGGAGAAGATACAAAGAAATCTGTTAAAACAAAGACATGAAAAGAAGTTTAAGAAGGGTTTGAAAGGTTCCTCCTGTCCCCCTTGGAGGGGAGAGGAGGACGCCTGGAAAGCTCACGGGGGACAGGAGCACAGCCTCCTCGGTGTGCCATGGACGCCGCCTCGCCAAGGGGAGAGGATGATGCCTGGAAGACTCACAGGGGTGGGAGCACAGCCTCCTCAGTGCTTTCTACATTCAGCAGCTTCAGAAATTACCGTAGAAGCAGAACACATGAGAACTGAGACTGGAAGATCCCAAAGAAAGGGGACGAGGGGTCAAAAAAAGCATTCGATCATTACCAAGGAGCGCGGGCATGAAGCCGCTTCAAAGACCATGTGAGAAGTCACTCATAGGCGTTTCAGAAAATAAAGGTAGCGCGAGATTGCTCGATCAGCTCAAACAGCCTGCCGTCCCTCAGGCCATGAAGTCTCTGAGTTGAGCCTCTCAGTGAGCAGAAGTCACTCGCATCTCTGCCAGAGAAAGTACTACAAGCCGACACAAAACCTCATGAAACCTGGGCTTCAGCCGGTCGACAACAGTGCGTCTGACATGGTACATCCCTCCAGATGGTTAAAGACCCCAGGGGTTTATCAGACAACCTCAAAGGGCTGTGTCTGTCCAGCCCCCTTTCCAAGTTCTGGAGGATTTTTCCTGATGTACTATAAGCAGCATGCTCCAAAAGAGACGTAATTAACTGGCTGGGGGTCCTCTTAATTTTGAAATTAGAAACACACTTGGCCAGGCACGGTGGCTCATGCCTGTGATCTCAGTACTTTGGGAGGCTGAGGCAGCTGGACTGCTTAAGTCCAGGAGTTCGAGTCCAGCCTGGGCAACATTGCAAAATTCCATCTCTACAAAAAATACAAAAATAAGTCAGGCATGGGGACATGTGGGAAATGTGCCTCTGGGTCCTGGCTACTCAGGAGACTGAGGCAGGAAGATCGCTTGAGCCTGGGAGGTTGAGGCTGTAGTAAGCTGTGCTCACACCACTGCCTGGGCAACAAAAAGGTTTTTTTTTGCCTGTCTCAATAAAACCAAAGAGAAAAAGAATTATATACCTGACTAGGCCAAAATAAAAGAGGCCTTGTGGAACCACCTGAAACACAGCTGCAAATTCTGGCAGGGCCTCCCCTGGCTTGATTTGTGGTGAGTGTAGGACCACTCTGAAGGATAGGACCCCAGGAACCTTCCGAGACTAGACCTTACAGTACAACTTCCCTTCGCTGGATGGAACACTGGCCTTGGAGCCTAGGACACCCTGGGGCAGTGCCACCATCCTGAGGCCACCATGGCACAAGGAGGCCCTACCATCATGAAGCCTGGGACGTCCGTCAGAGCAGTGCCACCCACCTGAGGTCGCCATGCCAGGGGAGCCTGGACATCATGAAGCCTGGGACATCCTGAGGCAGTGCCACGAACCCGAGACTGCTGTGACACAAGGGGGCCGTGGTGCCACTGAGAGGCTGCACAGCAGGTCCAAGGCCAGGCCAGGAGTGAAGAGGCTCCACATCCTTTCCATCCCTCCAGCTGAGTCCACAGACGTCTTGGAGCAGAAATGCATCACCCTCAATGTCCACGGGTAAGTTTTTGGCCACAGAATCTGGAAGCATAAAAGATGGTTCTGGGCTGGTTGGTTGTCGACTCGGACCTGTCCTCTTTCCACACAAAACCTGGCTCACACCAAGCAGCGTCTAAGTCCTGGAAGACCTGCTAAACACAAGTGCAGTTACAAAGCAGAGAAACTGGAGGGGGCCGGGCTGTGCTCCAGTGGCACCAGCGTTTCTCAGGAAGACCCCGGGCATTACAGGGTCCAGGACAAGGGCTTCTTGGGATCCAGGACATGGAACAAGAACCCATTCCCCGGTCCTGTTGAATGTGAATTGGCTAAGGGCCGATTCCCTCCCTCGGAGGACTGAGCACTGCCCCACAACACATACCAAGGTAATAACAAGCCCGTTACCAGCAGGAGGCTGGTGATGAAGACGTGAGGACCAGATGAGCACAAGGGATCCTGACAGATCATTCCTGGCACCGAGCAAGGGGCGGACAGCACCCCCTGTTCCTGATGCATCAGCCCTGGCACTGAGCGAGGGGTGGCAGCATGGCCTGTGCCCCTGCAGATGCAGAGGGATGTGAGGGGGGCGCAGGCTGGGCTTGGAGGCTGACTCAACCACCTGCGCTTGCACTTCCGTTCCTCATGGCAGGGAGGCGAGGCACAGGCAGCATTAGGGCTCACCTTGCCCCCGGGCTGCACTTTTTCCTGCTTATGAGTCGTGCTCGCTTTACATGGACAGGCAGAGCTATAATAAAGGTTCCCTGATTATTTCGCTGCCTACATAAAGGGCTTTCAGAATTCACTTCCATCCTTAGGAAAGGGGGCCAACACCAGCCTGTCTCCCTTAAGATGCAATGTCTCATATGGGGAAAAAAAATCAAGAGAAATCAAATAAAGGCCATAAAATACATCAGTTTCAACATGAAAATTTAATAGTACGCTTTAAATTGAAGATGAGTTAATTCACATTTCCAAACCTCTGAAAGCACGGTTATTGGGAGGGAGTGGTTTGCAACACACAAAGGCAGCTCCGTAGAAGGGCCCAGGCTGGATGAGGGCTCAAACACCAGGGCAAGGAGAAAGTCTGAATAAACTTTCTCCTGCCCTGCTGCTGTCCTCTTCCAAAACACACTGGTTATCTGTCAGTTTAGAACAAGGCCTAGGGAGGTGGGAGGCAGGCCTGGGAGGGTCACCTAGCAACCAAGCTCCTCACCCACACAACCGCACCAGGCTGAGCTGAGCAGTACACACAAACATGACTAATTCTCCCCAAAAAGAAGACGGAAGGCAGCACACTGCCACGCCAGGCGCCCTGCAGGTGAGAAGACTGAGGGGGGCCAGAGGTACCTTTAATCTTGCTTGCATGGTGGAGGGAGGGGAATAATGCCACTCACTTGAGTGTTGCACAATTCTTTCTAGCACTGAGTGGCAGAAAACAAAAATTATAGATGCTTCCTCAGAGAAATGTTTCTGAAGAACTGAACATAAATTATGTTCAGGAAATAGCATTATGAATGCCTCAAGTGCTTCTGTTTTTAATAATCCCAGAGTAATTCTATAAACCCGGGAATCAGTCTCACCCAACTCCAGGATCACGGCCCAGGTGACGTGGGCACGCACATCCTGAAGCTCCAATGCTTAACTAAAGTGGGGCAAGCGAAAATGATCCTGGGTATTTACACGGACACAGGAAGGTGGCTGAGCCCCAAACCCCTAAACCAGGAAGACCAGCATCCTTCAGGGGCCTCACCTCTGTCCTTTCCCAGCCTCTGGGAACCACCACTCTGCTCTCTACTGACACAAACGCTGCTCCACGATACAACCATCTGACCTGGCTGGGATCCAAGTACCCAAGTGCAGGATTGTACATCAGACCAGTGAAGCCAGGAGTACAGCCACTGAACGGCAGTTTTCCATCCCACGGAAACCGGCCTTGCTAGGGGCTTCCTTGGGGACCACCGACCTCACGCCACCACCCCTCAACTACTTCAACTAACTTACATCATGGCAGAGGCCTTTCCAGACAGACCAGACCTGCCCGAGTCCTGCTTCATGGCAAACCCTCCAGGCAAACGTCCTTGGCCTCCCCTCCGGGAGGCTGTGCTTGGAAGGTGCCCTCATTTACTTCTGTGGCTCTGAGACATTTAACTAGAGCCCAACACACCTCTTCCTGTTCACATAGTATTGAGTTAACAGATTTTTATGAGTCAATTTTCACTGGGAAAAACACCGTTTCAGGAGCCCCAATGACCACAAAGAAAATGTTTTTACCTCCCCTTACGTGACGTTGGCAATGCCAGGTCCAGAAACGTTCTGGATCTCAGATAATGGCATATCCACTCATGGCAAGTCTTGGTCTTGTTTCACAAGCTATCAAATGCTGCCCAGAAGCAGGAAAAACCCCACAACGTGGCAGGGAGGGGCGATCAGCGTGAGCTCTAAGGCCAGACCACCCAGGTCTGCTGACAGCGTGGCGAGGGGCAAACAGTGCAGGATCTAAGGCCAGACCACCCGGGTCCCGCTGACAATGTGGCTTCAGGAGTTTCCTAAACCCTCTCCTCTCCAAGTTTCATGTCAGAAAAATGTGGTGATAACCGTGTCCACCTCGTGGGATGACGGGAACACACACAGTAACAGTGTCAGCAGGTGTCTTGCTGGGCACCTGGTGAGGCCACACTGCTGTAGGTTGCCCCACGTGAAATCCAACTCGTTATATATGTATGTATGTATGTATGTGTATATATATATATATACACACACACATGTATATGTATATACCCCAAACCTACAACCCTATAAAGGTCATTAATCCTAGTTATCCTCAAGGCATTGAGGGATCGATAATGAGCCATCCCCCTGCTGCTGACCTGCCTCAGCCCCACCCTCCAGAAACCCCGCATCCACACCAGCTACACAGGATGAGGCCAGGGAAGGAGCAAGACTGTGTCTTGAGAACTTAAACTCTGGGAGCTGAGTTAAATCAGTGCCGCTCAAATCTTGTCACCAACTATCTTGTTAAATTGGGAGATTCCATCTCTGGGGATCTTGAGGGAACCTGAGGCTCTGCATTGAGTGGGGTGAGCACTCGTGCTGGAATGAGATGGCAGGGAAAGCAACCGAATCTGGGGTCGCAGCTGCCTGAGGCTTGGGTCCCACTGGGAAAGTGGCACCAGGGCCCTCAAGACAGTGGCGGAGGTCCCAGGAGGCAAGTCCCGGTGCAGAGACTCATGGACCAAAAGCTTGCTCCAGGGCCAGGAAGGGCTGCTGCGCTGACAGCCATGAGGCAGGCAGCCTTCGAGCTCCTCCAGCTGCCATCCTGCAGGCAGGGAGGACAGTGCCCAGACCACCCCAGGGCTCCCCCAGCCTTCCAGGCTGGTACTCTTACTCCAGCCACTGACAAGAGTTCCTATGTTCCATGCTAGGTTGAAACAGTGCCCCAGGCCTTGGGGCACATGCACCCTCCTGCAGGGCCACTCCTACCCAACACCTGGGGATGGTTATTCCCACACATCCCCAACTCACAGCAAAACTTAAAAATGAAAGTCGGAAGATACAGCCAGAAAACCAATGCTCAAGAAGCAACTCCAGAGTGACTCTTCCTAGAGCTATTGCTCCTGAACATCTTTAAAAACATTTCCAGGGTGACTTCCTAGAGCTATTTCTGTTGAAAATCTTTAAAATTCTTCATTTCAAAATTAGCTTTTATTACACTGTCTTCCCTATTCTACCAAGACTCTAGAAAACAAAACCATTACAAATTCCAATTCTATCTTATAGCAAGTTAGAAATACACATGCTTCCTCAAAGGATTCTCCGTGTTTCCTTGGCGATATCCTTTCCATGCCCCATGCTACTGCCTGCAACAGGGAAGGCTTTTCCAACCCAACCCAACCCATCCCAACCCAACCCAACCCAACCCAACCCAACCCAAGGGCCCTGAGACAGGCCCCTAACGAATCATCTACAAACTCCTGAGACAGGCTTGCCCTAACGAATTGTCTGCAAACTCCATCTTCCATTAAAAACAGTACTGAAAATGAGCATATTACCGCTTTTTAAAAATTACTGTAAAGCGGACAGTGTTCAGTTCTGTGAATTTCGGCACAAATATTCCCATAATCATCATCACACAAGCAGAACAGTCCAGCAGCCCCAAACCCACTCACGGGGCCTCATAAGCATACCCTCCCATTCCCAGCAACCACCGTCTCTGTGTTCTCCCATCCTCCGAGTCTGTCTTTTGCGAGTGTTGTGGCAAAACACTCGCAAAATCACGATTTCCTGGGCATCGTGCTTGGAGGTGCACCCACGGTGTCCTGTGATCAACAGCCAGGCCTCAGGGTTGCTGGATGTTTATTATTCCACGTATGGCTGTAGCACATTGTAACCTGTTTTGGGCAACTATAGACAGCGCTATTAACATCTGGGCACAATTTTTCTTAAACATCAGCTTCTGTTTCTCTAGGGTAAATACCCAGGAGTGGGGTCACCGGGCCCCACGTTTGTGTGAGTTCAGTTTTATACGAAACCGCCAAGTTGTCTGCACCCTGCTGAACCCCAGCATCGCACAGGAGTCTCGACTGCCTGTCCTCACCAGCACCTGGGGCTGTCGGAAGACCTTAGTCAGGCGCTCCAGCAGGGGTGTGAACAAATTCGCTGCGGCTTTGGTGCACATCTCGGTGCAACCAGTCACGCTGAAGGTCATTTCAGATGCTTTCAGGCCATCCTCCCATCCTTCTCAGTGAAGCATCTGTTCAGGTCTCTTCCCGCTTTTAAGTCAGGTGGTTTGTTCTCTGTCATGAGCCGTGGGAGTCCTGTGCATTCTGGATATGAGTCCTTTGCCGGCTGCATGGTTCATAGACATCTTCTCCCCATCTATCGAAAATGTGTCTCTTCAATTCCCTAGGGGTGTCTTTTATATTAGAAGTTTAATTTTGATGAGTCTTACTTACTTGTTTTCTTCCTTGATTATGGATCATGGTATCATGGCTAAGAGCTCTCACCCTAGGTCTTGACAATTTCCAATTTCCATTTCTTCTACAGGTTTTGTAGTTTGGTATTTTACATTCAGGGCTATGGTCCACCTTAATTTTCATACAGGAATTTCTCCCTGTTTTCACTCTTTTGCATACAGCTGTCCCATAATTCCAGCACCATTTGTTGAAAAGACTCAAATTCTACTGAACTGCTTTTGCATCTTTGGGTCTGTTCTGGACTCCACTCTGTCAGCTGACCCGTGTGTCCATCCTGAGCATAATTTATGACTTTAGTGGCCGTGTCTGTGAAAAAAGTAATTCTGTCTGGAAACAAAAACCACATTAGAAATGCTCTAAATAAGATTCTTCCTCTTGTCAGGAGAGCAAAGCCACCTCCCCAAGCAGAGGTGAGGCCTCGACAGCTCCCAGACACAACCTTAACACACAATGGAGAAGGCAATTCATTTCAAGGTAGTTACCAAGGGCCACAACGTGAGACCAGCATAGCCATGAAAACTGCAATAATTTCACAATAGAATGAAATTCATAAAGAACTGCTGAGAAGCGTGTGATAAGTTACATAAATCACTGTTCCTTAAATTCTGACGGTTGACTAGAACAGAAATAGCTTCACGGTACAGTTCAAAGAGGAGAAAGGTAGGTAGGGGTGGTTTCCACACCACACAGGGCCTGCAGGAAAGGGACACTCTTCCTCTAAACAGGAGGTCCCGGGAGTGATATGATAAACCATGGTGAGAGGCACGGAACTGTGCAAGCCGGAGTCGCGGCCTTTGCCCCACCACGGAGCCTGTGTCCATGAACGACGAGGCTCGAATGTCAGGCTGAGGCAACCGAGGCAGTTATCAGGGGACAAGAAAACGAGCTCATGGTGGAGGCAAAGGTCTGAAATTGAGCAGCAACTTCGAGTCAAGTGGGACAAACTGACTCAAAATACAGGTTCCAAAAACCACCACAGCAAGCTGTTCCTCGGCTCTGGAAAGGCTAAGTGACTAATGCCCACATTGAGCATCTGCTCCCAGAGACGACCCTGGTGACCTAAGGCCCAGCTCCTCCAAGCCCGCGCCGAACCTCATCGAGGAACTTTGCTGGCATCTTATGGTACATTGACATGTTCCCTTAAAATCTGGTATTTCATCAACAATGCAGGCGCCAGCTTTGACTCATTCACATTTCGATTAAACAAGATAATTTACACCCTGGCCATCCCAGGTAAGAGGTTTACTACAATCTTTAAACAGAGCCAGAGGCTACAGTCTGTTCCTACACAACACCATGTCTCTACAAGTTCGATGGGTTTTTACTTTCTATGTCTTCACTTGCCTAGTGCTAGAAAGCAGATTAAAAACAGAAGGAACCCAGAAACACTCTTGAATGAGGCTCAAATATCTTGCAGTCATCATCGTGATGAGATGTTTATTAAACAGAAATGTTCTCCACTGTAGAAAGCAGCACACATCAACACACACTGGTAACTGTCGCCAGCGTTCCAGATCATCTTCCCTTCCATGGCCACAGTGCAGAGCAATGAACCACGCACACCTGCAGACCCACAGAAAGCGCGGTGACACGGCCGATTCTTGTAGCGAGCAGACCAGGGTGCACTCAAAGTGCATCTCTTTCCAGAGGGCCGCCACGGAAAGTTACACATTTATTCCACGAGTTAATGGCGCTGCACCAAACATTTCTGTAAGATTCTCTGAGCAAGCTTTTCCTTCTGCCTAAAATGTCCTGACACAAACTGAAAAAGTTCTTGGAGCTGCCAAAAACTTCAGTATCCCCTTAACTATTGTCATGCACATCCGTGTGAAGAGACCACCAAACAGGCTTTGTGAGCACAACATGGCTATTTATTTCACCTGGGTGCAGGCGCGCTGAGTCTGAAAAGAGTCAGCGAAGGGAGGTAAGTGTGGGGCCGTTTTATAGGATTTGGATAGGTAAAGGAAAATTACAGTCAAAGGGGGGTTGTTCTCTGGCAGGCAGGAGTGGGGGTCACAAGGAGCTCAGTGGGAGAGATTTTTGAACCAGGATGAGCCAGGAAAAGGAATTTCACAAAAAAAAAAAAAAAAAAACAAACCATCGCTTAAGCAAGGACCGGCCATTTTCACTTATTTCTGGTAGAATGTTATCAGTTAAGTCCAGGCAGGGCATTTGCACTTTTGTGATTCTTCAGTTACTTCAGGCCATCTGGGCATATATATGTACAAGTCACAGGGGACGCGATGGCTTGGCTTGGGCTCAGAGGCCTGACAACTATAGTCTTTACTTTTAAGGTGTGGGGTAAGATCATATAATCCTCAACTAAGCTCCTGAAGCTGTGTGTGGCATCCAGCAACAGCACGTTCCATTCCTGGATTACATTTGACTCAAGAGTCCACAGTGAGAACGATTTCTGGTGAATGAAACACCAGGCAGGAGAGCGATTCCGCTGGGCAGCTCTTCACACACAGCCCAGGAGCTGGGGGGAAAGGAAGAGGCCCACGCGCGTCCACCGTGCTCACGCCCCCTTGGAATGCACCCCACTCCTAGAGACCCAGACCCAAGGGAAATCTGACGTGAAAAGGGACAAACCCTCACTTTGGCAGAGGGACAGGGACTCGAGGCCACAACTTGACCTCAGAGCAACACAAGTGCAGACACAGCACCCCAGGACACCCTCTCCACCCAAATTCAAGGAGGAAAACCAACGCCCTGCCCCCTTGCGGAAACCCTCGGCTGCTGGAGCAGATGCCTGCCGGCATGTGCAGCCTCTCCCAACCCACATTCCTGGCTCACCAAATGTGCCTCAGCCCTGGCACTGCTCGCCACACCCACAGGTGTGCCAGGAGGGGCAGGTCCTAAGGTCTCCATTGCACCAAAGCCTGCAAGGCAAAGGGGCCGCTCCCTCCAGCAGGAGTCCAGAAGCACGCACTGCACCAGCGTCACAGCGTGAGAATTCTCCCCTGGGTCTCCGAGTCTCCAATCTGTTGCCCGCCAGGGTCTTCTGCCAACGGCAAGGCCCAAGCTGGGCGGCACATTTGGTTCTCACCATTTCCCTTGTCAAGATCAATACTGCAAACATATCCAGTTCATCCTGTCACTAAAAATCAAATAATCCCCCATCTCCATCACAGATGACGCAGTCAGGTTTCCGTTACCGGGGTGTTTTTTTTTTCTATTTTGAGATGGAATTTCTGAACGTCACCCAGGGTGGAGTGCAGTGGCGCAATCTCGGCTCACTGCAACCTCTGCCTCCCGGGTACAAGTGATTCTCCTGCCTCAGCCTCCCAAGTAGCTGGGATTACAGGTGCCTGTCACCATGCATGCCTGGCTAATTTTCATATTTTCAGTAGAGACGTGGTTTCACCATGTTGACCAGGCTGGTCTGGAACTCCTAACCTCAGGGGATCCACCTGCCTCCTCCTCTCAAAATGCTGGAATTACAGGCTTAAGCCACCACGCACAACCATTACTGGTGTAATTTCTAAGCCACTCTCTCACACCCACTCCTTTTTTTTTTTTTTAAAGAACCATCTTTATGGCTATATTTTTTCCAAGAGAATCAGTTATCCATTTGAAGTACAAATAAGACATTGTGTTTAAAAACCAAAAATGCCAATTTGCACACAAGTCTCCAAATACCCAGTTGATTTGAGCCTTCAGAATAAGATCAAGCTGTTGGCTGAATACAACTTCCCTTTCCATCTGTCTGCCTGTGAGTTAGACACAAGGACGAAGCCACGAGCTAGGGACATAAAGGCAGGAACCACCAAGGTAGCCCAGACTCTAAATAAAAGCTCGAAGGACCAACACAAAGGTACCACACCCTGCACGCCCTCCTCTCCTTCCTTTTCAGAATTTCCAGAGGATGAAACAGGGACCTCCTCAGATGTCCCACGGTGCAGGCGGCCAGAGGGGAAGGCGGCGGCAGCCTGAATGAGGTGACCGGGAAATCACATTCCACAAACAGAAATTCTCCATGTGCTTTAAATCCTCTGTCTCTGAAGAACTATGCCAGTCTAACAGTCGCTAGAAAACCGCATTCAAGTGTCATTTCCCATTTCAAGCAAAGAAAACAGTGGTGGGGCATGAGGGAAAAACATAGCCATGTGTTCTGGGGTATTAAATTTTTTTCTGTTATAAATATATAATTTTACATTCTCAGTTTTCTGTATAATTGATATGCTTCCTAATTAGCAGACATAGTAATAAAAAGTGAATTCCATGTGTAAGATCAGAGGACCCGTTCACATGGCTTCAGGTTCTGCTACTGTGTTTCAACTTAAGAAAATGGTTCTGTGCATTGGTAACAAGGCCTGAGAGTCTGTGTGAGAGTCTGTGTGGCTGTAATCAGGGTTCGTGTTGGCTCCATAGCAGAGGATGTTACCCTGTTACATTATCTTCTACAAAAAATTCTGAAACAATGAAGGCTGAATAGACACACACGCCCTCCCAAAATAATCCAAATGTCCACCGATATGAAAAACAGACGAATTACGGTTTCCATCATGGAATATTCCTCAGCAGTGAAAACAAAGTATAGCCACAGGTTCCAACCAGGATGAAGAAAACCTTTTAAACACGTTTAAAGTGAAGCGACTAGGTGGAATTCCTCGATTACAGGCATCTGCTCCAAAAGGGTACTGTTCTGAATCCTGTGATGTAGAATGAGAGTTAGCAACCCTGTTTCTGGGCACATCTAGAAAAAAGCAAAATAATGACTACACAATTTTAAATTCTTTGTAAGTTATAACTATTACTATGAAAATTCTAAAAATGTGAAAATCTTCCCAACTGTTATTGGACAAGCTTCAAAATAAATACCCTGGCATTGCTTACCACACCCACAGGTGTGCCAAAATAAATGAAAATATAGCCCAAGTGAATAGAATCGAAACCTGAAGACGTACGAGCCGTCCCTGCCTCACTATACATCGTGGAGAAATTTAAGAGCAGGTAGTGACACTGCAATGCAAGGCTCAAACCAACTGGGTATTTGGAAACTTCTATGCAAATTGGCATTTTCGGTTTTTAAACACGGTGTTATTTGTACTTCAAACAGATAACTGTTTGATTTCCTTGGAAAAAACATAGCCATAAACCTGGTCTTAAAAAAATAAAATACGGGAGTGGGTATGAGAGAGAGTAGCTTAGAAATTTTAAAAGTGTCGGCAGGGAGCAGTGGCTCATGCCTGTAATCCCAGCACTTTGAGAGGCAGGCCCCACGAGGCCTTTGAGGACAGCGGTCTCCTCTGCTGCCTTCCTGCTGGACTGACCCTACGACATTCACTGGGTTTCCACCCTTGTCTCATTCAACATCCCAAGGGTGGTCTTCATCCTCGTCTGGGGCTCAGCTCTGCCCCAATTTCCTAAATCTCTGCCTTCAGAGCCTGAAAACACCCATGCCCAGGGTCACCCTAAGTCCACGTTTACCCCAGAGAGTCCCAATTTTATGTTTTCCCAGCATCGCCTTAGTGATAATTTATCCTGTAAATTCCAACTGCCTTCACACCTCACCCTTGCTGTCTCCCAGCAGACCCCACTCAGATGCACATGCCCCAGACCCCACACCCAGGTCTGCGCATGCTGCCCTGCTCTGCCCATGTGGGGACCACCTCTCTTTCTTGAGGAATCAGCTGGCGATCATCATCTTGTGGAGGGCTGCCTTGACTTCCAACTCTCTCCAGCAAAGGCAGAAGCCATTCTCGGTACTTCCCCAAAACTCAGACCAAGTATGAAGATGGCCCAGATGCTAGCTGTGCCTGGGATGCCATGGGCAGGGTCCCCAGATGCTCTGCACGTGGCCCGGGGCACCGCCTGAACACAGCAAGTGCTGAAGAAATAAAACTGACATGCGCTGACCTCTGATAGGGCCTCCTTCACCATCCACATCTGTCTCCCCTCTGAACAGTAAAATCCATAAGACACGGAGGGCTTGTGTCACTCATCTTCAAACTCCCAGGGTCACCCTGGCAGGTAAAGGGGACTCAAATGTCTTCTGAAGGAAGCAGCTGGTTAGCTGCCGAGTTAAAGGGCCTCTGAAATTCAGAGCTCTGCATAGGAGTCCAGCACACTTTATTATGAATGACTCCAACCACGGCAGAAGTGGCCGTGGAACCAGTGCTGACCAATTCAGGGTTTGTTCACTGTTTCTCAGTTCATTATCACAACTCATGCTCACAGAGCAGCCGCGCACAGATCCTCAGACGTCTACACAGAGTGGGACGATGGCGCCAAGTCACGTGAACGTCCTGTTGCAGACTGGGAGACACCGGTCAGACACGGAGCCAGGCAGAGCACAGACCTCGCGTTAAATCGGCTCCTTGTAAACAGCACTCCCGGCCAGGCCCTTTCCTATCTGCACAGCTTCTACAAATTCAACTCTTGCACCTGACACCTAAGAATACTGCACACCCCCATGTGAACCCCCCATTTACCTCCCAAAATGACCCGGCATGACCGAGGACAAAAAATTTCAACATAAGGGAACCGGAGGGTATGTGGGACTTTCTCGAGTCCCTGCTGCCTCCTGATGGGAGGGCCCAATGCTTCACACCCCTAGTGAAGGGCAGGTCTCTTCGGCCCCCCAGCTTTGACCTGGAGCTTAAATCAGCATTAACTAAATTTCACTTTCCAGGACCAACTTCAAAGGCCTGCAAAGCCAGAGAAGGGAGAGGAGATGGAACACGCCCCTCAACCTCAGACCTGCTGCAAGCACGCACTTCTCAGATGCGTCCCAAGGTGCACAGCGTGTCCGTTGGCTGTTTCACATCCACCGACCTGCAGGTCTTCTATGTGGCATCAGCCTCCTGGGCACTGGAAACAAGAGGAATAATGGCAAGTCCCCTCTGCAGCAAAGGTGAGGCAAAGGGACCCAACGCAATGGAACTGGCCTTTTTCTGACAGTCTCAAAACAGAAGGAAAATACTGCACAGCCAACTTCCCCTCACGCAGGTTTATTTACCTGTGACTCAGAGGCCATGACAGACAACTTCAGGTTCTTACCGATTCCTATTTTCCCCATCCAGGAAGCCTTTGTTTTTAATATCATACGAACTTGCCATTTTGTACGCCAAAAACAGCAAATATTGGCAGTTTCCTACAGTTCAACCGAATAAAATATGATCATGGCCTTTTGTGAAACCATGAAGGAAAGGTGGATATCTCAATATGTGTTTCCAGACTGGCTTTGTTCCTGAAGCACTAACTCTGTTCACTCAGGATTTTAGACACTGAAGAATAAACATCAATATCCCACCAAGAAAACCAAAAAAATGAAACAATTTTGCATCCACCTTGGAGCCTTTTCAGGACAAGGCAGGGCACAAACTTTTAAAAAGCTGCAGTTGTCCCTCTGTATACACAGGGACATGGATTCCAGAACACCCCCCGAGTTTACCCAAATCTACGTATCCACAGGACCCGGCGGCCACCCTATGGAACCGCATGTAGGAAACGTCGGCCCTCCACAAAGCCAGGTTTTTTCAGTAAGGGTTTGGTTGGAAAATACTTAACATAAGTGATCCTTCGAAGCTCAAAACCTATGTTGTTCAGGGTCAGCTGCATTTACTACTTGTGTCATATCTGAGGCCTGAAAGCCATCATTCTCGATACCTTAACGTGATGGCTAACAAACTAACTGTTCTGATTAGAAAGAGGAAAAAGCTTATTTTTAAGCTGACAATGAGAGTGGATGCGCTACGGTGAACACAGAACGCACCTAAGCAAGCACCAAGGTTGGGGTGACTTTCTGTGCTCAGACCCACGAGGGCCTGTTCCTCCATCTCCCTCTGCTGAAAGGGATAACTGCTTCTCCCCCATGACTAAAGGGCCTTTTTAAAATATTCACACGAGAAGTGCTATGAAAAGCTGAAAGGTCACAGATAACATTTTTAAAAATAAACACTAACGTAAGCATTTAACAAGCCCATTATGATTTAAAAAAAATGGTATTAAGTTCTTGGGTGTGGTAGCTCATGGCTGTAATCCCAGAACTTTGGGTGGCCGAGGTGGGTGCATCACCTGAGGTCAAGAGTTTAAGACTAGCCTGGCCAACATGGTGAAACCCCGTCTCTAACGAATATATGAAAATTAGCCAGGCATGGTGGCAGACGCCGGTAGCCCCAGTTACTTGGGAGGCTGAGGGAGGAGAATCACGAACCCGGGAGGGAGAGTTTGCAATGAGCCAAGATCGTGCCATTGCACTTCAGCCTGGGCGTTGAGTGTAAAACTCCATCCCAAAAAGAAAAAAAAAGTATCAAGTTTTCCTTCCAATGAACCTATCATTCAGCCACCGAGGTATACTATAGCTACTTATTCAGCCATGAGATACACCACAGGAGATACAGGCGAGCAGGACACAGTTCTTCCCTGAAAGAAGGCTGCACCCTCGACAGAAGGGAGGCACACACTCCGAATGGAATCGGCATAGGGAACAGATGCTGCTGCAGGTGGAACTGGCTGCACAGAGCACCCGCTCAAGTGTCTGAGAAACAAGGAGCCGTTGGTGCCATCACCTTCCATACCTGAGCTGGGGCAGTGGGGAGCCTGTCATCACCACCACCACCACCTGGGACAAAGAGCCCCAGAACCACACAACGAGCTTACAAACTCACCGAGACGATGACCGAGCAATGTGCGTGGAGTGATGCGAACACGCAGACGTCAGGGCCACGCGCAGCGTTGGTTTTGTGCATCAACCTGAGCGTGCCTGGGGTGCCCAGATGGCTGGTTCTGCATTATTTCTGTGTGAGATGCTTGTTTGCCTCTGCACTGAGTGGAGACCCATCCTCGCCGGTGTGGGGGGCACCACCCTATCCACCCAGGGCCCCAGTAAAACAGCAAGGCGGGGAAAACTGGGTTCACTCCACCTGTGCGGCTGACGGGCCGGTGACATCTGTCTTCTGCCGCCCGTGCTCCTGGGTCTCAGCTCCTCAGACCCGGGTGGGATCTGCACCCTCCGCTTCTCAAGTCTTCAAGCCACACCCTCCCAGGACTCTAGCTTGCAGGCTGTGGGTCCTGGGGCTTCTTGGACTCTGTAGCCCCTGCAGCAAGCCTCCCCCTAGAGACACACGCACACCCGGCTGGCTGTCTCTCTGAAGAGCCCTGACTAAAAGCCGCCCCTATAAGTGGTTTTCAGAGTTTCTTTCTAGCCCTAAGATCCCAGCGCCCCTCCTACAATTCTAGGCGGAAAGGTGAACGGAGACCAATGGACAGAGGTGTGTGCGAGGACACGCCAGGCAACCGCACTGGGCAGGAGGGCACTAACGCTCACTAAGCAAAGAATCAATGTGACTTGCCACAAAAATGAGAACAGTAAAGATTTCTTCAAACAGAAATGAGTTTGTTTCATGATTTGCTCTTAATACATAAGAAAGCATAAAAGTAGGCCTATTAACAATTACGTAAGTCTTTAGAGGCCCTTGAACTACTTCTGTCCCTTTGTGTTTTTATAGAAAATAAGCCTGAGGTTAAAGAGAATAACATCACTGGCCACAGCTGGGGCCACGCGAGGACACAGCTTATACCCCTGAGGTCCCTGGGTGCCCCGAGTCCTTCCCTTGCTATTTATGGCAATGTGGGAGAAACCAGGAGGTCTGAGCATGGAGCTGACCGTGCTCCCAGGGGCCGAGGAAAGCACCCATCTGTCCAGTCTTCCCTCCACCCCGCCGTTCCCTCCTACCCAGACCCTTGGGCTGACGCGGCTCATGCACTCAGCAGGGCCATCATTCAACGTTTAGCTTCGCATCACGAGGGCCTCCTCTGGCCTCCTCTGACCACTCCTGAACCTGCAGTCAGCACTAGTTTGCAGGACACGCGTGGACAAAGTTGATGGATCACGGCCTCCAACGAGGAAGGTGCCAGGCAAGGAGTCGGAGAGCCGGATATGGAGCAGCACTCACCCAGGGAGGCGAAGGCCAACAGCGGCCACCACTGAGGGCCTCAAGGGCTCTCCCCACCCCGAAGGCGGCTGCGATCACATTTCCCATCGCACCAGGAGACCCCTGTATTGAGCACAAACCTTTTCAACCTTCGAATCAATAAGGAATCACAACACAGACATTCCCCCAATCCAAATGGCCAGCCCACAAAACAGACACGCAATCATACACGTTTCCTGTGGGAAAATCAGTCAGTCCCTGGGGCCTCGCGCCAGGGGTGGGGGAGCATCATGGGGAGATGCCCCAGCCCCAGCCTGGCTCTTCCCTCTACAGCTCCTTTTCCCTCCTCTTCCCCCCGCCCCCGCTAGCCTCAGAGGCTCCTCCCTCAAATTCTTTCCCCTTGATGAAGTCATTCATGCCCAAAATACAAGGCAAAGTCATGGGGGCTCAAGAGAAAATCTATACCGTGGCTCACGTTTTAGATTCTCATAAGTTTGAGAATAACCAAGCAAGAATCTTTGGCATCTGAATGTGGTCTGAATGCATCTGAGCACACTGCCTGTCACTGGCCCGGAGTGGATCATGGGTGTTTCGGACATCTTCGCAACTCTACACCAATTATTTTGAAACACATTAGCAGAATAGAACCATGTGAATAGCTGCTTCTCAGTTAAAAGTAGGAAAAGACTCCAAAAGCTGCCCTCAAGGAACATCCTTCCCACGAGGAGTTTCTGCATCGGGCCCTTCAGGCACAGGCAAGGCCCCTGGGCCCAACTCCCTCATCCCTGCGTCATAAAGCAGCAAAGATGGTGGGGAATAAAGCAAGTGAAGGAGTCAGTCCCGCACAAAACGGGCTCCAGAAGCCACAGCCACTCTCCCAGTGTGGGAGCCAAGTTCAGAGACCTGGAAACACCAGCGTTCCCAGGGAGGAGGGCAGAACAATGCCATTTCCCCCTAGTTTATGGAGACACCACTCCACGTCCTCTGGCCTTAATAGAAGAGACTTCACATAAATGATTTCAATGACTCCACCACACACAGAAAGTGGGCTAAGGGCTAACGCACCCATTTAAATGCCTGGCAAAAACACATTAAATGAACACACAGATAAGCAAGATTCTCCTGTTATCCACGAAATATTCAGAAACAAATCCAACAAGCAATCTCTTTGCAATCAAAAGACCAATTCAGAGGTGCAGATTAAAAAATAAACGTACAACTGAACCCTTAATACACCAAGAACCAAATTCCACGGTAGTGTTATCACATCACCATCTCCCAGCTGAAGGAAGCAGCGCTGGCCACTGACCAGCTGTTCACTCGTGGGTCAGTGAACGAAAGGCAGTGCTGTCCAGGACAACGATGAGATGTTAACCTGAAAAGGGCAAAATTGCAGAGGCTGGAGGGACCTTCCAGGTAACCCGGCCCCCTCAGTGGACAGAGGACCCCCGTGGGGCCACAGAGCCCAGAGCTCCAATGTGTTCGGGGCAAGCACTCAACTGCAACCCTGATGATGTCCGAAAGCCTTCTGCCCTTCTGCGTCTCTGCCCCACTAACAGGGAATCCGTGAATGCTAAGGACATATAACGCATTTTACAATACATGTAGATTTTTAGCAAATTAAAGATAAACAGTGACAAACTTTGAGAATTAACCAAAATGTAGTTCAGTGAATGCCCAAACTCAAAGCTAGTCTCCAAGAGGTGATAAGCTGTGTGTGGTGGTTAACGCCTGTAAATCCCAGCAGTTGGGGTGGCTGAGGCAGGAGAATCACTTGAGCCTAGAAGGTTGGGGTTGCAGTGAGCTGTCATTGTACTACTGCACCCAGCCTGAGAAACAGAGTGAGACTGTCAAAAACAAACAAACAAAAACAAATTAAAGGAGTTCAAATGAACTCGCCCATACCCTTTAAATTTTCATTTGGGTACATGGGGTGATCTAGTTCCTTTTTCCCTTGCAATACATGAATAATCTAATAATAAAATATAATCTAAAAATTAAAAGGGAAAATTTAATTATTTTCCCATTTCATTATTCCCTATCTCAGGGAAAAAGTTAAAATTATTCCCTATTTCAGGGAAAAAGCCAAAAATCATTTTAAACCTTCCTTCCACAAAGCAGTATACTCATTCATCTCTATCTGCTTTATCAAGTGGAATTCAGCTTCACATGTCTACAATACAGTTTTTGTTAAACAGCGTTTATGTAGACAGGCAAGAGAAAGAAACACTTGGTCTATGTAGAAGCAGCAGAAGACACGTTTTAACAGAAAAGGGAGAAGATACCACCGTGTGAATCTGGAAATTCTGTCCTCATCTTGTCCACACACACAGAAAACACCCAAGCAGGTGCCTAGTGTCCAACAGGAGCACAGAAAGGACAGGGATCCCTCCAGTTGTTTAATGACCAGCCCCACTTGTCACCGCCACATAACAAAATCCGCATGGCAACTTCAGCACGTTTCATTCAAGATTCCAAGGAAATCAAGCTGAAGAACATACAGATGTTTTGCCCACATTTAAAAATCCAGGTGTGGGACTCATAGAAATAAAACACACTATGGGTTCACTTAACTTTTCCAAATTTTTACTTGGAGAAACATATAAAGTTCTTGTCAGTTACATCCTTAAGTTTTTCAATAATTTTTAAATGCAAAGGTCGGGCAAGACTTGTAAAGAGGTACACACATACGGCCCGGCGTGGTGGCTCACACCTATAATCCCAGCACTTTGGGAGGCCGAGGTGGGCAGATCACGAGGTCTGGAAACCGAGACCATCCTGGCTAACACGGTGAAACCCCATCTCTACTAAAAATACAAAAAATTAGCCAGGCGTGGTGGTGGGTGCCTGTAGTCCCAGCTACCCGGGAGGCCGAGGTGGGCAGATCACGAGGTCAGGAAACCGAGACCATCCTGGCTAACAAGGTGAAACCCCGTCTCTACTGAAAATACAAACAATTAGCCAGGCGTGGTGGTGGGTGCCTGTAGTCCCAGCTACTCGGAAGGCTGAGGTTGGAGAATTGCATGAACCCGGGAGGCGGAGCTTGCAGTGAGATCGCACCACCGCACTCCAGCCTGGGTGACAGAGGGACAGTGTCTCAAAAAAAAAAAGGAGGTACACACATACATGCTACGTTCTTCTCTCAAAGAGACGGGCCCTTTTTTAAGATTCCAGAAGTAAATGTGGTTGTCACGCTGCTTTTGAGAGGATGGGCTGTGTTTTAAGCATGAACACACTTTCCTCCATGCACCAAGGATGCACCATGGGGGCAGTGCTACTGCCGCCTCCCCAGTCTCTGCTCAGGGTGGGGCAAGGGGAGCTCAGTTGTCTCCCGTATATACCGTCAACAGGCCAGGTGCTCAGAAGGAGGCTTCCAGGACTCGCTGGAGGCATTCGTTAGCAGGGCAGGCAGTGCCTCGTGCTGGTGGGCATCCAGCAGTAAGGGGGTCTTGCACTTCACTCCCTGGGCCCAGCCCCAGACAGAGGGGAAAGAGACACCTGTATCGTAACTCATGTATATTTATAGACACACAGAGACTCTGCAGTGCAAGGTGCAGAACTAGAAGGAATCATGGAAATAAGAGGGAAGACATTTGGTTATGACTGGCAGAGCCACCTCAAGCCTCAGCATTTCCTGCCGGAGCCCTCACTGACCAGACTCCTCCAGGGTCACTGCCACTGCCTTCCCCAGCTCATGACAGTGACAGAGCCTCAGAACAACCTCCAACTCCTTCCTCACCAGCCCAGGGGACGAGCTGTTCATGAGTGTCCCAAAGCCTGAATGCGGGAACACAGAGGTGACTGAGCAGAAAGGGGGACAGCCACAATGGCCGCGGGTGTGCAGATATTGCGGGGCACCCCAGCAGCCCTTTCCGTCTTAAAGAGGATGGCCACGGGTGTGCGGATGCTCCCGCGTGACCCAGCCGTCCTTTCCACCTTATAGGGGAATGGCCACGGGTGTGCGGATATTCCCGGGTGCCCCAGAGCCCTTTTCACCTTAAGGAGATTTTCAGTCTCATATCAGTCTCCAAACTATTCAGTGAGGTTGGAGGAGTATCACTGTGGACCAATACTGATTGGCACCAAGTAAGGGCAATTTTATAACCATGTCTCAACCATGAAACAATCAGGTCTTTGGCCATCTGATCTAAGCTTTTTCTATAACAAAGTTGGATAAATAAGTTGAACTTTGGTTTTCCAAAGCTTGTTACAGAAACCACATCTTCCTAGGTGTGGCTCTGTGGTGTCACGTGCACACATCAGTAGCCAGGCTTGCCAAGACTCACGGCACATTACACGTTCACCTGAGAAGGCTGCTCAATCACTGAGGGCTCTGGCGTGCTCTGAAATGAATTTGCCACTTCAGCCTACACTCTACTCCCTTGTTTGGTTAAAGAAACCCAAAAAGCAGAATTTCTTTTGGTCAATCGCCTGCTGACCCAACTGCAGAGGTGTTCATTAGAGTACTTTCATTGCATCATAGAAAGCAAAGTCATATAGATCAACTCATTATTACCACTCCAAAGGTTTAGTAAATCTCCAGATAATCAGGCAAACATTTTAAGAAGCTACATTAAGGTTTACAATACTCAAAATTTAAAACTACATCCATACTTCAAAAAACCACCATTCCCATTTTAGATGGCCAAATGCATATGAGAAAGAAAGAAACGTGCTGAGCGCATTTTTGGGGTAATCTTATGGAGAAACTGCCACTTTAAAAATGGCTCTAGTTCCTGGCTCCAGATGGGTGTGGTGGGTGGCCTCACTCAAGTTCAACTCCACCTGAAGCTGGGACACTAGAAATCCATTCCCAGACTCCAGGGCACAAGAATTCCCACTTCTGGAAACAGCCTGGAAAGCAGACCTGTAGCAGAGAATTCTTTCCTGCCCACCCTAACCGTCCTCTGTGGAAGGCAACAGTCAAAGACAAGTCCACCCCCCTAGGCGCAACTGCACCACGAAGAACCATTTCAAGGTAGAAGGTGATTGATTAGTGGGAACAGGCACTTTAGCTAATCACTTATAAGGCAGAGATGGGGGTTTGAAGGCCTGTGTCTGGCCTTGTCCTCGGTAAATGGTCATCCGCAAGTCAGCCTAAGCCACATGGGAAGGGGCTTCTTGCAGTAGAAGTGGGGCCGCAGTTGTGGGGAGGGGGAATGTCTTAACCACCACTGTTTTACAGGATCACAGGGCTCAGGAAATGTTCAGTATTATCACACACCAAGGTTTTTACAGTCTGAAGAAAACTACAGTCCTAAGGTGTCAGTTCTCAAAGCCTTAAGTTCCTCCTGCTAAGATTCCCAGAGGGTCTCGACTTCTTGCACTGAACCCCAACTTGCACAGGCACCTGCGTCTTCCTCCTGCAGCAAATACACATGAGAAGGCTGTGGCTCTGCTGCAGTAATGATGCCATGCAGCCCTAACACCGTGGCAGAGTAATGGCTTTGGCCTGAATGTCCCCAAAACCTCATGCTGAAACCATCTCCGATGGGATACATTAAGAGGTGGGACCTTTGGGAGGTCCTGCTCTCAGGACTGGGGTTGGTGTCCCTGTTGGGAGGTGGAGGAGCCCTAGTGCTCTAGTGCACTAGGGCTCCTCCACCATGTGAGTCCCAACAAGACGCCTGCTGCCACGCAAGACCCTGTGAGATGCTGCCGTCTGTACGCCACAGGCCCTGGGACACCAGATGTGCAGGTGCCTTGACCTTCACTGCCTTGACCTTGGACTTTCCAGCCTCCAGAGCTGTGAGCAATAAATGTCTGTTTACAAATCACCCAATCAACAGCAGCCGGACAGAGAGACAGTAATGTTACAACATGAGTCACTTTCTCACTGGGCCAGAGGCCTTCCCATGAGCCACCACCGTAAAGCAAGAACTCCCTGGAGGATGCAAAGGGGTTCACAAGGAATTCTACCCAGCACCAGGGTGTCTGTCCTTTCTCGTAGGAAGATAGCTGAGCCATGGCAGGAAACTACAGGGTGGGTGGGGCTAGACAGTAATGTGTCACCTGCTCATCTAAGCCTCAGTCTCCTGCCTCTCATCATGACAGCGGGGGTAACCCCCTCACCTGAGCTGTTGGGGGAGGTAAGATTGATGGGTGATTAACAATTGTTAGTTCCACAGAAATTAGGCAAAGAATCCGCCCCTACGTCTTATAATACCAAACCAGTCCAGGAATTCCACATCACTACTAATTTGCATGGGAAAATGCTGGATTCTCATAAGTTCTGGCATGTCATTTGTATTGATAAAGTTTGCAGAGTTGTCATATACTAAGTATATAAAACAGGAAAATAAATCATGCAATTTGGAGGTTGAAGCAGGAGAATTACTTGAGTACAGGCGGCAGAGGTTGCAGTGAGCCGAGGCCAAGCCACTGTACTCCAGTCTGGGTGACAGAACGAGACTCGATCTCAAAAAAAAAAAAAAAAAAAAAAAAAATTGCTGCTTCATGCTAGTAAAGTGGGCGGATTCTACATGCCAACTCTTATTCAAAGGTCGCCTAACACTGACTCAGGAACTCTGGCCCTGATGTGCTTGAAGTTTTAATGCTAACAGTGTTAAAGACCACTCCCCCAGGAGCTCTGAACAAGTACTCCAGGTATATGCTGAACAAGACCACACACTCTCTGACCGAAATCTAACTTCACAGACCCAAACTACAGAACCACAGAAGACACTGCTTCTGTCCAACTTTGTGTTCTGCCACCGTTTGTGTCCGTTATTTCCTACAAACCATCTCATTAGAATTTAGGGCACACAAAAGGCCGATACAACAGGGTTACTTTTCAAAGGTTTGGAGGTGAAGAACAGATACAATGCATTAACTTCCTATTGCTGCTGCAACAAATTACCACAAATGCAAACCTCCTCTCAGCCCTGGAAGTCAGGAGTCCCAGGGCTGAAGTCAAGGGGTCAGTAGGTTGTGTTCGTGCCTGGAGTCTCCCAATTCATAGAAGCCACCATGCAGCTTGGCTCACAGCCCCACACCCCTCTGACCACTGCCCTGGCCTCAGCCCTGCACCCCTCCAGCCACTGCCCCACCCTTGGCCCATGCCCCTCCGGCCCCTACCCCACCCCCGCCCTCAGCCCCACAGCCCTCTGGCCTCTATCTCATCCTCAGGTGTCCTCCTCTGAGGCAGACCCTCGTACTCCCTCTCATCAATGCACATGTGAGGACGCTAGACCCCACCTGGACAACCCAGGGTCCTCCCCCATCTCACTGTCCCTTACAGTCACATCTGCAAAGCCTCTTTTGCCATGGAAACTTCATTATACTAACAATCATTTAACAAGTCCATTATAATGATGTAAAAATGGGCATTGTTTTCCTCCTAATGAACAGATCAGTCACCCATGTAACCTATAAATATTTAACTATTAAATATACAATACTGTAGGGGACAAAGATGAGGAAGATGGTTCCTCCCTGAAAGATGACTGGACCCTAGATGGAGGGATGAACATTCTGAACAGAATCAACCTAACTCAACATTTGAATCAGAGAGGCCAAGCAGTAAGACTTTCAAAAAAGCAACCAGAAAGTGTGTACCGTGCCTGTAGTTCACAGCTGAGCCTGGCGTCATGAGCATGAGCGTGTGGACATGCATAGCAGACCCAAGTTTAAGATCAAATATAAGGAGCTTTCAACTGTAGTATTTAACTAGATCTTATTACAAAATAGCTTCTTGATTACAGTTTTTGTCCAAAAAGTTCTCTGTAATTAAAGAAATTAATTTTCCCCTAAAAAACACTTCGCCATCTATCATCCCATAAAAACTAAATGGATATATTAAAGAAAAAAGACAAATGTTTGACTTCGGGGGTTTGCCTACGACTTGGATAAGAATGATTTTCTTCTGGCCAAGCAGGGAGCAGCTGGACCAGACTGGAGGGAAGGAAAAATAAATTTCCACTCTGACCTCAGTTGGACACCAGAGTCTTCCCTGTCAGAATGTGGGTGTGGTGCTTCCCACACACTACCCTCTGACAAAACTCAGCCCAAGGGTGTGGGAAAAGGCCGTCTACTTCTGAAAAATCTATAAAGTACAGACACATCAAAAGCTTCAGAAGACTGTAAAGTGCCAAGGAGACCACTGCACCCTTGGAGTTTACAGAAAATGGCCAGCATCACACGTGCCTGAGGTCCAGGTTCAGCTCCCAGCTGCCGCGACACCGTGAGCGCAGTCCTGGCTTCCCCTCTGATGCAGAGAGCTGGAAACTCTGCTGGCAGCACTCAGAGCTCAGAACATTCTAGATGAAAGCAACGTGTTCCTTTTAAAATGGGGAACCGGGGCAGCACAACTGAAGCTCTACGACTCTCTCAACTACTGGGTTTCGGGGTAGCATTAGGAAATCGTGAGAATCCAAACCTCAATTTCATACAGATTCCAAACTCACTGCAGGTTCCAGAGTTTCCTGAAGCATTCTTCCAATTTATCACTCAGGATTCCCTTGCCAAAGCTAATAAAGTCTAAATTCCTTACAGAAAAGCCACCATAAGCACCACCACAAATAAGATCAGCTAACGCCCGCCCTTTGCACCAAACCTATAAACTGTTACTCACAGAAGACTGCGCTGGAGGCAGCTCTCAGCTGACGCCGAATCCCTGAGACTTCATTATCCCCATTTTGGATCGAGTGTGAAGACTGTCAGCAAACCAGGGCCCCAGTGTGAAGTAGAGAACAGATTCTCTGACACCTGCTTGAACATTTTCTTCCCACCTGTCTTGGATATTGAGCACCCTCAGAGCTACTGAGTCACCCACATTTGCAGGTCATTTATCCAGCCACCAGGATAACATAATTATGCGATAAAAATGCCTTCTCAGGGCTTTGTCATACTCAACAAGGCAGCTCAGAAGGCTTGTGTAAGCCCAAGAAAGGGGGAAGCGTCCTCCAAATAGACAAAGACCAAGGAAAACCGTGCAGCGACTCTCTCAAGACAGCAGAAACAGAGCCCGCTGTAGCCTTTCAGGCCATGCTGGCCACAGCCCTGCGTTAGGTGGCACCATTTCCACACATGCAGCCTGCTGGGCCCATTTGAAAGGTCCCGATTGCGAGACACTCACCCCCACTTCCAGTTTCTGCAAGACCCGCTGCAGCCCCACTCCACCGCGGGGGCCGACTGTTCAAGTTTTCCCGGCGAGACCCCTCAGAGCCTGCACAGCGTCTGAGACTGGGAAGCACCAAGGATCCAGAAACGCACAAACCCGTTCTCCTCATGCTGCTTTCTGGGTTCCAAGTTGTCTTAAGAACGAGTCCTGCATAAACCCCGGGCTGGGGAGCCAGCCACAGCCCAGCAGCACCCAGCTCATGTGCTCCACCCACCCCACAGAGGACCACGGAGGCCCCAGCACACTCTGTCCGCGGGGCAAGACACCAGAAACAGCCACAGTTCAGTGTTCTGCCACCCACCCCGCTGCCCTAATTACCTGCTGTGATCTGAAATTGCATTGGTTGGGAAGGGGATCTCACTGCTCAAGCACTCCCTGCTGCCTCCTTGCAAACAACATAAAAAATCCAAAACCTCTCTGAACGTTTACTATAACCTCAAAACAAGACCCATCACCAGACCAGGGAAGATACACACGCACATCTGACAGCTGGTGGGCGTCAGTGACCGACGCGACGGCTTCCGTGTGGCGTGTGAAGCGGGAGGCCTGTCACGGTGACTCAGGCTGGGGTCTGAATAGGGGTCTTCCAAGCAACTAGGCAACCAGGACGCACACCCCAAAACCCAAGTCCCCGCACTCATGTACCTGGCAGAAATGCTGCGTGGCCATTGACACCAGTTGTGCACCAAGACCGATCTGTGTCCTGTGGCCCTCACAACGTCTGTACACGTCTGGGCCCAGCACAGGCACGCATGGCACCCTGCTCGCCTCGAGTGGGGCTCTCTCCTACCAAGGGGGATGGCCCTGAAGTCCGTTGAGATTTTCAAAGCTCTACAAAGTCGTCCTTCCTCCTGCTTGTTCAGAAGACCTAAAGCCCTGAAGACACCAGTGAGAATTGACCTAGCCTCTTAAGGCAGCTCAAACACCTAAACAGAGGAACGCTGGACCTCTCTGCCCTCGGGAGCAGCCAATAACCCACTGGGCTAAGCAGAAGGCACAGATGTCACATCCAGAAGCCAGTGGCGCTCACATTTGCATTCCAGGAGCCACCCTTGTGAGTCCCTCCAAGGCTTCCAAGTCCCACTTGATTGTTTTCATCGTATCTCTATAACATCAGAGACATTATATCTCATGGTATCTATGAGATCCTCTCTACTTTTATGAGCATATATGCTCCCTGACTTACCATGGGATGAAACTGTTCCAATAAACCCAGCGTAAGCTGAAAACATCCTAAATAGAAAGTGCATTTGACATAATAGTTTCAACTTACAATGGGTTCATTCAGAGGCAGCCCATCTCGGGCCGAACAATGCACTGAGTGTGACTAGTTCACACCATCACAAGGTTGGGAAAAAAAATCACAAACGTAACCATTTTGAGCCAGGGACCATCTGTATTGTGGTTCCTGTCTTCAGAGACAACAGAAACCTCTTCTTAGACAAGAATCACAATTTATAATCCTCAAAATGTTAAACTTAGTTTAACAATCTACAGATTCAAACAAAGCCAAAGTAGGCCCACAAGACCGTTTGTGCCATTCGCTAAGACACACGACTCTGTAATAACCCTCACCACAGCCCCTCAGGGTGAGTCCCAGAGGTGGGTGAGGCTTGTAGCTACGGACACTAACAAAACCAAAATCAGAGTACGCAGGTGCAGTCAAGACATATGACTTCTCCACTAGCATATGCACAAATGTTTATCAGCAAATCTGATCTTTGCTTTAACTCCCTCTCATGACCTAAAAAGGAGTCCACCACACACACACACACACACACACACACACACACACACACACACACTTCAAAAACATAATTCGTACTTGCATTCAATTCTGGGCATTTGGAATAGACCTAATGGGGGATTAAACCTCTCCTCCAACCCATTGCTTAGTCTTCTTTGAGGATGAAGGATTTTGCATAACACAAGTCAGCATATAAAAGATCTTGTATAGAAACAGACTTTCAAGTGGTCCTCATTAGAGTGATTCAACTAATATACAAAGGACCCAACACACAGCACAATGTCTATTAGAAGAATGATTAATTTGTTCCCCTCAAAATCCTAATATCTACACAGAAAAAAATACCCGATACACATTTTATCATTCTTTACCAGTATAGTCATACAAAGGAGTATCACAAAAGCGAAAGAACACATTTGGTTTGACTCACAGTTCTAAATTTAATATAAAATTGCTAAAACCACCAAGACAAACATGACTATGAAATATTTAACGATCTTCACCTAAATTCAAGTCACCATTCAACCACCAATACCTCTGCTCTCCTTACAGGAACTTCCCAAAAGTAAATTTTGGAATTAACAGGACAAATTTTTCTAGTGATAGAAATTAGGAAGAAATTGGTTGAAGGTGGTTCCTTGGCTGTCAAACTTTTTCTCAATAATATTTTGTAAAATAAAAGCATCAAACAGATCTTTACATTAACTTACAATCTATCAAGCAATACTGGAGCAAGCTTTAAATATTAGCCACATTCTGTCAGGGCTGACTAACATTAAATCAGCATCAGTCTCATGTCTTACAGTATCCACAGCTCATCTTCTCAAAACCACTTAAGATTTCATAATTAACTCAATTAAACAATCTAAGTCATCTCCTTGATCATTGACATGAAGGGATAATTTTCCCCCAAAATAGTACCTCTTTCCTTGACATGATTTAATCTGTGGTTAGAGTATTTAACAGGATTTCTTTCCTTCTTAGAAAATAAAATATACACCTTTCCAATATGAAAAACACTAACTGATAATGCTATAGCTTAACCAGGTCAAAAGGGGTTTTTTTTTTTTTTTTTTAAGTTAAAAAAAGAACCTAACTGCATCTTTGGACCTTATGTGAGGTAGTGTCCAGGGTCACTGGGACCCCCACTTGGTCAGTGCAGCTGGGTACCAATTAAAGACAGAAACCCAAGGGTTCACTCAAAGCCCCTTCCCAGCTCTTCATCCTAGTGGAAGCCATGGGCACAAAGGAATGCGGCATTCCACGGAGGACTTTGGGGAATGGCTGCTTGAGAACATCAAAGTGGCTCACGTCCCCCAAGTATAAAGCCAGTGACTGCTCTCAGCTTCAATGCAGTACCATCCACAGCAGCCAAGGTCTGGAATCACCTGAGTGTCCGTCAACAGGGGATGAAGGGAACGTGACCCGAACATACACAGGAGCAATACTCCACCACACAGCTGAGATCCCTGTCATCTGCGACAGGATGGATGGAGCTGGAGGATATACGTTAAGCAAATGAGCCAAGCAAAGAAATGGAGCATGTTCTCACTCATAAGCAGGAGCTGAGAGCAGATCTCATGGAGGCCAAGAGTAGGTGGTCAACAGGGCCCAGCAGAGCCCACTCATAAGCAGGATGGGCAGAGGCTCGTAACGGGGACAAACACACAGCCTCATGGGAGCACAAGACCTACTATTGATAAATCAGCAGGGGGATGGCAGTGGGTCATCTACTGTGTATTTCAAAACAGCTAGGAGAGAATAACTTGAACATTACCAGCATAAGGAAAAGAAAATATTTAAAGTGAAAGACATCCCAAGTACACAGATTTCATCAATACAGGGATGAATCAAGATATCACATGCACTCTGAAAACATGTACACATATTATGTATCAACAAAAACAAAAACCAATGACAGAACCATTTGTGAAGCATGTGCAGGAGAAGAATGGGAAGCCTGACATGATGTGGCTGTGTGTCCCCACCCAAATCTCATGCTGAACTCTAACCTTTTGTTGGAAGTGAGCCCTGGTGGGAGTGACTCATGGGGGTGGTTTCTAATGGTTTAGCACAATCCCCCAAGTGCTGTCCTCATGGTAGTTCTGAGATCTGGTTGTTTGGAGGTGCATGGCACCTTCCCCTTCACTCTCTCTCCCCTTCCAGCCATGTGAAGACATGCCTACCTCCCCTTCACCTTCCACTCTAAGTTTCCCCAGAGGTAGAAACCTGTACAGCCCACAGAACTGTATGCCGATTAAACCTTTTTTTTCCTTATTACCCAGCCTCAGGTAATTCTTTATAGCAGTGGAAGAACAGTACAGTCCTCAGGACCAGCAGTGTTTTCTTTCTCCCCAGCAGCCAACAAGGTCCCACACACTAGCTGGTTTTCCAAAGCCTTTGCCAGAATGCTGAGGCTGTTTTGGGGATACGGACTTTCCCCATCTCTGGCAAACCAGATGGGGCATCCTATTTGCCTCTTACCACCTTTCTCAGACAAACCCTACCTCTGAAACATCCTCCGCCAGGGGCCTCCTTCAGCAGCAGCAAAGCTGAGTATTCCTTGCACCTCCCTTCTTCTGAACAAGTAAACATCTTAAGCTTATTTTTCCATCTTCCCAGCTCATTGAAAAAAATATCTTATGCTTTCTATTTTCCTAACACACACACGGAAGAGAAGTGCCGTGAGGGCAGGGGCTCTTGCTTTCCCGGATCTGAGCCTGGCCCTCAAACACTAGACGAATTCATACTGACACGATATCTAGAAGCAGAAATGCAAATATCCACATGGCTTCAAATACCCTAAGGATCTAACAGGCCGAGTGGCCCATGTAACTATGGTTTGTGCTGGGCCATTCAACTGGTGTCCAAATCCCTGTCCAAGTGAGCTCTTTAATTTTGGGACTTTTCAGACAGCTGTTTTTTTTTGTTGTTGTTGGTGGTGTTCTGTTTTGTTTTTATTAAAGGGATCTATTACAGTTACAATCAAGAATATCCCAGGCCGAGTGTGGTGGCTCATGCCTGTAATCCTAGCACTTTGGGAGGCCAAGGTGAGCGAATCAAATGAGGTCAGGAGTTCAAGACCAGCCTGGCCAACATGTTGAAACCCCATCTCTACTAATACAAAAATGAACCAGCCATGGTGGCAGGCACTTATAATCCCAGCTACTCAGGAGGCTGAGGCAGGAGAATGGCGTGAACCAGGAGGTGAGGCTGCAGTGAGCCAAGATCACGCCACTGCATTCCAGCCTGGGCAACACAACAAAACTGTCTCAAAAAAATAAAAATACACCAATACGCCCAGTGAGTTCTTCACCAACATCAGATACATCAGTTTAAAGAAAAATAATATGAATGCATGTTTTTAAATTTCAGTGTTGAATTTAACCATATCTTTTAAGAAGATATGAAGATAGAAGTTCCCCAAGGATCGGGGGAGAAAAAAGCAGTTAAGAAAATGTTAAAACCTCAGGAGAAAAACAAGTATGGGGTAAGACCTCAAGGCAAAACTTTTTCCTTGCACTTTGATTTCAAAAGAACAGAGATGCCCAAAATATGAACTCTCCCATCTGCATTTTATATTCCTCTCTGTCCTTTGAAGGACTGGAGATGGGATTCCAGGTTCCAAAGTGCCCGGCCAGGGCTCACATCAGGCCAATTCCTCTATGTCCTTTGAAAGGCTGGAGATGGGATCCCAGGTTCCAAAGTGCCTGGTCACGGCTCACATCAGGCGGCATCTTTCACAGCTGTTTACTCCCCTGACTGTGCTTAGAGAGCTCTGTGGCCCAATTTACACAAAAAGGTCCTAATTTACACACGTTCATCACTTTGAGCAGAGTCTCAAGAAATGAGACAAATATTGACATTCCACAGAAGCAAGTATTCTCTTCCGAAAAGTCAAGTGTGAGGTTCCCATGAGCCAGGCAGCTTGGTTACAGAAAGCACCGGCTGACTTGCTGGTTTAATGTTAAATGCATTTAAAATGTTAAGTGATCCGACCCCCCTCCCAGTGGGTGTGTACGTTGAGCTGGTTGCAGTAGTGATGCACAGACCACGTGGTTTTGCTTCAAGCAGAGGACCCCACACCCAGGAAGAGGCCAAAGGACGGCATCGAGGTCTAGGACAGTTCTAAGGAGAGCTGCAGTCTGAATGCCTCGTCTGCAAATAGTCTCTCATTTCAGAGGAAATCACTGAACAGTGTTCGTAACACGTGAATTTTAAAAATTCATATTTCTAATTTCATCCCATTAGAACTTTTGAAGAACAGATGTGCACCTGCTCCAAGTCAATGAGAGGACACTCAGTCCCTCACAGGTCCTCGGCCTCCGCCTCTCACCTAGAGAACGTCAGCTCAAGCCAATCACAGCGCAGTGCGATTTTCTATAATATGCACGCCTGCATCTGAGCTGAGATGTGAATGTCCGGAATGTGCCTGCCAGGCCCAGGAAGAACTGCAGCAGCTGTGGGGACATAAGCCGCTAAGGAATCCGATTTGGAGGGAACTCGAGGCAACTAAAACTAGTTCCACTGGTTTTTCTTAGCAAGGCTTGACCAGGCAAACTGTTATCACTGTTGCTAATTCATGGTAATTGGGATGGGGACTTAACAGTAAGTAATTAGAGCAATTCTAGAATTTGCTACTCAATTACAATGGCACAGATTCCTGAGAATGGAAGAACTGTTGCCCAGAATAGAGTTCAACAGGTCCTCCCCATACCCCAGGAAACATGACATTTCCATGCACCCCTGCTTTGTTCCCTGGCCACCTGATCTCAGCCGTCTGATGGCATCACTCCCCAGAGCTGGAAACACCTGACCTCTTGTCACCCTCCCATCTGCCCTGCTTTCCTCCAGCCCGGGATACTCAGCGATGCCCACATACAGGACCCGGAAACCAGGGTTATCCCAAACCAGTGCCTGCATTCAAAGTCCTCCATGGCAGGACAATCACCAACGGCCAATACTCCCAGAACCTTCCACCTCAAAACGGGAGCACATCTGGATTCAAGCTGACAACGCTGCATTCTCTTTGCCATGTACATATGGAGGCATGTCAGGTTCCACCTAAAGGTATCAAGTTTCACGCTGGTCAGGAGCCCAAACCTAGTCACTCTGCATGATCTCAATTCACCATCCACAGAGAAGCCTGCAGTTTTCCTCTGGTGCACGGTGTGGACGGTGGATGCATTTCCTCTGAAAACTTGGAGACGGGATCCTGGCCAAGAAGGCCAGTCACCCTAGCCCCTGCAAGGCCCAGACGTGCCCCTCTGCTGTCTGCACACAGTACCCAAGTCTAGCAGTGCTGGCTCTGTGGTGGGATCCATCTGGGCCTCAGAGGACCCGGGGCACAGGAACCGTGCAGCCTGGCTGTAGCCAGAGGCCTAAAGGCTCCCCACGAGGCTCTCCAGCCAAGGTGCCCCCACCACAGGCAGAGCCATTCAAGAGAACTGCCAGCTGAACTGGAAACGTCCCAATCTGCTCAGCCAACACAGAAAGATAACAGCCACCTACAGCTGCTGAGCCCCGAAACGTGGCCACTGGGCCTGAAGGGCTGAATCCGGAATTTAATCTGTGAAGTTCTTTTCAAATGTGTTTGGCTATGTAATCAAATCTTTATTCTAATTAAATTTAAAGGAGCCTCTGGCTATGGGCTCCCTTGTCGGGCATCACAGCTCCAGGGAATAAGAATGGGAAGGAGATGCCCAGAGCCTCTCTGCATTCTCCGCCCTAATTCAGCACGTCATCATAAGGAAAGGCACTCCAGCAGGAGAGGTGTGCACAGGAAGAACTGGGTTGGCCCTGACACAAGCATGACCCCCATGGCATCACAGCTGCCTCAGCCAACAGGCAAAAGACAATGATGCCCACCTGGACAGGTCACCGGATATGATGATGCACCCCAAGCCCTAGTCCCACAGCAGCCAGAGACCACCCGCTGCTCGTCCCAGGTGAAACACAAGCCCTAGTCCCACAGCAGCCAGAGACCACCCGCTGCTTGTCCCGGGTGAAACAGGCAGAGCTGCCCGAGCCCTCAAAAGCAGGAAGAATTAAAGAGGCAATTCCCGTGATTCCCACAACACACATGACACTCCTGGGAGACAGACACAGGCTTCGCTGTGAAAGTGCAGAGGACAGTGCAGTTCCTAGGTGGGCTGCTTCTTCCAACGATCAGGGAAGAAACCAGATCCGTTTCCTTGTAGGAGAATCATTTGTACCGTGATTAGACAGAAGGTGGCCGATGTTATCAAATCATCAAGCACTGCACGGCTGTGTCTCCAAGGCGGGCTTGGAAACTTCCAGCCACCCGCCTAGAGGCCACAGTGCTTACAATGGAGATACGGGTGACTGAGGTCTGGCTTCCTCAGGGAAGCAAAATTTGAACTTTCGTCACTGAGGAATCGCTCATTTACAGTCACTCACCCTCAATGCAGAAGAGGGCTCAAGACACTGCACCAGACTTCAACACTCAGGGTTAGGGTCAGGGTCAAATTCACAAGATTTACAAAATGTATTTACTTGGGATGCCAGAAGAGATGTAGCTTCACACCGCCCCAGCTGCAGGGTTTGCTTAGCCCTTTCACCAGTGGATCTCACCAACAAACACATCCACGCCTCATCCATGGCAGCACAGAAAACCACTTGGAAGACAGCCACTCCCACCAAGCTTCCTGACTTTGGTGTTTAAAATCTACATCATTTAAAATCTGTATCTCATACGTGAGATTACACTTCTCCGAACAGACATTGCGATTGTCATTTCACCCAAAAGGGCTTTAGGAAATGACACGCGGTCCAGACGCCAGAGGTCGCCGGCCGCCCTACTCTAGCCTAATTCCTTTGTGCCTGTATGGAGGCTTCACAGATACAGCCCGGTCACATTAATGACCATATGAGAAGCTCAGGGCATAGACGAACTCAGTGCTGAATTTTTCCATTTTTCGCCCTTTTGTTTTATCCAGAAGACAGCTGAGAGAGGCTCCGGCAGATCATCTCCTCGAGTATAATGACTCCAGCCACTTCTCTTCACCCCAGGTCACCCCTCAGTCACACGCTTTTGAGAAGCCAAAGCAATTCTGTTCTCTTCACGCTGGGTTCCAAGCACTAAATTCCTCCGTTTTATCAATTAGATTATCAAGCAGCCGTTTGTAATCTGGACTGCAATCTGATACAAAATTTAAGGCTAAATTAGGTTGCGGTAACAGCTCCTATTTACGTTATAGACAAGGCATGAATGAAAACTTTAATCTGTTCATAGGACCAATTTTGTAAACAAACCAATTATTCAAGCAATGATTGTCTTCAGTTAGATGCAAATTTCTTTGCTCATAAAAGATTTTCCAGTAGGAATTTTTAAATCCATGGTCTGTGTTTCCTGAGCCTGTCTCTGCACCATCCCCTGAGTGCACAGCAGAACTTCTCAGGGCATCCCATCAGCAGGCCCACTGAAGAGAATAAGCCCACAGCCCCCAGCCCAGGAATCAAGTCCGAGCCCCAGCAGCCCCTCGTCCAGCCGGGACTTCCTCACCAGCACAGCACCCAGAGGTCTTCCAGGTTTAATGCCACGTGTGCGTGGAAAGTAGAGTGCTGGAAAGACCACAGGGGACATTCTACAAATGCAAATTCCCTCCTGGAACAGCCCAGCAACCCTCTGTACCGTCCCCAAAGTACCCATGCCAGGCAGGCATAGAGAGTCTAATGGGGTGCCTAGGAATCAGCATTTAACACGATTCTGATGAATAAAAAAGTTTGAGAGGCCGGTCAGCGAGGGGCTGCTGTGGCCTCCACTCATTTGCAGGCTCTGAAGAGACACCGATTCAGGTAACAGGCCAGACAGGACAGGACAAGGATGGGAAAGTGGAGGGCAAATTCCATGGACCACCAACCACCCCGCCATCCCCACTGAGACTCTGTGATTTAAGGAGAGGCAAAGCCAGGGAGAAAAGATGCTCGCACCATGCGAGGGACTGAGATTTCACCTAAAACGCACAGCATGTGGCTGAGGGCCAAGGTTGGGTAAGCCGGGAGCACAGAACGGGATTCACAGGCCCAGAGGTGCCCCCCACACCCAGACCCCGTGTAGACCTCCCAAGTACTGCCTGTGTCTCCTGCCTGGTTTATTTCCTTCCCCCCTTCTACTGTGTTGGTTTCTCAGCCGCCCCCCACCACCACACACCCCTCTCTACAAGCTTGGTGGACTGAAAAGGGCGGGGGGGGGTGGTAAGAGCTGGGGTCTGGGGCCAACGTCCTGCCTGAGACATTAGTTCCAACCCACCCAGCTGTGATGTGAGCCCGAGATTTCTCAAATGTGAGATGGGAAGGTAACTGAACCCACTTCCCAGGATGGCTGTGGAGACTGAGATCACATAGCCACACATCAGCGTCCAGCACACGTGGGACCCCAGCCGTGTTGCCCTTGGTGGGAATCCCTCTATGCCCCCTCTGCTACCAGAGCCAACTCCCAGCAGTAGCTGTGGAGGGTGCATCCTCTATTCCCACTCCACTCACCTATCGCTCCACCCAGTGACCTGCCACGCAGCGGCCACCAGCAAATCCGGCCCCACTGGATAACCGACCACCACCAACCTCCCCCCACTTTGAGGCATCTTCCACTTGCAGTTCCGAAGCAGGGAGAAACCGCCCTCAAGGGCGCTCACCTGTTCCTTATTGCACGTAATGACCAGCCACGCAGGGCCACCAGCAAACCCGGCTCCACCGTCCAGGTTCTGGTGGGTTACTGCCCCCCTCCCCCACTTCCTCCGGCGGTGTCTGGGAGGCTCAGAAACTGCCCTCCAAGGGCACTCATCGGTTCCTTATTGCACTAATACCTCATTTACAGAAGTCCACTTTGACTTCCAGCACTGCAAGTGTGACAATTTAGGAATCCTGCTTGCAAGCTCCAAGAGCTTGAGGTCACGTCCACCTCACCAGCATCCCAGAGACCCAGCACTGTCCCACTCTGTGTTTAAAATTCCAAAATACTCTTTCAAAATGCTACTGGCATTTGGTTTGCACATCTTCAACAGAATCCATCTTCAACAGTTGGATTCAATCATAACATGTGAGTTACACATCTGCCAAGTTGTAAAGCCTCATACATTTATAACATTTTATGTATGGTCAAACGGTTCATTAATATAAATTATGAAAGTCTCTAAGAAACAGATTTTTTTCTGGCATTAGATGGCCAAAGGAAAACTGGGTTCTGGTTGGCTTGCAGGCCTGTAGAGGCAGACATATCTGCTGACACAACCAAGCTCCTTCCCACTGACATGGCCGCATCCCAGGCCCCTCACCCGGACGCCCGCAGGCCCCTGGAGGAGCAAGCTGACCTGCCCACATTTCTCAAATACACAGCTGTTGCTCACACTGCAGATAGAGTTCAAGGCACGAGCAGGCCACCACACTAAAAATACCACGCAGCGTCCACGCCAGGTGACGGTGGTTTTCACTCCATCCCAAAAGCCCCATGTATGAGTTTACAGCCATGATTACTACATGAATTTTTAGACCCTCAAGACATACTTTGTTTACTTTTATGCAACAAAGTTAAAAGACTATCACTCAGATATAGGCTCTGAAACTGTGGAATAATTACTTGGGAACAGAGCCTCTGCCAGATCAGGATAAGCACTTGGGACAACACCCCGTGACCTCGGTCCACACAAACCCATCCAGACCAGAGGCCTCCCGCACTGCTCTGTAATTTCTGTGGATTTCTGTAAATGAGGTATTAGTGCAATAAGGAACAGATGAGTGCTCTTGGAGGGCAGTTTCTGAGCCTCCCAACCACACGGCCACATTAAGGCTGAAGCCGCACCACCTCCAGAAACACTGTCCGTCGCCGAGGTGTGCCTGGCTTCTCCCTTTTTCCAGAACTTAACAAAACCTGAAAGGACAGGTCTGTGTAGAAAACCACAAACTACTTGCGATTCCTCTTCCCAGGTCAGGCTGTAGGAAGCTCGTCTCGGCCCTCACCGTGGTTCCCATAAGAAATAAAGTCAGATTTCTAGTCCCTGTCTCCTGGGCGGTGTGGCAGGCATACATACCTTCAGTTACATGAGGAAAGGCGTGGCGAGCCCCTTTCCTTCAGTAAAGCTGCACAGTTCCCCGAACCCTGATGCCATCCCCCTCACGCCACTGTGAACACCTGGACAGAGCACATTTCAATGCGCGCACCTTCGTGGGCTGGTTTTCTATTTCTCCACTAAATCACCCCAAAGTTAGCGCCCTGAACACTGACTTATTTTCTCCCATTTCTGAAAGCTGGAGTCCAAAACAGGTCCCACCAGCTAACGTCGAGGTGTCGACAGGGCTGGCTCTGGGGAAGCGACCGTCTCCTCGCCTCCCGCAGCCTCTAGAGGCTTCCGCATCCCCTGGTCCATATGGCACCTACTGTCTTCAGGACCCACAGCAGCCCTGACGGCCCCTCAGCAGGAAGACGCAGAATGTCAGGAGCCCGGGCTCCAGTGCTAGGGCCAAGCCTCCGCACCCTCCCAGCTCCTCACACACGCCCGTGCGAGCTAATAGAGATTCCACTTTAACTAGTGTCACCTGTGTAAGGGGTAAGTGCCCAGCTGTGAACTGGTTAACCTCGCTCACACAGACCCCGGGAATAACCTCACAGGCCATGGACCACTTCACAATGAGTGACCACCTGCTCGGGGACCTCCATGGCCCAGTAGAGCCCTCCGGTGCCTCCCCGTGGACTCAGGGTCTGCAGCACCAGAGGACCCTGGATAAAAAAGACAGCTCCCATGTCGGGACGCACTCACCAGCGGTTGGGTTCCCGGTACTTTAAGTAGGCAAGGTGGACAAGCCGGGCCCTGTGCAACTCCATCACAAGAATAACGGCTGCACGTGGTGAGTGAACGGGTGACCACCCCTCAGCCCAGATGGCCCCTCTAAGCACATCACCGCCGTGACCTCCAATGAGACTCAGCTGCTGGCACAGTCCAGGTATCGGCCCCCAAGAACATTCTGGATCACAATTCACAGTAGTGATTGCGATCAGGGCCACACATGGCTGAATGTATTTACAGGAGGATGCCACAGCCGATCTGGCTGGACTGAGAACATTTCCCACTGTACATTCTTACAACACCATTTTATTTGCACTTTATTAAACTTTTACGGCTTTTTTCTGCTTATCTACTTTATGGGAGTGTTTCTTGTTCTTATGACTGCAGTGATACTTTAAGCTACAACTATTAATGTGTAAAATTAGTTTGGAAGACGCCTTCTCATTAAACATTTCACAAGCAAGCAGTCAGAGGCACCTAACCTGGAGGCCTGTTTTCTTCTCTGAGCCAAACCTACATTGGACTCAAAGAAAAGGGCACACGGAGAGGGGCTGGATCTCCAGCGCCCATTCCTAGGGGGCCTCTTGGGGAGCAGATATGGAGGGAGAAGCCCTGGGCTACGGCACCGTCGTACTAAAGAAAAGTCCATTTGGGTAAATGTAAGTGCCAGACTTAAGAGATTAAGTAAACCATGAAAAGAAACCACTAACCACAGCTTCTCCAAAACAGAACTAAACTCCCTTTAGTTTGAATTGGAAAAGCAGAAGTGCTGATCAGGATACAAAAAAAAAAAAATGACAAAGTATCTGAACACAGGAGAATAATCAAGGGCCACTGTCTCTTCCTGTGTCAGTGGGAGCCTCGCATCTAAGCTGGATTTAGAAGGTTGCTGCTTTGGACTGAAAGTTATCCTCAAACCGTTTGTAAGCAAGTGGAGCAGAACGCTTCAATTATTTCAAGGTTTAGCGGTAAAGCTCTGTAACTCTCAGAACTATTTTAATTGGTGTAAATTTTAAAGTGACTCAATCTGTTGGCTGGAGTATCTAACGGCTTACCCACGGGGTCATGTTGGAAAATTATTCCAATTGCCTTTTTTTCCTACTGAAGATGCATTTGAACGTTCTTGTAGTTTGCAGTTGGCTGGTTCTGATGTTTGGTCCTGAGGAGGTCCAAGTACCCGGAGAGGAAGAATCTGAAACCTCAAGCCATTCGAGTGCTGTCTGGGGAGATGGAGACCCCAACCCGAGGGCCACTGACGGACTCAGCACGGGCGCAGGGCCGCCCGAGGCAACGGGCCACGTATTTGCCGCTTACAAAACAACATAAGCACGCACCCCTAGTTGTGCACACACGCTCTGTACACGCTCACGTCTGCCCATACCAACACCAGCACACAGCCCCAGGTGTGCACACACGCTCTGCACATGCTCACATCTGTCCGTGCCAACACCAACACACAACCCCGAGGTGTGCACACACGCTCTGTACACATCTGTCCCACCAATGCCAGCACATATTCTGTATGCACTCACATCTGTCCCTGCCAATGCCAGCACACATCCCCAAGGTGTGCACACACGCTCTGTACACGCTCACATCCCTCTCTGCCAATATGAGCACACGCCCCCAGGGGTGCACACACGCTCTGCACATACTCATGTCTGTCCCTGCAGCCTGAGTCAAACAGTCACAGAGAGGCAGAGGAGGAGGAGGAAGGACGCGATGGGCACCGAGGTCCTGGGCCGGTTCCCCTCCCTACCTCGGGAGAGACCCCTCATGTGATCCTGCCGTCACTCACCCTTCCGCCTCCATCCTCCATTCTCCCACATGGATCAGGAGGACGCCCACTGCACAGAGCTGTGATGAGCATGAACAGAAGACGGCAGAAGCTCACGCCAATGTGCTGAGCATGGGGCCTACGGAGTGCTTCTTTCTGCTGTGGCTGACATCATCAAACAAGAGGCTGACACGAGAATGTCACTCGCTGAGAAACTGAAACGTGTGACCTAGGAGCCTCTGAAGGTCTAAGAACAAACCAACAAACCAAACGGTTTTGTTTGTTTTTCAAACACCATAGCCTGTTTTTTCTTTTTTTTCCATGCTCTACCTTGGGTATTATTTATTTTAATTTCAAATTAAGTCTAATAAATACACAAAATCACAGGACCGAGCATGGAGCATTGTTTCACTTCATGTCCTCCAGCCTTTAGGACACATTAAGGAAAGACATGATTCCAGGATTCCCATTAGAAAGGCTGCCCTGAGGCACCTGCTGGGGCAGCCAAATTGTAGCACTTGATGCTGCCCCCAAGCTGCTTGAATGAAGCAGAAGATTCCGGAGGTCTCTTCTCTTCTGCCCCTAGCCCAGGAGAGAAGGTGGGAGGAGAAAGGTGAGAGAAGACAGGAAGAAGGAGGGGGGAGTGAGGGAGAGAGGAGGGGAGAGGGAGGGAGACAAGAGGGGGGAGAGAGGGAGAGAGGAGGGGGGAGGGAGGGAGAGACGAGGGGCGAGAGAGGGAGAGAGGAGGGGGGAGAGAGGGAGAGAGGGGGGAGAAGGAGAGAGGAGGGGGAGGGAGGGAGGAGGGGCATGTTCCATCCACCAAGGCAGCTGCACTGCAGAGAGAATGGAGGATGTGTTGCTTCTCAGGACAGCAAGTTCAAGCTGTTTATAATTGTTAGCATAAACAGTGAAGAGCTGAGGACAGGGCTGCAATTGGAGATGACAACGTTTTATTTTCATAGTTGATATTGGGGACCTGGGCCTAAAGCACCATGCCTTGCCCTTTTTCCAGATGGGCCAATGCCTCTCTCTACTTGACTCTATTTGACTAAATACCCGATATTGACTAGGAATTATGACGTGGAAATGTTAAGCTCAGTCCAGTTCAATTCAGGAAGCATTTATCAAGAAACTCCTAGACCAAGGGCTGTGTTAGACACTGGGTATGGGGTGACGGGGATACGAAGATGTGGAATTAGAACTCAAGAAGCTCAAATGCTCTCATTTAATTCCCTAATGCAATTACCTAGCTTCAACCTGATGGCTGTAATGTCTAAATTCACTTTTTCTTTATTCCAGTTCTACATAACAAGGCATAAATAATCACAGAGGAATGATTCTGTGTTGGACTATTCAGTGGACAGAGAAGAGCATTCTGACCGGTGTGAGACACTGTCTCCGTTCCCAGGGAGCCCGTGAGGTGGATGCACAGAGTACACGCGTGAAGATTCAGGAGCACGAGCGTCAAGTGATGGGAGGGGCACGGAGGCAGCACCAGAAAGATGCCTGCTGAGAGGCTGCTGCAGCCAGGCTGGCCGGGAAGGTCACGGGAGTGGGCACAGGCATCTCCCTCCAGCCGCACTTGGTTTTCATGAGGACGCGCGCAGGGAAGGGGATGACACCGAAATGCTGTGGCGCTGAGGGGAGGAGGAGAAGGACACAGGGCCGAGGGCTGGCCACCACCCCTTGAGTCCATGCCCCTCTGAACGCTGCCAAAATCAGCCCCAACGGGGAGAAATGAGGTGGGTGAAAGAGGTGGACACACTTGGCTCCCATGGAATTCACAGATTCCAGTCATTAAAAATCCCTTCTGAGTTTTCATCTGGAAAACTTTGCAAATGTATTTAGGGACAGGAGGCAGAAGATGAAGCCAACACAGTTGGGCTCAAATCGCCACCCTTCTCCTTCTCTCTGCATCCAGGACCCTCCCTGGGCCCCTGAGTGCGAGAACCCGGAGCTGCCCAGCCCAAGGGCGTGGCCCCTGATCAGAGGAGGGAGCCGCACGGCGGGGCCCCCAGCACGTGGATGGCAGGATCTGTGCTATCTCAGTCCCAGGGCCCCAAGCAGAGAAGGCCTGGGGCTCCCAGCTGAAGTTTTGCTGTCTCCTCTTGTCACCAAAGTCGAAAAGAACTGAGTGGGACCAACGCCGCACCTGGCGGCTCCTCGGTGGCTGCCGACGTGGCCCTCAGGCTGCGGGTGAGACCTTCTAGGGGAGCCCAGACAGCGGTGATCATCACAGCCACGAGTGCTCCAGTTGCCCCAAAACTCAAGCATAGCCTGAGGAAGGCAGCGCCCGCTCAGATCCCCGTCCGGGCTTGTGTGGCACACTGGAGAGGCACACGGCACCAGAACATGGCACTTTAAGTGGCTTTGTGGTGTGTAGGAACACAAAGTGGGGTCTCGAGTGGCTCAGAAGTCACTCCCACCAGCCTGCGGGACCCGGACGGCCCCTTTGGACTGGCTAGAGTCTCTCCAGGGCGGGCTCCAAAGTCCCAAGGATGAGGTGAGCGTCGGTCTTGCTCTGAGGAAAGCCCCTGACAAGTATCCTGAACATGCAGGCACACAGCTGGCTGACTCATTTGAAGGGACCTGCTGAGCCACGAGCCAGGGTTGGCTAGAGAGAACTCAACTAACACACGAACCCTGCCCAGGCGCCCACCTGGGGCGCCCGCGAGAAAACTACAGAAGCTGTGAAGACGGAGGTGTCCACAGGGCTGGGAGAATCCTGGGAGAAGCCGCACTGGGGACCGGGAGGGACGGAGAGGGCTGGGCCCCACAAGCAAACGAGGGAGGCACTCGGTGCCCTGTAGACTCCTCTGCACTCACAGCTGCAGGCCTGGCTGGCAACACGACCTTGTCTGCAGGGGCCCAGGAGCACGTGTGTTTGGCAGGAGCTGCCCTCCTGGAGCCACACTACGGGTACCGTCATTTTAGAGGCAGGTACCTGATATCAGCTATGACAATCAACCATACCACCCTGTATTACAGCCGTGTCCTCAGCGGGTCACTCTTTGTGCTGACAATTACAAAGAGTTTGAACTCACTGTCCAAAGAGGCAACAAGCCCTTCATTATCAGGGCCGCAGCCTCTGTGTAGCCCTCCACCCCCGCCGTTTCCCGTCGGGGCAACATGAAGACCCATGACGGTGACACAGAGCCAGTCCAGTAGCTTCAGTGCAAGAAAAATCACAAAAACTCAAACACATCCTAAACATGGGCAGTTGGTAGGAGCAGATTCCTCAATTCAACCTGTTCAGAGGCTTTCTGGGCTAGCACAGCTCTGATCACAGGCTTGCGCTTTCTGCTCCCCGTGAAGGGCGGCAAGGAGGCCGGGCTCTGCCATTCTGCAGGCTTCGCTACGTGGAACCTGCCCTGTGGCCTCGGTGGCCTGTGCCAGACAGCGTAACCGTTGCCCGCAGTGAACACTCGGCACAGCGCAGCAGGCTTGGGGAAGAACAGAAAGTGACCTCTAAGCCTGCAGAAGACGCTAAGCCACGCACAGCCTCACGCGCACTGCGTGTCAATCGCCTCCGAAGCAGGAACGAGCTCTTTATAGTTCCAGTAAATGCAAAGGCCGCCCTGGAAAACTGCATGAACCTTTCTGACAACTCACAGGTGGGGAGCCACTGCCTGAGACACAAAGGTAAAGAATTAACCTGAAACTGCATATTATAAAACCAAAAATACTGCATTAGAAAGTGACAGAGTGAAACCGTGAGGCTGACCACATGAGTCCCGGGAAATTTCACCAAATGTTACGTCAAAACTGGGAAACAGAAGAACCGCACCTGATGAAATATTCGATTAATCACTTGAGTCCTCCCCACATACGAAGCTCTGTAAAAAGTGTTCCCAGAAGGTAAAGTGAGCAGGAGGGCTGTGAACACACAAAGAGAGAGCCACTTCGTCCACGGACCACAACAAAAGAAACGCTAACGAGTGCCTATGACACGCTGGAGTCCAGGGCTCTGGGTGCAGCTGGGACGGGGATACTCAGGGTCCCACTGTCCAGAAGGGAAACCAGGGTGGAAACACCAGGGAGCCTGTCCCAGGGTGCAGAGCCAGTGAACGGTGGTTCATACTGGGCCAATCCCAGCTGCCAGGCTCTGGGGCTCCTCGGGACAGAATCCTGTTGGCTTCACTCTGGGGTGAGAAAGGCGGCACCATCCCCCAAAGGCACCTGGAGAAGTGGTGTTACCCTCCATCCCGGTCCCCGGCGTTACCCTCCATGCCCCTGTCCTCGGCGTTACCCTCCGTCCCCCTGTCCCTGGTGTTACCCTCCGTCCTCTCTCCCCAGTGTTGCTCACCATCCTCCTCACCTCCAGGCCCCTCTCCCTGTCCTCCCTCACTTTCCTGTTCAGCCAGAGCACATCACATGTCTCTTCCCTTTTCAAGAGGCTCAGCTGCACCCAGAGGCATTCCAGCCTATTCGGGATGGGGCATACACCCTGGGGAAATGCCAGCACAGGGCCGGAAGGGCCTGAGACCCTCTCACTGTCGCCCAAGAAGGATGGAACAGCCCACAGTCACGCTGATTGTCAGGCAGGATGAAAACTTCTGTGTCCGAAATGCTCTTTTCACTGGAACTGTTCAGATCATTCGTGAACAAATCCGTTAAGTACCAGCAAGGGCCATTCCCACTTATTCTCTGGCTACAGTTTTCCACCCACCAGCAACCACACTCCTAGGAATTATCCCTAACGCACAATCAGCGCCTTGTGCCTTTAGGAAAACCTCTTTCTCTCCAGCTTTGTCCTCCTTCCACAAAAGGTGCCTCTGACTGCCTCACTCACCACACCAGGATTTCACTCGGCTACGGAGGAAAATCTGCGTGGGGCTCAGAGGTGGGTGGTCCCTGCATGGGCAGCAGGTCTGTGACATCCTCCAAGGAGCCTGGCCCAGGCCTGCCTCACACGCCAGCACTCTGCCTTCTGGCCCTCGGGCCCCCGAAGCTGCTTTCCCTCCAGGTGTCATGCCCCGGGCAAGAAGGCTGGACAAGGGCCCAGGGCTGCTGTGGGTCGGGAAAGCCTCCTGACACTTCCCACTCCAGGAACCCCCATCAGCATCCCAGCATCTGGACCTGTGTCACCAGCCGCTCCGCCGTGCAAGACAATTGGATTTTCAGCTGGATGTGCTGCTTCCCTAAACAAAGTAGGGTGTTGTTACTGAGGAAAAAGGAAAAAATTTGCATCCTCTGGGCAAAACTGCGACATCCAGCCACCGGTTCTCACCACCCCAGAGATGTCCACCCAGGGCAGATAGTGTCTTCGACCAAGCGCCACTGACCCAGAGTGCAGTAATTAGTACACTTTCACCAGAGTCACCCACTCCTTCACCTTTACACCCAAGAAAAACATGTTTGCCAGGCAAATTAGGTGTCCAGGAGGTGTAAGGAAACCCCAAGCCTGCTTTAAGCCTCAGACTTTTGAGACCGTTGAGGGCCGTGCACACAAGAGCAAGGCTGCACCCGAAAGCTCTGCTCCTGCCAGACATCATGGACAGACCGCACGGCTCAGCCACATGGACCCTTCCAGGGGACCTCCGTGGTACACGCAATGATGTACACTTCGTTCAGCCTCGAACAGACCACGCCCTCATTACAGGGTCGGTGGTCCACCTCCTGCCATCAGCCCCCCACCTCACCGACGGTCTGTGTCTGCATCTGAAATAACTTTGCTGTTTTACCTGGGTACCAAAATGCAGCATCGTGATGTTTAAAGGTCTTTAAATACCAACACTCCGGGTGCAGTCCTTGTCACTTAAATCGCTCACTCGATACAGGCCTCACTCACAACTCTGAGGTAGCTCATACCTTCCCTACCTAACCAAGGAAGCAACGAAGGCATGGAAGCTGCAGCTCCTAAGGATTAGGATTAGGATTAGGATTCAATCTAAGGATTAGATTAGATTAAGGATTCAAACCAGTGATCTTCGTCGCATGCTGACCTACCTCTCAGGCTGAGATAACGTTCAAAATTAACCAGGTAGAACAGCGTTCCATAAATCAGCTGGAAATGGTCCTTGTGGATGGGCCTGTGGTTACTCCCTGAAGAACAAGACCATTAGCCCAAAAATCCACCTGTGTCACACTCAAATGCTTACATATCCAATTATTTTTAAAATCACCCAATCAAGCATGTTCACAACCATTTAGAGCCATATAGATTGTCTGCTTCGCTGACAATCAACCCAAGACCTCTGTCGGCAAAGGGCACGGTGCCAGGTCCAGAGAAGGTGGGACAGAGACACAAACAGGAACCTCTCCATCCCTGGGAGCCTTGCTCTGATGGGCCCGTGAGGACATGGTACAGACCGCGGGGCACAGGCAGATGGCAGGCCAGAAGAACGGGCTGCATTGCTGGGAGGCAGTGCTTTGAGCTCTAATGGATGGAACACTGCTAAACAGCGAAGGTGGAGAGAGGGCATGAAGAGGCAGCAAAGCACAGCCAGCCTCGGGGAACCAGAAGCCACAGGGACATCAGGTTGGGTGCTGCTGTCTGCTGCCCACCGGCTGGGGGACTGTACTGGGCCTGGAGGGACATCCCTGACACTCCCCACAAGATGCCAGGGGCACCCCCAGCCCCAGGTGAGAACCACGGATCCCATGGCGAATGAGGCCAGCCTGTGGGAAGTGGGGCTGGGACAGTTCTGCACAGCTTAATAGGAAAGTTGGGTTCTATTTTGTGGGGTTTTGGACACGCCGATGGCTAGTCAGGGCTGTCTGTCAGGAAGTGATATGAGGACAGACTAGAGAAGGGGCTGCCAAGGGCAGCAGAGCATTCGCTGCCTGGGCCCAAGGAAAAGGAAATAAAGGCTCGCGATGTGACAGTGGGGGGGAGCACAGAGGGAAGGAACTGGTGGAGACACAGGACTGGCCCCGCACAGGGCTTTGAGCAGCTTCCTGGGGGTCGTCCTATTAATTCTCCTCATGGCCCCAAGAGGCGGCTGTAAGGATCCCTCTCCTGAGGACAGAACTGCTCCAGAGCCACACAGCGAGGATCCACAGAACCAAGATCCGGGCCAGCTCCAAAGCGGGTGAACTTGACCCCTCACCCATGGTCCTGAGACAGGGATCGGAACCCCCTGGACACACAGACACAGGAACTGCAGGAAGGGGAAATAGACGCCCCGGACCAGTGGCAAGACCCAGGGTTTCAGCCCTCCAGGGCCACTGGGACCAGCCACTGCACAGGTGGACACACGATGCTTTAACTCACTCTGGGGGAAGGAGCCCTCACTCTCAGGGTGGAGATCGAAGCTCAATCGGGCCAGCCTCCCTGCAGGGCACAGCCTGAGCCACACATGATGCTGAGGTGCCCCAACGTTGGGGTGCTCAGAGCCACTCAGCTGAGATCGTGGTACTTTCTGTAACCACCCTCGTTTCTTTTTGGTATAGATCTGGACTCCATCCTTTGCAATGTGTGGGGTTCTAGGAAGAGGCTGGCCAGCCGGGGAAGTGTCCTGGGCTCTGTCCCAGTGATGATGAACTTGGCTCCCCACAAGAGCAGCCTGTTCACCACAGTGACCCCCGGGTACCACGCCTGCACCCACCTTGCTGAAGATAATTCACTTCTCATCCGTGAAAGAATAAAGCTAGACTAACTCAATTTCACACTCACTTCCAACTTTAACAACTTGTGTTAGGAAATCAAAGACAAGGACTCTGACCACGTCACAAACCCAGGAAGCAAAACCCGAGACTAACGGAACGATGCCACCTTCGCAGTTCCGAGCTTTACTAGTTGTTTTTCTTTTCTGGTCTGTTTTCCTCTTTTGGTTTAAATAATTAAAGATCCTCGTTGACAAGAAAAAAAATTCTCTATGAAACTAAAAAAAATGGTTCTAATTAAACATTTAAACATTCTTCCATATGCTTTATAAACAGTTGAAATTACAGCTCTACTTACTGTTAAGTACTTTAACCAAATGAAAGATTAATTATACAGACTGGTAATTATAAAAAATAAGGCTACATATTCATGGCATCATGAATAATTAATAAGAACTGTTTGATTTCATTCAGACCAGGGATTCTGTGCTAATAGGCTCTCAGCTGTCTTGAAATAATGGTGAAATTTTAAAATTACTTTTGTACTTAAACGTGTCCGCAAAGTGAAGCACAGCAGCTAACATCCATCGTGGTGCCCAGCAGAGCGACCCGCCCTACTATGGCCAACACCCTGATTCCCAAGGGCTGCATCCCAGGGCTGTGCTAGTGCAGAGAACGTTCAGGAAACAGACCAGGTGGCAGGAGGGGGTCTTGTCCTCAAGGAACCTCATGAGTCTTGCTAAGGGGACAAACAGCGAGAGAATGAAACCGGCAGCCACGGAAAACGGACAGCGATGCCCAGGCCTTGCCATGCATACCCGCTCACTGGCACCTCCCTGAGACCCGTCTGGCACAGGCAGCGGCAGGGTCCGGCCCTTGGAACGCAGGGATGGCAGAGCAGAGCCATCAAAGCGGGCGGCATGCCGACAGTGGCTTCTCTGCAAGAGCTCCTGGCTCTCAGGTAGCTGAGGGCTCCTCAATGGGAAATTCTGGCTGAGCTCCAGGGAAAAGCCGGTGGGAGGCCCATCTCCTCTGCCCCCATCTCCTCTGCCCCAACCCTGGAAGAGGGTCAGATATCAATGCTAACTCTTGTGCTGACTCAATTAATTCCAACAATTCAGAAAACAAACTTGCTTTAAGTATTAATTTCCTAAAAAGAACTAACATGAATTCAAATAATTCACATAATTAAAATGATTTTAATTGTTAATTTAATTAAAACATCTCCGTTTTCACAGCATCATGTACCTTGGTACTTTCTCCTTATTGCATTTCCCATCTTCCAGGGCAGGTTTCCTTCCACCCAGGGCAGCAGCGACTCTGGTGTCTCGTGTGTTCCCAGGCTTCCGTCAGCCCCTGGGGGGCTTACAGTTCTGCAGCGGTCTCCATCCTCCTTAATCTGCATAAGAACATCCGTCCGCAGGGATGTCCTGTGGCCCCGTGGCCACATCTGACGTGCAGCTAAACGCTGGGCGTGTCGCCTGGTGACAACAGATGACACAACTGTGGGCAAGGTAGCACCTCTGGGCGCCGACACTCTCGATGAGTTTTTTACAAGACCATTCTTTAATGGGTGAACCCTGACAGGAAACACTGAAGATTGTTTTTAACTATTTTTATATCGAGACAAATCTTTATCAAACGTTCACTCAATGCTAAATGTCACTTCTCCAGCCAACCCCTTTAAGAATACCTAAAACTTAAGACTGGAATAACGCTTTCAAACACATACTCTACTCATGCATTCTCGGGAGCAGAGAGCAGCTTAATATTTTCACGATACACAGGCATGAAGTTTGGCGAAGTCATTTTAATATTTTTACCTGAATATTTTAATAAAATCAGAAGATCATTTTCACTCTAATACTCTACTTACAATGTAATTTTCCATTAAATAAACAGTCAATGTTCAGTAACCCACATGCTAATAAACTTTTGAAAACTTTAGAAAGTATTAAGTATAATCAAAGATTACTTTTAATTTTCGAGCTGGCAAGAGCCTGTGTCAGGGACCAGAGTTGAGATTGAAGAGATAAAAGCACGATTATTTTCTTAAAGAAAAGCGAAATTCGTAAAAGAGACCACGTGATTATATAAAGCAACACAGAATCCGTTTTCCGAAAAGGCAAACGTGGACCACAGAACACCAGCGTTGCCCGTGATGAGAGAAACAGTTAAAAGGAAGAATTCACGGTGGCCCAGCATAGATCAGGTGTGGGAGGACAGAGAGGTGATGAAATGATCCTCCTTCTAACTTCCCAGAAAGGCACAAATGGCCAGCACTGTAACTGAAGACCACGCAGGCACCAGTGTGAACTCAGACTCCATGGCCAGCATCGTAACTGGAGACCACATGGGCAATGGTGTGAACTCAGGCCCCACGGCCCACACCGTAACTGGAGACCACATGGGCACCAGTGTGAACTCAGACCCGATGGCACCTGCCTGGGCTGCTCCAGCCCCCACCAGAACCTGTTCTGCAGCTGAACTGGAAGCTGATTCTGGAAGGAACTGAGAAGCATGAGGACGAGATCCTTCTACCTCAACAGGGATCAATTTTTTAATGATTTCTTTCTTTTAGAAAACTGTTAATAAAATACTTTGTTCCAAAATGACCAGGATTTCAGCAGCCTCTACGTTCCTTCAAGTCAATCAAAGCTTTCAAATAAAACCCGGGGCCGCCTGTGTACCTAAGAGCCTGGGCACTGAACATTCAGACAAAACGTCCAGGGTGAGAGTGTTCATGTCCCAGCGTATGTGTTTGAAAGCAGAGAACTGAGATTCTTCTGGGTTAATGCAGGCGATTGGGCCAAAAAACAAGGCACATCCACCTGTGAATGGGATGAGCTCCCAGCTGGCTGTGCAGAGGTTGTAGATATGAAGGAACTCACTTCCCTGCACACTGAAGGGCATCAGCATCTCCACGTCGACCGCACCTGGGCTCTGCTCGCCCCTCACAAGCTAGGATGACAGTGGCTGCTTGTGGACAGAATGTCAAGGACGGATGGACAGACATCCTGGACAGACACTGTACAGAGACCAGGGGCTGGGCAGGGGGAAGTGGCACAGCCTTGGGGCCAGCAGGGGCGAGGCCAGGAAGCCTCAGTGAAGGCCTGCATCTCCACATCCAACAGAAGCAGGAGCGGCCACCCAGTGTGGGCTGCAGCTGCGGTGAAGTGGCCAGTGGGACATAGCAGGAGGCCGTGGCCAGCCTTACCCCCAGCCCCGGAGGAGGGGCCCAGCTGCGGACACTGCCCCAGGAGCTGGCATCCTGAGCCCCCAGGGAAGGCGGGAAATTGCCCCTGGGCACTGGGCGCTCAGGCTGGAGGTAGTGAGACCTCGAGACCCTGCAGTCGGGGAGGCGAGGGCAGAGGTGGCCAGACTGCAGCTCAGTGAGGGGCTTTGTCAGGAAAGGCCCCCAGAGGCTGCCTCACCAGCCCGGGGGAGGTTACTTCCAGCCCAGAGGCTCAACAGGGCCCTTGGTGGTGAAGCTTAACCTTGTCCTCTGACAGAGGACCATCGAGACAGAGTCACTCAAACCTCTGCCAAGCTCTGCACCCAAGTGAAGCTGTTACCACAGATGCTGAGGCAGGCAGTGCTCATCTCAACTCTGTACAAGTGGTTTCTGTAGCCAGTTCTCCAAATTCTTAATGACAAACCACACTAAACGTGTTTTCAGTATCACCTATGCTCATAGCTATGTATAAAATAACTATCACCAGGAAAACTAGGTGGTGAACCCAGGAGGAGGAAATCCCCACGACGAGTCGAGAGAACACCAACGGACCGTTGGCTCTTCCCGGCTGAACCCAAGAGTGCTTGGCTGGGCTCACTTCCGTTCTAATTTCCAGATTTATTTTTACTTTCCCACCATTTCATTATGAAAATGTTCTAACATATTTAAAAAGTGGAAGAACAGTACAACGAGTGGTCAAGTTTTCTCCACACGGAGCTCCAACAACTGCTAACATTTCGTTAGATTTGCTTTCTCACTCTCTCTGTAGATCAGACAGAGAGACAGATTTGTTTCTCCTCTGGAGCCACTTGAAGTGAGAGGCTCCTGCTGCCTCACGGAGTCCTCAGGCACACATTCCCTAGGCATAAGGGCCCCTCTGCAGACGCAGTACCATCATCGGCAGACAAGAACGATTTCAGAGCATCGCTGTCCAGGTTATGTTCAGGTAGCACAATCGTCCCGAAAACGTCTTTTTTATCCTGGCCACACACTGTGCCGAGTGACTCTCCTTCCCCGTCTTCGTCAGGAACAGCCTCGCACCCCTTTTATCTGTGATCTTCACTTTTCGAGAGTCCGGGGCCATTTTCCTGCAGAATATCCCCTACCCCAGAGGCATCTGTTTCTAGGGCCATCATTAAATTCCCTACTATGCACCTCCATTCCCTGTAAACAGGAAGTTTCAGTCTCAAGGCGCGATCACCTTCTGTCAAACGCTTCTCGGCAGCTTCCGGGTGAGGCTGCTGGTTCACCAGGGGCGCGAGCTCCTACTCCTGGTCACTGACGGCGCGGCCGCGACCAGCACCACACACCGAATCAGAAACGTCTGGAGGGGCCGCCGGCAGCCGAGACACCTGGAGGTGTGAATGGCACAGGCGTGGGGCAAGAGCAAGGTCAAATCATAACGGAACTTCTGATTCCAGACAGTCCCACCTGGGTAAGATGGTGACATCTCCCTAGCAAGTATCTGAAGCCAGAAAGTACAACAGAAAATTCACGACCTGCCTTCGTTCACCCAGGCTGCTCTAACAACACACCACAGGCTGGGTAGGGGCTGGCGAACGACACAAGTTCATTTCTCACAGCTCTCAGTCTCAGTCTCAGGCTGGAAAGTTCATAGTCAAGGCCTGACAGGTTTGCCTGGTGAGGGCTTCCTGGTTCATAGACGGCGCCTTCTCACTGGGTCCACACACCGTGGAAGGAGTGAAGGAGCTCTCTGTAGTCCCTTTTTTGAGGGCACAAATCCCATTTATGAGACCCTCACGACCTCCTCACCGCCCAAAGCTCCCCCTCCTAGCACTATCTCCTCGCGGGTGACGATTCCAACTTGTGAATCTTGGGGAGACACAAACATTACAAAAGCCCATCATTTAATTTTTTTAAAGGCATTTTTGCTTCTACAAAGTCTCAAGATAAAATGAAAAGAAAGAGGTCTGAGTCAATCCACACAGTTCTCCCAAAAAGGCAAGTGATCAATTGCCACCACTTTTTATCCGAGACCCGCTGGGTGCCCCGGTCTGCACGACTAATTCTAAATCACCATCCTCTCCTCTGCCACTCAGAGGTCAGAGTCAGTCCAGAGCTTAACACCAAGGCAGAGCTACTGAATGACACCAGCTAATCCAGTAAGACAAGCCAAGACTCCTGCCCAAGGCCTAATCCTTCCCCCAGGGAAACATGGAAGGGCCAGACACCTGGCAGCCCTTCCTTCCTGCTCTAAAGCCCCAGAGACACAGCCCCGCCAGGTGTGTGTCTCGGGCAACGCACCGTAATGTCAGCTGGGCACCGAGTCTGAGAACATGTTCCCAAGTAAAAATGAAAACAAGACTGCTGAGAAAAGTTCATGCTTAATCACCTCTGTGCTAAATTCTAAATGCAATGTTATTTCAGAGCTAGGTAGAAGTAATTCCTTAAAAATATATATATGAACAGTGACTAGCAACCAGGGTGATAAGTACTCAATATGTGTTTGATGAATAAATGAATTTTTAAAATTTATGAAAAGAACACACTCTATTTAGGAGAATTCTATTTAATCGGACGTCCTAACTATACAGTGGCTCCTTCGTGCTGACAGCAGAGTTTGCTTCAGTTAACTCAAAAAATGGTAAGTCACTCTAACAGGAAACCAAAAGGCTTTACAGAGAGTCAAATTATGGTGCCAATTCAACTGTGCATGGCAATTTCACCTTAATATTTAAATTCCTGAAGCACCATACTCAGAAAACAAGACATAACATACATAAATGCATCGCCTGAAGCACCATCATCTAGAATTTGACAAAGTTTGACTGTGAGTTTCAAGAAAAGGGCTGACGAGGTCAAGAAGTTCCTTCCCCTCTCCACTTACCTCCCATTTTGGTGACCAACTTAATGCAGAGAAATTCCTGTTTCAGGTTTACAGACATTGAAGCAATCCTGGTATCTCTTCCCCCAAGACACCAACAGGCTGAAGTCTGCAGGGTGCACATACTGAAAATCACAGGAGCACTGGAGAGGCGGAAAGAGGTGCCCGTGAAGATGTCATCCTTTCCAAGACAGGCTCTGATTCCGCCTCCGGGCCCTTTTGCAAAAAGCCATTGCTACAAATTCACAGCCGCCAGGAGGAAACACACAAAAGACCCCACTGCCCTCCTGGCTTCCCAGAAGGCCTCAGAAGAACGAGACACGGAGCCTGCGTACAATCCTGGACCCTCCTCCCTGCATTCAGTTTGACGTGTGTCACTTGTTTGACTGACGGAGGTCCCACAATGGGCACAAGGAGACCCGTCAGGTCAAGAGGGTGCTGCCCGGCTCATGGTCCACACATGGGGATGCGTCAGGTCGGGAAGGTGCTGCCCGGCTCACGGTCCACACACGGGCACCCGTCAGGTCAGGAGGGTGCTGCGCAGCTCTCAGTATCAGCCACATATGCACATTCTTCACTGAAGCCACTGCATGAAACCACTGCATGAAGCCACGCTGGAAGCACTTTCTGGCAGGTTTAGGAGGCTCGTGTCCAAGGTCATTAAACACATGGCAAGCTCGCCTTGGAGGCATTTTACTTTGCTTATGACAATGAAGCATTCTCATTGCACTGAATAGAGCATGCTTTCTTGTTCAGTGCCTCTTTGAGATAGGCATTTTGTGCCTGTCTTACAGATTACATCAAGGCCCTAATACATTTAGACCCTTTTCTCAGGTACACACAAAGCAGCGGCATCTCTAGAATGTGTTTTGGACCACGGGAGGAAACCAAATCGCAGCATTATCCATTGATGTTGCTTAAAGTGTATTTCCAAATGTGTCTCCCGAGCCCGGCCTGTGTTCACGGCTTCCGCTGACCACACGGCATCCGCTGGGCACTCTGTGCACTTTCTCCCACACTCGCCACGCCTGTGGTCCTGTGCCTGTCCTTCCACACATCCCCAGGCGGCTAAATCTCCCACACTCACCACGCCTGTGGGCCTGTGCCTGTCCCTCCAGGCCTCCGCACCTACCACGCGGCTAACGCACACCTCCCACAGGCGGCAAGTGCCTGAACATCCCCACGGCTGGAGGGGCTCCGAGTAGGTTCTACAGAACCCACAGACAGGCATGGCCACCCCGCCCACGGCCACCAGAGGCTTTGCTTTGTCTCTAGAGGTGCCTTCGATGAGGCGACATGGCAGATGACCCAGTATTAGGTAATTAAGACTCAGGAAATCACGGCGGTCCTACCTTTAGAACTCACCTCTCTCCCCAGCACTACATCGCGAAGGGTGGGTCGCCAGAGCTGCGGAAGAGATGCCCAAGGCTCCCTCCTGCCCTGACAGACTGGGACACTGCTCCCCTCTGTTGGTTTCTCACCGCACCTCAATAAACTGAGCTCACAGCAAGAGGCAGGCATGGGCTGAGTAGAAACACACAGCAGACCCCGGGTGGACAGGACGGAGGACAAGGGTGCTCAAGGAGACGAGGGTGTGCCCCAGGAAGAAGGTGCATGCGAGGTAGTGGCGGCACGGGGGGAAGAGGGTGCACAGGCTCCGAGAACCTGGTGGCAGCAAGGCCGGTCAAGGCTGAACTCCAACAGAGGCAGCAGCAACGGTGCTGGGCAAGTCACAGAGAAAGCACCACCCAGAGGGGCTGCAAGAACCAGCAGCGACCCCAACCCAACATGCTCATCGGACTGGGCACACACACACGCTGTGGACACGTGTGAATATGTTCCAATTAACGTGATGTTACATAATAATCAACAATGTTAACCCCACGACTTCATTACATGGCATCTGGCACATTGAGACTTTTTATTCTGTCTCTCTTCCTATACAAAGAAGTGGAAAATAGGTCCAAGATCATTCACAACAAATTATGGCTAATTGCAAAAAAAAAAAAAAAATTCCTACCCTCACCTTGGAGGATCTCAAGGCAACACCTCGTTCTTTGAGGTCATGGATTGGACGCTCTCCGGACCCCTAGGTGGATCTGAAACTGCAAGGAATCCCCAAATGGGCAGTTTTGGGGCCAGCACGGACGCCGGCCATACATCCAGGCAGGTCTTGGCAGGTTGCTCCGTGACCTCGGCTGGTTCACTAACCTTTTCTTGCACTCAGAACCCGCCAGGAACGAGGGCACCGGCCCGCACGTCTCTGCTCCCAAGGCTACATCCCCTATGTTCTGCTGCACTCTGGGTTCCATGCCTTAGATCCCAGGCACCTTAAAGTTGACGTTTCCCCCACCAGCCCTCATGAAGATGATACTCAGATAATGTCCTTCCTCTCCCACCTGGTCAGTACCCAGGGAGAAAGGAACCCGGGTCTCTGTTTGATTTTCTGCCAGTCCATCAAAAAACAGCTGGCCAGCAGCACTGGTGCACAGCACTGCCAGGTTACCCGTGAGGAAAACAAAGCAAAACGAGATATACTCAGGTCAGCTGAGGCAAGTGCTTCCACATCCCTGCTCCAACAAGGAAAGACAGGAGGCCGGGAGGGTGTCTCACACCTCTTGTCCTTCCTTGTTGGGTCAGAGGTACAGAAGCATTTTGGGAGACTGAGGCAGGACAAATGCTTGAATTTGAGACCAGCCTGGGCAAAATAGCAAGACCCTGTCTCTAAAAAAAAAAAAAAAAAAAAAAAAAAAAAAAAATACAAAAATTAGCCAGGTGTGGTATCATGCCTGTAGTCCCAGATACTCAGGGGGCTGAGGTGAGAGGATCACCTGAGTCCAGGAGGCGGAGGTTGCAGGGAGCAAAGATTGCACCACTGCACTCCAGCCTGGGCATCAGGGTGAGACCCTCTATCAAAAAAAAAAAAAAAAAAAAAAGAAAGAAATACAGGAGACCACTAATAATTCCAAATATTTTCCAGATATGGTGAAGGAAATCATTTTTCTTCCTACACCCATTCTAAGGAAACGTTTCTATTTTTCTGCTATACAATTTGATAAGCTGCCATTTCAGATCCTGGCCTCTTTAAACAGGACTTGCTGGAGTGCTAGCAAAGCAGCGCTCTGAAACCTCAGCATCCTCAGGCCCACCTGGAGGGCAGGTGAAGGATGCTGGGCCTCCACCTCCAAAAGTCACACTGGGGTGGGGCAGATCTGGGGTGAGGCAGGGTTTGTACTTCTAATGCATTGCAGTCTAGGGCCACACCACCTTAAACACGCCCATCTCATCTAATGCATACCAGAGGGAGAAGCCACGTGGGGCAGGTCACAGAGCAAGCGTCCAGGCACCAGGTCACCAGTTGTCTATTTAAATGCAAACCCGTCAAACAGCTTAAGTCAAACAGGTTCACCCTCCTAACACATTGGTCAACACAGCTAGTGATAAATATCACTGCTGTTAGACCTTCTGCTCACTGATGACCAGAGCAATGGCCTGAAGCATCAAAGCTGAAGGGTGTGTGCCACGGTCAGGGCTCTGCACACCCCCATCCCAGGCCATCTCACACGGGTGCCTTCACCGGCACTGGGGTCTCACAGACCAGCTCCACGCTCACACTTCCTGGGACGCAACCACCCTTTCAGCCCTTCCTGCGTCTGTACCCTATAGCAGTGTTCAAGGGAGGCTAATTTAAGAAAGAAATGTAATATGGACATCTGTGAACTCTTCCTCCATATCCACTGAGTGGCCGTCCAGAAACAGAAATATTAAAAAGAAAAAGAAGATTTAAGAGTCAAACACAGGGCCGGGTGCAGTGGCCCATGCCTGTAATCTCAGCACTTTGGGAGGCCAAGGCGGGCGGATCACATGGGGCCAATAGTTTAAGACCAGCCTACCAGCATGGCAAAATCCTGTCTCTACTAAAAATACAAAAATCAGCCAGGCATAGTGGCACATGCCTGTAATCCCAGCTACTAGGGGGGCTGAGGCAAGAGAATTGCTCGAACTGAAAGGGAGAAGTTGCAGTGAGTGGAGGTTGCAGTGAGCCAAGATCATGACACTGCACTTCAATCTGGACGACAGAGCAAGACTCCGTCTCAAAAAAACAAAAACAGGCCAGGCACGGTGGCTCACGCCTGCAATCCCAGCACTTCAGGAGGCCAAGGCGGGTGGATCACAGTGTCAGGAGATCGAGACCATCCTGGTTAACACTGTGAAACCCCGTCTCTACTAAAAATACAAAAAATTTAGCAGGGCGTGGTGCGGGCACCTGTAGTCCCAGCTACTCGGGAGGCTGAGGCAGGAGAATGGCGTGAACCCGGGAGGCGGAGCTTTCAGTGAGCCTGGATCGCGCCACTGCACTCCAGCCTGGGTGACAGAGAGAGACTCCATCTCAAAACAACAACAACAACAACAACAACAAAAGCACAGAGACTCGTGGAACAAGCCCTTGCCCCACTCCATGTCAGCTGTGCTGTGCCACCCAGGAGCATGCCAAGCTCAAAGAGTCATCCACCTGCCTTGCGTAAACGATGTCACTACTCGAATCACAGAGACTGAGATTCCCTAGCCCTCGCCATGTGCATGTCACTCACAAGGAGGCATGAGGACCCTCGCAATTCACAGGGAATCCCTCTGGCCATCCGATGACCATCCATTCATAAATAAAAAGCATTAATTCCTGCTGGGCTGCAGAGGTGTACACATCAATACTTGTTACTGTTCACAAATGTTCCACTTGAGGATGGAGTGACGTTATGGAATTGGGAAGAACTTCACAGACATATGAGGGGTGCATTTAAGGAAAAAGTGTAAGGAAAAGGTGAGAAAATGGAATATGCTCACCTCTGTCTTTTCATCACCCTCTAAATCTTATGATTCCAGTTCTGTTCATTCTGCAGTGAAAAATAACAAGTGATTCACATTCAGACACAAGGTGGCTTAGGAAACTGTGGCTGTTTTACAAAGATGAAACAATTTAGAAGATCAGGATTCCATGAACCTACTTACTTAAAGAGATAAGAGACTGGGAGTTACACATCAGCTTACCAAGGCTGCCCCAAAGTCCAGGAGCCCCTTAGGAGAACAGAGAATGTGCAGCCTCCACAGACCAATGCAGGTGGCTGGCCCAAGAGTGGGGACAGGGAGGCTGCAGGAGGCTTGCAGAGGGAGCTGTCCCGCCAGCCTCTCGCAGAAATTCCTAATTAAACCGTGAGAGTAACTCTGTTTAGTGAATTGTCTCCTGGTTACTAAGAAGAGTGAAGCTGTTGAAAGCCTACAGCCAACCCTCTGGATAACAGTTGAGATATATTTTAGAGAAGGAAATCATCCTGTCACAATCCCAGACCTGCCAACAGCTGCAAGCACGTCCTGGGAGTGCGGCTTCTTGCTCTGTCAGCACCAGAGCCCACTGTAGAGCCACATGGGTTCTGTCCAACGTTCCCACTTCAGGGAGTCTGGGCAGGTGCAGCTGAAACACCCAGGGGACAACCCCCACCCCCACTTCTCAAAAGTACATGCAGAGGCAGACAGAATGAAACATGGCCCCCAAACCTCAGATGTACGGTTCAGCAACACGGCCCACCATAGAGCCACATGGGCTCTGCTCGACGCCTCCAATTCACAGAGTCTAGGCAGGTCCAGCTGAAACAGCACCTGGGGGGCAACCTCCAACCCCACTTCTCGAAAGTACATGCAGAGGCAGACAGAATAAAACACGGCCCCCGAGCCTCCGACATAAAGTTTGGCACGGGCATCTGTGAAACAAGAACAAAAGTCGCATGGGAAATTGAGCACAAAAATGTAAAAAATAACAGAATTACAGTGAAGATGGATGAGATGGGAGGATTGCCAGGAAGTTGAGAAAGGGACTGAGGACCTGAAGGGGCACATAAGGGTTGGACATTCCCCACAAAGTAACAAAAACACCTCTAGATGAGGTGGGACATCATCTTCATTATGGAAATAAAGGGGAAAAGCCTGAAAACATCAGTTTCCTACCAGGAAGCAAAAATCAAACTGGCTTCAGACTTCTCCTCTACAACACTGGATTCCAAAAGATGAGGATGTGGCATCTGTGGTGTCTTGAGGGAGAGCTGGCACAAACGTCCCAGAGCTGCCGTCTCCAGAAGCAGCTGAAACAGCCTCAGATCCAGCAAACTCTTGTCTTGAAAAATCTATCAGAGTACACCCCCTTATCAAAGGGTCGCGTGGCTGCAGGGCTTGTGGTGTAAGGCAATTTAGAAATCTTACTCCGTGCAGACCCTAAACTTGGGAGGCTGCTGGTCACACCCTGGGAGGACCTCAGCCAGCGGGAAGCCCTGTGCCTCCTCTCTGCTCCATCTCTAAAGCCAAGAAACATTTTATGCATAAAATTACGTTATTTCCAATTTGTTAAATTGTATATATTAAGTCCACAAAGAGACCAAGAAAATGTATAAAAACATTGATGACTTCATGGTGGTATTATAATTAATTTTTAAACAACACTTGTTGTCTAAATTTTCCAGACTGAAAAAAATACTCTTTTTAGCAAGAAAGGTGCTTTTAAAGTCACCATAAACAATTACATATCCATCCTATGAACGTGGTCTTAAAATAAAAAGTGAAGAGCAAAAACAGCAGAAGGAAGTGCATGAATATGTTGATAACGTTTATCTCTGAATGGGGAGGGGCTGTTTTGTCTTCCATTTCCCTGTGTTTGAAGTGTCACCTCTGTAATGTAATAATAGAGCAAACACAACAGTTGAGGAAACACTGCTGCCCACTAGGACATAAACCAAGTCTCCTCCAAAATGCTGCGACCCCAACCTCTGATTTTTTCTTTTAAATCAGCTAGGTTTTCTCCCCTAAAAAGAAGCATATTGGATCATTACTCTTTAAAGTTAGGTGACTTAACAGGCATACAGACTTAAACACCTTCTGGAAAGGTGATGTGTCAAGTTTAACTAAGATTTGTTTTGTTCTGAAAAGAGCAGGGGCACGTTCCCAGGTGAGGGGACTCCAGGAAACACTGGTTGTGTCCGATGGGCCCTCACCTGGAGAAACAAGCGCTCAACGCCTCCACCCTCCACCCGGACTCAGCAGGAAAGGGGTGCAGAGCTGAAGACAGACTCGTCTATAAAAACCCCAAGGGCTGTTTCCAGGAGCTACTCACTGCCCGGTGCCGCCTCACCCTGCCCCCCTGTGCAGGTACCGGAGCTGCTGTCCAGCCTTCCCCAGGCTCTCCACGCCTCCTTCCACCCCATGCCAACCTGCACCACCCAACTTCCCACCGTCACTTACTGACCACCCGCCTTAACTCCCGCATAGCCTGGAAACTGCAAAGCTGCCCGGTAGCAAGAGGGGATGGGCAGTGACCGCACCAGCCAGGTGGCACCTGCTCCCACCAGACTGCAGGGTCACAGCGCCTGCCTCATGGAGCCGTTGTTATGCACAAGTACAGTGGGAAATCAATGCAGCTTTAGCTTTACTTTGGTGCTAAATTAACTTTATAACACTTGGTTATAACATACATTAATTTTTACAGCAATTACTAAAATAACAACTCATAATGCATTCATTTACCATATTCAGAAAAGCAACTGAAAAACCAAACACACAGCAGAATTTTATAGGACTGTAGTAGTTTTTGTTAGGCTGTCAAATTATTTTAAGCTCAAAATTAAAGTAATTAAATCTGTGACTCTCAAATGGGGGAGGTGGCACACACAGAGAGGGGAAGGTAAAATCCTTTTTTTCTTCCAAACCTCACACAGACCCACTCAGCTGGCAATTTCCATTGCTGGAATTATGTCTTGCTCCTTACGTTAAAAACAACTGCCTTCATGCCTATTAAAAATAATGTTTCTTCCTTTCCTGAGTGACTGTGAAATGAGCCATGGTGGCAAGGTAGGCACGAACAGAGGGAAACTGAGTCCAAGTCCACATTTGATGGTGGGCGAGAACAGAAGAAAATTGAGTCCACATCGACATTTGATGGTGGGTGAGAACAGAAGGTAACTAGGTCCACATCTATATTTGATGGTGGACAAGAACAGAGGGAAACTGAATCCGTGTCCACATTTGATGGTGGGCAAGAACAGAGGGAAAGTGTGTCCAAGTCCACATTTGATGGTTAGCCAGAACAGGGGGAAGCTGGGTCCACGTCTACATTTGATGGTGGGGGAGAACGGGGGAAACTGGGTCCACGTCCACATTTGATGATGGGCGAGAACACGGGGAAACTGGGTCAACGTCCACATGTGATGATGGGCGAGACCAGGGGGAAACTGAGTCCACATCCACATTTGATGGTGGGAGAGAACAGGGGAAAACTCGGTCCACGTCCACATTTGATGGTGGCTTTTAATGCACTGCAGCCTGTGTCCCCTTGACCTTCACGAATTTTCAGGTAGTAAGAAAGCATTTTTTCTTATTGGAAAGGAGAAAACTAAGTGGCTGTAAAATAATATAATTTCCTTAAAGCAAAACAACAGAGAACCAACTTTGACTTTTTCCACATTACCCAGTAATTCTAAGACTCAGGGTTTTGTCATATTACAGCAAATGCCGTTCATTAGGGGGAAATTGGAAGTCAGAACAGTGTGTGCTATTCAAATTCTCAATGAATAATTAACTCAAATGGGTTCAGAGTGCTATAAAATGAAATTAATTTGTTTTTAGTTTAACCCCAAATCCCCAATCCTTTGCCAAATGATCCTCTATGTATCCTACATAAAGGACAGGGTCTTTCTGGCAGAAAACCATTAAAAGTTTTATTTGCAGTAAGAGAAGCATACCTTCTTATTATCAAACAGGTGCATGGCCCCCTTGCGGGGGGGTCACCCGTCACCCGCATCCCCGTGTGTCACGGTGTTGCCGCACACCATTAACGCATCAAAACGGAAAAGGAAATGTAAGCAGTGTTTGCTGTCCAAAGTTCACGTCAACAACTCCTTATTATGAAGGCACTTCTGAGCCTTTCCTCCTGCCTCTGGGAGCTGCCAGCAACCCAGTTCCAGGAGAGAAAATAGCTCCACACCTCCTGTAGCCCATGGAGTCCTCTTGTTGGGACAAGGTCCCCCCAGGAGAGAGGAACCCCCAGCAGGGTCAACACTGGAGGTCCTGGGAGTGGGTGGTGCTGAGGAGGCCATGCGGGGAGGGCTGTTCCCTGTTCCCTTCCCCTCAGGAGACAGCTTGCCCAAGGTGACACAGCACCGGATGGGATTTCAGGGTCAGGGACCACGGAGCCTGGGGCTGTGGACCACACCAGCGCAAAGCCACTGCATGCCCCAGACTGGGGCTGTGGACTACACCAGCCCACGGCCACCGCATGCTCCAGACCAACACAAGAAGAGTGCAGTCCAACAACATCTTCATCTACGGTAGGTGCCACGGTTATCGTTCCTAAGAGAGCCCATGGCCACTTCTACCAGGTGCCCTCCACTCTTCCCCTGCCCCAGCTGGTCCCCCTGTGACAGCCGTGTCTCTGAGAACGGGGTGTGGAGCCAGGGGGAAAACACAAAATAAACCACCTGCTACTAGAAACAGCCTCGCTGTCCTCAGGGAGCCCGTCCCGGGGCCAGCCTCTCTGTCCTCAAGGAGTCGATCCCGGGGCCAGCCTCGCTGGACTCAGGAAGTCGGTTCCAGGACCCCATGGACACCAAATCCAGGCACATTCAAGACGCACAGGTGGACCTGCTGAATCTGCGTATACAAAGAGTCGGCCCTCCGACACGCGTTTCACATGGCAGGAACAACATTTTCTGCGTGTACAAAGAATCAGCCCTCCGACATGCGTTTCACGTAGCAAAACACTCTATTTTCTCCCTGAGTTTGGCTCAAAAAATCCACCTATAAGTTGACCCGCAAAGCTCAAGCTTCTGTTGGACAAGAGTCAACTGTATGCAATTGACACTGATTCCTACCAACAATATCCAGATCTTACTATGACCAGCACGATAAACAGAATGAGCAAAATTTAAAAACTAAAGCAGAGTTTTTTCCTGCGAGTTGGCGCACTGCATATCCCCTGTGGGAAAGACCACACTGGCTGCTGACCAAACTCCACCGGCCTCTTCCTCCGTCCTGAGGGCATCTTCCTCCATCCTGACAGCAGCCTGGGCTCACCTCAGTCCCAGGGCGGGGGAGGGGGACGCACTGTGCACCCTCCCAGCTTTCCTCCGCCACTTCCCTCAGGCTGGCCCAAGAGCAGCCTGGACAGTCACGTGCTGGGGACACCGAGCTGCCCCTCCTCCGCCCACAGCCTCAGGCCACCTGTCTCATCTGTGACTGAGAAATAGAGCTGCAGCTGGAGGCGGGAGGTGGGACACGCTGGGATCTACCCATGGCCAGGCCGAGCTGCTCGGATCACTCAAGCTTCACTTTCGTCACTCGCTCTACCAAATAGACTAGAATAAAATATGTCACGTTCTCCTTTCCACACACTCCCAAGCCTCCCATCCCACTTCCCGGCGCTGACCCCGTAAGAACACTTTGTGCGTCTTTCCAGATATTTTTATCCTCCTCAAGCACAGAACCACATTCAGAGTGAATTATTCTTTTTTTTTTTTTTTTTTTTTTTTAACAGAAATGGCACTAGGGCAGATGATGATTTTTTTGTACCATTTCTTTACTTTCTTGGGCATTTTCCGCACCAGGACAGATGGGCTCTGCTCTCCTTCCTCCCCGCCCAAAGCTGTCTCACAGCAGCCACACACAGAGCCGTAAACCCTCGCAAGACTGTGGGTGTCTCAGGGTGCCCCAAGTCCCCAAAGACCAAGGGTCACAGATCCACATTGTCCAGCAACACTTCCGACATGGCCTTGAGCCTGGGAACCCTGCTGGCCAGCCCAGGCCAGCCCCAGAATAGAGGTGTGAGGGGTAACATCTGCACTTCTTAAAAAAAAAAAAAAAGGCAGATATTCAGTGCCACATTTAAAATGGTCATGGTGGCCAGGCACAGTGGCTCATGCCTGTAATGCCGGCACTTTGGGAGGCCAAGGTGGGCAGATCACTTGCAGTCAGGAGTTCAAGACCAGCCTGGCCAACACGGTGAGAATCCCGTCTCTACTAAAAATACAAAAATTAGCTGAGCATGGTGGCAGGCACCTGTAATCCCAGCTACTCAGGAGCCTGAGACACAAGATTCTCTTGAACCCTGGAAGCAGAGGTAGCAGTGAGCTGAGATCATGCCACTGCAATCCAGCCTGGGTGACAGAGCAAGAGTCTGTCTCAAAAATAAAAATAATAAATAATAACAAAAGAAAAATATGTATATGCATTCCTAGTCCCTTGGAGCTGCAGCAACAAAGCTGGTGATATATTTTGGGTGTTTCTAATCAATGTTTTCCATGAGCTACACTGCAAGTCTCAACCTTGATCCTGCTACAGTAATCATCTATTACAAATTAAAACAAGAACCATAACTCTGTCTCCTACTAAAATATTCTAATTGAGACATGTTAACAGAATACATTTCTTTGGGTGAGAAAGTATGCACCAGGGTGGGGAACAGACGGCCCACCGATTGTGCTGTGGCCCTAACCACCAAGGACTCACGAATCATCCACAGACAGGCTGGAAACTCAAAAAGAACACTAAATTGCTCTTTGACATTAATTCTTAAGGCTTGAGAAACCAAAGTTCACTTTGTAAAAGACTTGAAAAAGGATGAAGTCAGAAGTGGCTCAGCAGAGATGCACCAACTCTCACCTGGGAGAGACACTGCTTGCTAATCACGTCTGGATTAACGGATGCACTAAAAGCATCTCTTCCAACAGGGACACAGACTACAAACAGGAATGCTGCGCACACCTTCCCCAGATTACCCAGTCCTGATCCATCCACCCCTTAGGCGGTCCCCAGCCAAGTCCAATAAGGAAATGAACCCACAGCAGACGCAGGTGCAGGCAGTGAGGGCAGTGGCGTCAGGGAATTCCACTCCATAAACCTTGGCAGCTCGCAGGGAGGCGCATCTCTCCTCATCAGGCACTAGTGTGGCTTTCATTCTTCACAGCTGCTATCTGATCTCTCGCTAATCAGTGTTTTCCTGACAACAAAGTCAAGGTTTCCCTGAAGAGACTGCCAGATGAAAGAAACGGAGAAAAGACAGAAAAGCCAGCTGTACCCAGCTGGACAGGTGAAGTCATTTAAGTGCAGGATGATCTGGCCACTCCAAATATGCAGGGCTTTCCAATTTTGTTAAAATGAAACCCAGCCTTTGAAAAGGCCCAGACTTCCCACAATGCATGGTATTTATGGTGTGGAGGGCACTGTAGAGAAGTTATCAGAAAGTTCACAACAGCAAGATCCACGGAGGCTCTGCCATGTGCCAGGCACGAGACAACTGTTTACATAAAACACCTCATTTCATGCTACAGAGAGTCCACAGACTGCTCCACATTTCACCCTACACAGACTCCACAGACTGCTCCACATTTCACCCTACACAGAGTCCACAGACTGCTCCACATTTCACCCTACAGAGTCCATAGACTGCTTCACAGAACACTACCAAAGGGCATCATCAAATGATCCCCAAGAAGTAATGAGCACCTTGAAAGTAAGAAAGCCAACCTCCTCCCTCTCCCTTATCTCCCTGTCCTCTTTTCCAGAAAACCAAGGAAATATGAAGGGCCAGTGATGCCCCACTGAAGAACGCTCTCCTGGTGGTTACGCTCTGTACATAGGGAACACAACACTGCTCCGTGCTGCGCGAGGCTACTATTCTATACTACACTAGTATGATCTGTTTGTTCTATTCTATACTATTCCATTCTCTACGATAGAATACAACAGTTTCATTCTATACTATATAATACTGTACTATCTGTTCTATTCTATACTATTTTCTTCTATACGGAAAGGAGTTAGCCAGCTTGCCTTAGGCAGACAGTAAGGAAAGGGTCTCAGAGAGCCGCCAGCCTCCAGCCTCCAGTTTTGTGCAGATAGGGGGCTTGCCTAAACATGCTCACAGCAGACTAAGGGCCCCCATGCGCACGGGGGAATGGGGTGCAGCCACCAGAAAATCGCTCCTTACACAGACAGGGAGCCCAGCCCCATCAGCTTCTATATAAAAGCACTTGTAGTCAACTGGGAAGGCGGCAACAAGCAACCTGCTCTCAGCACCCCTGTTTTCGCCGAGAGCTTTCCTTTTAGCTTAATAAGTTCCACTGCACGCACTCTTCGATGTCCACGTGCCTGTTTCTTCCTGGTCATGAGACAAGAACCTGGACTTAGCCGAGCTAAAGAGCAAAACTCCTGCATCAGTGCTACAGAACACTATCCTCTCTGTTCTGTGCCATGCGAGTCTACTATTCCACACCATACTATGTAATATTAATACTATGCTGTGTGTTCTAATCTAGACTATATTATGCTATGCAATACTACGCCATTAGTTCAACTGTATACTCTGCAATACTATCCCACTTGTTCTATTCTAGACCATGCAATACTATTTGTCCTATTGTATACTATACTACATAATGTTACAATGTTTCTTCTGTTCTATGCTACCCTATATAACATTATACTATTGGTTCTATCCTGCGCTACTCTCTATAATTCTATTCAGTTGGTTCCATTCTATACAATAATCTTGCATCACTTTACCATCCTCCACGATACAAGAGTAGAGCCAGTTATACTTTCATAATCTCTTTCCCAAGCTCTTACCCCGTAAGAAATGTGATGTTTTACTATGCCTCACATAAATGCACATTTCATGATAATCAATGCCATTTCCTATGGTTATAGAATTCTGTCTCTATGATTCCATTGATATGGCTTCTTTGGGCTTTTCTGTAAGTCCTTTGCAGTGTCTGGTTTCCTAGTGAAAAGATGACTAAGGTCCAGATAAGATCCTACGAAACCAGCATCCACACAGGCTCACCTGTGTGCCCACTCCTGGACTCCGTGTTGAAGGAGTGACAGGAAGACAGATGGCTGTCGGTGGATGGAAGGCAACAAGGAAAGAGTAGATTCCAGAACTGAGACAAGTATCAAGGCTCTGGCACAGCTGAGGGTCGATCCCAATTCTAGCCTCTCGCAGAAAGGCAGAGGAGACTTAGCACGAAGAGCATGGAACTTTGCTTTAATAAAGCAAATGCTTACCATCCACTGTGAGGAACTCAAGAAGAAATGGCAGTAGGCTCTACTAATAACTACTGCTGTGAAAAATGGAAGGGAGGGGGTACATTTTCACCTGGGCCATGTGGAAAGTTGGCTGGAACTGCCGCTGGACCTGATACTGGACCTGCCCCTGGACCTGACGCTGGACCTGCCCCTGGACCTGATGCTAGACCTGACGCTGGACCTGCCCCTGGACCTGCCACTCGGTCTGCTACTGGACTGCTAACAAATGCTGCAGATTTTTATGGAGAGAAAAGTACAATGCGTCTGAGAGCAGCTGTCCCAGCTCTGGATGAAGCCGGCAGAACAAGGAAGCAGCAAAGAGGCTGGTATCATTCAGTGGGCAGAGTCAATGACCGTCCTCCAAGTCCAGAAAAGCTCAACCTGCATGTCTGCAACTAGAAATACCAATCATAAGCCAGACCTCCTGGCAAATACCATTGACCCGCTGTAATTCTGTGTGGTGTGTTATGCCCCATGTACAGGAAGTCACTCACAGAGCCTTTAACAAGGAAGTATTAACATGACTTTTAATGCAATATAACAGCTTTGCACCCATTTAACATATATTTAACCCCAGTGGTATATGTAAATATATATTTTATACAACATCAGGCATGTTTACCTAATGGCTCGAATCTTCACAATGTCTCTCTCCCTGAGAGGACAGCAGAGGATCCCATGCACTGTCTCCAGGAAGATGGCCCTCCCAGAGAGGACTCACAAATCAAATGTGCACATGCATGCGTGCACAGACACATATCACACACACACACACACATGCACACGCACACCTACATGCAATACATACATACACACATGCACACACATTCACATAATCACATAATACCAACACATAACACATGCATGCACATACACACAACATTCAAACACACATGCATATACATACACATTCATGCATATACATTCTGACACACACATACGTATGTAAATGCATGGACATAACATGCACAAATAGACATGTATAACTATACACACACGAGCATCCATGTATGCATATTTCCACATATGTGCACTGCCATGCCTAAACATGTAACACATGCACACACATACATGCAACAGATACACATGCACACATATACACATGCATGCACTGTACATTACACACAAAGGCACACATACATGCACAACACATATACATGCAATACATATTTTCATACACATAAATGCAAACACACATACATATATACACCCCTCAAGGACTCCATTATTCAATTCTAAACAAAGTGGTTTATCCCCCAAATGTACCTTCTCGTAATTAATAAGCTCTACTGCACATTTCTTGATTTCAAATAATGAGGTCTCACACACGGCACACACACATTTATACTCAAATACATGTGAACATACAAATAGAAATAGGCACACGTGCACGAAGACCCTCTTCTGTAAAGGTTTTCTCAAACTTGAACTGAACGAATTCTGCTAATTATAGTCAGAGTCAGCAAAGATATATATTTGACGTCAGAATGAATATACTCGTTCTTTTCGTTACTCCTGGCAACAGCAAGAATGTAAAACAGAGTTGTGTGATACGATGCCACTTATTCAATCTCACTTCGTGGGATCTGACCCACTTGTAATAGCATTTCTGTCTGAGTGATTTCCTTCTGACGAAAATCATGAGATAATTCCTTCCCTTCCTGCTTTCTCTTTCCCAGGCCTTTTCACTGCCCTTTCATCATCTCGGAAACTAAATCATAGTTGTCAAAATGGAAGGCAAAGAAACAGCCTTAGGAGAGAATCTCACAGTGGAATGGACCCGAGAGAGGAAAAAATATTCTTTTTGAAAATGTACAAAAGGAAAAGTCAAGAGGCCTGGGCTCCCTCTCACGACAGAAACAGACGTCGGCAAAGCAGGTCGCTCAGCACAGTTCAGCTCTGTGGATGAAACGGAGATTCTAGTCCTTGTCCCTGTTTCAAGCTCTGTGTATGAAACAGATTCTAGCCCTTGTCCCTGTTTCATGATGTTGCAGTGAAGGAAACAAAACAGACAAAGGGCACAGGCTGGAGAAAAGGATTTTAAAAGGATGACTTAAAATGTGCGCCTGGTTTTCAAGGGCACAATGAGGACACTTTCAAGTACATTAAAGCTGATTTATAAGAGACGGGTATAAAGACTCTACAAGGTCATTAGACTTTAGACTTACAAAGAAAACAAATCACATTCTCCTAGCATCACCAGTCAGGTGTTCCACAAATACTAAGAATAGCCACCGCAACGCGATCCACTATGAGGGGTCAAAACATAAACCTTGTAGCGTGGCCGAGAGCTCCTATAACCTGATTTCTAGGAATCCAATTTTAAACATCCTCACTAGCTAGCACATCACAAAAATACAGAGCTCCAAATGCCGTAACACAAGTGCTAAGAACTCCTAAGCCAAAAATATACGAGGCATTTCAGGCAAAAATCCCAGAATCAGAAGAACACAAGTTTTCTAAGTTCTTCAAAAGCTGGTGTTGGTTGAGGCTCTTCTGCAGACTTCAACAAAAGACACGCTAGAATTAGCCATTGACAGTAACCCTGAGTCAACACGCACAGTGTTCGGAAAAGCACAAGGCCTGCTCCGGGCTTGAGACCCCTGGGAACTTTCTCTGGACCACATCGAGTGGATGACTTTGAGAACTCAAAATAACCAACAATCAGTCCATGAACAGAGAAAGAAGACTGCAGCCTCCCTGGGGACGTGGCTCCATGCCTGCCCCCTTTCTTCCAGGTACCTTTGCCCTTCCTGGCTCCCTCCTCCACCTGGAGACGCTGTGGGTTCAGGCTCCTCTCCAGCTGTGTCTTGGTCCACGGCTGGCTGCCCGTGTGAAACACCAGGGCTTGAAGGATCATATCCATCTGCTTCCTGCACTTCCCACCTACTTCCGCGAGACCCCCAGGCTCTGGCTGCTCTCAGGGATCAGGGCCGCCAGGCTCCCCTCGCAGGCTCCAACTGGAGTCCTGCACCCTGGTTTTCAGCAACGCTTGGGACTTTCTCCTGGAAACTCTCGGCTCTGGGCTTTAGTGAACTGCGCCATCCAGCTCTTCTCTGGACTCTAAGCAGGACCTTTTCTGGGTCTTCCAACCCTTCCTCCATTTCCAAATGTGGGCTTTCCTTTGGCCTCCTCTCTCGAGACATGCGCGCCTCACACTCTGGCTACTTGACCTGCACTTCTACGTAAGAGGCTCCCAAATGCACCCTGCTCCAGATTTTCCCCAAACCTCCTCCTGTATTTCCAAACTCGCAGCTTGCAGTGGTGTCTCTAAGTATCTCCGAGTCAGGTCCACACTTGCTTCTCCTCCTGATTTCCAGCAAAGCGCAACGCCGACCTCCGGGTGCAGACTCGCAGCTTCATCCGCCCTCCTGCACTCCCTCTTCCCCTCCTGACCCAGGCACCGAATCGCTCAGCTCACTGGCTGCCTTCTCTCTTCCTCTCGCCACGGCGAGTGCCCTGCATGAGCCTGCTCTGTCCCTCCGGCTCCACGGCATGCCGCACATCAGAGGCACGATTCTCTCCGAAACCCTCAGTGGCTCCCTAGTATCCGACAGGTAAGGACTTCCACATTCTGGCCTCCATCTAACTTTCTGGTCTCAGATATGCACATGCTTATTTTATCTATGCAAAGAGAGTACAGGCCTCACACCTGCTCTCATTCCTGGGCTCCTAGCTTCTCCTGAAGGTGCTGTATGAGCTACCTATGCACTTTCCAAACACTAACTGAATATGCGCTTGGAGAACACTTACTTGATAATTTTGTGGCATTGCCGGATGACGTGGACAAAGTGAGAACTACGCAGGTGTGTGGATGCTGCCTTGTCCAGACCTCACTTACCCAGACACTCCCAGATGCTCAAGGTGACCAGCCCTATTGGAGCACAGACAGGCACAGGCTGCACTCCCACAACTGGGCCCCGCGAGCTGAACTATAATCATGAAGCAGCTGTTTGCTCCTAAATCTGTTTATGCCGCTGTACTTGTTACACATTACTGAAACCAATAAAGTACGACACCAAAGAGACAATAATTGTATGAAAACTAAGTTGGATGCCTTTCAAAGACTTAATATAGGGGAATTTTTTTTTTCATTTTAATCTTTTCTAAATTGCTATCAAATTAGGTATGGGCAAAAAATATACACAATGTTTGAGGAAATAATTTTTAAAGGTTTCAAATCTAACATCTTGTTTCTCTTGTGTTGCCTATTCTCTTCTAGAAGAATCAAAACTATGGCAGGCCTGCGATGGCTGTGGTTGAGGAAAGAGGCCACACCCACAGCCAGTAGAATCACGCTCAGCAGCAGCCTAGCCCCGCGTGGAAGAGGCGTGAACACTCTCGGGAGAGGTGGATGTGCACTAACCGTTCCCAGCTCTGATCTCTTTGATTAACTGAATATGGTGATTGGTTTTATCTGAACGTCAGACAAAAGGGTGTCTACACCCAGGAAAGACTCTAAACACTCTGGACCCTGCTGGGGCAGATGGTGACCGTGACCCAGTGATACCACTCTCCAGTGGGCAGCCAGCCCAGTCTCTTAATCGTAAAGGACATTCATAGCAACACTATGAAAAAGAAACACGACTGTTCTGACCCGGAAAAGTGAAATTTAAAACATTAAATATCCAGGTTCTAACTAAGAGGCAGACGGACCGGGCGCGGTGGCTCACGCCTGTAATCCCAACCCCTTGGAAGGCCGAGGTGAGTGGATCACTTGAGGTCAGGAGTTCGAGACCAGCCTGGCCAACATGGTGAAACCCCATCTCTACTAAAAATGCAAAAATTACCCGGATGTGATGGTGGGCACCTGTAATCCCAGCTACTTAGGAGGCTGAGGCAGGAGAATCGCTTGAACCCGGGAGGTAGAGGTTGCAGTGAGCCGAGATCACACCACCGCACTCCAGCCTGAGCAACTCCTTCTCAAAAAAAGTAAAATAAAATAAAATAAAATAAAATAAAATAAAATAAAATAAAAGGCAGACAAAGAAAAGGAGATTTCCTCTGATCTTAAAAACAGAAGTATTTGATTCACAGCCTGGATAATTGAAGATCTGCATAGAAATCACCTAGGGCCTCGCCCTCCCTCACAACAGACTGGGATAGAGGGAAGGAGGGCAGGAGGTGGGCCCCTTGTCCACGAGAGGCTCCTCCCGCCCCATCCCCTTCCGCAGGAGGGCAGGCCCGTTCTCCCCAGGTAAGACCCCGGCATCTCTACAGGGACACCCACCTCCCTTCCCTGCAATCCACTCCAGCTGCTCACGGCCAGTCAAGGGGGGCGCTCTTCAGAGAGGAGCAAACGGTTTCGGGGAGAGCCTGAACTCCGACGTCCCAGGTGTGGCTTGCCAGGGAGCACAGAGGAAGGATGCAGGTTCTGAGAAGGAGGAGGCGCAGGAGAACGAGAGAGAAAAGAGAGACAAGAGAGGCAGACCGCCCAGCGGCGGGCTGAGCACAGGACCTGGCTGAGGCCTCCTGGGGAGGGGCAGAGGCAAACATGCTGCTGATTCTAGGCTACTCGGGAAGTTACAAGCTCCGAAGGGGCTGCAAGGCAGGACTCGCTGAGGAGCAGTCATGTGGATGCCCCGCCTCTCACACGGTACACACTGACAACATGCAACTCACAAACAACACAACACGCATGTACAATGCGCGTATACAACACTGACAACACACAATGCACACAAACACACACAACCTATACAACACATACCCAATACATGCAACTCACAACACAACATGTACGTACAACACACTCTTACATACATACAGCACACGTAACTCACATACAACACAACACGCACGTACAATGCACTCATACAGGACACACAACACACAACTCACAAACAATATGCACATGCAACACACTCATACAACACACAACACTCACACAACACACAACACACACAACTCACAACACAACATGCACACACAACACTCACACAACATAGACACAATACATGCAACTCACCACATACACATACAATACACTCATACAGCTCACGTACAACACATGCAACTCACGTTCAACACAACATGCACCTACAACACACGCAACTCAATGCAACATTCACGTACTCACAACACAACATACACATACAATACACTCATACAACACATACAAGAAATGGAACTCACGCACAACACAACATGCACGTACAACACACTCACACAACATATAACACATACAACATACACAATACATACAACTCAACACAAATACATGTACAATGCACTCACAACACACAACACTTACACAACACACAACACATGCAACTCACAAACACACATACAACACACTCATACAACACACAACACTCACACAACATACACACAATACATGCAACTCATATACAGCATACACATATGCACAACACACAACATTCATACAACACACAACACTCATACAACATACAAAAAATACAACTCACAAATACACGTACAACACACTCATACAACACACAACACTCAAATATACAATAAATGCAACTCAACACAATATGCACATACAACACACATACAACCCATGCAACTCACACACAACACAACACACTCATACAACGCATTCATACAACACACACTGTACACATTCTAAGTATGAAATAGAAAACAGCACACGCATGGTTTCTAAAGTATGATGAAAGTTTTCTCAAGAAGGTCATCCAACATCCAAACTGGCGCCATGTCCTCATTTTCAGCTGCTGTTCAGATTCGAGCATTTTTATCATCTGCTCTATGAATTATAATAATATAGCATAAACCCATTTTTCATTTTACACCCTCTTTGGTGTGGGGTGCTCCAAAACAGGGGCCAGGAGCCTCAGAGTCGTCCCTCAGAACAAAACACAACCCACACTCAGAGGCCAGAAAGGGAACTCGGGGGGCGACACACACTCTCTCATCTGCAGAGCTCTGCTTCAATTACTTCACACGTAACCAGGGCTGGAACGGGGTTGCTGAGGGTACAGACACGGCAAACTGAGAAGAAACTGGCAGGTGGAGAAAGATCGGCCAAAAGCCAAGGAAAAATGCTGAACATTTTCCACAAATAGTTCACACGACAGATGATACTCGGGCTACTGAAAGTTTATTGAGAGGGGTCTTGCTCCAAAGAAAAAGTTCTCTCCCAAGGTTATCGAAGATTCACAGCAGACATCTGCCCCCAACACACCATCTGCCGAGGGCCTATGAGTCAAAAAGAAGGTAAGACAGAAGTAAGGGTGCAGGGGAAGGAGAGCCGGAGGGGACCGAGAACTCGGAACCAAGTGAAGTGATGGGCGGACACTGAATGCCTGACTCCAGGGTTATCACCTCGGAAAACAAGTCTGTTTAAGTCCGTAGTAACAGTGTTAGTGCTTTCACTGAACCTGCACTCAACACTGGAGAACCTCCCTGTGTTATGAAGACGATCTGAAAAATAACATTAATTCACAAGGTAGGGTGACGATTCAGCCACAGAAAATAAAACTGATATAATCCACTGCAAGTCACACTGTGTCTTTCTTTAAGACTGGTTTATGATGCAGAAAAGAGGCAGCTTGAGATCTAAAATACTGAAACTGGCAGACACCTTGTTTCCCTGAATTCTCACAACCGTGGCACCAGCTAGGGTAACACAGAGTGGCTTTCAGAGCTTCCAGAACAGCAGAACAGATCAATCATAAATGTGCAAAGGTGATCTGAAGACAGAATTAATATTCCACGTTTTGGCTTAAACTAGTCATGTAATTTCCAATAAGTGGGAAACATCCACACCAATTTTTATAAGAAAGTTCAATGTGAACACATAGTACAGAACACTATCTTTGTTTTGGAATTTATTTACTTAATATGACAATTTCAATTGTCTTTAGGGATTCCTGATATTGAATGCTCATCTTTATTAATGATGAGCTACCAATTTTCTGACTGAGGAAATGGAAAGTTGTCACTGCCTAACAGCAATACTCAACACAGCCTGTATGAAAGGGAAAGCTATACCTGTGTGCACACACATGCATACACATGCATACACATACCTACACATGTACACGCACACACATACACGTGTATGCACTGCACGCACATGTACACGTGTGTGCATACATACATATACATGCGCACATACGCACATGCATGCATACACACGCATATACGCACACACATATACACGTGTACACATGTACACACATTGATGCATATACACGTGCACATGGACACGCATACACGCACATACACACGCATACACACGTGCACACACATGCATGTGTACATGCATACGTAAGTATCATCTCAGGTATGTGGATTCAAAATTCTGATGCAAACAAGAATAATCACAAAACAAGGTAGGGTGTCAACAAGTGAGAATTGAGATGGATGTCCTGGAATGTTCCAGAGAGGATATGAGGGAGGTCTGCACATCACATGAACATCTTAACCATTTTTAACGTGACCATTCCTGCCAACATCAGCCTGGATTAAGATGATTTCATTTACATAAGGAACAGAAAATATAATACTTGTTCTAATGAGGTTCGATAATCATTAGATTATTTTCATAATTATAAGTAATCACTAAATAACTTCCTTTCAAGGGTCTAAAAATAAAAATAAGATAACAAAGTCACAGTCCTGACAGTTTTATCATGCAAATCACAGCTGTGAAAATAAAGCATGGTTTTGAGACTATGCCCTCCTCAAATACCCTTCATGGAATTTTGTACCAGTAATGGCTGGTAATTAATTGTTATACCAGGTGGAAAAGTATATCATTTGGGGTATACGAAGTAACCATGTAAAGAGAAATGACCATACACACCTGAAACCAGGTCTCATTTCACAACTGTTTCCTACTTTAGATTTGCTTAATTTACTTCATGAGGTGCCTTGAGGAGAGAAAGCAGAGCTGGGATCCGCCCCGAGGCTGCTTCGGGAAGAGCTGGGTGGGCACCAAGACCCTCAGACCGAGGGCCGAGCTGCGTGGCTATGACCCCATCACTGTGGCTCCCCAAGTGTGTGTCCTTATGTGTCACGCAAACCTCTGCCACACAGGTGACACACGCCACACACCTGACATAGGCTCAGCACACAGGGAGCGATCAGTAAGTGGTGACTAGAGAGAAGAGACGGCCTTCAGCGTGGACGGAGAAAACGGGTCACAGACTCACAGAGGAAACGCCGCAGATCCACAGACGGAGAAAACACCACAGACTCATGGACGGAGGAAACAGACCACAGACCCACAGAGGGAAGAAAAGCGCCACAGACGCACGGAGGGGGGAAAAGCGCCACAGTCGCACACATGGAGAAAACGCCACAGACGCACAGACGAAAGAAACGCCACTGACACACGGATGGAAGAAATGTCACAGACACATGGACGGAGGAAACGGCACTGACGCACGGACGGAAGAAACGCGCCACAGAGGCACGCATGGAGAAAACAGGCCAGAGACGCACGAAGGGAGGAAACACCACAGACGCACGAAGGGAGGAAACGCGCCACTGACGCACGCATGGAGAAAACAGGCCGCAGACACACGAATGGAGGAAATGTGCCACTGCGGCACGCACGGAGAAAACAGGACACAGACGCACGAAGGGAGGAAACGCCACAGACGCATGAAGGGAGGAAACAAGGCAGAGAGAGAGCACACACCAGTGTGGAACATGGGACAGGAATGTCCCGGCCATGCACCGTCCACTCCCACTAGGGACTTCCCACCCCAGAGTGCTCAGGATGGCTGCGGAGCTCCTGCCACCCACCCCAGAGGTGAAGCTGCGGAGCCAGAGATGAGTAGGTTCACGTCCATCAAATGCGGCTGCAATCCCTGTAGTAACTGGAGGTCATCATTAAACAGAACCGCACTTCACTTGGAATAAAAGCACTCTGCATAAAAGAACTAAAGATTGTCTGGAGACGGCTTAGAAACCATCACAATCATTCTTGCTAGTGACAGCGAAGCTTTAAGAGTGGTCACTTTTCCTGTAGAAACGTCACAGAGGTGATTCCTGGAACTCATTTAGAATATTTGTTTCCCAGAAACCACACAACTAAGAATTTAATAATGCCGTCTCTTGACCAGAAAGATTAAGATTTCTGATGAAACAAAACTCTAGCCAGCCTCCTGATTCTAGAAGATGCTATACAGAAAAGCTAACTCAAAGGGGTTGCATTTCTTTTGTCGTCCATGACACACATAAAAAAAATTTTAAATATACAAAAAAGGTAGGAATTGTACAGTGAGTACCCATGTATCTACCCCCTGGATCACCGATTAGATTTTAAATGTAAAGTTCTAAATGTTCCCAGCTAAGGAAATGTGCAGTGTAAGCCTCTACCTGGTTAGAACCAAGGGGAATGGAATGAGCTTTCCCTGGCCTTGCTGCTCTGCTGGGAGGGGCTGCCACAGTTCAGCCACCCCACCCCAGAGCACCCAGGATGGCTGTGGAGTTCCTGCCACCCACCCCAGAGGTGAGGCTGGATCCCCAATCGTGGTGTTAAGAGTGAGCCAGCCAGGTGCGGTGGCTCAAGCCTATAATTCCAGCACTTTGGGAGGCCGAGACGGGCGGATCACGAGGTCAAGAGATCGAGATCATCCTGGCTAACACGGTGAAACTCCGTCTCTACTAAAAAAAAAATACAAAAAACTAGCCAGGTGAGGTGGCAGGTGCCTGTAGTCCCAGCTACTCAGGAGACTGAGGCAGGAGAATGTCGTAAACCCGGGAGGCAGAGCTTGCAGTGAGCTGAGATCTGTCCACCGCACTCCAGCCTGGGTGACACAGCGAGACTCCGTCTCAAAAAACAAACAAACTAAAAAAAAAAAAAAAAAAAGAGTGAGCCAGCCTTTAGAGGTCATGTGGTCTGTACTTGAATAGAAAATGTTCCAGGAAACCAAAGATTCCAATGCCTGCGATGAATTCCTAACCATTTGAAACCCAGGCTCCTCGTCTATATAAAGAGAACAATGCTCTCTCCTGGGAAAGCATTTCAGAAGGACGAAAAAGGATCCACATGAGAGCAGGTGAAAACTACAAGGCACCCTGCAATTATAAGATTTTTTCTATATTTTTGTTTCAAGGAATGTCAGCATTCTAAATATTTCACTTCATCCCACATCACCTTTCAGGAGCAAATCATAACGATTAAAACCATCAGCAGAATCCCTACCAGCTCAGTCGCCGCGTGCTTCTTCTCCCTGCACGAGAATTCTTGCAGAACGATGGGACCATCCAAGAATGGCTCCCTGCCATCATGTGCCCATACTCCTTCCCCTGGGAGCTATTCCTGTACTCATGGGGCATGGGAAACCTGTATAACGCCACCAGAAAGTCCTTGTTTGATTTACACACTTTCCAGAAGGGCTGATTTTATCCAGAATCCGAACTGTGTCAAACACTAAACCTAAGAAATCATCAAGAAACCAAGGAAATGTAAGGCCATATCCTGCCCTGGGTGCATGACTACTAGGGGAGAAATAGAAAGTGAGACATGAAAGGAAACTTTTAAGATATTCAGAACATCACTGGGTGATTCCAGGAATCCATTACAGATCATTGCTGTTCCTAAAAACAGGAAAGAAATTCTAAAATTCCAACAGGCATGGTGAGTCCCTTACTTGCATGAAATCAAAATAATAATCCATCGCCATCTTTAAAAGACAAAAGAAAAACTCTATTTCCTCTTCATATTAATTTGTGTACAAATAACTTAAGTGAGAAAATCTTAATGTCTGGACTGTGATATCAATAGCAAAATAACCCCAAGCTTCCCAATGAAAAGATATAGATGGGCTGAGTGGATTTAAAAGAAGAAAAACCAACTACATGCTGCCTACAAAAAACTCACTTCAGCCGTAAAGACACACATAGACTAAATGTGGAGGGATGGAAAAACATGTTCCACATTAATGGAACTCAAAAGTGAACAAGAGTAGCTATATTTATTTCAGACCAATCACAATTTAAGTCAAAAACTGTAAAAAGGAGACAAAAAGGTAATTATGTAATAAAGAGATCAATATAGCAAGAGGATATAAAAATTACGAGTATATGTGCACCCAACAACAAAGCATCCAGATATATAAAGCAAATATTAGTAGATCTAAATAGAGAGAGAGGTCGGGCAAGGTGCCTCAAACCTGTAATTCCAGCACTTTGCGGGGTGGAGGCAGGTGGATCACCTGAGGTAAGGAGTTCAAGACCAGCCTGGCCAACATGGTGAAACCCTGTCTCTACTAATACAAAAAATTAGCCCAGCATGGTGGCACATGCCTGTAATCCCAGCTACTCGGGAGGCTGAGGCAGGAGAATCACTTGAACTCAGGAGGTGGAGGTTGCAATGAGTTGAGATTTCACCTCTGCATTCCAGCCTAGGCAACAAGAGCAAAACTCCGTCTCAAATATATATATATATACGTACATATATATATATACACACACACACATACATATATATATACACACACGTACATATATATATATATATATATATATATATATATATATATAGAGAGAGAGAGAGAGAGAGAGAGAGAGAGAGGGAGACCAACACAACAATAGTAGGGGCTTCAGAACCCCACTGTCAGCACTGGAGATCATCTAGACCAAAAATAACAACAAATTATCAAGTTGAAAGTACAGTGTAGACCAAATGGACCTAACAGACATTTACAGAACATTTCATCCAACAGATACAGAATGCACATTCTTCTCATCGGCACATGGAACATTTTCTAGAATCAACCACACGCTAGGCTACAAAAGAAGTCTCAATACATTTTTTAAAAATTGAAATAACGTCTAGGATATTCTCAGACTGTAACAGAATAAAGCTATAAATCAACAACAAGGAACAGATACTTCTCAAAAGAAGACATTTATGCAGCCAATAGACACATGAAAAAATGCTCATAATCACTCGCCATCAGAGAAATGCAAATCAAAACCACAATGAGATACCACCTCAAACCAATTAGAATGGCGATCATTAAAAAGTCAGGAAACAACAGGTGCTCGAGAGGATGTGGAGAAATAGGAACACTTTTACACTGTTGGTGGGACTGTAAACTAGTTCAACCATTGTGGAAAACAGTGTGGCCATTCCTCAAGGATCTAGAACTAGAAATACCATTTGACCCAGCAATCCCATTACTGGGTATATACCCAAAGGATTATAAATCATGCTGCTATAAAGACACATGCACACGTATGTTTATTGCGGCACTATTCACAATAGCAAAGACTTGGAACCAACCCAAATGTCCATCAATGACAGACTGGATTAAGAAAATGTGGCACATATACACCATGGCATACTATGCAGCCATAAAAAAGGATGAGTTCATGTCCTTTGTAGGGACATGGATGCAGCTGGAAACCATCATTCTTAGCAAACTATCGCAAGGACAGAAAACCAAACACCACATGTTCTCACTCATAGGTGGGAAATGAACAGTGAGATCACTTGGACACAGGAAGGGGAACATCACACACCGGGGCCTGTTGTGGGGTGAGGGGAGGGGGGAAGGATAGCACTATGAGATACACCTAATGTAAACGACAAGTTAATGGGTGCAGCACACCAACTTGGCACATGCATACATATGTAACAAACCTGCACATTGTGGACATGTACCCTAGAACATAAAGTTTAATAAACAAACAAACAAAAAACAAATCAACAACAAGTAGAACTTTCAAAACTGTATAAATACATAGAAATTAAACAATATGCCCTTGACTAGCCAATGGGTCAATGAAGAAATTAAGAAGGAAATTTAAAAATTTCTTGAAATAATTGAAAACAGAAACACGGCCGGGCGCGGTGGCTCAAGCCTGTAATCCCAGCACTTTGGGAGGCCGAGACGGGCGGATCACGAGGTCAGGAGATCGAGACCATCCTGGAGAACATGGTGAAACCCCGTCTCTACTAAAAAAAAAAAAAATACAAAAAACTAGCAGGGCGAGGTGGCGGGTGCCTGTAGTCCCAGCTACTCAGGAGGGTGAGGCAGGAGAATGGCATGAACCCGGGAGGCAGAGCTTGCAGTGAGCTGAGATCTGGCCACTGCACTCCAGCTCGGGAGAGAGAGCGAGACTCCGTCTCAAAAAAAAAAAAAAAAAAAGAAAACAGAAACACAACATATCGAAGCCTATGGTATACAGCAAAAGCAGTATTAAGAGGAAAGGTTATAACAATAAACTCCTACATTTAAAAAACAGATTTAAAATAAACAACCTAACAATGAACTGCAATGAGCTAGAAAAGCAACAACAAATCAAATCCAGTAGTGGTAGAAGAAAAGAAATAACAAAGATCGAAGAGGAAGTAAATAATATGGAAACTAACAAATATAAAAGATGAAGAAAAAAGTGTTGGTTTTTTGAAAAGATAAATACAATAGACAAACCATTAGCTACACTAAGGAAAAAAAAAAGAAATCCCAAATAAATAAAATTAGAAACAGAAAAGGAGAATTACATTTGATACCACAGAAATACAAGGGATCATTAGAGACTATTTTTAACAACTGTATGTCAACGGATTGGAAAACCTAGAGGAAATGGATAAATTCCTGGACATGTACAACCTACCAAGATGGAACCAAGAAGAAACGGAAATCTAAACAGACCAATAATGAGTAACATGTATGACTATGTTATAATAAAATGTCTCCCAACAAAGAAAACCCCAGAACTAGGTGGCTTCACAGCTGAATTCTACAAATTTTTATTTCAATTCTTCTCATGCTATTCCAAAAATATTGAAGAGGAGGAAATTCTGCCAAGTTCATTCTTCATGGCTAGCATTACCCTGATACCAAAATAAGACAAGGACACAATAAAAAGAGAAAACCATAGGTCAATACCCCTGATGAACACAGATGCAAAAATCCTCAACAAAATACTAACAAACTGAATCCAACAGTAAATCGAAAAGATTATACACCATGATCAAGTGGGATTTATCCCAGGATGCAAGGATTGCTCAACAAACACAAATCAATAAACACGCTACATCACATCAACAGAATTAAGGACAAAAACCATATCATTTCGACAGATACAGAAAAAGCATTTGATAAAATTGAACGCTGCTTCATGATAAAAAGTCTCAACAAACTAGGCACTGAAGGAAACACACCTCAACACAATAAAGGCCATATGTGACAAACCCACGGCTAACATAATGGTGAATGGGGAAATACTAAGAGTTTTTCTCTGACACCTGTAACAAGACAAGGACGCCCACTTGTGCCACTCCTATCCAACACAGCACTGAACGTCCTAGTCAAGAGCAGTTAGGCAAGAGAAAGAAATCAAGGGCACCCAGAGTGGAAAGGAGGAACTCTAATAGTCTGTTTTCAGACAATATGCTCTTATATATTAAAAAAAAAAAAAGACTCCAGCAAAAATCTCTTTGAACCGATAAACAAATTCAGTAAAGTTACAGAATACAAAATAAACATATAAAAATCAGTAGCATTTCTGTAGACTAACAATGAGCCAGTGGAAAAAGAAATCAAGAAAGCAATCCCATTTAGCTACAAAAATATAAAATAAAAATAAAAATACCTCGGAAGAAGTCTAACCAAGAGGGTTAAAGGTCTCTATGAGGAAAATGATATTCTACCTTCTGAAGGGAGAACAGTGGAATCTAGAGACAGGAAAGGGCGGCGGGAAGGCAGAAAGGGAGAGGTTGGTTAATGGATACAAAATTACATCTAGATAGTAAAAATGAGGTTTAGTATGCTATAGCCTTGTAGGGTGACTGTAGTTGATAATTTATTGTATATTTTCAAGCAGCTAGAAGAGAGGATTTTAAATATTCCCAGTATTAAGAAATGATAAATGTTTGAGAAGGCGGACATGCTAATTAGCCTGATTTGCTAATTACACATGATAAACGTGTATTGAAATATCACACTGTATCCCATGGATATGTACCATAATGTGTCCATTAAAAATAATAATTGTTAAAAACCCAAGGGCCATTTCTCATTTGTCCTATGTCAATGTTGTGGTCCACTGGTGGAGACCTAGCCATTTGCAAGTAAGACTATAGTCACTTGAGCTGAAAGCAAATGAATCGTCACAAAAACTACCACTGGCACCAAGTCTTCTTTCCAGAATTTCCTGGCCACAGCACTGCCACAGTCACTGTGGGCAGGAAAGACACACTAGCAACCAAGTTTCAACCCCAGCACAGTTGATGCTTTTATTTCTCTGGTTTGGAATAAGTGTGTGTTCATAACTTACATTTACTCCAACTGTCCCCTTGCTTAAATAGCTCCTAAGGATGACTTCCTGTTACTAAATTCCAACAGCTTCTGAGCACCCATTATATTCTCCAAAGTAAATAAAAAGAGAAAATGTGTTGAAAGCCTGATAATATTCACTGAAGAATCCATCATGATGTACCGCTTGAAATGGCCACTCCACCTTGTTCCTTTACATGACTTTTAAAGTAGCCCCAGTTATTACACATAATTGAAGCCATAATTTCTGCAATACCATTAGGTCCACAAAGGGTGGGGCCAGGAGACTTCAAAGTCTGTCTCTGAATTTTTTTTTAAAAAAAGGAAAGCTTATGAGAGTAGGTAACGAAAATAAATATTCACGCAACTCGGAACAGGTGATGGTGACACATAAAGCTCCAGCCTGGCACAGGTGTCCAGCCAGTGAGGGTGGGGACACAGACTCATATGGTTCCCACAATCCCCCAGAAGTGCCACAGACAGGTGGGTGGCCTGAGGCAGAACTAGGCTCCGAATTCCAGGAGCTGTCTGGCTCATGTGCACCCCATGTGGTCCACAGTGCACGAGGATGCCCAACGTCAGCTGTCCCGGTGCAGAGCACAAGAATGCCCCATGGCATGAGCCCCCGCTGCACAGCATAGCCCGAAGGTGCCAGCCCAGCCTCCTACACACACTGGCCACCAAGGCACTGCCCTCCAGGAAGGAGGACCCCAGAGGTCGTGGCAGGGTGAGGTTCTGCTCTTCATCATCCCCGAGCAGAGGGGAAAGTCCCAGCAGACATTTGGGGAGCCTCTACAGGTGGCTCTGGGACTCTGAGTGGAGGCTCAAAGATGTCCCCAGATACACCAGACTCAAACCTAAAACAGGCCATTCTTCCAGATATGCCCAGACTGGAACCTATATAGGCCATCCTTCCTAGCTTTCCTCTGGAAAAGCAGGCTTAAAAGAGTATGAACTAAAAGGGGCCACCAGGAAGAGGGAAGTCCTATCTTTAAAAAAAAGATTTTTTAAAAAAAGAGGCATTGAGGCTCTGACCCATCTGATCACAGAGTACGTGCTCGGCAGCATCTGTCAGAGCAGAGCAAGTACACACATGCTCTCCATACCCTGTGCTACCGGTCGCCGTGCTCCCCGCACCCATGTCCCCTGCACCCGTGCTCCCCACACCTGTGCTCCGGGCACCCGTGCTCCCTGCACCAGTCCTCCCCACGCCCATGCTCCCCACACCTATCTGTGCTCCCCATGCCTATGTTCCCTGCACCCGTGCTCCCCGCACAGTGTTCCCTGCACCCATGTCTGCTCCTCGAGATCTCTTCCACTGATTTCCTCTGTACGTCCCTCTTGAGAGTCACTATCACCTCGAATCACCTGGTAAATGCAGGTAAAGAAAAAGTCTAGAGCAGCACATTGGAGGACAGAGTGGAAGTGGCTGTTTACCAAGCAGGGCTATGAGATGAGCGCATCTGATCCCCATTAATCCTGACGGTCAGTTGATTGGCCCTGTTCAACAGCTGGGGACACTGAGGTGTGGAGGGACGGGCTTGCTTACCCCGGACGATGCTGACAGTGTGGGCCCAGCCCGGTCCCACAGCCACCAGGAGGAGCTCCTGAGTGGGCATGCGCGGAGGTGCAGCCCAGAGAACGCCTGGGACCCTGGCACAGACTCCTCAGGAAGGAAACAGAGAAAGGTCCACAGAGACTCAAGCAGCACAGAAGAAGGTCACCCACAAGTTAAAAATAGATGTTTGTGCTTTCTCGTCCCAGCGTGCTAAAAATCCAGCTCGCTCACACGCACAGCCTGAAGTGAGCCCGGCCTGCTTCAGCACTGGGCTAAGGGAGAGCCGCACCTGCCCCTCTCCCGACAATAGCAGGCTCGGCAGCTATTCTTCAATGAACTTGACACCCTTCCACGAGGATTAAGCTTCACTCTGTCGACACTGGGTAAGTTTAATCCCGACACAGCTAACCGTGTCGATCTGCAGTGAACAAACAACTTACTTTGGATGATTCTGTCACTGACAAAGACTCCGAATCTCCCAGCAAAGCTTAGTGATACGACTTACCTTTCTGTTTTCATTTCAGGTACACTGGTCCATTAGGTCTAGTTTACCTGCTGATAATGTCTTGGAAAGACCACCAGGGGGCCCCACACCATTTTCAGCTTTATAGGGATGTGAATTTCCCTTTGATGACAAAGATGATGAGGAAATAAAACAAGGATCCAAAACAGATGCCTGTGTGTTTCCTGGGAGTGATAAGGTCAGGGACTGCCGCTCTGTGTCAGGTGAGGGAGTAACACAGAGAATGGCACCAACTCCTGAGACAGGACCTGATGCATGATGCAGCCACAGCCTGTGGCCATGGAAATTCCAGGGAATGCAGGCCCCAGTTGCATGATACAGCCGCTATCTGTGACCACAGAAATTCCAGGGAACGCAGACCCTCAGTCACATGGTACACCATCTGCGGCCACGGAAATTCCAGGGAACGCAGACCCTCAGACACATGGTACGGCCACCATCTATGGCCAATTCTAGGGAATTCAGACCCTCAGTCACATGGTACAGCCACCATCTATGGCCATGGAAATTCCAGGGAACGCAGACCCTCAGTCATATGGTACGGCCACCATCTATGGCCACGGAAATTCCAGGGAACGCAGACCCTCAATCATGTGGTACAGCCACCATATATGGCCATGGAAATTCCAAGGAATGCAGACCCCAGTCCCATGGTGCAGCCACAGCCTGCAGTCACAGAAATTCTGGGGAACGCAGACCCCAGTCGCATGGTACAGCCACCACCTATGGCCATGAAAATTCCAGGGGACACAGACCCTCATTCACATGATACAGCCACCACCTATGGCCACGGAAATTCCAGGGAACATAGACACCAGTTGCATGGTGCAGACACCACCTGCAGCCACAGAAATTCTGGGGAACACAGACTCCAGTCGCACGGTGCAGCCACCACCTGTGGCCATGGAAATTCTGGGGAATGCAGGTCCCAGTCTCGAAAGTGTTATTTGTTTTATGACCTTCACTGCAGTGAATGTGGAAGAGTTTCTGCAGGTGCAGAGCTCAGTATCCAGAAGGGAAGTCGGCCCTAGGAATGCCTTCCTCCTCTTCAGAGCTCAGGGCCCATGGCTGACGCCCTTGGGAGGGGTCCTTGTTCGGCAACTGTGCCTGTGGAGGGTTCCCCAACACTCACCATGCACCTCCTAGGAGCGGAGGCTACAACAGGGAGCCAGAGACCAAGCTCTGCTCAGACAACAGTGAGCTGTTGGCCTTCCACTCTAAGTTCAACAGGGAGCCAGAGACCAAGCTCTGCTCAGACAACAGTGAGCTGATGGCCCTCCACTCTAAGTTCCAACTGCACGGAGTGTGTATTCCATGAATGCTTGTTAAATGAATGATTCATATAAGGTCGTCTGTGCTGACCTTTGCTGGTCTGCTGACTGTGGGCTTCAGAGCATTGACCTCATTCCTGGAGCAGCCAGTTCTTCCCAGAGCGATGGCTGCTGGAGGACAAAGCCCAGGACTTCTGTCCTGCAGCAACGTGCTCAGGACCCTGCGCTGGGCACGCTGGGAGCCTCTCCAGCAGTAGATCCCCAGTCCTGACCTTGCAATACCAGTGAACCCCACGGGAGTCCCAAGTGCTCAAAATCAAGTAAATGTCCATTGTGATTTAACATATCAATTTTAGAAGAAAGGGCAGATTGCCCCCTCCCTCTTCAAGCTAGGGACCATAAATCGATCCACGGCCCTAACTGAGGCTCTGCCTTAAATCCTGCTAAAACTACCAGCCAAACATTCAAATTTACATTAGAGTTAAAGGAAAAAAAAAAAAAAACTAAACCAAACACCTGTAAGAAATGGTCAAGTAACCTGTGATACATCAACCCAAAGATTAAACATTAAAACAATGAAGTAGCAAGATATTAAAAGAATATAAACTCTATGTACATCGTGGTTCAAGTTGCTAAAATTACACAGAGAGAAAGACTAGAATGGAAGGGGGATAGGTTTACAGATACATTTTTTAAAATTTTAAATATTACTTCTCTAACATATGATTTGACTAACCAGATAATTCAGCAAAAAAAAAAAAAAAATCAATTATGCCTATAGATAAATATGTAAAGAATCCTTCTCTCTGATGCCAATGGAATTAGTTTGGGTCCGGCCTACAGTCTTCAATCTTTTAATTAAGACACAAAAACCATCTGTCAAGCTATTAGGAAAAAAAAAAAAAGATTTCTAACCAGGAACCCAGAAGAAAAGGACCCGCTATGTATCACAGCGTCTCTCCACGCCTCTCCACCCCAGACAGTGCTCCTTCTTTCCCCATTTTCATACCTACTGCACAAAACACTTAGTAAAGAACTATCTCAATTCATGAGTCGCACAGCACAGAGGTCCGATGTCGCTGCCAAACATACCCTGCAGCCCCAAAACGAAGCGGCAACCCCCAGTGAAGGAAGAATGAGAGGCTGCTGGTTGTCATTTTAAATCTCGCAACTCAATGTCTTTGCACTTTCCTGCTTTGTTGGTTTCAAGGGCTCATTAAAATTAACCCCCCTACTGGATATTGAAGAAAGAAAGCAGGATGGTTGTGCAGGCTCTGAAGAGGCAGAGCCCTCGTTCCGAGGCCACCGCTGTCTTTCTACCCACAGCAGACGGGTTGACCAATTAGTCTCCCTTAGAGGGCGCTGTTTATGATCATTGCGAACAAATGGGTGCAATTGCTTCTTTTGAGATGTAGCAAGTTCTGGGCCCTCAGCAGAAAAAAAAAAAAAAAAAAAAAAAAAAAGGCCACTGGCACAATAGTCATAACCTCTGCGTGACACACACACAGAAGGAAAATTAAAGCCCTGGAGGCGGAGGCGTTTGGAAAGGGAAGGTGGAAGCAGGAAGGACGCCCACAGAATAGAGTGGTCAGAAACCGACCACGTCACTAAAGGGCGCCTTAGATGGTCCAGAGGACAAAATGCCCCTCTTTCCAGGGTAAACACCCATTTGCCAAACAGCCAGTGACCGCAAGCAGGAGTTTGCTTTTTTTTTTTTTAAGGCGTCGAGTAACAATGAGAAGGGCAAGAAATGAGCTTAATAATGGGACTAACAGGGCCCTGGGCTGGTGACTCAGCTGATGTGCACAGCATCAAAACCCAGGTCCCTCAATGCGCTCCCTCTGCAGTTCAGGCCAGCACTACAACTCACCCCAATCACTGCTTTAAAAAGCAGTTCTAAAAAAAGACATGGCCCATTTGAAAGCAGCTGGAGGAGGAAGACAGAGAGTGACTCGCAGAATCCAACCGCTTGTAGCTTCGGAACCATAACAAGAATATGAAACTAACCGGTCCAGTGTGAGGCAGAACAGAGACGCTGTCACCGCTCTCAGGAGGCTGAGCGGGAAGCCCATGGCTCAGGCCCCGAAACGCCCTAATGGTGCCTGGAGCAGCCCACAGGTCTGTGTCCTTCGTGTGGGTTCACCTTCCTAGTTTCCTGGGTAAATTCAATGTACAACATTTATTCGCCAAGAAAAGAACATTCAAAGCAAACTACTGTCATAACTCTGAAGGACTCTTAACACTCCAGTCCACACGTTCAAAAGCCCACAAATATCAGTGCTGCCACTGTGCAGGCAACAATGTTTTTGATGCATCATGCACGTAACCAGTAACGATGTTTTCATGTTTTCCGTAGCCATCCATTCAGGATACTTAAATATCTGTGACGACTTGACACTTAGTTACCTGTGACTTTCAGATAGATTTAACAAGGCTACCTGACGGAGAAGGTCTCACCCTCCTGATCCCGGGCACAGGCGCCCCTACGTGCACCCTGGGCCTCTGGAGCGCACTCTCCATCACCTCCCGCTCTTCAATGTTAAATGTCCTCCCGGGACGCCCGCGTCGTGGGCCCAGGCTCGGGCCCTTCCTGGAGAGCCGCTTCCACATTGCAGGGCAGGGGAAGCCCAGAGCCCGCGCCGCGGCGCCGATGACGTCCCGGAGTCCCAGCTTTCTGGTCTTCCGGTCCGCGGAGGCTGGCGGGGAGGTCCTGGGACCCATTTTACTTTTCAGTTTTGTCACGAGCCAGAAGGCGACAGCACATCCGAGCACAAGAAACCCTTTTTGTAAATCTTCCAGCGGAAACGCGAGGGGCTGCCGGACCGCCTCGGAGACGCCAGGCGGGAACCCAGAGCACCCCCGCCGCGTCCTGCATTGCAGCAGCCGGGACCCCGCCCACACCGCGCCGGGCAAGAGGCGACAGGAGGCGTGCGGGGACACGGCCGTTTCTTTCTCGACATGCTGGGTGGTGGTGTGGAGCGGAGTTGGGGGGCGGGGGGCCACTTAGGAAGTGATCGCTCTGTACCCTCGCTTCGGAGGGGAAGCCCGGCCCCGTCCTACAGCTCAGAGGCAGAACGACCCCCGAGGGCGCTCCAGGCGACTCCCTCTGCTAGGCTCAATTTAAAACATAAACCGGAGGGGATGGAAAGCTCACTATCTTTCGGATGGAGGTTCCTACCGCCATGTCCCTTCCCCTCCTCCGCCCCACCCGGCAAGGACCCCGGGGCTGCCTTGACGGCTCACGCTGCCCCGCAGGTACCCCTGCCCTGCCGCTCCCGGGCACCGGCTTCGACCCAGTTCTCCCGATCGCTTCCCCGCTCTTCTCCCCGGTTCTTCTCATCGCTTCCCCCATCTTTCCCCGGGTCCTCCCATCGCTCCCCGCCTGTTCTGCCCTGTCCCCCCATCCCCTTCGCCCTGTTCTCCCTCTCTCCGTCCGTCCCGACCTCGCCACCTGGAGGGGGGCGCGCACCTTGAGCATCCCCGCCGCCGGTCAACACGCCGATGGCCCTGCCGGCCCCGGAGAGGTGCTCCGGGAACTTCCGCAAGGAGTCCTTGGGGTCCCGGGAGTCGTCCGCCTCCATGGCGAGGAGGCCGAGGGGAATCGCTAGTCCGGGTGCGCGGCAGGCAATGGGGACCCTGCCCGAGCGCGCCGGACTCGGAACTGCTGCCCCGCCCGCGCCCCCGCCCGGCGCCAGCGCCAATGGGCGGTGACGGGCGGGGCCCAAGTGCACAGGAGGGCCTGCCGGGGCGGGGGCGCGGCTAGGGGCAGGAGCAGGGAAAGGGGCAGGGAAACGGGCAGGGAAAGGGCAGGGGCTGGCGGGGAGGGGGCGGGTGTGGGCAGGAGCACCTACGCGGGGGTCGTGGTAGGTAGGGGCCGCGCTAGCGGTGGGGGATGTCGCAGATGCGGGGGTACATCCACAGGTGGGCGGGGTCCCTGCGGGTGGGGCCGCGTTGATGGTGCGCGAGCCTCGCGGGTGGGTTGGAGGACTCTGGTTGGGGGCTTTAGAGATGCCCGGAGCGCCACAGGTTGGGGCAGGGGCAGCGTCCGGGGGAGGGGAAAACGCATGGGGGCGGTGTCACTACGTTTGCTGGGCTCGCCATGGCGGGACGGAATAGAACGCGGGGAGCATCTCCCGGGGGGGCAAGGGAGACCGTGAATGGGCGCGAACGGCGGGGCGGGTGGAAACCCCGCACCTGCTGGGAGCGCCGATGGCGGGGCGGGATGGAATTGGGGCGCGGAGACCCCACCTGGACGCGGAGGCTCGCGGCGGGCCCGGTCGCTCCGGCTGTTGTCAGAGCCGAGCCCGGCCGCTCGCACAGCTTGTAGTTGCCCGCAGGATTCCTCTGGGGGCTGCGCTGGGAGCCCCGGCGCCTGGCTTCCTCGACCCCCGCCCCCAAGTTTTCTCTGCAGCCTGAGGTCGGGAAGGACGCACGGAGAGTGGATCATTCAGGTGGCGAGAAAAGCTGAGCGCGGCAGGCTTAGCTATGACGAAACTGCGATTTCCCGGGCCCACGGGGGCTGTGGCGCTCCTGAGCCACCAGCCTGGCCCTTTGGGAAAAGAAGCCTTGGGGTGGAGGAGGGTATCGGGGCGCGACCCTCAGAGATGCCTGGGCACACGAAAGTCAGAGTGGGGCTGGAGGAGGCGCAACAGGACTGGCCTGGCAGGGAGGCGGGACGACCCTTCCTCCCCACGGACACGCGCGCTGCTGTACACTGTGCCGACCTCGGCTGACTTCACTGGCCAACGCCAAGTGCTGAAATACGCACACGCAATGCGCTGTGCGGTTGTCCATCCACAGCTTAACAGCCTGGTGCCAGTTACCTACAATGGGAGAGGGGGCAGCCCCCACAACAGCACGGGCTTATGGGATCCCGGTTCCTTCAGTGCTCACCCCGCGAAGTAGGACTGCCAAACGGCCCCACTCGAGGGCTTACCGGAGGATGGTCCTGCGCAGTGGGTGTTTGTTGAACAGATAAGAGACAACAAAAGAGACTAAGAAGAGGCTTGTTCTATGAACCGGGGAAAGTGAAGCAATCGTAAAGGAGCGTCTCGCCAAAGGGCAATCCTGGGGAAAAGATGGAGAGGCATGGATTTTTCTTGGCTATGTGCCTCATCCTGGGGCTCATCCCGCTGAGCATCAAATATTCATTGCAAAAGAGGAAAAAGAAATATGCTGCGGACAATGCTGGATGGTCTGATCTCTCCCTTGGCCAGAATTCACGGGGAAATTCCTAACCCCTCGTGGTCCTCAGAATCACCTGTCCTATGCACACCCCCACTAAACCACTGAAGTCCAGTTTCTGGGAGCGCAGCTAGGGAATGTATATTTTTAAACAAACCACCTAGGTTACTCTGATGAATGCAAAGTCGGAGAGCGCTGCTCTCATGCACTGAGCCTGAGCATTATTCTATTAATAAAAAAGGAGAGGAGAATCCTGGGTGTCTTAAGGTGGCAGTTGAGTGGCCTTTGCCTTCTGGCGGGCAGAAGAGCAGACCGAGGCTCTGAGCACCTGCACCCACCGCTGGGCTCAGGATCTGTGCTGGAGAATAGAAGGGCTAATTTAATCATTCATGCCTTTTTAGAGCATATTACATGTGGAGAAGTTGGGGCACACTGAATTTTATTTTAGCCAAATACCCTTATCTCCTTATACAATTGATATTTTTATATTGAACGTTAGGGGATTGGTCATTTGTCATCAAATTGTCTATAACACAGAAAACGATAGACACAACCTAACAGTTCAAACATGATGAGTTAAATAAATGATGGTAAAAATAGACGCTGCAATAATATTTAATTGCTGTTACCGCTACGAAGATAAGTGTCTACTGACATGGAAATATGTTCAGGACATACAAATAAGTGAAAAGGCAGGCCTAGACATAGTGCGAGCCTGTGCGTGCGTGTGTGCGAGTGTGTGTGTGTGTCTGCATATATATGTAAATGTTTCTGAACATTTTATTTCCTTTCTTTTGCTTAGTATAGGTAATGCCATTTTTTCTCTCCGATGAACAGGTATTGCTTAGGGAATAGAAATAGTTAATTAAAAACAATAAAATTTAGAGTGTCAAGACCCCCAAGGCTACAGATTATGTTCAAAAATTTGTCTGTATATAAGGGCTGAGGTCAGGGTGGTCACTGACGGTCCTCACACATCTGTTCTTATAAGTTTGGCCCATTGCTCAGTCAGTCAGGGAATTAACATATATTAATATATACCTGTAACTAAGATGGAAAAGAATGGCTATGGCTCTTTTTTTTTTTTTTTCTTTCTTTGCAAGTCATGTATTTTAATGGTGCTACAATTAAAGGTATGTTTTTTTTTTTGTTTTTTTTTTTTTGTTTTTTTTTAATCTTTGGCCTTAGCAATGAATCTTCTAATTGAACTGGAAGATGTTGCCATGCTCGTTCCTGCGAAGAGACCACCAAAGAGGTTTTGTGTGAGCAACATGGCTGTTTATTTCACCTGGGCGCAGGTGGGCTGAGTCCAAAAAGAGAGTCAGCAAAGGGAGATAAGGGTGGGACCGTTTTATAGGATTTGGGAAAGTAAAGGAAAATTACAGTCAAAGGAGGGTTGTTCTCTGGCGGGCAAGAGTAGGGGTCACAAGGTGCTCAGTGGGGGAGCTTTTTGAGCCAGGATGAGCCAGGGAAAGGAATTTCACAAGATAATATCATCGCTTAAGGCAAGGACCGGCCATTTTCACTTCTTTTGTGGTGGAATGTCATCGGTTAAGGCGAGGCAGGCCATTTGCACTTCTTTTGTGATTCTTCAGTTACTTCAGGCCATCTGGGCATATACATGCAAGTCACAGGGGATGCAATGGCTTGGCTTGGGCTCAGGCCTGACAGATATTACATGCCGTGCTGACCCTACAGCTTCCACCCAGTAGGACCTGAGGTGTGTGTTTGTTCTTTATTGTCCCTTGACAGGTTACTCCAAACTGTGGCCCACACCAGCACACAGTTATACCACAGGAATGATTACTCCTTGGGCCAGGAGTTCAGGCTTCCCTGGGCCCTCTGCCCCAGGGGCTCTCCGCAGCTGCAGCAGGTGTCTGCCCAGGGCTGCCTTGTCCTCTGAAGGCTCAGGCTCATCAGGGGAGGAGCCGATTTCACGCTCGCTTCTGTGTTGCTGGCAGGGTTCTGTTGCTTGTAGGCTGTTGGACTGAAGGCCCCAGTCTCTCCGTGGCATCAGCTTCAGGCCACCCTCTGCCCTGGGCCAGTGACTGGCTTTGCCAGAACTAGCACCTATCAAGAGCCAGGGGGAGAATTCCAATGGACGGAACCTGCAGCCCCTCCCAATCCAATCTCAGGAGAGACCGCCATCTCTTTTGCCTGCTTCTATTCATTAGAAGTGAGCCGCTGAGTCCAGCCCTCTTCGAGGGTCTGGCTGTGAACACTAGGGGCAGGGGCCAAGGGGAGCCACTTGGGAGGGGAGGTGCTGCCTGGGACCTGCCTAGGACCAAGTGAAGGAGAACATGCATAGGGACAGATACCCTTCCCGCTTCCCCTCTGTGGTGAGCGCAGGAGTTGCCCATATGCCCTAAAGGAGTTGTAGCATCCCAGGAGGGAAGCAGCTCCCAGCCATGAGGGCACCATGACCCATTGCCCCAGCATGTCGGGCTACACGTTCCAGGGCTACCTGAGCTGCAGCCTCTTCCCCTCCCCTGCTGTGTCTGCCTGTGCATGGAGTGGGCATCTCAAATCTGCAGGGGCCACACTCAGCTCAGGCCTCTGCATCTCTGCACAACCCCCCACCGCTCAGTCTTCCTCACCTCAGCTCCTCGTGACTCCATCCTCCCAGGGGCTCAGGCTGAAGCCTTGCAGTGCTCCTCCACCCTGGAATCTAAGTCCCTCAGGAAAGTCCCTCTTGGCTCTTCATTGCACCTGGAGCCACTGGGGCCAAGCCACTGCCTCTGACCTGGACCGGCACAGGCTCCCTCCCCATCCCATGCTCTGCCCCCACATTCACCCCACCTCCGTGCCTCGGGTGTCCCCAACTTCAAAGTCAGGGTGCACCTATCAGCATGTGTAATTCAGGCATCTTCTCTGCTGACTTGGAGTCACAGGCCCCACACACGGCACACTGGCCTGTCCTCTGGTCCCTTCAGATCCTGGTGCTGCCCAGAGGCCGATGCGGGCACCCGACAACCTCAGGCCCCGCCTGCTCTTTCCCCAGCCCAGGCCCTCCTCTCCCTACCCACTCTGTCCACCTTCCTCAGGTCTGTCCTGCAAGGTCTCCTGCATGGTGAGGCCTCCCCAGATCACCCTCTTAGAAATTTTGGGCTCCATGCACACTCCTGTTCCCTCCCTGCTTCTCTTAAAACATCCTCCTCAGTGTCACACATGGGGCATTTCACCTATCTGCTAGGCTTCTCCAGAGGTCCCCCTGCTAAAGTCTGAATGCCATGGATTCAGAGATCTTTGACTATTCCCTGCTGCAGGCCTAGGGCAACAGCAGAGCCCACGACAGAGTGAACCTGTCATGGGTGCTGCTGAATGAATGAATGAAGGAGTGAGTGAGTGAGTGAAGGAGTAAATGAGTGAGTAAATGAGTGAATGGGTGAGTGAGTCAGTCAGTGAATGAGTGAGTGAGTGGATGAGGGAAGAAGTAAATGAGTGAGTGAGTGGGTAAATGAGTGAATGAGTGAACGTGAGTGAGTGAGTGAATTGCTGAGTGAATGAGTGAATGAGTGAGTGAGTGAATGGGTGAGTGAATAAGTAAGTAAGTGAATGAATGAGAGACTTAGTGAATGAGTCGGTGAATAAATGAGTGAGGGAGTGAGTGAATGAGTGAATGAGTGAGTGACCAAGGGAATAAATGAGTGATGAGTGAGTGAATGAATGAGTGAGTGAGTGAATGAATGAGTAAATGGATGAGTGAGTGAATGAGTGAGTGAACAAATGAGTGGGTGAGTGAGTGAATGGGTGAGGGAAAGAGTGAGTGAATGAGTCAGTGAGTGAACAAGTGAACGAGTGAGTGAAGAAGTGAGTGAGTGAATGAACAAATGAGTGAGTGAATGAGTCAATAAATGAGTGAGTGTTGAGTAAAGGGTGAGTGAATGAGTGAGTGAGTGAGTGAATGAGTGAAGAGGTGAATGAGTGAATGAATGATTGAGTGAATGAATGATTGAGTGAATGAATGAGGAAATGAGTCAGTGAGTGAATGAGTGAGTGAATGAGTGAATGGCTGAGTGAGTGAATGAGGGAATGAATGAGTGAGTGAATGGGTGAGTGAATGGCTTAGTGAATGAGTGAGTGATTGAGTGAGTGAATGGGTTAGTGAATGAGCAAGTGAATGGGTGAGTGAGTGAGTGAATGGGTTAGTGAATGGGTGATTGAATGAGTAAATGAATGAGCGAGTGAGTAAAAGGGTGAGTGAATGAGTAAACGACTGAGTGAGTGAATGAGTGAGTGAGCGAGTGAAGCAGTGAATGAGTGAGTGAGTGAATGAATTAACGAGTGAGTGAATGAGTGAGTGAATGAGTGAGTGGGTCGCTCAGACGAGATGAGGACCGGAGCTGCTCTCTGACTGCTACAGTATTCAGGAGCTGAGGGAGGAGTTTGAAGGGTGGGATGTGCCCATTCGGTACATATACCCTGTTCCACACATCCCCAAAGAAACCCAATCTCACCAGAGTGGTCTCTTGAGAATTATTAGTAACAACCTTTTTTCCCAATATTTCACATGTGCAGGATGATTTCTTATTTTCCTTTAAAACGCTAATCGTTTTTTGGACTTGGAATTCTCCACTGCTGGTCCACGCCACTGTATTCTCCCATAAGGGCATCCCCCGAGTTGAAGAAAGAGTCATTCCCAGGAATGGATAAAAGCCAGAAGGGCATCATCAGGTGGGGCACCTTCTCCTATCATCCTCCCCTTCCTGCTTGGGTTACCCTGAGTGACTTGGTTTGGAGGTCTACAAAATACGAACATACCAAATTTGGATAAAAGCCTAAGCAGTTTAAGAGGTTGCAATGCTAGCAGGAAGGTCTTTGGCTCCCGGGACCCTCCTCCCCTCCAGTCTCTGCTGGACCCAGGACTCTGACTCCACCTTCGGCCTTGGGGGTTTCCTTCCTTCCTTCCCAGCCACTGAGCCGCCTTGGGCTAATCTGCAACCTCAGAGGCACAGCCCTCCTCCTTTCCTCCTGCCTCTTCCTCCCTTCTCACTTTCCTTCTGCTTCTTTCGGGACTTTGGAAAGTCCAAGAATAAGCAAAACCGTAGACCAGAAAACACTGCCTTCAGCCCATTCCCCTCCCACCAGCTTCCCTTCAGATTCCTTGATCTTTAAACATTATTTTGCTTTGTATCTAGATGCTAAACTTTATATAGAAAACAGGTGGAGTTGATTTCTTGGCTGGGTACAGTGGCTCACACCTATAATCCCAGCGCTTTGGAGGCCAAGGCGGAAGGATTGCTTGAGGTCACATGTTTGAGACTAGCCTGGGCAACACAGGGAGACCTCGTTTCTACAAAATTCAAAAAAAAAAAAAAAAAAAGTAGCCTGGAGCGATGGTACATCTGTAGTCCCAGCTACTTGGAAGGCTGAGGCCGGAGGATCATTTGAACTCAAGAGTTTGAGATTACAGTGAGCTACGATTATATCAATGCACTCCAGCTTGAGCAAGAGAGTGAGACACTATCTCCGAAAAAAATAAAAATAAAAAGTGCTGGAGTCCATATCCAAGCCCACCACCAATTGCGACATGTGGATCTTTTATTTTTATGATCCGCCTGTCTTGTCTAAATGCCAAATGACACTCACATCGTGTGTAACTACTTCCACCTTTGTCTGGCTTCTCTTTCCTTATGTATTAAGAATCAGGTTGCATAGAGTTCTGAGAAAATAAAATAATAAATCAGCTGTGTGCCGTGGCTCATGTCTATAATCTCAGCGCATTAGGAGGCTGACATAGGTATTGCTTGAGACCAGGAGTTTGAGACCGACTTTGGCCACATAATGAGATGCTGACTCTACACAAAATAAAACAATAAAAATAAAACATTAGCAGGACATGGTGGCACACCTGCAGTCCCAGCTACTCAGGTGGTGGAGGCCTGAGGATTGGCTTGACCCTGAGAGGTTAAGACTGCAGTGAGCTGTGATCATACCACTACACTTTGGCCTGGGTGACAGAGTGAGACTCTATTTCTGAATGAATAAATAAATAAATAAATAAATAAATAAATAAATAAAATAAAAACAGATGGAAGCTTCCCAAGACTTTGATGCAGAAACAGGTTGCCCTGATGTCAACTGAAGTCCACTTCACAGAATGACTTCATGTCCTGAGCACGTTGGAGAACGATGATTAAAGAGACTTCCTGGCACTCCTGATACTTTTAGTGTCACATGGAAGCAGCAAGAGTCATATGTGTGAAATGGGTGGTATTACAGTGGAAGACATTGGTTTGTTCTTTCACAAACATCATCGGAACATTTCCCTAATGACTAGCGTTGTGTCAGAAAATGGGGAGAGAGAGATGGTTCTTTATTGGCAAATAAGTTACATAAATTTCCCAGTTAGAAAAACAATCATGATTTTAGCCATGTCAGATGAGGTCAGATATGCCCTATGCTTCAGTTATGGAATGCTACCTCTGAATATTGATTGACAGTATCTTCCACAGACCTGTGACCTGTCGCTGTGTACAAGCTTGAATTCGTAACTACCAGTCATTGAAGCTCCCTTGCTGCCCGCGCTGAACTGAAGTGGCTCCCGACTGAAGCATTCAAGGGAGAACTCACTGAAATATTTGAAACCACCGCCATGAACAAGAATGCTCTTCCTGTGTGCCAGGATGTACACCCAGAGCGTTATCTTGTTTTTTTGTTTGTTTGTTTGTTTGTTTGTTTTTCTTTGAGACGGAGTCTCACTCTGTCGTCCAGGCTGCAGTGCAATGGTGCGATCTCCACTCACTGCAAGCTCCGCCTCCCAGGTTCACGCCATTCTCCTGCCTCAGCCTCCCAAGTAGCTGGGACTACAGACGCCTGCCACTGCACCCGGCTAATTTTTGTATTTTTAGTAGAGACGGTGTTTCACCGTGTTAGCCAGGATGGTCTCAATCTCCTGACCTTGTGATCCGCACGTCTCGGCCTCCCAAAGTGCTGGGATTACAGGCATGAGCCACCGCACCCGGTCTCAGGGCGTGATCTTGTTAGTTGTATATGTCAGCATCCCGCAGGAGCTTTTACCTTTTATGGATGTCAACTTTGAGATTCTGGTGTAAGCCACAGACCTCTTCCTCTGCCTGCAAGCACACCCACCAACAACCACGTGTTGCCTGGTTTAGAGAACTCCTGAGCCTGCAGCCGCGCCCACCTACAGGAGGAGTGAAGCCCAGACCAGGGACAGGGTCAGAGCTGCGGTCACTCATCCAGGGGTGGACAACTCTGCATTCTTGGGAGGGACCAGATACCCTCTTCTCTTGGAAGACCAAGCCCAGAGCCTAGGTCATCTTTGAACCCAAATAGACTTTGTGGTCTAGGGAATGAGAGCCCCACTCACCAGGGGAAGAAATTGGGGATCTTGGTCCTGAGTTTGTGGGGCAGACTCTTGCCATTTTCTTCCCCGTTTCCCTGCCATGCCCTATTTGAAGAGAGGTCACTTCCATTTCAGTGAACCAAGATCGAGCCACTGCACTCCAACCTGGGCAACAGAGTGAGACTCTGTCTCAAGGAAAAAGAAAAAAAAAAAAAAAAAAGAGTTCACTTCAAAACTTCCCTGTTGAAACAGTTGACCCTTGAGAAACAGGGTTTAAACCGCGTGGGTCACTTACTTACACATGGATTTTCTTTCACTTCTGCCACCCCTTAGACAGCAAGACCAACCCCTCCTCCTCTCCTCCCACCTCCTCCTCCTCAGCCTACTCAATGCAAAAATGAGGAGAAGAACCTCTATGATGAGCCACTTAATGAATAGTAAACACATTTTCCTTATGATTGCTTTCCTCTAGCTTACTTTACTATAAGAATACACTTTACAATACATATAACACACAAAATGTGTGTTAACCGACTATCTGCGTGATCACTGAGGCTTCCACGCAAGAATAGGTTATAAGTAAATTCCTTTTGGCTACTCAAAAGTTATTGTCCAAATTTCAACTGTGTGGCCGGATTGGTGCCCTTAATCTCTGCATTCTTCACGGGTCAATTGTGTTGCTTAAGGGGTGGTCATTGGAACACTCCTTAGGGGCTATTTTTTTGTTTAAAAAAGTTTTTGCCACAATGGGCCACTCATTTAAGGCCCTAGGATTCCTCACTTCTGAGCTCCTGCTGCCATAGACCAAGTACTGATCATTTTTGTTGCTCAACATACTTGTCGCTTCCATCCATCACAGGACCCACTCTGACCTTCCAGGAGCTGCTCCTTCCACTGCCTGTGATCTTGAGGGTCAGCACGTCCAGTCAGGCCAAGTAGTGAGATCAGTCCTCTCCTCTGCCCCAGTTCATGGATGGGCACAGGATGCGGGTGGTGGGGGTGGTCCACCCGGTTCCTGCTAATCCCACTGGATCATCAGATGGGAAGAGTCAGCTTGCATAGTGAAACCAAAGAGCTGCAAGATGGAGAGTGAGAGTGAGAAACTAAGAGAGTGAGACACACACACACACGCAGAGAGAGAGAGAGAGAGAGAGAGAAAGTCAGAGAAGCAGAGACACAGAGAGACATAGAAAGATGGAGAAAGAGATGAGGGGAAGAGAGAAACAGAGACACACACAGAGTCTCAAAAAGAGACAAAGAGAGACAGAGCAACCAGGAGAGAGACACAGAGAGGGAGAAACAGAGACAGACCAAGTGAGAGGCAGAGAGAGATGGAAAGAGAGATGGGGAGAGGGATGGAAAGAGAGATGGGGAGAGGGATGGAAAGAGAGAAGCAAAAGCACAACATTCCTTGAATTGCTTCTCCCTGAAGTCACCATTCTATTTCTGCACTTTCAGTTGCCACCAAGAATCTTTCTAAGTCACCTGTCCTCCTTCCTTCCCCATCTTCCTCAGGCACTCTTACTAAAGCCTCCTGAAATCTGCCTTCCCAATGACAACTCCTCCTTGAAATGTCGCCACTGACTTCCAAACAACCAGCAAATAAAAAAGGTTTTTAAAACAATTACTTCCACTAGTTTCTCAGTTTTACTAAAGGTTATGGTGCTGTTTCTTAATACCTCTCTCGAAAATCTTTCTCTTTGTTTTTTATTTCTTTGCATGAATTCACATGAAAATAGAGCACAACATATTATAGTGAATATAGACTATAAATGATGTTTTGTGTATACCTTATTATTAGTGATAAACACTGTATAAGTAATTTATTCTTGTCATTTCTTTCTTACTATGGTTTCAAAGTGTCCCCCAAATTTCAAGTGTTGGAAACTGAATCCCCCATACAGTAGGGTTGAGGGGAGGGATCTTTAAGGGGTGATCAGTGTTAGGCAGGGACCCGGACCCGACATGGCGGCGCCACTCGGTGTAGCAGGCCCTTTGTTTCGAGACTTCCCTCCCTCTTGGAACACACCCTCAGACTTAGGTACATCAGAGGTTCCAGCTGGGCAGCCACACTTACCCATGACCTGCAGCTCACCTGCATTCCACACGTTCGTAAACAGCAGTTTTGGTTAACAGTTTCCAAAGACCCCTTCCTCATGACCCTTACTCAACTCCTGTTCTAGTAGTTTCAAGACCCCCCAGGCCCTGTTTGCACAACCAGCTTCCCTACCTCTCAGGCTATAAGAAGCCCCTATCCTCCTCCCTCAGCGTGACTTTCTGGACCCACACCTTTGGACCGAGGAACCTCGCCCGCAAGCCCTAATAAAAGCTATTCTCACTGTCATTTGCCTTATGTCTTCATTCCCGGTTCAGCTCCAGCCTCAGTTTACCTTTACAATCAGGTCATGAGGGTTTCACCCTGGTGAGTGGACTAATGCTGTTATTGAGGGAGTGGGTTCCTTATCACAAGAGTTGGTCTGTTACAAAAGTGAGTTTGACCCCTCTTACTCCTCCATGCTCTTTTGCTCCTCCACCTTCCTGTGGGATGACACAGCACAAAGGTCCTTGACAGATGCCCACCACCCCTTAACCTTGCACTTCCCACTTCCAGGACTGTGAGAAGTGAATCTCTGTTTTTGTAAATTACCCAGTCTCAGGCACTCTGTTAAGAGAAGCAGAAAACAGGCTAAGAAAAAATGTTTTAGGATCCTCTTCCCTCACAGTTGCAGTGAGAAGTTTATAGCTTTGTTTTGCGTTGTGGAAGATAAAATGCTAAATAGTAGACATAATTTTGAAGGTTTCTCCTTCCATCCAAATATTTGATTCATTTTAAAATTTCTATTACACTGAGTTGTTGACTGTCATGTACGTCCATGTGAAGAGACCACCAAACAGGCTTTATGTGAGCAATAAAGCTTTTTAATCACCTGGGTGCAGGCGGACTGAGTCTAAAAAGAGAGTCAGCGATGGGAGATAAGAGTGGGGCCATTTTATAGGATTTGGGTAGGTAAAGGAAAATTATAGTCAAAGGGGTGTTGTTCTCTGGTGGGCAGGAGTAGGGGTCACAAGGTGCTCAGTAGGGAAGCTTTTTGAGCCAGGATGAGCCAGGAAAAGGAATTTCACCAAATAATATCATCGCTTAAGGTAAGGACCAGCCATTTTCACTTCTTTTGTAGTGGAATGTCATCAGTTAAGGCGAGGCAGGGTATTTGCACTTCTTTTGTGATTCTTCAGTTACTTCAGGCCATCTGGGCATATACGTGCAAGTCACAGGGGGTGCGATGGCATGGCTTGGGCTCGGAGGCCTGACATTGACCTTTGCTTCTGATGCCTCAGAGATGTCTGGAAGAAAACCACGGAGGAAACCTCAAGTACCATGTAGTCTGTCTTATCTAAGTGCCCTCTGGACTTCGAGAAGGATCTTTCTGTGAAGCAGAGAGCTAACAATGTAGCCCAGCTCAAGACACTTTTCTAGAAAAGCTTTCAGAACATAGCCATTCCTGGGGAGCATCACAGCTTTTAGACTTCACAACAGGCACCAGAGAGCAGTCAGAAGGCCATGGAATATTTTGCCTGAATTCCTTCCAGCATTGTGTTCCAGGAACCTTGAAACTCCCACCCCCTCCACATGGGTCTTAGGTTCCTCTTTCCAAACCCAAACAGTGTTTTTAAACAATCCCCAGGAAGATGGTGTCTTATCATTATATATAATTGAATTGTAAATCTTCTAAATTCAGAAAGAAAAAGTATGGGAATAATTCAGAAGTCCTTGAGTTTTTAGCGAGAAGACTCTGCAGTGAGGGGGAGACTCTTTTTATCCTGCGAATTCCTGACGTGCTTCTTCCACACACGATCCTTGCTTGTGTCTCTCTCCAAGCCTGTCTGTGAATAACCCACTCATCCTTCCAAGCTCAACTAAAACGCCATGTGACAGAAACAGTTGGTTCAACATCCATTTCTTCTTCCTCTTCTGACCAAGGCTGTGCACTAAATGCTTCATTCCCCAGCTGTCTCTGTGCACCCATGTGGCCATGTGGGTCCATTCTGGCCCATGTGATTTAAGTAGAATTGTTGAGTAGCACATCCAAAAGGACTTCTTAAAAGGAGCCAAACTACTGAGTGTCGTGTTTTTTTTTTTTTTTTTTCTTTTTCCTGCTGCTTTGAATGCAGCTCTGATTGTAGGAACAAAGCTGCTATCTTGGGGCATGAGGTGATCTAGAAGATACAACCACCTTCAGTCAAAGTGTCTGAGGGAATGATAGGAGAAGCTGGGCTCTCTGATAAGATCACAGATCCAGTGAACAGGGGAGGATTGCCTGCCTTCAGATTCCTTTCATGTGAAAAGACAGACCTTTATATGTGTGAGCCTCTGTTAGCTTGAGTCTTCTGTTTTATGCAGCCAAACTTAACCGTAACTGCCACACACCATCTACGTATAGTTTATGATGCTCTCTCTAATCTCTTAGGTAATTATGTCCTCTCAGAAACCTATGGAGAGCTGAAGGGATTTTAGGATCATGGAATCCACCCTCCTCCTTTGGTACAAGAGTACAAAGGCCAGAGAGCTGTGCGATGGCTGAGGCATCCGATTGTAAACCAAAAGGTACCTGAGACTGATCTCAATCCTTTTAAAAGTTAATTCTGCCAAGGTTAAGGCCATGCTTGGAAGAAAAAAAAACTGAATCACAGAAATAGTCTGTGGTCTATGCCTTCCTCCCAAGATGATTTTGAGGTCTTCAGTAGTTAAAGGGGAAGGGTGGGCCGAAGAGGAAGGGTGTGCTGGAGGGAAGGGTGGGCTGGAAGGGAAAGGTGGGCTGGAGGGGAAAGGTGGGCTGGAGGAAAAGGGTGAGCTGGAGGGGAGAGAGGGAGCCTGTGGTCTTCCTCAGGTTGCAAGAGAAAGAGAGCAGATGGGGAATGATTAGTTATGTCTTCATCTCACATGTGGTAAATCAGTCCTTTACATAAGATAAGATGAACATAGACCAGCTTCCTGTGGAGATATGTAACCCTTTATCTGTAGCTATCTGCTTAGGAACAAAAGGAAAGGCACTTTCTTGCATGATTCAGCTTCCAGCTTAATGTTTCTTTTTCTTTTTTTGCTGTGAATTGGGGTCCTGAGGCTTTATTTCTCCCTGCGTACTATATTGTATGTGAAAATTGTTGTTCAGGACCTAAAGCTGTTTACTTACTCCAGCTACATCCCTTAGCTCAATTTCCATTTGGAGCAGCTTCTGGAAGGCTGGAATTGAAATCCACCAGTGCCCATTTCAAGGTGTTCCCAACATCACCTGGAAAAAAGGAGCCCGGATACGCTTCCCTGTGGGTGCAGGTCAGTCATCATAATGCACAGAAACAGCCTTGACCTCAGCCTGGAGCCATTGTCTTGAAAGAGGATTCTTCTCAGCTGGAGCCTGAGACTGATCCCTGAGAAGCGGCCGCTCCATCCCTGAACCCTTCCTGCTTGTGTCTCCTTACTTCCTAGTGATGATGGCATTCAGGCTCAGAATGCTGCAGGCCTATCCCACTGGAAGCTGTCGAGGTGCCTCCTGCTACACAGGACGCCCGACACGGCAGCAGCATCAAGGGACCAGCAGGGAAGAGGTTGCAGCGATTTGGAGGAACGGCCTGAAAATCACCTGGAGCCTGGTGGCAGATGGTCCCACCTCCTCCCCAATATTAGGTCCCAGAGAAAATGACAATATGAGCACCTCATGTCATCATTATTAGCAGAGTCTTTTTATTCTTTCCTTAAATTTTGCCATTAAATTGAGCTCTATAATAGGCCCATTTTCTTTTCTTTTCTTTTCTTATCTTTTCTTTTCTTTTCTTTTCTTTTCTTTTCTTTTTTTTTTTTTTTAGACACAGTCTTGCTCTGTTGCCCAGGCTGGAGTGCAGTGAGGCGATCTCAACTCACTGCAAGCTCCGTCTCCTGGGTTCACGTCATTCTCTGCCTCAGCCTCCTGAGTAGCTGGAACTACAGGCGTCCGCCACCATGCCTAGCTAATTTTTTGTATTTTTAGTAGAGACGGGGTTTCACCGTGTTAGCCAGGATGGTCTCGATCTCCTGACCCCGTGATCCTCCCGCCTCGGCCTCCCAAAGTGCTGGGATTACAGGCGTGAGCCACTCCACTAGGCCTATAGGCCCATTTTCTGCTTTTAATGCCACCAATACATGAAATTCCAGAGCTGCTTCTGTAAAAAAAATTTCATTTTCATTATTTTATTATTCATTACATTAATTCTATTATTTTATTCTCTTTGTGTTTTTTAGAAGAATTTCAGCTGCCTTGTGGCTGCAGAAGGAGAGAGAAGGAGCCTCTCCATAAAAGGGTTTCATGAAAGCCCTGAGGCAAGATACTCACTTCAGAGGGTTCAGAACAAGGACACTCACTTTGTTCTGTGCGGTGTGGAGACACGGGTGAGCGTTCCTCAGTAGCACCAACTGGTTCCCTCTTGTCCTCAGCTGCCAGTGCCCTGGGGCATGTCATTTGGACAGAACACTTTTCCATGTCCTGCCATCCGTTCCACGGAGGCAGGAGAAAGGGGTCTGGAGGCAGGAACATAAGGCCGATTCACCCTGACTTCGGAGAACGAAATCAAATGGAAACTCTTGGGCTATGACAGGAAATATTCTCTCCATTTACACAGGGCATACACCGAGTATATGACTTTGTAATTGTACTTCCTCCTCTTCATTTACATAGGGTGCACACCAAGTAACCAATGGAAACCTCTAGAGGGGATTTGAAGCCCAGAAGCTTCAGTAACGGGCTCCCTGTGCTCAGGCGCTCCCACCCTGTGGAGTGTGCTTTCATTTTCCGTCAATCTCTGCTTTGCTGCTTCATTCTTTCCTTGCTCCATTTTTGCGTTGTGTCCAATTCTTGGTTCAAGGCACCAAGAACCGGGACACCTTTAACCAGTAACATTATCTTAATATCATGTTTTAAAACTGAATTCTGTTTTTCATCTGTTCACCTAGTTTTAGAAAATGACAATGAAATACAACTTGGAACTTACCACAGCTTAATACGAGGGTCACTATGAGCTATACAACAGGTTTGATGTTTAAAATTTGCAACACTTTTTATTCCTCTTTCATTTACAAACTACAGTAAATATTTTATTTTTTATGTTTAATTATGAAATATGTGACATATAAGAGTCTATAAAATTTGGGTGGGCATGGTGCCTCATGCCTGTAATCCCAGCACTTTCGGAGACTGAGGCGGGTGGATCATTTGAGGTCAGGTGTTCAAGACCAGCCTGGCCAACATGGTGAAACCCGTCTCCACTAAAAAAATACAAAACATTGGCTGAGCATCATGGCAGGTACCTATGATCCCAGCTACTCGGGAGGCTGAGGTGGGAGAGTTGTTTGAACCCAGGAGAGAGAAGTTGCAGTGAGCTGAGATCATGCCATTACACTCTAGCCTGGGCTACATAAGCAAAACTCTGCCTCAAAAACCAACCAACAAACAAAACTGAATGCATAATCCGATAGATTAATAATTGCACTGATGTCATCATCCATTAGCATCAACTGTCTTGAAAGGCTACAATATGCTCTTCCTTGATCACCTGGCTCTCCCTTCTTCACCCAGACATAGGACTAATGTGTTAATGTTTGTCTTGCTTTTCATAAGGTTTATCATTTCTGTGCATATTATTAAGCAATGCCATATGTTATGGTTTGTGAACTGTATATGGAATAGCAGTGTATTTTTCAGTAATTTCCTTTGTTCACTGTAATTTTTCATTGTTGATGCTTCTAACTGCAGTTCATTTTCACAGCTGTATCATATTCCACAATGTGACTATGCCAGCTTTTTTCCTTGATAGAGGTCTGTTTGGATGGCTTTCAGGTGTTTTCTATTTCTGCAATCACTACCTAAATATTCTTGTCCCGTACGTTTCTCTTGGAGAAGACAGTCCAAGGGCATTTCTGGGGCAGACATGCCTGAGAAGGCAAGTGTGAGGCCACAGAGGGGCGTGTCTAGCTTTTTATGAAATACAATCTCTTAACAGGAGCAACAGCAGTGGATACTTTGCCAGCAGTTGATCTTTTCCACCTTTTGGATTTTTATGGCTTTGCTGAATGTGTTTCTTGAATTATTGGATGTATCCACAGTACGTTGTTGACTTGTTTTGTAACTTTTTGCACGCGGACTTATCTTCCTTGGAATTTTATGTGGGGAGCTATTTTGAGGACAGGGTTGTATTGTTTCAGCAAAGATGTTCACTCACATGGGGTAGAGGTGAAGTGAGCAGCCGCCTGGTGCCACGTCGATTTGACCCATGCTCTCCAGGTCTTCCAGCATGAACTCCTGGAGGACTGTTTCTCATCGGTTCTCAGGGTCAGTGGTTTTCCCTCCACCCAGCACCAATGCAAGGACAGCTGCTCTCCTTGCTCCTCCTGCTCTGAGGTGGGCTTTTATTTTAAGCCTAAGATGTCAGATTTCTGACCTCATTTTGGAGGGACATCCAGTTTTGTTTCTGATGCCCCATCCTCTGTGCAACTGTCTAAACAGAAAAAAAAAATTCCACTTTGGTTCCTGCCAATTCTTTATTGACTGCTGTGGATTCCATCCTTCAATGCCAGCTCAGTAATGCACTTACAAAGATGCATTTTTGTAGGTTTTACCCAACATCTCAGTTTTTGCTGGGGAAGCTATTTAGTATCCCTTATGTTGAAAGTTGGAAGTGCCTGGCAACACCATAGGTGAGAGAGCTGCTCTTACCCGTTTTCATCATCTTCCTGCTGGGTCCAGGCCTTCTTTTCCTCTGTGATTAAGCTGCTACAATGGGCCGGGTACAGTGGCTCATGCCTGTAATCTTAGCACTTTAGGAGGGCAAGGTGGGTGAATCACCCGAGGCCAGGGGTTCAAGACCAACCTTGAAAACATGGTGAAACTCCGTCTCTACTAAAAGTACAAAAAGTTAGCCCCGCATGGGGGTGCATGCCTGTAATCTCCGGTATTCCGGAGACTGAGGCAGGAGAATTGCTTGAACCAGGACCCGGCAGGTGGAGGTTGCAGTGAGCCGAGATCATACCACTGCACTCCAGCTTGGGCTACAGAGTGAGACTCTGTCTCAATAAAAAAATTAAATAAATGAAAAAAATATATATATATGTATATATATATATATATATATATATATATATATATATATATACACACACATATTTGAAGTATTATCCAATGAGAGCAAGTGTTCCGGAAGACCTCATTTAAATACAGAATCTGAATGGGGGTCCATGTCACACCTGCCATTTTTTCATCTTTGCAGCTGGGCTTTTCTCCTCTTCTCTGCTGGACTGTGCTGTTTCCCACAAGGTGTTCAGAGGTTCTGCCCTGAATCGTGCAACCAGGAGATGAGAAGCACAGAGTGACACCAGCAGGAGAACATAAAGATGCGCTGACAGTTGTCCTCCTCCTGCAGAGTCCAGAGCAGTGCACTCCTACCGCTGGTGCCCTAGCTAAGCCTGGGGGCCAGCATGTCTGATGATAGTCTGGGAGTGCTGCAGTCAGGGTCCCCACAATGGGCACCCAGCCTGTGCCCTTGCACTCTGCACGAGCGTGACCATTGTCACTTCAGAGCCCGTGGGTACAGATCAATGCATCCTACCAGAACTGCATGTGAGGAAGGACCATGTGAGTCCCAGGAAAGAGCTGAGGCCCTGCAGGGGGAGGTGGCCAGGACCGAGACCTGATGCCTGTCTGGAGAATCGTCTGTGGGTGTGAGTGGCACTGTGGGGTCAGTGCCCGGGTTCTGCTTCTCCCTCTCCTCAAAGATCAGGGCCTGAGCAGGGGCTGACATGTGTGTGGCACCTGGAACAGCAGGGCCACCACTCATGTGTGAAGCCATCATGGGGACCTGAACACGGTGTCATGTGCAGACCCCACCCATCCATTGACCCCAATTCCTGGCCAGCTTCTGCCAAGGTGAGAGGATGGAATTTGGAAGGTGGGTGTAAGCTGAAGCCTGTCCCCCAGTAGCTGACATACAGTGGTGACACTCTCTGTGTGGGGGAAAGAAAGAGAGATCAGACTGTTACTGTGTCTATGGAGAAAGACGAAGACACAAGAAAGTCCATTTTGATCTGTACTAGGAAAAAGTATTCTGCCTTGAGATGCTGTTAATCTGTCACCCTACACCCAACCCTGTGATCACAGAAGCAGGTGCTGTATTGACTCAAGGTTGAATGGATTTAGGGCTGTGCAGGACGTGCCTTAGTCAAAATGTGTTTACACCTACTTGGCTCCAGGCTGCCAGCTGCCTGCCCAGGGTCTGAATGTCCTACTGTGACCTGTTTCCTCACCTCGCCCAGAGGACAGATAGGGAAGGCTTGTTTTGAAGATTAGGCAGTGTAATCCTAGTCAGCCCTCATTAGCTTGTCTATCCTCCAGGTCTTTTTGATTTCTTTTTTCTCTTCTTTGTTATGAAACTCTGGAGAACTGTCCTCCAGCCTGTCTTCAGCTGGGGAGGTGGAAAGGCTGGACCTTGCCCTTGACTTCAGGGCCCCTTCTGGGTGCCCCCTCCTCCTGGGTTTTTAAAAGCATATACTTAGCAACATACCCTGTACCTGAGAGAGCTGCAGAGAACCTCCTGCGTGTCCAAACCAGAACACTTTGTTCCCTGACCCCAGGCCCTCATCATACGCCAAAGCCCAAATACTTTCAGGTGGCCAACTTCACACAAGAGTCTGAACTCAATGCTTGTTTTCTGGGGTCTACACAGGCCTGTATGATGGGGCTACCTCCATTCTACCCCTGTGCCTCCCCAATCCATTAGGGGCCTCAACTCCAGTGACCCCTAACTGGGAGCAAGGTTCCCCAGGCAGGGAATGCAGCCCTCAACAGGATGCTGGCCTGGCCATGTCCCAGTGGACATCAGTCCTGGAGCAAGAGGTCCAAGGCAGGGAGTTTCACCCCCCATTTCACCAGGTGTGGTGACCTTTCTGGGTTCCTAACCTTCAAGATGGGATTTTTACACTGTGCCACAGTGGGGGAAACCGAGGCACAGGGCCGGTGAGCGGTAAAGAAAGAAAACCTCTGTGACTAGGAAACGTGTCCCTTGCCCAGCACAGACACTCCAGGATAGCACCCTTTGGGATGTACCGCTGAGCTGTTCTTGGCACGTGGCATGGCACTGTGGTGGAGGTCAGCAGCTTGTGGAGTTGGGGGAGGGGGTGCTGGCAGGAGCTGGTAATTTTGGACCCGCCATGGGAAGGAAGGGGACATTGCCCTTTTGCCCACACCTTGGGCACAGCAGCAATTATCTTCTCTGGTGTGTGTGGGCACCAATGCCTATGTGGCTGTGGGTGCGTCCTCCCCTTTTGTTGATGAAGAACCTTCCTGCAGCCGATGGGGTGGGTATGGGCACCACGTGTGCCTGGCAGCAGGGTGGTGCCTGTGGAGGCTTGGCTACTATATGTCTCACTGCCACCTCCCCAGGGGAAGCAGACCCTGTACCCTAGTGCCCCTCATACCCAGTCCCTCACATTCTTCACTTGGCATCTCCCTGCCTGATTCTCCCAACTCAGCCCCTGCCAGGTTTCTCCAGGCCCTGTGGGCCCTGGGATGGGATCAAAGGAGGCAGCAACTGAGCTGTCTGCCTCTGCCTGAAGTCAGGGATCCCTGGCCGCTACTGGCATCTGGTGGGCAGGGTAGGTGGGGAGGTCAGGGGTCAGCTTTTCCACTCCCCAGCCTGCACTGGCTAAGTCACCAGGTGTAACTGGCCTGGAGGCTGATCTGTGTCCTCCACAGTCCCTTGATGCATTATATTGAAGCCAATGCTTGTGTGAATGACAAGACATGTTGTTACCAAGCAGATCAAACCAGAACCGAAAGATTGTTGCACTTGGGCCCAGAGCCAGGGGCTGAGGCTGCCACGGCTACCCTGTTCTCTTCCTTCTGAGGTCGCCAGGAAGCTCCCAGGACTGAATGATCCCCACAAAACACAGTGACCAGGATGGAAGGGCTGGAGGTCAACTGCCCCCCACCCCTGCCACCACAACCAAGAGGACCCCATGGAGGTTGGCCCCGAGATGAGGGTCCCTGTGGGATGCAGGCTCCCAGGGATACTTCAGGGGATGAGCGCGGGTCCTCCTGGCTGACAGGAGCCTGGTGGGCACTGGGTGTGTGGGGCCTGTGTAGGTGGGTTGGACAGCACTGGGTCTAACCAGGGAGCCAGGGACTGGTGTGGCCAAAGTGGGCAGCAATATGTTGCCAGAACCAAAACTACAGTGCAACCAGCCCAGCTGGTAGGGAGAAGGAGGCCTGCCTAGCAAGACCATCCATCCCTGTCCTGGCCCCAAGCCCAGACTGCCTGCCTGTACTGGACATTGCCTGGTCCAGGAGGCCTGGGCATGAGGGTCAGGTGGTGTGTCCCTGGGTTCCAGACTTTGGTGGTCCCTCTGGGCAGAAGGAGAGCCCACTGTCCACTGTCTCCATCGGTCCCTGGGGGTGTGCCCCACCCCAGCTTCTCAGCCCATACGGGGACGTGGCCAAGGCTCCTCACCTGCTCTGTGGCTCCAGCTCTGAGCAGCTCACTGGGTGACTCTGACAGCTTCCTCCCCAAAGCTTGGGTCCTCGTCTATGGGAATGGGGTATCCCAGGCACCCTGCAGGCAGGAACCCAACCCCAGCTCCTCTGGTGGGCCCTCCTTGGTTTTCTTACCCACTGGCTTATGAGACCCCGTTGGCCAAACTTGGTGTCCTATTTTTATATTGGCCTTTTTCTTAGTGTGTGTTTTCTGTAACTACTGCTGTGTAGATCTTCTATTTGAGTTTTAGGTAGAGAATCTTGCCCACCCAGAGGTCCCCTACCCCAGAGAGCCTCCACTTAGGCCCCCCGGGCTGGTCCTGCCTGTGCTCCGCTTGGTGTGAATGTTGAGTGTGATCGATCCACACGGCTGCTTCACCCTGCATCTCCTTCCTTCTTCTTGCTGAGGCTGGTTCTGTCTCTCTTTCTCCACCTGAGCTGCACTTGAAGCCAAGACGAAGGATGGGAAGTGGTTGCTACGAAGGACCCTCTTGCAGCGAATCTGCTGTGAGGAGGCTGCGCTGGCCCAACGTGTCATTTCCTTTTCTAAGCTCATTCCAGAGGATGGCAAGCGGCAGCCCGTACCTGCCTGCTCTTGTGGCCCGTGAATCAAGAATGGATTTTACATTTCCAAATGGTTGAACAAATAAAAAAATAACAATTCATGACACTGAGAAGTGTCCATGTCCATAAGTAAAGTTTGATGGGGGTGCAGTCATGCCCATCTCTTCACAGGCCACCTGCAGAAGGCTGCTGTCATGCAGCCATGGCAGAGTTGCATCCTTGAGGCAAAGATCAGTTGGCAAAGCTGAAAATACTGACTCCTGGCTCTTTAGGGAAACAGTTTCCAGTCCCTGGTTTAAGGGCTGTGTGGCGGAACCCCAGGATCTTGGTCAGCTTGTTCCTCACTCAGGGCCTGCTGTGGCCTTCGCTAGTATATCTGCAAAGTGTTCGTGCTATGGTGCCTCTTATGGGGGCGTTGAGCTCTGTCATGCTAGATTTCAGGGTGTCTGCCTCATGGTCACCTGTCTCACCAACAGAGACCCTGTGGCCAGATTCAAACTAGCAGGAGCAGTTGGTCTTTGGCAGCAGGGATACCTTTGAGCTGAGCTGCCACCCACCCTGAGGTGGTCCCATGACACCCACTGTCTCGGTTAAGGTTGGGGCAGGGCAGGTGTCCTGAAGTGCCCTGTGACGTGGATCGTAATAGCCAGTGGGGAGAGGGGGTTGTTATTACTCCCCATATCGTGGGGAGTGCCTCACCCCCTGCGATGTGGATCGTAATAGCCAATTACTCCCCCCTGCAATGTGTGTCCATTATTAGCATCTCTTTTGTTCAGGATATTAGGAACAATTTCACAGGTTGTGTGTACACAGCCTGCGACAGGAGAACAAATACCATCCTCTGCATCTCTGGATATTAGCAACCATACCACACAACGGGTGTACACTTTTTGGGAGATTTGGGGTAATGTCCTCCTTTGTTTCCCTGAATATTCAGAGACATATCACAGGGCAGCTGTACATCCACTACTCTCTTGGCAGGAACATCGTACTTTACCTACTGGAAATTAGGAGCAATATCACAGACTGGGTGTCAAGCCACTGTCATACTGGAAGTAATATCATGCTCTCCCCCACAAGTTATGAGGAACAATATCACAAGGGGGTGTGTACCTTTCCGGTAGTGGGAGTAGTATCATCATCTCTTCCTTTGGATGACAGGAACAATATCACAGGGTGGGTGTTAACCCTGTGTGTTTTTGGAAGCAATGTCCTTCTCTCTTCTTCTAGGTTTTACAATTCATATCACAGGCGGGGTGTACACCCCTTGTTATATTGGATGGAATCTCATCGTCCTTCAACTTGTATCTTTAGAACAATATCCCTTGGGGGCTGTCCATCCCTTCAATATTGGTAGTAATACCATCTTCTCCTTTCCTGGATGTAAGAAAGAATATCACAGGAGGTGTGTACACCCCTTGCAATGTTGGTAGTAATATCACCTCTCCCCTGTGGTTATTAAAGACAAAATCCCAGGGTGGCTGTACGGTTCCCACTTTATTGGGAGTAATATCATCCATTCACCCCCTGGATAAGAGGAACCATATCACGGAAGAGGTGTCCACCCCCTTCGATATTATCAGCCATGTCATCTTCTTCCCGCCTGGATATTAGGAACGATACCCCGGGGTTGGGGGCGGTGTACACCCACTGCGATATCGAAAGTAAAATCAGCCTCTTTCCCACTGGATATTAGGAACTATATCACAGGTGCGTGTGCACCTTCTGGGATATTGAGAGTACTGTCAGCCTCCACTCCGCTGCATATCAAGAACAATATACAGGGGGCAGGGTGGTTACACCCCCTGCGATATTGAGAGCAATATTCCTCTCTTTCCCCTGTATATTAGGAACTACATCACAGGGGTCTGTACACCTTCAGCGATATTGGGATTCATGTTATCCTCTCCCCCACTGAATGTCCAAAACGATATCACAGAAAGGTGTACACCCCCTGCAATATGGCCAGTAATATCATCGTCTCTACCTTTGGATACTAGGAACAACATCACAGAGGGTGTGACACTGCCCCACGATATTGGGCATAATGTTATCCTCTCTTCCCCTGGATATTAGGAACGATATCCCTGGTGGTGGGAGGTGGAGTACATTAAGAACAATATCACTGGGTGGGTGTACTTCCCCTGCAATATTGGGTGTAGTATCATCCTCTCTTCCCTAGCATATTAAGAACAGTATCACAGGAGGGGTGTACAGCCACAGTCCCTGCGCTATTGGGAGCAATAGCATTTTCTCCCATTCTCTATATAAGGAACAATATCCCACTGTGGGTGTACATCCCCTGCGATATTTGGCATAGTATCATCGTCTCCCAAAGTGGATATTAGGCATAGTGTCACAGGGGGGTGTATGCCTTCTTCGATATTGGGAGCAATATTATCCTCTCCCCTCAGGATTATAGGCAAAATATCGAAGTGGTTTTACAACTCGAGCGGTATGGGCAGTAATATCATCCTCTCCCCACCCAGATGTTAGGAACTATATCACAGGTGGCTGTACACTTCTTGTGATATTGGGAGTCATATCATCCTCTCCCATCGTGGATATTAAGAACAATATTACAAAGTAGGTGTACACCCCCTACGATATTGAGAGAAATATTATGCTCTCCCCTTTGGGACATTAGGAACAATATCGCAGGAGGTGTGTACAACCCCTGCGATATTGGGAGTCATATCATCCTCTCCCCCTGAATATAAGAAACAATATCACAGGAGGATGTACACCCCCTGTGATATGGGGAGTCATATCATTTTCTTTCCCTCTGGATATTCAGAACAATATCACAGTGGGTGTGTACACCCCCTGCGATATTGCCACTGGCATCATCGTCTCCCTCCCAGGATATAGGAAACAATATCACAAGGCAGTGTATACCCCCTACAATATTGGGAGTAATGTCTTCCTCTCCCCAGCTGGCTATTAGGAACAATGTCACAGAAGGAGTGAACACCCCCTGCTCTATAGGGGGTGATATCTTCTCCATCCCTGAATATTAGGAACAATATCACTCGGCAGTGTACACCTCCTGCAATATTGAGACTATTCCTCTCGCCCACTGGATATTAGGAATCATATCACAGGGGTGGTGTACACCCACTGTGAAATCAGAAGAAGTATCATCCTCTCTGCCTTTGGATGTTAGGGACAATATAACAGGGGAGGTCTACACCCATTGCCATATAGGGAGTCATATCATCCTCTCCCACCCAGGAAATAAGAAACAAGACCACCGAGGGGACAGAAACCCACTACGATAGTTTCAATAATGTTATCTTATACCCCCTGGCTATTAGGAATAACATCATAGAGGGGTGTACACTTTCCTCGATGTTGGGAGTAATATCATCTTCTCCCCGCCGGATATCAGGAACAAGTCTATTAATTATTAATATTAATAAATATAAAAATTAATAATAATCATCGATATTAATAATCATAATAAATATAGTAAAAATTAATACTGGTTAAAAATGTTAACGATTAATATTAATAATAGTAATATCATTATTAATAATGAAATAATGATTTCAACAATTAATGTTGCTTTAATCATTACTAAGAGATGTTGGTAATAAAATAATGATTCATATTAAGAACTAATAATATTGTTAAAGGACATTAATATTATAAATAATTTTAAGGGTGCATAATCACATATGTAAAAGAGTTA